>NC_080023.1:5001250-5605625 GCF_030020395.1 Manis pentadactyla
CCCAGCCAGGAGGGGTGACTCAGCTCAGACCATAAGACAGGATGGGAGCTTGGGCCTTCCTGAGATAAAGGGCCCGGAGTCCTGCCCACACATCAGATGTGCTTGCCTCCTTGGCACACAGCTCAGCACCTGGTGCCCATAAGTGACACTTCTTCAGATTTGACCTCACAGCAGTCCAGATTCTCTCTCTTTTTTTTTTATTTCTTAAATTTTTTATTAAGTTATCATTGATATACAATCTTATGAAGGTTTCACATGAAAAACATTGTGATTACTACATTCACCCATATTATCAAGTCCTCCCCATACCCCATTGCAGTCACTGTCCATCAGCACAGTAAGATGCTATAGAATCACTACCTGTCTTCTGTGCTTTACTGTCTTCCCCATGCACCCCCATTACATTATGTGTGTTAATAGTAATGCCCCTCTTTCCCCTTCTCCCTCCCTTCCCACCCATCCTCCCCAGTCCCTTTCCCTTTGGTAACCGTTAGTCCATTCTTGGGTTCTGTGAGTCTTCTGCTATTTTGTTCCTTCAGTTTTTGCTTTGTTCTTATACACCACATATGAGTGAAATCATTTGATACTTGTCTTTCTCTGCCTGGCTTATTTCACTGAGCATAATACCCTCTAGCTCCATCCATGTTGTTGCAAAGGTAGGATTTGTTTTCTTCTTAATGGCTACATAATATTCCATTGTGTATATGTACCACATCTTCTTTATCCATTCATCTACTGATGGACACTTAGGTTGCTTCGATTTCTTGGCTATTCTAAATAGTGCTGCGATAATCATAGGGGTGCATATGTCTTTTTCAAACTGGGCTCCTGCATTCTTAGGGTAAATTCCTAGGAGTGGAATTCCTGGATCAAATGGTATTTCTATTTTGAGCATTTTGAGGAACCTCCATACTGTTTTCCACAAAGGTTGAGCTAATTTACATTCCCACCAGCCGTGCAGGAGGGTTCCCCTGTCTCCGCATCCTTGCCAGCATTTGTTGCTGTTTGTCTTTTGGATGGTGGCCATCCTAACTGGTATGAGGTGATATCTCATTGTGGTTTTAATGTGCATTTCCCTGAAGATTAACGATGTGGAGCATCTTTTCACGTGCCTGTTGGCCATCTGAATTTCTTCTTTGGAGAAGTGTCTGTTCAGATCCTCTGCCCATTTTTTAATTAGATTATTTGCTTTTTCTTTGTTGAGGTTCATGAGCTCTTTATATATTTTGGATGTCAACCCTTTATTGGGTATGTCATTTATGAATATATTCTCCCATACTGTAAGATGCCTTTTTGTTCTACTGATGGTGTCCTTTGCTGTACAGAAGCTTTTTAGTTTGATGTAGTCCCATTTGTTCATTTTTGCTTTTGTTTCCCTTGCCTGAGGAGGTATGTTCATGAAGAGTTGCTCATGTTTATTTCAAGAGAGTTTTGCCAATGTTTTCTTCCAAGAGTTTTATGGTTTCATGACTTACATTCAGGTCTTTGATCCATTTCGAGTTTACTTTTGTGTATGGGGTTAGACAGTGATCCAGTTTCATTCTCTTACATGTAGCTGTCCAGTTTTGCCAACACCAGCTGTTGAAGAGGCTGTCATTTCCCCATTGTATATCTATGGGTCCTTTATTGTATATTAATTGACCATATATGCTTGGGTTAATATCTGGACTCTGTATTCTGTTCCACTGGTCTATGGGTCTGTTCTTGTGCCAGTACCAAATTGTCTTGATTACTGTGGCTTTGTAGTAGAGCTTGAAGTTGGGAAGCGAGATCCCGCCTGCTTTATTCTTCCTTCTCAGGATTGCTTTGGCTATTAGGGGTCTTTTGTGGTTCCATATGAATTTTATGACTATTTGTTTCAGTTTGTTGAAGAATGCTGTCGGCATTTTGATAGGGATTGCATTGAATCTGTAGATTGCTTTAGGCAGGATGGCCATTTTGACAATATTAATTCTTCCTACCCAAAAGCATGGAGTGAATTTCCATTTATTAGTGTCCTCTTTAATTTGTCTTAGGAGTGTCTTGTAGTTTTCAGGGTATAGGTCTTTCACTTCCTTGGTTAGGTTTATTCCTAGGTATTTTATTCTTTTTGATGCAATTGTGAATGGAATTGTTTTCCTGATTTCTCTTTCTGCTAGTTCATCATTAGTGTATAGGAATGCAACAGATTTCTGTGTATTAATTTTGTATCCCACAACTTTGCTGAATTCAGATATTAGATCTAGTAGTTTTGGAGTGGATTCTTTAGGGTTCTTTATGTACGATATCATGTCATCTGCAAACAGTGACAGTTTGACTTCTTCCTTGCCAATCTGGATGCCTTTTGTTTCTTTGTGTTGTCTGATTGCCGTGGCTAGGACCTCCAGTACTATGTTGAATAACAGTGGGGAGAGTGGGCATCCTTGTCTTGTTCCCAATCTTAGGGGAAAAGGTTTCAGCTTCTTGCTGTTAAGTATAATGTGGGCTGTGGGTTTGTCATATATGACCTTTATTATGTTGAGGTACTTGCCCTCTCTGCCCATTTTGTTGAGAGTTTTTATCATGAATGGATGTTGAATTTTGTCGAATGCTTTTTCAGCATCTATGGAGATGATGTGGTTTTTGTCCTTCTTTTTGTTGATGTGGTGGATGATGTTGATGAATTTTCGAATGTTGTACCATCCTTGCATCCCTGGGATGAATCCCACTTGGTCATGGTGTATGATCCTTTTGATGTATTTTTGAATTCGCATTGCTAATATTTTGTTGAGTATTTTTGCATCTATGTTCATCAGGGATATTGGTCTGTAGTTTTCTATTTTTGTGGTATCTTTGCCTGGTTTTGATATTAGAGTGATGCTGGCTTCATAGAATGAGTTTGGCAGTATTCCCTCCTCTTCTATTTTTTGGAAAACTTTAAGGAGAATGGGTATTATGTCTTCTATAAATGTCTGATAGAATTCAGTGGTGAATCCATCTGGCCCGGGGTTTGGTTATTGGGTAGTTTTTTGAGTACTGATTCAGTTTCATTGCTAGTGATCGGTCTGTTCAGATTTTCTGTTTCTTCCTTGGTCAGCCTTGGAAGGTTGTATTTTTCTAGAAAGTTGTCCATTTCTTCTACATTATCCAGTTTGTTAGCATGTAGATTTTCATAGTATTCTCTAATAATTCTTTGTATTTTTGTGGTGTCTGTTATGATTTTTCCTTTCTCATTTCTGATTCTGTTTATGTGTGTAGATTCTCTTTTTTTCTTAAGAAGTCTGGCAAGGGGTTTATCTATTTTGTTTATTTTCTCAAAGAACCAGCTCTTGGTTTCATTAATTTTTTCTGTTGTTTTATTCTTCTCAATTTTATTCATTTCTTCTCTGATCTTTATTATGTCCCTCCTTCTGCTGACTTTGGGCCTCATTTGTTCTTCTTTTTCCAGTTTCAGTAATTGTGAATTTAGACTATTCATTTGGGATTGTTCTTCCTTCTTTAAATAGGCCTGTATTGCTATATACTTCCCTCTTAGAACTGCCTTCACTGTGTCCCACAAAAGTTAGGGCACTATGCTGTTGTTTTCACTTGTCTCCATATATTGCTTGATCTCTGTTTTAATTTGGTCATTGATCCATTGATTATTTAGGAGCATGTTGTTAAGCATCCATGTGTTTGTGAGCCTTTTTGTTTTCTTTGTACAGTTTATTTCTAGTTTTATATGTTTGTGATCTGAGAAATTGGTTGGTAGAATTTCAATCTTTTTGAATTTACTGAGGCTCTTTTTGAGGCCTAGTATGTGGTCTATTCTGGAAAATGTTCCGTGTGCACTTGAGAAGAATGTGTATCCTGTTGCTTTTGGATGTAGAGTTCTATAGATGTCAATTATGTCCATCTGTTCTAGTGTGTTGTTCAGTGCCTCTGTGTCCTTACTTATTTTCTGTCTGGTGGATCTGTCTTTTGGAGTGAGTGGTGTGTTGAAGTCTCCTAAAATGAATGCATTGCATTCTATTTCCCCTTTTAATTCTGTTAGTATTTGTTTCACATATGTAGGTGCTCCTGTGTTTGGTGCATAGATATTTATAATAGTTATATCCTCTTGTCAGACTGACCCCTTTATCATTATGTAATGTCCTTCTTTGTCTCTTGTTACTCTCTTTGTTTTGAAGTCTATTTTGTCTGATACTAGTACTGCAACACCTGCTTTTTTCTCCCTATTGTATGCATGAAATATCTTTTCCCATCCCTTCACTTTTAGTCTGTGTATGTGTTTGGGTTTGAAGTGAGTCTCTTGTAGGCAGCTTATAGATGGGTCTTGCTTTTTTATCCATTTTATTACTCTGTGTCTTTTGATTGGTGCATTCAGTCCATTTACATTTAGGGTGATTATTGATAGATAGGTACTTACTGCCATTGCAGGCTTTGGATTCGTGGTTACCAAAGGTTCAAGGGAAGCTTCTTTACTATCTAACCATCTAACTTAACTCACTTACTATGCTATTATAAACACAGTCTGATGATTTTTTATTTCTCTCCCTTCTTTTTCTTCCTCCTCCACTCTTTAAATGTTAGGTGTTTTATTCTGTACTCTTTGTGTTTCCCTTGACTGATTTCATGGATAGCTGATTTTATTTTGCCTTTGTTAGTATTTGATTGGTCCACTTTCTTTGCTGTTGTTTAATTTTCTCTGGTGACAGCTATTTAGCCTTAGGCATGCTTTCCTCTAGTGTGGTCCCTTTAAAATACATTGTGGAGATGGTTTGTGGGAGGTAAATTCCCTCAACTTTTGCTTATCTGGGAATTGTTTAATCCCTCCTTCAAATTTAAATGATAATCTTGCTGGGTACAGTATTCTTGATTTGAGGCCCTTCTGTTTCATTGCATTGAATACATCATGCCACTCCCTTCTGGCCTGTAAGGTTTCTGCTGAGAAGTCTGATGATAGCCTGATGGGTTTTCCTTTGTATGTGATCTTATTTCTCTCTCTGGCTGCTTTTAATATTCTGCCCTTGTCTTTGATCTTTGTTGTTTTAATTATTATATGTCTTGGTGTTGTCCTCCTTGGGTCCCTTGTGTTGGGAAATCTGTGGACTTCCATGGTCTGAGAGACTATTTCCTTCCCCAACTTGGGGAAGTTTTCATCAATTATTTCTTCAAAGACACTTTGTATCCTTTTTTTTCTCTCTTCTTCTTCTTGTACCCCTATAATACGAATATTGTTCTGTTTGGACTGGTCACAGAGTTCTCTTAATATTCTTTCATTCCTAGAGATCTTTTTATCACTCTCTGCCTCAGCTTCTCTGCGTTCCTGTTCTCTGATTTCTATTCCATTAACTGTCTCTTCCACCTCATCCAGTCTGCTCTTAAATCCTTCCATTGTTTCATTTCTGTTATCTCCCTCCTGAATTCATCCCTTAGCTCTTGAATATTTCTCTGTAGCTCCATCACATGCTTATGACTTTTATTTTGAATTCTTTTTCAGGAAGATGGGTGATTTCAGTCTCACCAGGCCTTCTCTCTGGTGTTTGAGGGATTTTGGACTGAACAAGGTTCTTCTGCCTTTTCATGGCAATGGGAGTGGTCCCTGGTGAGTGGCACGTTTGTAAGCTGGGAGAACAAACTCCCTTCCTGCTTGCTGGTTGCCTTGACTGTCTCTGCTGTCTGTGCCAGTCAGTTGCGCACAGGGAGCAGCCTCTGGATTAATCCCCTGAGCTGCCATTGGCGGGGCAGCCCTTGGAATGGCCTAGGTCACTGGTAGGGGTCGCAGGCAAGCAGTGCATGTTCTGCCGCAAGAACAGAGCCCCTTCGTGCTTCCCAAACTGTGTGCCCCTCTCCGCTGTCTGTGCCAGTCAATTACACACAGGGAGCAGCCTCTGGGTTAATATCCTGAGTTGCCATGGGCAAGGCAGCCCTTGGAATGGCCTAGGGCACTGGTGGGGGTTGCAGGTGAGCGGCGCATGTTCACCTGCAAGAACAACACCCCTTTGTGCCTCCCGGACTCTGCGCTGGTCTCTGTTGTCTGTGCCGGTCAACTGTGTGCAGGGAGCAGCCTCTGGGTTAATCTCCTGAGCTGCCACGGGGCAGCCCTCAGAATGGCCTAGGTCACTGGTCGGGGCCGGTTGGGTCTAGCCCAGTTAGCCAAGTGCAGGGAGAAGCCTCTGTGCTAAGCTGTGTGGTTGCTGTAGGTGGGGCTGCTCCCCAGCTGTTCCGCAGCAATGGCGGGTCAGCCGGTTTGCTCATAGTGCTGGTTGGGGGAAGGAACTGCAGATGCTTATCGCCACGAGGGGCTTTGGAGCTGCGTTACCCCTCAGGGGATTAGGGCATCTGAAGTTCCTTACAGTTCCCAGCTTGCTGGGCTGAGTGTGTCAGGACAATTTTGTCCACCTGTTAAACCCTTGTCCCTTTAAGACTTTTAAAGTGCCCGTTTTTCTTTTGTCCCAGGGCAGCCAGCTGTGGGGACCTGTTTGCAGTCTCAGTCTCCAACCTTGCTTTTCTCTCCTCCAATATCCAGTGCACCATGCAGTGTGTGTCTGTGCTCCTGGGGCAGACCACCAGGGCTGGTTATTTAGCAGTCCTGTGCTTCCACTCCCTCCCCACTCTGTTTCCCTTCCTCCCGCCAGTGAGCTGGGGTGGGGGGAGTGCTCGGGTCCCGCCTGGTCACGACTTTGTATCCCACCCTTTTCTGGGTGATGTTGGGCTCTCGCAGATGTAGCCTGGCTCGTGTACTGTATCTTCCTGTCACTTTTTAAGGAATAGTTGTATTTGCTGTATTTTCAGAATATATGTGGTTTTGGGAGGTGATTTCCACCACCCTACTTATGCCACTATCTTGAGAATCCTCCAGGTTCTCTTTTAACCAAATGCCACACCTTCCCCTGGCCAAGTTCCCTGAGTATCAACAGTCCTTGCTTTGCATAGTTCCAGTATGTGCAGATTTCAGTCACCACCGTTCAGTTGAATAACACCAGTCCCCCAGCCACACAATTCAGATTTCAGCTACTGTGGTGTGGTAACTGTGAGTGATTGCATACGCATAAGCTTTGCTGCTACAACTGCAGTCCATAAATCACGAAGAAAAGAACAGATGTGCATCATGACCCGTGACCGCGTCACTTCTTTCAGCCTCTGTTGCTGGTCGGTCACACTGTGTTCGTCACCTTGTGCCCAGACAGCCAAGTGTGTGGTGGCGTCACCTCCTGCCTCTCCGTGAGACACCCACCCGACGTCTGACAAGGGGAGAATTGGAAGAGGTTGTTGGCCACGAAGATGAGGTTCAGCAAGGAAATGAAAAGGGATGATGCTGGCGGTGGAATTGAATCAAATGTAAGTGGAGTCATGGAAGATGCCGCGAATCCTGGGGACGTGAAAGCTGCTGCCGTTTAGTCTCTTCTGCTCAGCTGGGGATCTCAGAGGAGGTGAACTTCACGGGCGTCAGTGAGGAATGTGGCTGTGACGAGAAGGGTGAGGGTGTTGCCTGGAAAGCCCTTCACCTTAGAAGCTCTCTTGAAGATACTTCATGGTGTTGAAGGTGCAAAGGATGACGTCCTGGAAGATGATCTAAACTCAGACCGACCTCCAAGACACAGAACAGACATTCGCCCAGTGTCGTAAGTCGCACCAGGAGCAGAAGCAGCCAGCGCTGTTCAGTCTGTGTATGTTTTTGATGAAGAAATAAAGCACTTGAATTCTCTATTTCTAATATTTTAAATTACTATATACTAAGTAAATATCAGTTTTACTATTTTTATTTCCCTATTCATTTAAACTGTCAATAAGAGAGTTTTAATGTTGTGGAAAAAATTTTTGAAGGTCGTAGGACATTTATAATTTCCACATTGATTAGCAAGATCACTTTGGATGGCTCAGTGTGTGTGGTCATTCTTATGGTCTCCGAAGTGAGAATTCCCAGCACTCATTCCAGATGGGCAGTGTCTACACCGCATGGCCATTCCACTGGTCAAGGCCATAGTGTTTTAAACCCTTGCTGCAGGATTGCAGTCAATACCTTATTGAAGCTGACAGCTCAAGAATATTAAATAACTCAAATTCCTTGCTGCAGAAATGGTTAGGCAACCCATGGATCCGTGTGAAAGGGACACATACCTTCTGTTGGTTGAGTTCATTGTGCAGACCTCCAGCCAGCCTGTCTGCTTTGGGAACAATCCATTCTGGAATGAACTGGCTGAAGGGGTCAGGGGCTGAATGATAGTGGTCCCTACACCAGCTTTCAGTGCAAAAGATGATAAAAATGACCCTGGATGGTCTATAGCCCCAAGGAGAAGTAAGACTCTTTATTGAAGCTCTAAGAATATTATCCACCATCACAACATGTCAGACCCTGGGGTTGAGTTGCATGTATGTTGAGATGCTCCTTGTGAGAAGATTTTAATTTTATCTCTCCATTTATTTTATCTCATTATAGAAACATTTGAAAATGCAGAAAGTAGAATAAATAAGGGGCAGGGAATAACATCCTGATTGCACTTCCCCAGTAACGATGTTTGGGTTGTGTTACATTTCCTTCTTTCTGGCCCCCGGTAGATCATAATATGAATATAGTTTTTTATCTTTTAAAATATTTAACACACTGAAACATTTCCCCCATATTACCACATACTCTGAGAAAGCCATTTTAATGGCTGCATTATAGTCCATCATGTTATAATTATTCATTCAGTAACTATGTATCGATTCAGTCACCAGATTGGAGCTGATTGCCTGCAGTGGGTGGGGGTGCAGGAAAGGAGGAAGAGGGCACGTCCCCTTCCTTGAGAACCTCTGGAACAGGGGAGACATAAACAGATGACCCTAATGCATTGTGACAGGAGCTGAGATGTGGTGGGACCCTGCAGCAGATGGGCAGAGAAGCTGGGTCTGGAGCAGAGCTCAGCGGGTCCAGCATGGCAGTAGGGAGCAGGGGAGAATGCATTCCCTGCAGTGGGGACGTTACAGGCAGAGAGCAGGGAGGTGAGAAACAGCATGGCTGTAGGGTTCCTGGGCAGGCATGGTGGATGAACAGGTAGAGCAGGCCACTGGTGGGGAAGGGACCTTGGTAATCGGTCCAGGTGGGCAAGGAAGGGGGAACGAAGAGTGGCCAGAGGTCCCTGGGAGTTTGGAGTGTGAAGCGGAGTGAGCAAGCTTCAGAGGCAGATGTGAGCCCTTCCAGGAGAGGCGAGGAAGCCCCCTGGGAGGTGCTCAGAGCTCAGGGGACCAGGGGGAGGTGAAGGCTGTGGAAGGAGAGGCTGTCAGGGACAGTCAGGGCTGCATGGCATGGTGCAGGAACGGCGAGCCTCCTCCCGTGGTCTTTGGCTAGTACTAGGGTGTCCCCGAGGCTGGGTGGTGCAGATGGCAGTGGGTCGAGGGTGGAGGGACCTCCCTACTTTCGGACACCAGTGTCCCAATTTTGTTTTAAATAAGGTGTGATGAGCATCTTTGTGAATGTACATTTTCCTATATTTCAGGTTATTCCCATCTCTGGATATCTGTGAATGCAATTTTTTGGTAAAAGGATAGGGGTATTTTTAAGGGCTTGAATAAAGATTTGAATATCATGTTGCCTACTAAATCAAATACAAAATTCACCAAAAGTTTTTGGTTGGGTGATCTTTAAAAGAGAAAGTCCACGTGTATAATGCAGCTCTCGCGTGATCTGTAGATCACAGCAAGCCCATCAGTCTCTGTCTCTCTCGCTTAAAAAAAAAAAAGGATCAGTGTCAGCTCCAGCCCATGGTGCCGAGGGCTGTGACTGTTGTCTCTTGACGTGTGGCTGACGGGTGATGGGGCTTGCGCTGTGCAGGAGAGGGGTCACGCGGTGAGCTTTTTTCCACATGTATAACTTATCTTGTCTTCGTGGTAAAGTAACAATGGTGATGGAGGTGATGAGGGGGCTGCCTTTTCTTCACTGCTACAGTGTCATGAGACGTATATTCATGATGTCATTGGAACTCCATACCCATTCAGGAGAGGGCAATGATCCCCTTTTATATAGCAGGAAACAGAGACCCAGAGAGGTGGGGTCCCATGCCCAGAGCCACACAGTGGTGTTATGGTTACTGTTACTACAGAACAAACCACTCTAAATCTTAGTGACTTGAGGTAACAGCTGTCTAACCCTGGGTTCTCTGGGTCAGGAATCTGGGCAGGCTTGCCTGCGCAAAGCTGCTCCACGTGGCCACTGTTGAGTCTCCCTTCTGAGCTGGTGGATGGGCTGGTTGGAGGGTCTGAGATGGTTTCACTCACGTTTCGTGTGTGGTGGGGAAGGCTGGGAGACAGGGAGATGCTGGTCCAAGGGTACAAGCTTCCAGTTCTAAGACGAGTAGGTTCTGGGGGCCTAATGGACAGCAGAATGATTATAGTTAGTAAGACTCTTATATATTTGGAAGTTGCTAAGAGAAGATCTTAAATATTCCCAGCACAAAAAAGAAATGGTAATTATTTGACATGGTAATTATGTGACGTGATGGAGGTGTTTGCTAATGCTGCGTTGGTGATAATTTTGCAATAGATATGTGTATCAAATCCACACATCGTACATCTTAAACTTATTCAATGTTTTATGTCAACTGTGTCTGAATAAAGCTGGGAAAAAATAAGTGCAGCAAACAAGAGGCGAATAAAAGCTTTCTTTCGGGGTGGACTGGGTACCCCACAGACCCGCCTCCCTGTGTGTGTACCAGGTGGAAGTTATCAGTACAGTCCCCCCACTGCCCCCGGGCGGGTAGGCCGTGCGGCGCCCACCCTGCAGTGGCCTTGGTGGACCTGTGCCTGCCTTCTCGCCAGGGCCCCGCAGTCGGGGAGGACAGCAGAAGGCAGACAGGTGAGCTGGCTGGTTTTTCTGCTTGGCTTGATTCTAAGGACACACTGACCTGCTGGGTCATCCCATGTGCTCAGCTTCATGGAAGCAGCTTTCTTGGGACCATCACAGCCTGGTGGCCTGCTCGCAGACACGGTGTACACGGCGTCTGCCCGCTGGGCGAGCGGGATGGATGGAAGGGGGCCGCCCTGCTGTTAGAGTACCGCGGGCCTGCCCTGGGCAGGGGTGCAGTGTCCAGGTGTTGTCCCGGAGGCAGAGGCTGTCATTGTCCCCATTCAACAGATGGGGAGCCAAGAGCCTGGGGAGGAGAAGGGCCCGCCAGGTCCCATGGAAGACTCTCCCGGACCTGCCTGCCGCCCCGCCCCACCAGGCTGCACCCTTGCCAAAAAGAGAGACACCTTCAGGTCTCGTTCCGAATGAGCGGTGAGCCCTAGAGCCATCCTGGAACCGCCACTGCAGACCCAGCAGTGCCCTCTCCCTGCAGGGGGGGATCGGGCCGCCTTAGGGGCCCCCTCCAGGCTCCGGCCTCAGACTGGGTGTGGGGGGTCCGTTGCCTCCAGGTGTCAGCAAAGCTAATGGGAGCATCTCTGTCCACCAGGGTGCGGCTCATGGGACAGGCCGATGCCCTGGGTGTAGCCAGCGCGGATGGGCTCAGCCTGCCCCTCTGTAACCCTGGCTAGCCCGAGGCCCCAGCGGCTGGTATTTACACTTTTAATTTAAAGGGAAAACAACAAAACAGCTTTACTGAGATATAATTCACATACCATGCAATTCTCCCATTTAGAGTATACAACTCAAGGGTTGAGGGATATATAATAAATTAAAAAAAAATTAAGGTAAAAATGTATATAACATAAAATTCGCCATTTTAAGTATAAATTGGTGGCACTAATTACATTCACAATGTTGTGCAACCATCACTACCATCTGTTTCTAAAATGCTTTATTATTGCAAACAGAAGCTCTGTTAAACGATGACCCCTTTCCCTCCAGGCCCTGGGAGCCTCTCAGCTACTTTCTGTCTGTGCGTTTGTCCCTTCAGCGGCCTCCTCCTGTTTGTCTTCGGTGGCCGGCTTGTTTCACTAGCATGGTGTCTTCTGGATCCGTCCGTGTGGCAGCAGTCGGGAAGCAGTTCGAAAGCCTGAGGTTCACAGGGGCCGGTACTGAGACCCAGGGGTGGTCCCGGTGCTCTGCGAGAGGGAGGGAGGGGTGGTGGGTGGGGGGCCGGCCAGGAGCCAGCCGCAGTCCCTCACCCACCCGCCTCCGCCTGAATGACAGTGACGCCCTGGTCTCCCCAGCTGGGGAGCGTGCTGTGGGCAAATCCGCCGTCTGCCTCCTGCCAACCACCACCTCATCTTTTTGCACCTCATCTCTCTGAATCGTGAGCCGCCCTAGCAATGGGGCTGGTGCTCCCCATTTTGCAGATGAGGAAACTGAGGCTCCCAGACGTTCAAACTGCCTCCAGCCAGGAGCAGGCAGAGCTGGGGTACAGGGGCTGGTACCCGATGCTGCGGGCACTTCCAATGACTTCTGACTCCTCTCCTTCCCCTTTGGGCCCCCTCCCCATGCCAGAGGGACCCAGGTACCCTGGGACAAACATTCCTTGGTATTCCCTGCCCCACGTGCAGTTGACCACTGCAACCCCCCGGGGTGGCTCTGTAGTTTCAGCTCTAGGTTGGGACCAAGAAGAATGTACTTTGGGGTCTCTCCAAGGGCAGACTGAGATGACGTGTCAGGTCCTATCAGATGCTCTTCTTTCCGCCAAGCAGCAGAACTGTGCTTGCAGGGAGCCACACCCGGCCCTGTACTCTGGTCAGCATCCCGGGGGAGGCGCTGCAGGACGGCCCTGGGGTCCTTGTGCCTTGGCTCTGACCATCCCCCACCCCCGCCCCACCCCAGTCCAGCCCTTCATGAGGAGCTGGAGCCAGGGATGGGGGCCGCCCACCCAGGCAGGGGCAGGCAAGCCTGTGGGGGTGCACTGTGGCCTGCCAGCCCTGGGGTTTCCTGTGGCGCCCGTAGTGTTCCTGGGAGGGTCCTGATCTGTGCTGAGCCAGAGGGTGGTGGTATCTCCAGGACAGGTCAGCTGGAGGGGCAGAGCTGGGCCCCTAGGACCCACCCCGGCTTTGTGCCAGGGGCTCAGTTGATAACTTTGCTTCCAGGCAGCTCCTGAGTCCCAGGCCCGGGGAGTCTTTGGGGTGGAGCTGGGAGTCCCATGGTCAACCCTGGAAACCTCAGGCGTGCCTTGTTGATGGTACCGTCACTGCAGGTGACCCAATTTCCCAAACCCAAACTGGGATACTTGTCTGGCTACATATGCGTGTCCATATGGGGACAGTGGGATGGCAGGTGATACTTGGAGCAGTGACTGAAAACCTGGGGCTCGGGGCTACCGTAGCTCTATCCTCATAAGGGGCCGTGTGGCCCAGTGGGAGGTGATGGTGCGCGTAGCGACCCTGCGTGCACCCAGGCTCCGCTGGTGACTGGCTGCCTGACCCTGGGGGAGCCGCACAGGCTCCCTGGGCCTCAGTTGCCTCATTTGTGAAACAAAGACTCTGTCTTGGGGACACAAACACCAGTGTGTTCTCTGAAGACTGGCACCTGCAGGGGGAAGCAGTGTGTGGGTATGGGGCCCGTGCCCAGGAGCAGGATCCCATAGCAACCCAGGGGAGCAACCCAGGAGGACTCAGATGGGGTGAGCGTGAAATGGGTGTGGTTCCTGGGAAGTGAGGAAGGCCCTGCACCCTGAGAGTTAAACCCGTGTTCAGTGTTTGTGAAGACTCATTCTGAGGGACAGGTGGTCCTTGGGCAGGCAGGAGGTGGCAGGACCCGTTTCTGCATCTTAGGCACAAGTCTGCCTTCTCAGCAATCCCAGGCAGGCAGTGCGGGGCCTGGTCCCTCCGTGCCCTGTGCTGGTTGTTGGGTCCTGCTCCCCAGTCCTCCTCCTGGGAGGGGGGGGACCCTCCTTACCCTCCCCACCTGGCGCAGGGCTCCAGGGGTGCTGGGTGTGCTCTGATTTGTGGGTTTGGGACAAGTTGCACCATAGGGGACAGGCCTGGGGCGGGGGCAGGCGCAGGTGAGGTCCTGTCTGGGTTCTGGGAGAGTAAGTCCCGCTGGTGGTAGTGTTTACACCACAGAGACCCTCCGCCTTTCTCAGGAGCCAGGTTCTGCCGAGCCCGACTCTATGTACCTAACAAATCTCTCCTCTTCCTTGGGGGGTTTCAGCCTTGGACAGGAACAGGGTGACGTGTTTTTGGCCTTCAGACACCCCGACCAGGTCCGTTGGAGGACTGAGGCTCAGAGGGGACGAGGGGCAGAGGTGAGGGTACTTTGCACATAGCGTAAAGGAGCCATAAAAAGGGAGGGTTTCCCTTTTCCCACCTCCTCCCTGGCCACCCCAAAACCCAGCTCCATGGGACAGCTGACACTGCAGGCAGGTGGCTAAGAATAAATTATGCCCCGGCTTTGTAAACAGGCAGCTATAAAAGCCTATCAGCAGTGCAGCACCTTCCCCATAAAACAGGCGCGCTGGGCTGATTTATAAGCCGAGGCCCCTGAGGCCCCTGCTGCCAGGAGGCTCCTGGAGAGAAACAGTGCGGCTGGGCGGCACGCCCCTCCCCACTCAGCACAGAAGCACAGGGGGCAGAAGAGAGGCACACTTGCTCTTAGTGTTTTAGGTGGAACTTGTCACAGTAAGAAGGGGGGTTCAGTTGCAGAGTATGGGATGTTTAGGAGAGGAAGGAGCCAGAGAGAGGAATAGCGAAAGCTTGTTTCTCGTGCTGAGAAGCCTGAGTGCACAGGAGCAGAGCACTATAAGGCCCTGTGCAGGCAGTCGGCGGTGGGGGGAGTGCGTCTTCATGTATTTCACTCACCGATGGCCTACAGTTTATTGAGCACATATTTTATATTAGGTACTGTGCTGGGAGTGGGGAATAAGGCCCTGGATATGATTGACGAGGTCCATTTCCCTAGGAGTCCCCATAATGGACTCAGGTGGACAAGGGCTCAGTCCTCACACTAACCCAAGTGGATGAGGGGTCAGTGCTAGGATGGTGGCAGGGAGGAGCTTGGGGCAGGGCTGCCCAGAGGAGGGTCTGTGCTGTGGGAAGTCAGGGAGGGCTTCCTGGAGGAAGTGAATTCATTCAGCATGTATTTATTGGGGCTGACTATGTGTAGACATTGAGGTTGGTTTTGGAGATATAGGGGACATAGAACTGAGCAAGTTCTAGGATCTAAGGAGGAGCAGGAGTGGGGGTAGAGGGGAAAAGGGTTCCAGAAGGAGCTGGCAGTGTGGAGGGAGAGGAAGGGGCAAGCCTGGCTCCAGACTCCCCGTGGGGTATGGGACTGTAGTCACCTCCAATTGATAGGCAAGATAATGGAGGAGGGGGTTTCATAGCTCCTGAGTGGGCTGGGGTTTGAACTCAGGCCTGCAGATGCCATATCCAGCCCTTGCACAGGTGTGCATGGACCCCCCTTGCAGCCTGGGGCTCCAGGATAGGACTGTGCCCAGGATAATTCAGGGGTTCCTTGGCCAGCGCCCCTGTGGCCTACCTTCATTATTGGCTTTGAGCAGCGTGGAAGGGCCAGAATCCCCCAAGCTGACCCACTGTGCGCATCACCTGTGTTTTCCTTCAAGCACACGGCAAGCTTTAAGAGCGTGGCTGAACCATTGCTTGATTCTTCTCTGACCCAGATGGAGAACTGCATGGCCGTTCGCCCAGTAGAGTGAGAGGCAGACCCCATGTTCAGTTAAACACGGTTCAGTTACAAGTGGGGGTGTTGAAGGCAGACGAGGAAGCCAGTATTTCTGGAATAGAAACTGGAGACCGGCGAGAGGCCCCTCAGTCCTTACCTCAGTGGTCGCCTGCAGCTGGTTCTGATGCCTCCCCACCCCCCACCCCCCAATAGATGAGAACTCTGAGGCTCAGAGAGGTCAGGGTCCTTGCCCAGGGCTGCACAGCCAGAAGGTGGTGGAATCAGGATTGCACCCAGCCTTGCCTGACTCCAAAGCAAATGCTATTCCTACCACTCCTGGTGTCTCCCAGAGCTAATTTTGCTGCTGTGGAAACTCCACCTGCCAAAGCAATATAGGACAGAGCGTGCTTAAGAGGAGTTAGGGGGGAACCCTACAAAAACAGGGTGTGGCGGCTCTCGTGGGGCCTCCGCCAGCAGTCCTCTCTGGCCCGTGGAAGCCCTGCTTCTGCGTCCAGGATGGGCCATTTCTCTGGAAATCATAGCGAACCAGCGTTTGGCTTCTGGTGAAAGGGGATCAGACTCTGGCCTCTCAGAGCAGGGCCAGCAGGGGAGTGGGGTGCCCTGGGCCAGGCAGGGGCTGGCGGGGGCCTGCACCTGCGGCCCAGGACTCAGAGATTGTTCCCCTGCCGATGTGTCCGCTTTGTGCAGGACACCCTGCTGTGCATGGTGGTGCGCACAGCCCGCACAGGAGTCCTCCCCACAGAGGCTGGGCTGGAGCCGGCAGAGGGGCACGGGGCCATCTGATGGCTGGGGGCTGCCAGGTCACTGTGCCTTCCATCTGTACAGCTCTCTATTTTCCTTTTTCTCAGGCACATATTTAGTGGAATTTTATTAGCAGTTGCTTTTACAGTCATTAAAAAAATCAAATTCATTTTATCATTAAAAATTTAAGTCATATATTCATGTGGTAAAAAATATTCAGAGCACGAAGAGGTATACCGTGAAAATACAAGTCTTTCTGAATTATCGCAGGGCTCTGCCTGTTCTCTTTGAAGGCGGCAGGGGTATCCTTGTGGGGACAGAGCAGACCGGTGAAGCCCACTACCTATGCGGAGATGGGGGATCGTGTCTGGTTTTGTTTTTTCCGTATTTCACATGGTGCTGCTAGTTAACACCCATGCCCTATACCTGAGGATTAATTCCCACAAGTGGATATTGGAGGGTCAAAGGGCGTATGTTTTCTTATTTTGATCAGTGGAGCCAAATTTGTGGCGCCTGTCCCCCATCCTCACCAACACCGGGCTGTATGGATTTCCCCCTTTGCAAAGCCTTGCCTTCTGAAACAGTCTCAAGGCCTCCTCTGTGCCCCCTCCATGCCCCCTCCTCTGCACCCCTGCTGCCGAGGTGGGAGGACCCTGAGCAGTGTGCCCAGTCCCCACCTGCAGGTGGTCTTAGTCACTAGACCTGGCCAAGGTCCTGCAGGGATACTCTAGGGGATAGAGGTTGGCTGGCTGGTTACTAAGGCCAACAATGGGCAGATCTCTGGGGGCCTGAGGGCCTCTCTGCTGGAAATGCCCCCAGCAGGGATATTTCTGCTGCCTGCTGGGCTCCCCCGCCCCCAGGGACCACAGCTAAGCTGATGCAGGTGCCCCCTGCAGCACATCCCTTGGGCGTTAGAGCTGTTGGCTTATGGCTCTTTTGCTTTTCTGGGGCAAGGGGGACAGCCAGGCACAGATGAAAGAGGCTGGCAGATGGCAGTTCCTGCCTGCTCCTTGGCTCCTTGGAGATGGCAGCTCCTGGCTGAATGCCCTGGGGAGGGTCGCTTGGCTTCCACAGCCCCAGCTTGCCCGCCTTCAAGGACCTGAGCACCTGGTGGTTCCGGCTAGGGCCCCCATTCAGCCCCGGTAGCCTTGGTGATGGGAGAGAGGAGGGGTCCCTGGGACTAGAGGGAGGGGTAGAGGGACAGCGACGGGGAGCAGCAGGCTGAGTGGGCCTCACCCTGGCCCTCAGGGCCGGTTTGCGACCTGAGCCTGAGCCTTCAGCAGGCCGCAGCTTGGAGCCTGATGGGAGGTCTGGCCCAGCTAGGGCAGGGGGGCCCAGAGCGGCCTGGTAAGAGGGCTGTGTGTGAGCAGCAGGACACCTGGGCCTGCCCGGCTGCGCCTCTCCGTGTGCCTCCCTGGCGCCTCCGTGTTCCCATCAACGGAGCTGGGGTCATCCTTCTCGAATCTGAGCCGCCCCTGAGAACTTCCTGGGAAGTGGGTGGAGAGGCTTCGAGCCCGTCTGGGCAGAGGAAGTACCTGGTGAGCGTCGACAGGAAGCATGCTTCTCGCTGGTCAGGTGCTGCTTTGGAAACTCACTTGCCAGCTGCTGGCGTGGCTGTTGCATCCCATGGGGGAATGTAGGGGAGCCTCCAGTCCCCCCGCCCCAGCAGGGGCTCCACAAAGACTTTCTGCGAGAACTGGAGAACTCTTCCATAACATTTTAGGATGACTGGGCGAGCACGTACGGCTCCCTGCTGCAGGGGCAGGAAGCTGGTGATTTCAGAGCTGCAGATGTGCGGGCACCCCTGCATCCCGCGGCCCCTACCCGAGGCATTGGAGAAGATGGGGCCTTTATGTTTAGGGGTTTATCCAGCTCACACTAGATAGACCCCCCAGGTCACGTCCCTGCGAGCCTGGGCCCTCTTGGGCTGGCACACAGCCACCTTAAAGGGAGACTCGATGGATGTCACTTCAGATGCAATGGCTAATTTCATCCTTGTTATTCAACTGCCAAGGAAACGGTCTTGTTGCCCCATAAAGGCAGGAGTAAAGGTGACGCCTGCCGCAGCCCTGGCCATCTGTGCTCATGACGGGGCTTGGCATTTCCAGGGCCTGGGTGCCAGTGAGTGCCTGCTGCCTGCCCCCCACACCCCCCATCGCATGGATCTGAGCTCTTCCTCTGCAGGCAAGTGCAGCAGCCTGTTCTGGGGTTATTTCAAGGGGATTCCCATGGAAACGGAGAGTGGGAGGCTTCTCTCAGCACTTGTGTAATGGGAGGCACCGCGGTGGCTGCCTGTCTCGAGTGCAGGGTGTGAAGGCCTCTGCGGGACGTGTGGGCCTCAGGCCGGAAGTCGTGGCCGAGAGAGGCCTTTCCTCTGCCAGCGAGTGTGAGCCGCCCGGCGCTGCCTGCCAAGCCCCCAGGCTCCTCCATGTGAGACCCAGGCTGGCTCCCCAGGGACCTTGCCTGCAGCCCTCTTCAGCCCCACAGGGCTCGGCTCCCTGGGTCCTGCTGGTGGGGCCTCTATGCCCGGAGCCCGCTGTCAGCCGAGGCCCAGCTACGTCCCTGCACCCCTTAGTTCTCTCGTGTCCTCTTTCGCTCCTCTGCCACCTTCAATCCAGCAGATCTGTGCTCTTCAAGCCAAGCCCTTTGTTTGATGGGAGGATGCCGGGGAGGACGGCACAAGCTCCAAGCCTCACCTTTCTGGTCTGGGCTGTGGGGAGGGGAGGGAGTGCGGGCTCCAGCGTGCGCACGGCCATGGGGCAGGCGGCAGCGGACCAGCTCCTGAGGCTGCAGGAGGGCCTCGGGCCATGAGACTCAGCAGCTCACCCAGCTGCAGGCGCAGCGAGCTTCCCGGTGTGGCTCCACTGCCCCTCTCGCCAGTCTGTGAGGTGGGCAACGTTAATTCCCATCTTACAGACAAGGAAACTGAGGCCCAGGGAGGCAGTCCGATCTTTGCCTGTGCCCGGGATGAGGCAGGGCGGGGACCCTCAGGCCAGAGTCCGCTCGCCTCCTGCTGGCCCAGTCTCCACGCCTGGCATAGGGCTGGGCTAAGACCCCCGGGGGGAAGGTTTCTGTGGGTGGGTGGGGCGGGGCAGGGCTGGAGGAGTCGTGACTGGTGCCGGCTCTTCCGAGTAAGGCTGGACTCAGCAGGCGTTGGGGTTGGGTGGGGTGGGAGGTCGGAGATGCTGTGGGGACCCCTCTGCGTTCTGGAGCCTCAGGGTAACAGCAGATTCTTTTCTGGGCACTTCCTATGGGTCAGTCTCTGGTCTAAGCCCCTTCATCTTCCACATGACTCTGTAGGAGGGGTACCGTTGTCCCTGGCTTTTCACAGGTGAGGAATTCAGGCACAGGGCAGTTAGGTAATGTGCCTGGAGTCCCTCAGCCAGGAGGGGGTGGAGCCCACACCTAGGAAGCCCTGGCTCTCAGGGCCCTTGCAGAGCGTCCAGTTTGGTCCCCTCAGGTGGGCTTGGGGACACATGGCCACAGGTGCAGCGGCCTACTGCTGCTTCTGGTCCCGGGATTCGTGGGGGCCCAGGGTGGGGGGCCTAGAGCTTCCCCCAGAACATCACATTAGCATGGGAGTGTCTGGAGCAAGCGGGCACCTTGCTGCTTAGAAGGGCCTCTTGAGCCACTGGGATTAGTGAAAGTTACACATCAGAACTCTGTGTTTCTTAAGATTTGACGATCCCACCAGCCTACTTATGATGCTATGCTTTTGTGTAAGATGAGAACCGTCACCCTCACTTGTTCTTTGAATATTTGATTAACAGATGAACAGGCTGAGCTTCCTCTGACAGTCCTTCCTTTTGCAAACTTAGTTAATTAACTTCTCCTAAATTGGTTCCCGTTGGATTAATTAAATGCACAGTCGCTGATGAAGAAGTGCAAACGATCCCAGCATGTAATGTCTTACCTGGGTGATGAATACAAAAACCTGGAATATTCTTTTGCTGGTGCAAAGAGTTTACCAGGAGTCACCCTGGAAAGCTTGGGGTTCTAGAAGCCTTCTGATGGGCAGTGGATGTGAAAGTGCCACACAGAAACGACGCACGTCTGGTCTCTGTAGGATTGTTGTGCTGTGTCTGAGTAAAGGCTGCTGTGTGCAGCTGACCAGCTGGTCATTGCTCAGAAACGTGGACACATTTTGTCTTTTTTGTGCCATGATTCTCCT
This sequence comes from Manis pentadactyla, assembly GCF_030020395.1. Classification (NCBI taxonomy): domain Eukaryota; kingdom Metazoa; phylum Chordata; class Mammalia; order Pholidota; family Manidae; genus Manis; species Manis pentadactyla. Next base: position 5,021,647 of record NC_080023.1, read on the forward strand.
GCATGTAGCTTTCTGTGTTCAAAGAAATCAAGAAACTAAGACATATCCCCTCCCACCCTCTCGTGCCTTAGTAGCCTCTGAAATGCAGAATCTCTTTCTTTGGAGCAACGGGCAGGGAGAAGAGGAGAGAAGGCATGTGACAACTTTTAGAAACCTGGGGGAAAGTTGCAACCCCTGAGAGTGACCAAGTGCATTTGGAATTTCCAGTGGTCCCGCCACTATCCAGGAGGCCTGGGGCAAAGGGTGTGAGCTCATTAAGCCTGTGACTTCTCATCTGTAAAATGGGAGGAGTACCAGATGGACTTTGGAGTCGTCAGAAGGGCTGAGTAAGAAAGTGGGTGGGAACACGGCTGACCCAGCACCCAAACCTCCCTTCCTCCCTTCCCCATGTCCTCCCTCCCCCTAATCCCCACGCAGACCTCCTGTAACAGTTTTACCAGGCTGATTTCCATCCCTGGGGAGACATCTCTAGTCTGCATTGAGCACTTGGCAGGCACCTGTACTGTCTGTCTTCCTCCGTTATTGGTTCTGGGTTGTAGTTTTACTCATCTGCCAGCTCTTTCCTAATCAGATGTTTGGACCTCAGCTGGATTCCAAGCTTGATCATCTGCAGAGGGCTGCAGGCTGTCCAAGTCTGTGACCTTGTGCTGCTGCTGTATTGGGCCGGCCCGCCACCGGCCTCACTGTGCTGCTTGCAAGCCCGTGTGTGCCGAGCGAGGCAGCCGGATAAGATGCGCCCAGGAGCCATCTGTTTGCAGCCCTTGGACCAGATGGTCTGCAAGGACTCCTGGGGGGCGGAGTGGGAAGGGAAGACAGTGCCGAGCACCCAGCATCTTCCAGAGCCTCTCTGCAGCCCCGCAGACTGAGCACGGCCATCACAAGGCTCAGACCAGAGTGTTTGAGTCACTGGTGAAGGTCACACAGAGGAGGCTGCTGAGTGGGATTTGAACCCAGGGCTTCCTGACTTCTCAGCCTTTGTTCTTTCCAGCAGGCTGCTGAGGGTCACAATCGTCATTCCAGCTGATGCCATGGCAGCCACTTCTGGGAACTGTCCATAAGCAGGGGGTGACTCATGCTGGAGCAGGCTGGCTCCTCTCCTGGAGCCTGCCGACGCCGGGTCCTGGGGCTTCTGCGTGCCAGGACGGCCCGCTTCCAGCAGCAGCACTGCAGGGCCAGGAGGGAAGGTCTGGTCTGGAGGGCACCCGGGGCGTGTCTTTAGTTACACCTATAAACGCCTTTCTAACGAAATCAGTGGAAGATGGAGGGGACGCTTCTGGTTTTTGAGAGAGGGCACTGATCCCATTCAGGCTGCTCAGGCCAGAGCTGCCCGGCGCTGCCAGGGGGGCTGGCTGGGGTCCCCAAGAGCAGGGCAGGAGGAGAGAAGGAAGGGGCCTCGTCTCTTCTGGAAGTTTTAAATATTGGGGACACTGCAGGGCTTTGTTCTCCAGTGTGTCTAGGCTGGAAAATAGGGTTTCCCACAATGTGCAGAAGTGGGTGATGGATGGCGGCAGTCAAGAGGGGGTGTGGCTGCGAATAGTGCTTCAGGACGTGGACTCCAGAGCCCAGCAGACTCAAGGTCAAGTCCTCTGTGTGGCCCTGGGCAAGTCGTGCAGGTTCGCTGGGCCTCTGTCTCCTTGCTGTGGTAAGCGGAGTGCAGGTGCCCCCCTTGGGTAAACTGTGGGCACCCAGAACTCGTTACAGAGGGCGCCGGGCCCAGCCTCGCAGCCCGCAGCTGCTCCACGCCGAAGCGGTGGTGACAGTGTCGGCTCTGGAGTCAGACGCTGGGTGTTCAAAGCCCAATGCCTCTTATTAGCTGTGTGGCCTGGGGTTAGTTGTTTAACCAGTCTGTGCTTCAGTTTCTTCATCTGTAAAAGGAAGACAAAACTACTTGTGCCCCAGGGTTTTGGAAGCTTAAGAGTTCATCTTTATAAGACATCTAGTAAGTGACTGGGACCCAGCAAGGTCTCTGTTCATGTTGGTTGTTCAGGTCCCCTCTGATTGTCATTGTAGTCACCATCTCTGTGTCTTGTCCCCAGCCCACCAGGGCCACACGGGTGGCATGCAGCAGGGCCTCATGTCACCTGAACTAAGCTGAACTGAATGGTCAGCAGAGCATCACGATCAGGGATTGGTGGCCCCAGGGGCTGATGCAGGTGGCTGAGGGTGGTTCTTGCTTCCCTGTTTTTTTTAGTAGTTTTGTCCTGAGTTCGGATGTCTGTCCATTCATCCACCTTCCTGCCCAGAGCAGGCAGGAGATGCCACTCCCCCGAGGCAGGAGAATCATCTGCAGCCTGGGGCTCGGAGAGGACTGCAGGCCCTGTGCTGGCTGGGACGGCTGGCTCGGAACAGCAGGCCAGGTGCTGGGAACCAGCGTGGGAGGCAGCGCACGCGGCAGTCTGGTGGCCTCCTCGCCTGGGCCCACCCAGGCTGCTGGCCGTTTCATTGCATGCCAAGACGTCACATGTCACCGCCCTCTGAGTCACAACAGAATGTGACAGCCCAGGTTTAGCCGCTCAAGGAACAGGATGAACCCGAGTGTGGGTGGTCATCTTGGCCAGCTGGCTTCTCCCACCCATGGTCAGTGCTTGGCTCCGATGGGCTGTGTGCTGGATCTGACCCAGGTGGTCAGGTGGCTTCTGCCGTGGCCTACGAGATGGGCAAGGAGGGAGCAGGGTGGAGAAGGAAGGAGCTCTGTTTGGCTGCGAGCTGCCAGGCACCGGGCCTTTAATTCTGAGACAAAGCTAAGAGGAGGATCTGTGACCCCGAGTCACAGCTACTGACCCTCAGGAGCCGGGGTCCTCGCACAGAGACACACGGCGCCAGGCGGAGTCGTCAGCTTGCAAGGATGTGGGGAGCCCCATTCCCTCCCTTTCCACCACCCCTCTATTATCCAGTTCACCTCCAAGGTCCCTTCACTCCTTCCTGGGATGATAGTGGGAGCAGCTGAGGCCTGGCCTGAGGAGAGGAGGCCTAAAAATGGGTGAGGCAGGGACCCAGGTTTGCTGAGTGGGTGACACAGACAGATGCAGAAGGTGATGCCTGAGCCGTCAGCCAGGTGGGCTCTCCAGGAGGAGGTCGCAGCCGGAGCAAGGGGAGGCAGGGAGAAGTGTGCGCGCGCTGGGCTGCAGGCCATTCGGTGAGGCAGGGCTCTAAGATGCAGAGTGGGAGCAGGGGCCTGCAGGCTGCGGAGGCCTGTGGGACAGGCTGGGGGGTCTGGAGTCCCCTGGAGCTCGCGGGGCCAGAAGGGCTTTGAGCTGAGGAGGGAGAGACCAGAGTTGGGTTGAGAAGGGGCACGAAGCATCAGGGTGGAGAGGGGCTTGCGGCGAGGAGGTCGGGGCTGGGGGCTGTGGCTGCTGTCAGGCCTCTGCCCGCGTCCCCTCAGACCCCCATACTTGTTTCATGCGTGAGGCCCCCGGAAGTGCTTTTTCTTCCAGGAGCCTGCACCCCGGTCTGCCTCAGGCCGCTGGGGCTCTTCCGCCAGTGCAGTGGGGGCTGGAAGTTCCCGGGAATCTGTGTCCTCTGAGGGGCAGCCCTCCCCCAGTGACTGACAGGTACAGTGGGGCAGATACCCCAGACCCCTCGCCCCTGACTGAGACACTCCGAGGGGGGACCTGCGCTGCCCCCAGAGCTCCCCACAGAACTGGGCCAGAGTCGCCCCCTTGGGCCTTTCCTGGGTCTCACTCCCCTCTTGGCCTCTTTGTTGTCCTGCTTCTGCTCCCCACACCCTTTCTGATTTTTCCTGGGGACACTTGCATGAGGGTCCACTCTGGACCGAACCTAGCACTGGGCAGCAAGGAGACCAAGACACTCCAAAGTTCCAGGGAAGGGCGGTGAGACTGGATGCAGGCAGTAGCCTACCCAGCCGTGCCTGACGGGGAGGGAGGGACGCGCTGAGTCCGCAGGCCAAGTGGAGGGTGGGAGTCAGCACCGCGGATAGCGCTGCCTGGGTTGCTGCCCTGGGGTCTCCCCAGGGGCCCTGCCCCAGGGGCCACAGTGGGCTTTACAGAATCGCTCATTTTACTTCCAGCCTGTTTCTCCACCGTGGGAGCTGTCATCTCTTTGGATTTGAAACTGTCAGTGCCATGGTTCTCCAGGGGCTTGGGCCTCCCTCCGGAGCCACTGATCCGTCCTCTTCACCCACCCTTGGCCCAGGGGCATAGGAACTGATAGGACTTAGGGTTTCCCTGTTTCTGCTTTTCCTGCTCATGGGGTTGGGATACTTGGCTTGAGCTCACCAGAACCCAGGATTGATTGTTCAGGCATAAACTCTAATGATAGACAGAGACCTTCCCCTGGGAAGTTCAAAAATGAATCTGGGGACCACTTGCTCATCAGTCCGTCTATCCGCACATGTAACATGTTTGCTTTCCAGTTGTTTGTTGACCCCATGCTAGGCACTGGGGACCTGGAGCTGACGAGGGCCCCACAGTCGTGCCCTTGGGGAGTAGCCGTGGGAGACGGGCGAGCTGGACAGAGAGACACCTACACTGTAACTTGACAAGTTCTAGGAAAGAGGGGCTCACGAGGGCTGTGAGAGCTTTGTGTGGTTGTGGAGAGATGGGGAACTGGTGCCGGGGTTCTTGTTCGCAGAGTTGAAGAATGAATTTCGCCAACACCCAAGGTAGGAGAGCCAGGGAGAGGCTTTTATTGAGAGATACAGAGAGAGGACAGAGCTCCCGGCTTACACCAGGAGGGGACAAGAGAGCCTGGAGTGGTGTGTTGTCAAGGGGATTTATAGGCAGTTAAGAATTAGGGGTGTGGACTTGTTAGGGGGGCCCTGAATATTTAGAATTATTAACACAAGCAACTTCCTGCCCTGATGATTTCTCCCTGAGATACCAGCGTCTTGGTCTGGGGGCACACCAAACAAGGCCACCTGCCTAGCCCCCAAGGTGGGCTGAGGTATTGTCTGTTTGCTAAAGAGTCAGTTAAGAATTTTACTTCTTAACTTCCTGGGTGTTAATGTGCAATCTTATCTTTAAGGTGGAATCCTTCCTGCCTTTTACTATGTTGTTTATGGCAGGGCCTGCCATTATTAATTGTCCAGATTGCAAGTCACCTCATCAGGTCTGAAGGAGGAAAGACTGCACAGAGGCCTGGGCCTTTTAGCATGTTTAAGTGAATCTTACACATGATTACAAATGATTAGCATAATAAAAACATGTGCTACTCTTCTTTATCTGGGGAATATTAACTGATCTCACTGAAGAATGACTCTAGAGCTGAATGTTTAACACAGAGTTTGGTAGGGGGTTTCCTTGCATGTAGTTACATTGCTCTGACTGCAAATATCCTGCCTTGCTTTTTCTGGAGGCCCCCATCCCACTCTGACCACACCCACAGTCCCTGTCTCAGAACCGTGGGGCAGGGTTCCTTGAGCCGATCCGAGAGATGAGGGAGGTTTCCAGGCAGTGGAGTGAAGCCGGAGGGCAGGCTGAGTGGAGGCTTTGGCCCCTGCAGGCTGTGAAAGAGCATGTTGTGCCCCAGGAGTGGCAGATGGCGGTGTGGGGTGTAAGTCCAAGCTGGCCGAGATGGAGCTGCAGGTATGCATTTGGTAAGTCAGGACGCTGGGAAGGTGCGCCCGGGTGCTTGGGCCTAGCCCTGGAGGAACGGCCGCCCAGCGGGTTCCTCAGGCTGGAGTGGATGGAGTCGGATCTGCCATTTAGGAAGATCTTTCTGGGCCTGGAGGGGGTAGTGCCTGAGATGGGAGCCTGGAGGCAGGGGCAGGGGAGGCCTGCAGACTTCCCAGGAGAGAGGACAGGGCTGGTCCCAGGGCCCAGCTATGAGAGGTTGTGATCAGAGGCATCCGTCAGCCCAGATCACGTCTCCCTAATTTAGAAGAAAACGAGAGGAAAGATACTTTTCACCTCTGCTCTTCTGGGATGGAAATGAGCTATTTTGAACCATGCTAAAGTTAGATTTCTCATTTTCCTTTTAATCCATCTCATTTAAGGCATTAGAAACTGAAAAAGCAGCACGTATGAATGTAGTGCCATAAATCAGTGCACGTCACGGACTGCAGGACGAGTCATTTCTACAAGATTGCACATCCTTGCACTTATAATAAATCTAATTTTTTATCTTTTTAGGCTTCAGACTAAAGTAATGAGTCATTTCTGCTGATACTGGCAAACCAGTGCTTGTGCAGGGTTAATGGAAAGCAAGTTCATTTGAGCTGCTTTTGCTGTTGCTCATGAACGTCGCTACATGTTCTTTGCCTGTTTCTAGAGGGGGAACATCCTATTTATTTCATCCTTGCCTTTTCTAGAAATAGGTGTGGCAATAATAGTAACAAACAGCATTTCTTGAGTTCCTAACACAGTTCCTGGGGCTCTCCAGGGATCCATGGGACTTTATCCAGATGAACTCTGCCCTGTGTGTTCTGAGCTCCTGGGATTGACCCCATCACACCCTGTATTTGCTCTGGGTGCACACATGGCAGGTTTCCACCCCCTAAACTGTAGTGGGCCAGGAACCACCTGTGTACCACTTGTATTATTTTTACTCCATAGTTTTCTTTAAAAATTGGCCCTCTACCATAATTAGAAACAAGCAAATCAGGCCAAAAGTAAACAGTAACTATAAAGATAAATTCAGGTATTTCTGCTGGAACAGGATATATCCGTTCTTGGGAAACCTCTTAATCTGCAAAATTGCATGCTAATGCCATCTAGGCTGATGGACAGAATGAGGCCGGGGCAGACCACTGGGGTCCTATGCAGCATGTACAGTAACTCGCTGCAACTCGGGACTGACAAAAATAGCCACAATTGTATAAAAATCTAGCATAGTTAAAAAACAGATTAAATTCCTAATAAGTAAATATTCCAGCAATTGTTACCATTTTATCTTGAAAAAAGGATGATGGTTGTTTGGTGGGAGGGCCTGTGAGGGAGGGAGGCAAAGAGAGAATCTCCCAGCAAACACCGCCTGCCTGAGCCAAGGAGAAGACGCGGGTGAAGGGGCAGGGCTTTCTGTGCGTACACAACCCTGCACAGCTTGCCATGTTCAGCCGTTACTGTATTTTGTGTTCGGCTGCTTCCACTGGCTGGCATAAAACAACACACCAAGAAAAGTCACGTTTGAATCAACCTGACTTTCTCTTAGACTGACACCATTCTCCTGTTTATGGATCACGGACGACCTAATTAGCTTTGCAAAAGCAGTGGCTATTGCGGACCTAACTGTACAGCGGCAAGTGGTGCCACTCAGTGCAGGCAAGATGCTGCTGGAACAGGGCTGCAACTTGGGATGAAAAAGGACAGGAAGGAGAGCTTTTACGAGAGTTCTGGCTCAGACCCATGAAATGCACTCTGGTTTGCCTTCCTGACAGCCTAGTAAAATGGCAGTGAAGCCAACAGCAGAGCTATCTGGGGATTGGTCTAAAAGATTGAAAGAAGAGAAACTAGCAAAAATGTCTGTTTCTGTTCCCTCCCTTGCAAGGATGCACAGTTGTGTCATGGTGAGAAAAGTCCCTGGTGGGGACAGGAGATGGCAGTTCATGCAGAAAGAAAGGCAGTTCTTCTCTGCACAAGGTTGTTTGGGCTGAAAGATAAGGCACGAAAGAGCGGACGTTGGAGGTGGCGATGGCATTGACATGGCAAAGAAGACTCTCATGCCCTCAGTGGCACCACCTGCCATTTTTGTGGGAGGCTGAGAGAGACACACCCCACTGGCTGCTGGACCGTTCCTTCTGCACCAAGTTCCTGGGCATATTTATGAGTCTTTACGAGTCCATTTCAGTAAACATGGAAGACAGATGGCAAACGACATGACTCCTGCTTTTCTTCTTTGTCTAGGTGGAGTTCAGTTTTGAAGAAGGGCCCTAGCGGATTTAAAAGTGACAGAGTCCTGGGTGAGGGGGTGTTTGATGAGAGCTCTGTTCCCAGCTTCCTCTGGCTCTGGTCAAGGCAGACTCCTTGCTGGGCTCTCCCTCTCTTTGAAAAGAAGGGGCTGTGCCAGATGGCCGCCAGGAGCTTTCCAGCCTTCTCTCAGATCGCCTGTTGCCAACAGGACGGAGGCTTGGCTTCAGCCAGAGATGCAGTTTACTTCCGACCAATTCCAGTTGTAGCTCTTGACAGCCATGTTCACCTAGAACTGTATGAGCTCTTTTGAGGAAATGAGCAAGTTGCCTGCCCTTCCTTTTGGTGACCATTAAACTTGGATGCCCGAGGAAGCCAGGCAGGTTGTACTGATAAGCAACGTATACCGTGTGTAAGGAAGATAGTGCCAGAGCGGCAGAGTGGCATCCATCCGGGGGTCAGGGAGCGGCGGGAGCTGTGGCGTGCTGGCGAGCATAGCCATATGGGACTCTAGGGTGGCCAGCTCTTACAATTTCTGAAAAGAAATCAGAGATTCAGGTTTGCATGTCAAATATCGCCATTTTTAGATGTTCATGGAGAAGTTTTTCAACATCATTTGGGTCAAAGCATAAGTGTGGGCCAAGTTTCTCAATGACAGTTTGGGCATTTACAACCCCATTTGTGACCCCTGCTTTGGGTTGGTATACATGACCCTCAGGTCAAATCTGGAGGGCCTCCTGCTTTTGTAAAGGAAGTCTGAACGGGATGCAGCCACACCTCTTGGTTCAGGGATTGTCTGGATATTCCCATGCTACAGTGGCAGAGCTGAGAAGTTACAGAGATGAAGCGGCCTGCAAAGCCGAAAATGTTTACTCTCAGGCCCTTTACAGAACAAGTGTGCTGACCCCTGGCTTACACTGACATTGTGGGGCAGAGACGACATTCTGGACAACAGTGGAGCCAGAACGACCTGAGTTGAAAGCCTGGCTCAGGGAATTCCAGTTTTAAAGCGATGGAGTAAAGACAGTGTTTCACTTTTCTCCTTTTGGAAATTATCCTGAAGCTGGAAACAAATGGAACAAGTGCAGATGTAAATGCCTTTGATGAAACCACAGCCTCTGGGCCCTCCCATGTGGGGAAGGTCAGTAGAGGTCAGAAGAGGGTGCAGGGAGACCCCAGAGGGAGAGAAAATGCCCAGGGCAGCAAAGCCCAGGCAGAGCCTGAGGGCAGGATTCTCTGCACCCTGCACGGTGCACACAGAAGGCAAAGCCTGCAGTCCCTTCTGTGGAGCGGTAGGAATGTGTGCATGGGCTGGTATGGGAGTCCCCTAGGTCCAGTTTTATACAAAGTGAAAAAGCAAGGAAGTGTGGGCTGGACACAGTCTCACGTGGACAAACCATATTTTCTAGAAGCAGTCTCCTGGGAGGCAGGGCAGAGAAAAGAGGCTCCATGTGGGGTACAGGCCTGCAGCCCCTGGTCTGCCCAGAGAGAGTAAAGGCTGAGAAACCTGACCCATACTCACACCCTGTGTCTTGAGAACTGAATCAGTTTTTGGACCACCTTGCATGTGACTCTTGTATAAATCAAGGGCCAGGCAGAATCTACCTCATGCAACGGTGAGTCATGATCTGTAAGAAGTGACACAGGCTCTGCATTCAGTCACTCTTAAAAAATCCAAGAAAGTAACAGGTGAAGAAATGGGCACAAGAAAAAATTTCCACAAAGCAGATGAACATTTCAACTACACGAAATGTCTTGAATTAAGGAAAAAGTACCTATAAGGGGTAATTGCATCTATAAAACAAAAGTACCACATTGAGATACAAGATCTCAGGAGTGGGGGCAGTGTGACAGCCGAGGATGAGCCCTGATACGACAGAGCTGAGAAATAAACCTGTCCACACAGAGGCCCGTCGTGGGGTTATTACAGCAGGAAATCCCAGATGCCCCTGGGAGACGGGGAAGCTGGGGTTGGGAAAAGCAAGACAAATTAATATAAAAAAGAAGGAGATAAAAGGAGTGGAACATACATTAAAATTTGAGGCCTTGTGATCGCTGGGGCATGGAATATTTCTGGCAGGATGATACACTTGATTCAGTTAAGAGAGGCTGATTCCGGGCAGGAGAGCTGGGTGGTGGGGAGAAGGTATAGGGAGACTCATTTTCGTAACTGTGGGTGGCCCAGCTGAGAGAGGTCGTGACCTTAGAGTCATAACCTGGAGCTGGCTGGCTGGGCCCCCCACTGCCTCTGTGAGTCTGCGTAAGTTACTTCACCTCTGTGGGTCTCAGACATGCTGAAGGGGATTAACGGTCCTACCTACCTGCTGTGGTCAGATGCATATATTGAATCCTTACCCCCAAGGTGATGGTAGTAGGAGGTGGGGCTTTTGGGGAGGTCCTGAGGTCCTGAGGGCAGAACCCTCATGACTGGGAAAAGTGTCTCATAAAATAGACCCCAGAATGCTGGCTTGTTCCTTCCACCCTCTGAGGTTACAGTGAAGACAGTTGCCTATGATGCCAGCTGCGTGTGTTGCCCTCAGCACACACCAAATCTGCCAGCACCATGATCTTGGACTTCCCAGCCTGCAGAAGTGTGAGAACTAGATGTGTGCTGAGTATAAGCCACCTGGCCTGTGGTGTTTAGTTCCAGCAGCCCAATGGGCTAAGACACTTCCTCATAAGTAAGGTTGCTGACGATTAAGTGAGTTAATTCAAGTGAAAGAATCAGGACAGAACCTGGCACACAAGTGTACTTGAATTAGCCATTATAATTGCCATTGTCCATGGTTGGAGCCAGGATATGGATTTGGAGCCCACCTGCTCTCAGCACACAGAGGGAGGCTGACCTGGCCGCAGATGACAGGCAGTAAGAGGTCTGGGGAGGGGCCTGAGGAGGAGACATCAGCTCAACGGGGCTCGGGGGTGGGGGAGCCGCCCAGCGGAGGCCATCCTGCTGGGTCTTAACGAATGAATGGGAAAATGAGGTGGTCCATTTTACACCCCTCAGACCTGCAGAACTCTTCAAGCCTCATGACACCAAGTGTAGGGAGGTGGTAGAGACATGGAGACACACACAGGTGCACATACGCTGCCATCGGAAGCATAAATGAGCACAAACCATTTGGAAAGGGATTCACCAACGTCTAGAAATGTTAAAGAGTCCAGAGCCTACAGCCCGGCTATTCCCTTTCTGGGTAAATAGGACAGAAAAACTCTTGCAGCTATGCACAAAGAAACCCATTCAGTAATGTTCTAAAATCCAAAAAGCTCCCAAGCCAGAAGACTTTTTGTAACTTGCTTGGCAGCAAAACCTGACTGAAGTTGATGTCTTGAATTGATGTGCAGTCTTTATTTATCCCATTGGTGTGAATTTTCATATGTTTTGCTACAGAAATAGAAATGTGTTTGAGTGTGAGGTACTGGCCCCAATCCTCCTGGGGGTGTGTAGTAAGTGCAAGGCGGGGCTGGGACCTCGTCTGCCGTGGGCTGCTGGAGGATGGCTCGGAGTGGGCCAGCATGGAGGGGCGGCAGGGGACCCGGTCCGAGGCTGGAGCCATTGTTTGGGTGAAGAGAGCACTGGGGAGGCAGTGGGTGGTTGGAGAAGAGCCGTGGAGGCCAGCCCACCCCCTGCCCCTGAGACCACATGGCAGCCAAGTGTGAGAGGCGAGCTGAGATCTTGAGAACCCAGGCTCTCGGGTTCCCCAGAAGCCAACCCCCAGACAGAACAGGCGTGCAAGCGACTTACTAAGAAGTGCTCCCAGGAGTCCAGGCGTCGAGCGGAGGAGGCAGGATACGGAAGGTCATGGTTTCAGGAGACGGTGGTTTCAGCCTGACCCCGTGGGTACTGTCCTCATGGGGGTGAGGCTGCCATGTGGCTCTGGGCCTGGCGGGGAGTGGGGTCAGCATCATCACTCCCAGCAGGCCCCGCTCTCTATGCATTTGGGGAAGGCGGCTGTGGGAGCTGGAGGGCGTCTTCCTAAGGGTGTTCCAGGGGCCTGCAGGTGAAGCAGGCACACACAGAAGCCAGGCCAGGGGAGCTCAAAGTGGAGCGGAGGAAACCAGTCCCTGCGGGGGGGTGTCGGGGGCAGGTTACAGAGGAACAGGCGGGTGGGGCCTAACTTCTGGGTCCTCCAGGGTTCTGTTGTTTGAGCCCAGCTCTCCTGTTCCAGGGGGCCCCTGGACACAACTGTGGCCCCACCTTATTTAGTCTTGGGAGGTGGCCTTATGCAGTGGTGTTCCCGAGAGGCTCAAGCTGCCTGGGAGAGCCTATGGATAAGTTTCAGTTTTGTGAGCTGGTCGTTAATCTTGTTAGTAGTTTAAAATTGGTCGTGGTAGACACCATCTCCAGACAGGGTCCTCTCGTCCTTAGAGCTTTTCAGATGCTGTGGGGGTGCAGCTGGCCCCCACTCCCCACTCTGCTGCTCAGGAGCCAGGCTGCCCCCTCAGAATCGTTTTGAGATGGCCTGGACGGGTCTGGGCACTTGTTTATCTTCTGACCACGAACTGCGTTCCATCAAGAATTGATGTCCCTGGTGTTAGCGTACAATAAAGCTTCAAGGAGCTGGTTAAACAGTAGGAGATGGGTCATAAATTTGGCTTTTCGTCCCTGTTAGAGCTTTCTTATTACAGAAAATGAGAAGCCAGTTGGAGCAGTGCACTCAGTTCTGTTCAACCCAGAGGTACCGGCAGGCCTGCAGGGGCTTCTCCTGCTCGCCTAACCAGGACCCTCGGCTGGAGTTCTGACAGGCAGGGCTGGGATTAACTTTGTCATAGTTGACTGCTTACTTTTGGGTTCCCTTTAAAACTGGTTGTGGATTTTCTTAATGGGTTTCCTTATTATAGTCTTGATACACATCTTAGTGAGGCTCTTGGTCTTTGTCATCATCTTTCTGTCAGGTCAAGGGCCTGAGATTTACTGTTAACTGATGATTGCTTATCTGATTCGAGTCATATGTTACCTTTTTAAAGGGGCCCCGTAATTCTGATGGGGAGGTAGAATATTTCCCCAGCCCAGTGCAGATTACGTTTGAAACTGAAATCAGTCTAAGGGAGAAATAAAGTGGGAGAAACCCATTTATTGCTTACAAGCAGTCGTCCACTTCTGCTCGCCTCCCTCTCACAACAGCCTCTCTGGTCCAGGTATGTCCTCGCTTTCTCATGTAATCACCCATTGATAAGGAGATGGACTACTTCTCTCCACTCCTTGGAAACACCTATCGATATGGAGATGCACTAAGGCCAGGCGAGAGATTCTGGAAATACCGCAATCTTACCCACAGGCCCTCTGTGGGCCATGCCAGGTTCCAGCTCAGTTGTAGGCCTGTGGAAAAGATTCTTGATATAGACTCAGAAACCCGCTCTTCCCCATTTCAGCTCCCAGAGACCCAGCAGCACAACCATTCTCCTTTGCACACTTCTGATCTTTACACACACACCTGAGTGTGCAAAGCTGAGTGGGAGGGACTTGCTTAAAAGTCTTGCCTGGCTGGGGCTATCAGGCCAGTGGATCCCTGCCCCTGCCCTATGGTTCAGGACTAGGTGTCCGGAGCGGGGCCCACCCCAGCTATGTGGGTCTCATTAGCAAAGAGCCTGGGCTCTGGACGGAAGAGGAGTGTGGGAGCAGCCTGCTTCATGGGCGGGAAGAATGCAGGCTTGTGGTCAGAGCTGGGTGTGAATCTGGCTGCCACGTGACTGCAGATGACCTTGGGCAGGTGACCCAACCTCTCGGGGCTTGTCCCTCTTTATATGCTGAACTCCGTATCTTGAGGGCCCTCTCTCTCCACAACGCCATTCCAAATCTGTTCTGTCTTCCAACCTGACATTACAGTGCTCTGGAATGCTGGCAGATGTGCAGAATAAAGCAGGCACGTTCTAGGTTTCGCTGAGATGATGCTGTCCTGTGTCTGAAACATGAGGACCACACTTGTCACACTTGGCAGGTGTAAATAGCTGCAGCAAACACACACATTCCCTGAGCGGATGGAGCTGGCCCCTGCTGCCTGGGTCCCCATCCCTTTGAGGACAGCAGTTTGTCCTGCCCCGAGGCCATGCCCACGTGAGCACAGGTGTAGTTCTGCCTCTCCATGGCCAGCCCTCACACAGGGGGCAGGCAGGAAGGGCTTGTGCAACCGCAGCGGGAAGGGGGAGTGTCCCAGCCTTGGGAGTCCAGCAGCTGACCTCAGACGTAAGTGGGACTGCAAAGCTGCCCTGCTGGGGTGATGCGTGTGTATTGTGAGGGCTGAGGGCTGCTGGCCTAGTAGCTGCTTCCTGACATCCCCAGGCTGGGCAGAGGGACCCAGTTGGGTCCCAGGACCATGCCAGCCAGGAAGGGAGGCCTTGGCCTTGGCCCGGTGGGCACCATGGCAATAGTCGGATGCCTAACGTCTTGGATCAGCCTCAGGGGTCAGAGCCTACCTCTGGGAAATGGTCCAGCCCCCCCCCACACACCCCCGGCTGCAGAGCCCCCAGACACACTCAAGTACTAATTCCAGGGTTCTGTTTTCCGTGCCCACTGACTTGCCTGAACAGATGCCCTCCCCTGCTGCCCATCAGCTCTGGCGGCTGTGAGGTACCATACATAGGCCGGGGGCTTGCTCAATATGCTCAGCATTTATTTCCCAGTGCTGGAGGCTGGAAGGGAAGATCAAGTGCCAGCCAGTTTGGTACCTGGTTTGAGCTCTTTTCCTGGCTCGCAGACAGCCGCCTTCTTGCTGAGCACTCACATGACAGAGGGGGCGGAAGCAAGCTCTCAGGTCTCCCCCTGTAAGGATGCTTCTCCCTCCTGGGGCTCCACCCTCATGACCCTTCCCTATACCATCCTACCGGGGTTAGGGCTTCAGCATAGGAGTTTGGGGGATACACACATTCAGTCCACAATGCCCAAGTTCCGGTGCAGGAGTGGATTCAGGGACGCTGGTTGCACTGCTGTTAGGGACAGGCAGGGACATGCTTTTCTGAGGATTCCTGCGTGTGCCAGACTGGAAATTCCAGCTACTCAGACGGCCCTGTACTCTTCCCCGGAAAGACAGAGGGTTTCACGTGTACTCAAACCAAAGCCACGTGTTCACACATCCAGGCAGGTGGCAGAGGCGACCTGCGGTGCTCCTGAGTCCCTGCTTCTGCACACACGCTCTGAGCACATGGAGCACCGAGCGTGGGGCTACTCAGCGGGGAGACGGCAGGACCCCCAGGCTTTGGGCAGCACAGCATGACAGACCTGCCCGGTCCTGGGTCCTCACGGGGATCATAAGGGGGGCTGGCGTGACCTGTTCTCAGGGTGATGGTGTTGCCCCAAGGTGGTTCAGGCCAGAGAGGTTATGCGTGGGTCTGGGACACACAGCAAGCAAGGCACAGAGCTGAGCGTGGCCCGTATCAGGCTCGTGAGCCTTTTCCAAGTGGTGTGTGGGGTGCATGTGGCCGAGTGGCAGCCCTGGGGGCACACGGTCCCTGGCTGAGCCAGCAGAGTTAGAGATGGTTAGAGTTCAGGAGGGAGGGCAAGGGCGCTGGGCAGGCTGCGGTAGGGCCACAGCAGAGAAGGAAGGCCCGGCCCTCCAGGCCCCTCCCCGGGGGCACACAGCACCGCCACTCTCTTCTGTCCTCAGGTCAGCCCTGTGAATGAGAAGACAAACAACAAATGATGTTTTAGTATCTCCTGGGTCCCGGCTTCTGCTAAGTTCTCTGCCTGTCTTAAGTATTCCTCCACATGACCTTAAGCCTGGAAAAGATTCTTGTCCCTGTTTTACAGAAGAGGAACCTGGGGCTGAGAGAGGCCGCCAAACTCCCCCAGGGCCATGCCGCTAGGCAGCAGCAGAGTCTGGATTTGAACCCAGAAAGCCTGGCTCTGAGGTCTTAGCGTGAGCCACATACAAGTGAAAAAATAGGCTCCGAGTCATTGTTCCCGTTAGGTCTCGTGGGAGGCGTATGAGCGGGGAGGGCGACCTGCCCCCAGGCCCTGCGTCTCACACAGCTCCAAATTCAGGGGCACCGCCCACCCCTGGGCTCGTCACACCCAGCCCCTGCCCAGTGCACCCTGTCCCCTCCCATTGTCACATCCCATCAGCGGTCCAGGGCCTGCCCCAGAGCACCCTTCCCTGCCTCCTTTCCCCACACGCACCTCCCTGGCATGGCTCACCTGTGTGGGGTCTGTCTCTCAGGGCAGAGACCACGTGCTTCTTGCTTACGAACCTACTCCAGTGGGTAGTGCGGAGTCTGGTGCACGGAGGGCTCCACGAATATTTGCTGAGGGAAGGAGGGCGTGGGTGACTGTGTGCTGCCCCTCCCTGCAGGGCACGCCCTTGGGGCGGTGGGCATCGGGCAGGCCCTGGGACAGGATGATCCAGCTGGATTAGAGGTGATGCATGTGAAGTGCACAGCGTGTGGCTGGCACTCAGTAGGTGCTCAGCCGGTGGTAGTTATTTTTATTTTAAAGACCCAGTCAAGCTGGCATGACATTTAGCGAGGGACTATCATGTGCTAGAGCCTTTGCATGAGCCGAAATGTGTCTCCCACCAAATTCATGTTAAAGTCTTTCCCCAGAACCTCAGAATGTGGACATACATTTGGAGATGGGGCCTTTAAAGAGGTGACTGAGGTAAAATGAGGTCACTAGGTGGGCCCTGATCCCATCTGACTGGGGTCCTTATGAGAGGAGATTAGGACACAGACACAGAGGGACTCTGTGAGGACACAGGGAGAAGACAGCTGTCTACACCCCAAGGAGAGGCTCAGAGAACCCACCTGCCTGCACCTCATCTCGGCCTTCTTGCCTCGAGAACTGTGAGAAAACGAACCTCTGTTGATAAGCCCTAGCCTGCGGTACTCTGTTATGGCAGCCCTAGCGAACTAACACAGTGGGACCTATTTAATTCTCCAACTCCAGAAGGGAAGTATTTTCCCCATTTTTACTGATGAGGATGCTTAGGCTCAGAGAAGAGAGGTGTCTGCCCAAGATCACAGTGCTGGCCGGTGGTTATTGGCACTGACATTCCAACCGCCGTCTGCTTGTTTTTCTCCAGGGCTGGTACAGGCCAGCTGGGTGGACTGGTCTTGTCTGCGTGGCTGCTCAGCTCAGAGAGCGCTGGAGAAATCTCGGTGTCCTGTTGGAAGTCACAGTGACCCGAGGGGGTAGAAGCCTCACCAGCCTCCTGAGTCTTGGGTCTCAAGGTCCCCTTTTGGTGCGTGGCCTCCGAATTGTGGAGTATTCGCGAGACACGGGTTTTAGCTCTCAAGATTCTACTTAGTTCAGCTCAAGCAAAAGAGCTCCATCCATGTCCCCCCGGGGCTGCGGCGGCTCAGAGGCATCGCTCAATGTGTGCGGCTGGTGGCTGTTCCTGAAACGTTCTGGGGGATGTTTTCTTTTCCTTCAAGTTGATTCATCACCCAGCATTCTGCTCAGCACCCAGAGGCATTTGGTTACGGGAGGTGACGTGAAATGTCGGTCCTCTCGTAGGATATGCGTCCCCGGCCTGCTCCCCTTTTGCACTCTGTTCCTTCTGATGCTCACAGTCCCCTGTACGTGGGGGTAGCGGGCAGGAGCTGCGGCTTCCCCTCACCCGGGTCTCAGCAGGTGCGCAGGAGCAGGTGCCCCCTCCTCTTCGCTCTTGGCCCCCTTGTGTTGGGGGGTCACTTCATTGGTGTGCAGTGGGCCATCTGCCTGTGAGCCATGCCAGCCAGGTCTGCGGGCTCTGTGTTCAGGGCTGCTGTCTGCGGCAGCCAGCTGGACACTTGGCACGAGGCAGGTGACACTAAATATCTGGAGCTGTTTGTCACAGTGATCCACACACACCTACTAAACACTCAGGTGCCCGTTGGGGTGCTGACTTGCCGGCAGTGGGCCGGTCCCTGGCTCCATCTGGGGATTGAGGCACACGAAGAACTGAACTAAATGAATTGAATGGCATCCCTAGAGGCCAAGAAACAGGAAGCCTGCAACTGTCTTTCAGCAGCCGGGCCCCACAGCTGCTCAGGGCTGCCGTGGCCCCGAGGAGGCAAGTCCTCATTCTCTTCGGGTGGCAGGCCGGGGAGCATCTGATTGGGCCGCACAGGTCATGTGCTGGCCAGAAAGTGCATGATTGGCCAAGCCAGGTCACATGCCCGAATTCGGCCGGGGAGTGGAGCTAAGGGTGTGGCCTCTCCACCCGAGTGGCCCGCTCACAGTGGGGGTTCACCCCAAACAGGAGGAGGGTGCACACACAGAAGCCAGAAGGACAGCAGAAGCCCACTGTGTCCCCTGTGTGCCCCCCACTGTGTTTGGGGGTGAAGGTAGGCAGGGAGCAGGTCAGGTTGGAGAGCTTCGCCGCCTCGTGGGGCTGACATGGGCCGGTGCCCTGTGCCTTTGCCTCTGATGCCTTTGATCCCAGTGACCCCTCCGCCTGGAGGAGCCTCCTTCCTCGTCAGAGCCCAGCCACTGCGCTCCTCCTCCATGCAGCCCTCCTCAAGGTCACCAAGGAGAACCGGCTGCCCCCTTCCTGCGGGCAGCAGTGCCTCCCTCCCAAGACTGGTCAGCGGGCTGGGGAGAGTGGAGGCTGTTAAACAGATGATGGTACCTTCCCTGAAATGTCTGACCGGTAACATTCAGCATGTATTTCGTGAGCACCTAAGTGTGTAGACCTTCCCTGACACCAGAAATGTCGCGACCGTCTTTCCACGGCAGATACTCATTTGTGTCATCATTGTTAACGTCTCATTTTGCACTGCACAGCCTTGCCATCTCATGCTGACCAGCCCTCTTGGGCATTAGGTTTCTGTTAATACCACGTATGGGGCCCCAGGAGCCATCATTTCAGTCCGGTGACCTAAGCCCCCAGCCTGTGGTGCTTTGCTGCAGCAGCGCTACAAACTAATACACGTATATACGATTTAATTCTCTAATTCTGGAAGGGAAGTATTTTCTTACTGCACCCGGGGGCCAAATTCAGCCCAAGATCAAGAATAGCTTTTACATTTTTAAAGGGTTGCGAAACAAACAACAAATAACTAATGACAACACAGAGAAAAACATACCCCTGACCCTGTATTTAGGTCTGTGAGCCCGGAACAGTCACACTAATGATGAGGTCATCTCTAGAAAATGTGTGTGGCTCCCGCCGTAGCCCGAGGCCTCACTTCGGGAATGAAGGAGTGCCCTGTGGTAGGCTGGGGAGTGTGGTGACAAAGTCATGGGTGGCAGTGTCCCCAGCAGAGTATAGGTGCTCAGCTATTAGCAGTTTCCTTTCCAGACCTGGACATGGGGGGGTGACAGGTGGGACTAGGGAAGCCGTACAGGGTCCTGCCCTTAGGCTCAGGCAGGAGGGTGGCTGACACTGCAGAAAAAGTGCATTGGTCCCTGGGACCAGAAGCCACATGGATGTCTCCGAATCTTGGTCTGAGCATCGTGAGAGCCTTCCTGCCTGCATGGCTGATGAGAGGAAGGGGATACACACACACAGCAATGATCTTATTCTCACCTTTATAGCTGGTGGCTCGCTCTCATGCAAGGGGACAATGGCACTGGGGCTTGGCAAGAAACAAGCCATTTGTTGTGGCCATGTGCCAGCCCGCATGTCATCACACAACCTGTCCTTGGGAAGACTTGTCCACCTGTCAGGTGGAGTAGAACAACTGTGTGCATGTGTGTGAGTGAGAGGTGTCCACTCCTCTGGTAATATTTCCCCAGAGGAGGCAGCATCGCTGGCTGGAAAAAATTGGGGCCTTCAGACTGTAGTGGGTTGAATAGTGTCCCCCAAAATTCACGTCCACCAGAACCTCAGGATATGACCTTACTTGGAAACAGGGCCTTTGCAGGTATAATTACTCAATTAGGTGGGCCCTAAATCCAATGACTGGTGTCCTTCTAAGAAAAGGAAGAACTCACACACACTGAAAATGTCATGTGAAGACAGGCAGAGATTGGAGTGACAGGTCTACAAACCAAGGAATGCCAAGGGCTGCTGGCACCCACTGGAAGCCGGGAGAGGGGCAAGAAACACATTCCCCCCAGCGCCTCCGGAGGGAAGCCAGGCTGCTGACACCCTGACTTTGGACCTGTGCCCTCCAGAACCATGGAACAGTACTTTGCTGTGGTTCACAGCCTCTCTACTTGTGGGAAAGGAAGCAAAGACCCAGCCCAGCCCGGCCTCTAGTTTCCAACCCCAATTTCCTTCATTCCCAAAGTAAGGCTGCGGCGGGGGCCACACGCATTTTCTGGAGATGACCTCATCATTAGAGTGACCGTTCTGGGCTCACAGACCTAAATACAGGGTCAGGGGCATGTTTTTCCTTGTGTTGTTGTCATTGTTTAATTGCTGTTTGTTTTACAACCCTTTAAAAATATAAAAGCCATTCTTGATCTTGGGCTGGATTTGGCCCCCGGGCCACAGTTTGCCAGCCCCCAGACTTGAGGCAGGAGTTCTGCCCTTGGGAGCCTGGGCCACACGCAGGGTTGCCGCCAGGCCACGTGATCCTGAGTTCTGCTGGGCCAAAGGAGCCAGTCCAGGCCCCCCGCTCATGATTTTTCTCACCTGCCAGTGGCAATAATGACTTGTTTTCCCGAGTGAAGGCCACAGGGGACAGCACTAGGTGGGCACATGCCTGCCTGTGTCTGTGCCCGGGCCTGTCTTGTTCACACGTCACTTCCTGGGACTGGGCACAGGGCCTGGCATGTCTCAGGAGCTTAGGGGAGATTTGTTTGGAGAATGAAGGAAGCTTTTTGGGAGCCCTCTCTGGGTCAGATACCTCTCTGAGTTTCCTGTTTGATGTCAGTGACATCCAAGGCATCACTGTCCTCCGGCTGAGTCACCTCTGTACAGTGTTTGATTACAGAGGGGAGCAGAGTCAGCCAGACTGAGGTGCGCCTGACTGGCATTTGGTGAGTGGAGCCCCGCCCCCCCAGCACAGCCAGAAGTGCCGGGCAGCTGTCGCCTGGGAGGTGCAGCATCTAGAGGGGAGGGACCGGATCCCTACAAGCAGCGGGAGCTGGTGTTGGGAGCATGGGGTTTGGAGTCACACAGATCCGCCTGTGAATTCTGCCTTTGCTGCTTGGCAGCTATGTGACCTGGGGTGAATGTCGTAACTTTGCTGGGCTTCAGGAGTCTCCAGGAGGGCACAGCAGCCTGCGCTATCAGGTCTGTCCTGAGGATGGGGCAGGTGGGCACAGCACAAAGCCGCTTGGCACACAGAGGTGTGTGTGCTTCCTAACAGCTTTGCTGTGAGGTGCCTCTGAGTGGTAGAGCCTCACGTCTTTGCTGAGCCCCTCTCAGTGCAGAGTGGGTTCGTGTGCCCTGTCCCCTTAGACCCCTCCATCCCAGCGTTCTGCAGAGGTGGCTGTGGTCACTCCGTTTTACAGATGAGGAAACAGGCTCAACAAGGGAACTAACTTACCCGAGGCTACAAGGCAGGCCCGTGGCAGAACTGGGACTCCAGCTCAATCCTCCTCCTGCCCCCTCCTGCCCCTCCTTCTCCTCTGAGTTGCTGCCTGTTCAAGGCGTCGTCCCACCCATGGGTGGTGAGGCCGCATCAGCCAGAGGTAGAGGAAGCCGGCATCATCTCAGGTCATTGGGCCAAATAACAAAAACCTGCCGGGGACACTGCCATTTGAGGCGTGATGACCCCATGGAACACCTCCCTGGTGGCTGCTCCATGCGCCCACCCTCTCCGTGCCCTCCCTAGGCATGCACACCCAGCCTGGATCCCATCTTTAATTAGATTCTTCCGGCCTTAATCAGAATCTGTTCTAAGAAGGCCTGTTTGCCTTCAACAAGGAGGCATCTTTGAATTATTGCTGTAAGGCCAAGACCGTGGACTGGCGTCCCTGCCAAACCCCATCCCCCCAGAGCCTCTGCAGGAGAATGTTTGCGGAAGCTGGCACAGTGCCCAGAGGGAGCCGGGCGAGCTGGGCCCTGGAAACGCACCCAGCGGAGCTGCCCCTGGAGCTTGGTCTCAGCACACTGCGGGGATGGGGATGGGCGCTGCCTCCCGACGGCCAAGCCGAGGACCTGAGGGGAGGGCGTCAGGAGCCCCAGAAAGGGTGGTGCTTCCTATCAGAAGATGCCTGAAGCCTGGGTCACCAGGCAGTGGAGCTGGGGAAGGGCCACACCCTTAATTAACACAACCCAGAGGAGGACCCAGGTGGAAACCAGGTCCCTGGGGCCGAGGGATGTCTGTGCTCTGCTTGTTTCCTTTCTTGTTTTGTCAGAAGCAGTATCATCACCACCCTACACACCCGCCCCATGTCCCTTTTCCCCTTTTCATTGACTCCCTCCCCCACACCCCCTTCGTCATCCTTGATGACATCCTTACAGGGTGCCTGGAGCGCAGGTCTGACCCAGTGGGGACGTTAGCCAAAGGAGGCAACACAGAGAAGCGGCGTATGGCTTCCAGGCCCGGGTCGTGGTCATTGGGGGACCTGGCTTGGGTGTGTTGGTCCAGTGGGCTTCCCAGGACTGAGGCGCGGG
This sequence comes from Manis pentadactyla, assembly GCF_030020395.1. Lineage (NCBI taxonomy): Eukaryota > Metazoa > Chordata > Mammalia > Pholidota > Manidae > Manis > Manis pentadactyla. The sequence continues at coordinate 5,043,878 of NC_080023.1, forward strand.
GTCCTTCCGGCACGCCCACACACCTCTGGACTCTGCCAGGCGTGCAGGGCAGAGCAGAGCGGACTCCTTGAGGGCTCTGACCGCCCAGCAGGAAGGGGAGGGGAGGGGCTGGGCCCCGCGTGCCCACCCTCCTTCCAGGGGCACCAGTCAGGGTGAGTCACCCCCTCTGCCAAGGAGCAGACCTGGGGAGGGCCTGCCTGCCCTGGGAAGGGCACAGCAGAAATGCACGGACCTCCCCCCTCCCCCAGCCTGTCAAACGGTGGCCACTCTGCAGGTTAGTGACGGGGCGGTCCAGTGGTGGGGGCCAAACTCTTAGAAACGGACATCTGGATTCATAGCTCGGCTCTGCGTCTGTGGTGCCAGAGGGCACATTGGCAGCCCAGGCCAGCCAGTGGGTCAGTGTGACTAGGATGGGCGGGGAGGGGAGGGAGGCTAGGGAGACCTTGGATGGGGTGCCACTTCACCCTGGAGGAAACAGCTAGTCTGCCGCTTGGGAAAGCCCGGGCTGGAGGGGGCTGGGTGGGCAGGACTGCGGGAAGCAGTGGTGAGTGCCAAGCTGAGAGAGGCTGGGGCACCCAGAGAAGCGGGACAAGGACACCATGATGGCAGAACAGACTGGTGGTGGCCTCTTCACGGGGCAGTGGGATCAGATCTGGCTTTGGGTCCTGGCCCCCTTTCTTGGTAGCTGTGTGACTTTGTCAAGTTGAGTGACCTCCCTGAGCCTCGGTTTTCTCATCTGTAACATGGGGGGACTCCCCACTGTGGGGTTGTCGTGTGTGTATACAGTACCCAGCACTGGGCGCAGGGGCAGCCTAAGGGGTTGCAGGATGCTGGGCCGTGCTTCGTTCAGAGGAGGCAGGAGGGGGCGTTGGGCCGCCTGCAGCTTCAAGGCCGGCTGACGGGCGGAGGCCCTGGGGCTGTGGGCTTGTGTTGCGGGAGGGTGGGCTCAGTCCTGCTGATGAGAAATCCAAATAGAAAGATCCAGGGTGATAAGCATGGACTGGAACACAAAAGTGGACCTGGGGTCCCTGTCACTTGTCCTGTGGATCCTGGTGCTGGAGGCTGTGTGACCAAAGGACAAACTGCAACTGAGACTAGAGGCAAGTGTGTTCCCACCATCACAGCCGCCTTATCAGTTGGAATGGGTTGTGCAAGGAGGTAGTGAGTTCCCCTCTGGCAGGTACGAGAGTCTTGGCTGGAGGTCTATTCGGGGGCCTTCGAGGACACCAGAGAGAACAGGATGACCTTCAGGTGCCCTCCTGAGTGACCGCAGCCCTTCGAAGCCCTTGGCAGCTGCCTGGCCCTGCACAGGATTCAGGGCATAGAGGTGCTTTCCAAAGGGCAGCTGCCACCGTGTCCCGGACCTGCTTGAGTCTCGGCTGGGCAGGCATATTGAGTTTGGGTCTTTAAAGCAGAAACAATAAGTCAGGCACAAATTTGCCTTTAAAATAAAATGCTGAGCTGAGCGTCTGCCAAATGCAAATGATTTAAACAGCTGGAAGTCTGACCTTGAGACGTGTCTCAGGTGCTTTCAGAGGGCTCCAGGCCCCCACGTGGGCTGCGGTGAACAGCTGCTGGCCAGTCTGGGCTGGCTGGGGGGCAGGCGCCGCAGGTGCTCACTCCTAGCAAGGGAAGCGTGGCCGGCCCTTGACCGTGTTGGTGGAGGAATGTGGCCGTGGTGCCCTGGCTCTGTGAGAGGACAGGTCTCTTTGTCCATTGTCCTGGCACACCCCCCCCCCAGCTACCTGTGTCCATTGCTGTCACCACCCCCTCCTGTCATTGTATGAGTGGGATGGTTCCCGTCACCACTGGGGAGTGACCTTCAGCTCACGGAGTCAAGGGGAGCAGACTGGTTAGGGAGGCTGAGACCAAGCACCGGGCATCTGCGAACAGCGCAGGAGGGGAGGTGATTTCATCCCGGCTTTCGGACGAGGCCTCGGAGGCTCAGAGGGCTCAGGTGTGTGACCTGGGGTTGCACAGCCAGGAAGGAGTGAAAGACTAGCAATTTTGATTGGGTCTCCATCCCCTGGTCCTCCTCCGCACCACGGGGCCTCGTTTTAAGCACTACCCAGCCCAGGGCCTTGGGAATAGACTTCCTTCCCTACCTTCTTGCTACTCTGAGCCTCAGCTTCCCTGTCTGTACAACAGGCGGAGCTCCTGAGCATCCCGCAAGGCTGTTCGAACTGGCAAACTAGCGCCGGACGCGGGCTCCCTCTGTAAACTGTAAAGTGCTGTTCCCCAGTGATGGGTCCTCTTCACGCCTCTGGCCTCCTTGAGGATGAAAGGGGCTGCTGCCTTTGCCGGTGCTCTGCCACAGCGTCCTGCTTCCTGTCCAAGTGCCCCCCAGCCCGGTGGCGATCGCGGCCACCTGCACGCGGGAAGGCTGTTGGTAATTCCCACTGTGTGCAGGGACAGAGCATCCGCACACCTAGCTCAGGTCTTGGAGAAGCAGGTCTTCACGCATGGGTGGAAAATAATGCAGAGCACTTCTGAATAAACCCTCAGGCTGCCCTGCCTTCAGCTGAATGACTTACCAGCTCCAACCAGTTCTAGCCCCAGCCAGGGGTCAGGAGAAGGAAATGCTAGGTGGTGTTTTCTTTCTTTGGATCTTTATGTATCTGTTTAAACACACACTACACACACATTTATATTGTTGTCCAGAGCAGAACTCTGTAGATTTGGGCCTCGCTGATGTGTTTTGGGTCATTGACTGGCAACCTGGCATTGACCACAGAGCCCCTGGATGAGAGCTCTGATTCTCTCTTTTTTTTTTAGCCTTTAAAAACTACTTTATTGAAGTATAACTGACATAAAATTAATTGCATGTATTTGTACAATTTGATGAATTTTGACACATGGACGTATCCATGAAACCATTACCACAGTCAAAATGGCAAACATGCCCATTTTCTCAAAGGCTCCTGTGCCCCTTTGTCATCCATATCGTCTATACCAGTGCCCAGAAATCACTAATCTGGTTTCTGTCACTCTAAATTAGTTTGCAACTAGAATTGATATAAATTTAATCACATATTATGTGATCTCTTTTTAAATGCTTCTTTCCAGCAGCATAATTATTTTGGGATTCATCCCTCTTATTGTGTATATCAGTAGCTCATTCCTTTTTATTTCTGAGAGTATTCCATATCACGGATGTATCTCAATTTGTTTATCTACCTCTTCATGGACATTTGGGTCACTCCTAGTTTGAGGATATTACAAATAAAACTGCGATGAACATTTGTGAAGAAGTCATTGGGTGAATATGTGTTTTCATTTCTCTTGGGGAACTCCCTGGGAATGGAATGGCTAGATTGTACAGTGTGCTATGCCTGCCTTAGAGACAAAACCTGCTTTGCAGGGCGGCTGGGCCGTGTTACGTCCCCACTGGCTGTGGTGGAGGGCCGCAGGTCCCCAGGGAGAGCGTGTGATGCTACCTCACTGTGGTTTCTGATCGTATATCCCCGATGCCTAATGATACTATCTTTTTTGTTTATTGACTAGCCTTATCTCTTATTTGATTAAGTATATTTTCAGATCTTAAAGTGGGTTATTGTCTTATTATTGAGGTGTAAGAGTTCTTTATACACTCTGTATACAACCTCTTTGTCAGATATACATTTTATACCTATTTTTTGGAGTCTGTGGCTTTTTGTTTCATTTGCTTAACGGTGTCTTTTGAAGAGGAGAAGTTTTTGATTTTGATGAAGTCCAGCTTGTCAAGTTTTTCCTTCAAGAGCTCTGATTCTGATAAGGGTGGTGTAAGAAGGCACGCTGGGCCCGGGCCAAGGAAGATGAGGCAGGTGGAGGCAGAGGAGGCAGTGAGCAGGGTGTCCGGGGGCTGGGGTTGGGAGCTGGCTGGTCCTGGGCGGGGGCTCTGGTTCTGTCTCGTGCTCGCTGTGATCTGGGGCCAGTCGCTCTGCTCCTCAGAGCCTCAGTTTCTCCGCTTGCTAACAAGAGGATTGCTGGGTGTCTAAATAAAAACCGCAGGTCACTCAGTGACCCGCAGTGGAGACCTGAGTCTGCCCCCTCCGTCGTTACACAGGAAACGAGGCTTGGGGCTTCTCCCCCGGCGGGGCGGGTCCTGGCTCTGAGGACCCCACAAAAATGAATACCAGGGCTTCCCTCTGGGCCCCCAGCAGCACCCCCTGGCTGAGGTGGGTAGTTCTGAGGTCACCAAAGGCACTTCATTAGCAATAAGATCGGGTGAGTCCTCACATCTGAAGGCTCTGGCTGCTGACCCCAAGTGGCTGAATAAATGGGGTTGGGCTTCAGCTGGTGGGGGTGTAAGTGTGTGGGTTTGAGTGTGTGTGTGTTCACTCTGCTTATTCTCGGGGGATACTCTAAGGAATGATTATGTGGCCCCCTCCGGCGGGGGCTGTGACTCTGTGAGACTCCCCCTGGCACGTGGCCGACCCTCCCCTGCAGGGCTTTCCATGAGGTGTCCACGTTGGCAGAGAAGGCAAAGTCGCTCAGTTCGAGTGCACAAAAGCACTAGGCGGGGCCCTTGGAGGCACTCAGATGTGCTACTGGGGCATTCCTGCATTTTTGTATTTTATTTGAAGTATAGTTGACATATTATCATATTGCTTTCAGGTGTATAACATGGTGATTTGACAATTACGTACATTACGAACTGCTCACCATGGTAAGTGTGGCTGCCATCTGTCCCCATACAAAGTCACGACAGTTTTATTGGCTGTATTCCCTATGCTGTACTTTCATCCCCGTGACTTATTACTTTATAATTGGAAGTTTGTTCCTGTTTATCCCCTTCACCTATTTCACTCACCTGCCATAGCAACCACCAGTTTGTTCTGTATTTATGGGTCTATTTCTGTTTTTGTTTATTTTGGTTTTTAGATTCCAGATATAAGTGAAATCATATGATATTTGTCTCTGACTTATTTCACTTAGCATAGTGCCCTTTAGGGCCATCCATGCGCTCACAGATGGCAGGGTTTCATTCTTTTTTATGGCTGAGTAATATTCCACTGTGTACATGTACCACATCTCTATCCATTCATCTGTTGATGGACACTTGGGTTGCTCTCACTGGACTATTGTAAATAATGCTGCAGTGAACACAGGGGTGCAGATAGCTTTTCAAGTTAGTATTTTGTTTTCTTCAGATAAAGTAATTCCCTGCTGTGGGGTTGCTGGGTCCTCTGGCATTTCTGTTTTTAGGTTTCTGAGGAGCCTCCTGCTGTGTTCCACAGGGGCTGCTCCGGTTACCGTCCCGCCAGCAGTGGAGGAGGCTTCCGTTTCTCCACGTCCTCCGCACACTTTCTGTCTCCTGTCTTTTGACAGTGGCCTTTCTGGTTGGTGTGAGGTGGTTGTCTTTCATTTTTGGCTCAAGTGCAGGGTGGGCATCGAAGGAGTAAGAGTGCCTACTGTGTGCCTGGGCATATAAACAGAGGGGTGAGCCCCTGCACTGTTAGGTGGGCGGCTTTGCTACCCTGAGCCTCATTATCCCCACTGTAACGTGCGGCAGTACCACCTCCTGAGCGGGTCATTTTGAGGGGTCAGTAAGAGAAACCGTGACAACATCTGGCACAATACTAGGTACCTTGTTTATAAGTAAATGTTCCATTCCATCCCTTCACCTCCTCCTTGTTGCTTCTGACTGGCAAATAATTAGCAACTTCTGAAGTCGTTAGGAGAACATCTTTTTTATTATCATAATGTCTTTAAAACTGACCTTTTATCCAAGATGCCTTTTAAAAACCTATGATCCAGTGAGGGTTTGCCAGCTCCTTCCGTGGGCTCCTCATCTGGGCCAGGGCCTGGGGGTGCCGAGCCGGGGCGTGGCAGAGCCCACCCTGAGCAGCTTGCGTGCAGGCCCGACGCCCACTCCTGCAGTCTCCAGGCCAGATGGAACCCAGTGTCTCAGCGATGCTTCCATTTCCCTCAATAGCATTTTCTATAGGGAACCTGCATCCTCTGTTTGCATACCTCTGGTGACAGGCAGCTCACCACCTCCCTATCATTCCACCTTTGACTGGTAGGTTCATCCATAAAATGAGCTGAGTTTATCCCCCAGCGTTTCCACCCACTGGGCCGGCTTGACCCCTAGGGCCACACAGACCAAGTCAGCTCCCTCTTGAGCACAAGACCCCCCCAAAGGCTTGAGGACACCGAGCCTCATCTTCCTGAGTCTTGCCTTCTCCTGATTAGCACCCCACATTTCTTCACGGGTGTCTTTTGGAATGAGTTTGGGATCCCTCTGCCCCGAGTGCTCTGTTCAGAAGGCTCTTTATTTGTCCTTATTACTGGCCTGGACCCCCAGAGAGCTCCTTGCCTGGGCTGGGCTGGTGTATGTGGCCCAACCCGAGGTCTGGTCTCACCAGTCCCATCTAGGAAGGGCCTGCCACGCCACTCCCGCCCCCGCTGGCAGGAAAGGCCGAGGAAAAGAAAAAAAGGCCGAGGAGCTGGTGATGTTCATTATATTTAACAAACACTTAAATAGCACCGCTGTTTGCCAGGTACTATTCTAAGTCATTTTCATCTACTAACTCATTTAATCCTCAAAACAATCCCTTGAGGTATTATTATCCCCATTTCCCAGATGATGAAACTGAGGCACCATGAATATTAAGTCACCAAGGTAGGCGATGGTCACCCAGAAAGAAGGCTGTTAGAAAAGTCCAGGTGCAGGAGAGACACCAGTTCAAAACCTTACAATAGAGTGTGGCTGGTCTGGGGAGAAGCGTCATTTGTGTGGAGCAAGGGTGCGTGCAGAGGACTGATGGGAGGAAGGTTGACAGGGGTGCGGAAAAGGGAAGCTCTTTCCTGCCCCTCCTTGTGCATTCCAGGCCCGCGCGGAAGCTCACGTTTACCGCAGCTCTGGGGGTGGGTGCAGGCAGCCTGGGCTGGGTCCCGGCCCCAACACTTCCTGGCCTTGTGGCTGTGGGCACCTCACATGTCCTCTCTGGCCCTCAGTCTCCTCATCACTAAAATGTGAGTAATATGGTGAGGATCACATGGTCAGTGCCTGTGAAGGACATCTGTCTTGCATATGTGTTTCTGAGAAAGGGCGACCTCCCCAGACTTGCTCCTGGTGAGTCCCAGAGCTGGACCTCACGCTCACCAGACTCTCCGTACATGTGCTGCCTTATGTCCGACTAGGCCCAGCCGGGATGGTTCCCCGGATGGCTGCTTCCTTCATGCCATGCATATTTCTGCCACTGAACCACACCACACCTGGCACCTGGCACGCCCCCTCCCCCCCATTATCTTTTGGATATTTTATCTTCCTCACATATCTGAACTCTAACCACAGCCCCCGCTAGCTGGTGGGTGAGCCCTTTCCTCTCCCAGGACCAGACCTCCTTCTAGTGCATACCCCCAATTATCCAGTCACCGCCACTGCTCCCCAAGTTGGGCTGGGGTCTGCTCCTTCCCAGTGGGCGACAGGGCACACCCGAGCAGAGGGTTAATTGAATCATGCAGCCAGGTTTGTAGAACACGGAATGCCTCATTAGGCCCTGTGTGAACAAGAACGCCCAGCGCCCCTCTCGGGCTCATGAGCTGGTGTAATTACAGCTTACATGTGGCTTTGTTAGCTTGGGGAGGCCGCCTGGCTGGCTCCTGCCTTTAGGCCCAGGGAAAGTGGCCTAAGGCTCCGAAACAGGTTTGTCCCTCTCTTGCCGGCTGGTAGTGTGGAGCTCGGGCTCTGTGTTTTGTTAAGGGTATCTGAGGGACACATGTCCGGCTTAGAGGGTGACCCCAGGCCGGCTCCTCACTATGAACTCTGCTTCCTGAAAGTGTTCCCCAAACTCTGAACCCAGAGAAGGCTCCAGGCAGAACGAAAACGGAGCTTTCGTCAAACAGACGCCAAGTGGAAGCCAGGAAGTTCCATCTGCTCCGAGCTAGAGGGCTGAGTGCCTGGTGTCCACGGCCAGTTTTCTAGGAAACTCACTGAGGTCATGCTGGGGGCTTTGTGGTGAGGAGATCCTGGGATCCTCTCAGAGCCCCTGAGACAAGGATGCCCCTGGCTGGCTCTGAACTGGACCCGAGGCAGCCGTCCCTGGTCGGCCCCCCAGGCTCCATCCTCCCTTCTCCACCCACCAGCCTCTGCAGGCTTTGTCCTTAGAGTTTCTCACACTGTGACCTGCAGACCTTCTGTAGCAGACGCACCCAGAGGCTTGTTTAAAACAGATTCCTAGGCCCCACCCAGACTTCCTGGGACAAAGCCAGGGGGTCCCAGCACCACTGTTCTAATGGCCTTGCCCTGCTCTGAATTATCTGTTTCCCTGGCATCAGCTTGTGGGTCCTGTAACCTCTAAACCCTTACACTTGCTGAACTCACCACTCACCACTCCTCACATCCCACTGGGAGACAGAAAGATGACTGGCTCAGCCCTCTGGGCAGCCTGGTGATTGGCTGCCTTTCAAGGGGTGTGCCTACCTCTGGTCCAGTCAGTCAAGGGCAGCTTGGGGGTGTGTGGTCATGTGATACAGAACCACAAATGGAGCCCGCAGGTTGGGGGGTCAGGTAACGGTAAGTCACTGCTGCTATTGGTTTATCAGTTTATCAAATATTGGACCCCTCTGGGGTTTCTGCATCCTTGTGGGATCCTAAACTCTTCTGTCATTAAAAAAAAATTAACCAAATGGCACACACAATTTTTGAATTCCCAATAACTACCTAATTTCAACATACTCAAAATCGATACTGAGCAAAGGAAATGTAATGGAGCCACATGTGTAACTTAAAATTTTTTAGTAGCCACATTACGCAAGTAAAAAGAAATACGTGTGATTAATTTTAATAATTAACTTACATGTCCAAAATACGATCAACATGTGATCAATATTAATCAATTACTAATCAACTGAGATATTTCACGTTCTGTTTTCATATGAAATCTTTGAAATTTGGTGTGTATTTTATACTTACAGCACCTCTCAGTTCAGGCCAGCTACATTTCAAGGGCCCAGTGGCCACATATGGCTGGTGGCCAGTGTACTGGGCAGCACCATTCTAAGTGATACTTTATATAGGTCTTGGAATGTACTCACTTTTGACTATTTTCTAATAGTTTAAGGACTTTTCAGTCCTTTGTTTAAGAGTGTTTGACTTCAAAAAGTTAGGTTTCTATCAGTAAATGGTCATAAAATCTGCTAGTGTTGTGGAGGGTTAAGTCCCTTCATGCTGACTTGCTCTGTCCTGTTTTTGCTGGGTCCCTGTTGACCAGGCCAGGGAGCCTGTCATCAATGTTATTTTTGATTAGTGAGTCTATTAGTTTTCTGGAGCTGCCATAGCATATTGCCACACATTTTGTTGTTTGTGGAATTTGTGGAAATCAATTTTCTTATGGTTCTGCCTGATGGAAGTCTGAAATACTGGTGTCCGGAGGGCCGGGTTCCCTCCAGAGCTGCTGGGTGAGAATCCTTCCCCACTTCTTCCAGCTTTTGGAGGCCGCCCACGTTACTTGGCGCAGGGCCACGTCACCCCAGTCTCTGTGTCCCTCCGACATGGCCTCCCCCTCTTCTCAGTATAAGTACACTCGTCACTGGATCTCGGCTCCACTTGGGTGGTATCCTCTTGAGATCCTTAACTTTATTATATCTGGAAAGAAAGACCCTCTTTACAAATAAAGTCACATGTACAGGTTCCGGGGCTTAGAACGTCAGGTCCACCGTTCAGCCACCACAGGGCAATGTTAGCATTTTGATAGTAAGACTAAAGAAGGAGGAGGCTGAGACCGTGTTTTCTTTTTCTAAGCTGTGAGGTGCATAGTTCACAGTGGGCTGTGAGATGCAAGCTGATCCCCAGGGTCGTTTTCCGGGGCACTGCGAGGTGCCGGCCCACCTTGGCTGGGTTCAGATCACTCTGGCCAGGACTGGGTAGGGGTTGATTGGATATACAAGTATGTCAGGTGTAGGAAAGCAAACTGAAAGATGGCAGAAAGGCAAAAATGTCTCAAATTGTTCAGAAGTAAATAAGGTAATGCCTGTGATGTGCTCTGAATAGGACCAGGCTCAGCAGAGGCACCTAATAAATACTAAACTTTACCATTGTAATTGTAATTACTATTATCACATATTTGTATCCTTTTCATATACCTCTATATTATTAATGAGAATGATAATAGATAAACTAAGGGAAAAAGAGACCCCTGCCAGGATACCAAAGAATTAAGCTGAATCCATAAGTCACCAAGTGGATTTCAATGACAAGAACCTTTCTTTACGAGCCCTGCTGGCTCCTGGGTGATGCCGCTGCTCGTGGCTGTGCTTGTTCACGGCTCTCTTTAATATGCCATCTTTCTTTTATATGATCAGCAGGATGGCACTAATTCGAGTTTGCAAATGAGGTTTTCTTGATGTTGTCATGTCAGCATCTGGATGCAAGACGGGCTGCTGCCCAGATCCGGACCCGATGGTGTCGCCCAGGAGCAGGCCTACTCCCTGGGCGCTTTAATCCCCCCCAGGAGCCTGGGGGATTTGCTGATGGGCCCACGAAGCTGTAAACAGTAATGACAGTGCTCGTGTTATTGCAGGCATGGGGTTGCCCTTGGGGTCTCTTCCCTACCATTAAATTGGAGATCCTTCGTCTGCCTTTGAGCTGGAAGGGAAGGTGTATCTTCTCTGTGGCATTCATTCATCCCTTCATCCCTTCATCCCGCAATTCATTTGTTCATTCATTAATTCACCTATTCGTTTGCTCAGCAAACAACTGTTGAGTGCCTGGTAAGAGCCACTTTCAAGTGCTGGGCTTCCCTGGTCCGACAGAGGGGTGGGAGGGGGCCGGGCTGCACTGGGGCAGGAAAGGAGGCCCATGGTGTCGCCCTGACCCAGCTTCCTCTGCGAGCCTCTGCGACCATGGGGAATTACCTTAACTCTCCTCATTGGGGGAGACTAATCTGACAGTAGCTACCTTTGGCTGTTGGCTGCAAGCATTAAAGGAGATGTAAACCCCCACAGGTTGCCTGGCACAGGGCAGAGGCAGCAATCATAAGAAGCCCTAGGAATCATATGCCAGACACTCAGTACTTTACATTCATGAGCTCATCTGATTCTAGCAATCGCACCCCTCTGCCTGCCCCTCAGCACCCCTGCGACCCCACTCCCTGGCCTGCCATTCCAAATCAGAATCTCCCCTGTGATTGCCTGGTGCGCTGACTTTGCCTCACCTTCCTGTACCTCCCTGCCTTTGTGCTGCAGACTCCTGCTCCCCCATGTGCTCCAGCCACCCCCACCCCTAGGGGAGATTCTGGGCTGCACCCCAGGCTCCCCTACTCAGAATTTGTTGGGGCCCGTCATTTCCTAACAGGCCCGTCAGGTGACTTTGATGCACCTGCAGGCTTGGGAACTTTTTCTGAAGGGCTTAAGGTCATCCCTCCAAGTCTTAGCTCTTTCGCCTTTAGGGTGACAAGCAGGCTGCCTGGGTGTTCCACATCTGACATCACAGGCATTCAGTCACATGCAGGAAGTGAATCCCCCTGGAATCTGCAGTCTGTGCAGAAGGGCAGGGGCAGGGGCAGCTCTCCCTGTGCACCCTGACAGCTTAGGTAGGAGGGGTGGAAACATCCACATGTGGAGGCTTTCCTGGCTGTGGAAGTGCAAGTTCAACATGTGCTTCTAGGGCACTTGCTGTGTGCCAGCCCCTTGCCTGGCCTGGGGAGCCAGAGACAAGGGTAGTCAAGGAGCTTGGATTTGAGGGAGGCCACCAGACCTTGGTGGGGGCCCCCAAAAGACTTCCTGTCTTCTAGAGTAGCTCCCCAAGGGCTGCTAGCGTGCAATTTCTGGCAACTTAACCTCTTGGTTAAAGAAGGAAATCTCCAAAGTCCCTTTCCAGGGTGCCAAGTCCGCTAGTAGAGACAAATGCTGAACACCTCCAGGAGGGGGCTGGGACTGGGCCACCACAGTGGCTTCCAATTCCAGCTCTGCGACTCAGTGGCGTTATTTTTCTCCTCTGAGCCTCAGCTTGCCCATCTGAGAAATGGGTATAATGATGATCCAGCATCTAGGAGGTGTGGGAGGACCAGTGATATGAATCCCTAAGGCCACGTCTGACATGTGAGAGCTGACTAACCTTAGTGAATATGTCAACCAGTGAGGACCAGCCGTCTGGGAGTCGGGGAGAGACTCCCCAGGAAGCTGCCGCAGGAGTCTCAAGGCAAAGGGATCCCAGGTCAAAGGGATGACCTGTAAAACACCGTGGGTAGGGGATGGCTGGCTGTAGAGGCTGAAGCTCAGACCAGGGTCCGGGTGGGGTGCATGACCTGGGGGTTGTCCAAGTCGGCATGGGGGCCCAGCTCCCAGGGCAGCTCTGGCCCTAGACCAGCTATGGGAACCCTGCAAGTCCCCCCCGCACACTTCTGGTCTTGCTTCCCTCATCTCTGCAATAGGACCAACAGTGTTGGCCGCCTGTCCTGGCCTGTCCTGAGGCGCGCATGGCAGGGCACACCTGAGTATCAGGAGTTTGCACTTGGAAACCTGAGATCTGCTTTTCCCAGCGTGGTGATTCTCAGGTCGACGGGACTGATCTGGAGAGGTTCTGATGGATGTCTCCCTGCCCACCTGCCCCCACCTCCCCTCCCTTCCCTCCTTAGTCTGTTAAGAGGAGGTTGTGTCCCTGATAGGGTTGCCAGATTCAGCAAATGAAGACAGGCCACCCAATCAAATTATTTCAGAAAACAAATTTTTTTAGGATAAGTATGTCCCATACAATATTTGGGATATGTTTATACTAAGAAATGATTATTTATCTACAATTCAAATTCAACAGGGTGTCTTCCATGATCTGGCAACTCCAGTCCCTCGGCACCTTGGGAAGTGGTACAGTTGCAGAACCCTGATTCCTGACCCACCGCTGCCCACTTTACAGATGACCCAGCTGAGACCCTGAGAGGCCCGCACCAGAGCCAAGGTCAAACAGGGTCCTCTGACTCCCACTCCAGTGCTCCGCCCCCTTCCCCCCGAACGTGACTGTGACGGGGATGGAATGGCAGAGTGTAGCCCCTGACATGAAAGGCACTTCTGTGTTTAAACCCCCAGGACTAAATGTCCATGCCGGAGGAGTAGGTCCTGAGCTGAGGGCATCGGCAGGGTCCCTGAGTGGTGACAGTGACAAGTCCAGGCAGCCTGGCCCCACCAGCAGCCTCACCTCCGTGCAGCGTTTCTCATAAACTTCACACATTTGCAAACAGAGCTGTGATTTAAGTGCCATTTCATTTCTTATAATTTTTTAATTAAATAAAATATCAGGGAGTGTGTGGGGTGGGGGTGGGGGGGGTGGAGTGCTGAAGAAGACATGGAAGTTCTTGTTCTCATCTCCAAAGCAACTCCTGACTTTGCCTCTGCTCCGCCCCTGAGTTCCTGTCTCCAGGGCTCTGACCCCTCAGATGAACAACCCACCTCTTTAAGTGAGACAGAATTGCTGTGGGGCCCTGCCTCTTTTTAATACTCTGCACCAGGAGTGACATCCCGGTGGACTCAATCATCCCGCAGATGCAGGGACGTGCCTTCCTGCGGAGAGCGGTAATTGAAGTCCTCAATGGCTCTGTGGTTCTAATTAGCCCAAAGTGGCTCCTTCTGGCCTCGGTAGAATTTACAGCTCCTCGCCTCCTGATTTACCAGCTGGTCCTAGAAGGTGTGAGTTAGTCAAGAGACAGCCAGAGGATGCACAAATTTCCTTGACTGAGTTGGTCTTTCTCAGTGAGCTGTTTGGGGCCTTGCAGAGGATGGCACTGGGGGACTAGGCCTCCCTCCACTTGCTGCCACCCTCCAGGGGACTGACTGCTCCAGCCATGCAGATGCCTGCCCCTTCCCACCCTCAATGCCTCCCACCAGCAGTATTTCTGCTCATCCTGACCTTTCAGAATGCAGCTTTGGTGCCTCCTCCAGGAAGTCATCCCTGATTCCCAGGCTGGAACTTCACAGTCCCCAGGTCTTTCCATCAAAGCACTGGCCACACCACGTGGTGCTTGTTAATATCCCCAATTCTTTGATGAGACTGGGGGCTCCTGTGGGGAGAGCCTTCTGCATCTGATTCACCCTTGGCCTGGCATGGTGGCACAGCACAGGTCTGCTGAAATGGAAGGAGGGAGGAAGGGAAAAAGGAAAGGAAAAGAGAATGAAGGGCAGGAAGGAGGGAGGGCAGGTAATACTGTGCCCATTTTGCAGAGGAGAATGCTGAGGACACAGAACCAGAAAGTGGCCGAACAAGCACTCCACCTACTTGCCCATCATACTTTCCATCTTGGGTCTAAAGAGGTTCCATCTTGGGTCTAAAGAGGTTCCATCTTGGGTCTAAAACAGCCTCCTGTTGATTAGGCAAAACAGGAGCAGCTTACAGGAAAGACACGTGAATCGGAAAGTGTCGAGGGCTTGATCTGAGGTCAGCTGCCGCAGGACCGTGGGCAGGCGCTTCACCGTCCAGCGTGGCCCTCCTCATCTGCAGGGTGGAGACCAGGACCCTCGTCCACCAGGTGGCTGGGCAGGTCAGCACAGATAAGAGCCACAGAAGCTCCACCCAGGTGCTGTGGTGGCAGCCGGTAACCATCATCAACTGCAAACCCTCTTCGGCCCCATCATCCGCACTGTTGGGCCCAGGCGGGAGGTTCCCTCTCCGGGGTTCTGCCGTGTGGGGCTTGCTCTGCTGAATGCTTGCGACTCTCCTCTGTGAGTCCCCAGCCAGGGTGCCTCAGAGCTGATCTCTGGTTGTGACCCCTGGAGCCACTTGGATAAAGTCATGATGACGGAGGGGCTGTCAGGTGCTGCGGAGGAGGCTGGGGACCTCGAACCTCAGCTGCCCCTTCACCAGGCACTGGCCAAGAGGTCCATTTGTGAGACCGACACATCAACCGAGTTGAGGAGACGGTGAGAAAAGCCTTCATTCTGATCAGTGTTTTCCAGAAGGGCAGGCGAGCTGAATCATTAGAATACTAAAACTTCCAATAATATTGATGATTCACATGTGAATACAATCTCAGATGTATTTTCATAATCCAGAAGTTTTTTTCTGAGGCGGTGATATTTGCCTTTGGCCAAACATTGATTTTAGTATCAGGCCATTTGGCCAAAATGTGCATTGGACACACCTCTACTTTTGACAGAATGTCTGTATGAGTTGAGACCCTTTCTCCCCTTGAAATGTTCTCTTGGCCCTTCCCAGCTCCGCTTCCCTCCCACACCCCCTGGACTGCAGTGACCCCCTGAGTGGCGGCAGACCGTTCTCACAGATGGGAGCAGCAAGCCTGCCAGGGCGTGCTCTAGCCCGGTTCTGGGATATTTGCTTTCAGGGTCCCACTGGCTCACCTCCGTTTCCCATTAGGCTCTGGGCATCTTGTGACAAATGACCTCAGCCTAGGAACATGCCCATTTTTAATTAGGTGATTCACTTTCTTATTATTGAGCTATACAAGATCTGTATACATTCTGGAAGTCAGTGGTTTGTCAGATATATTATTGCAAATATTTTCTCTTATTCTGTGGCTTGTCTTTTTGTTTTCATAGTGGTTTCGTTGGAAGAGCAAAAGTTTAATATTTTGATAAAGGCCAATTTATCCATCTTTTCCTCTTGCCCTTCATGCTTTTTATGTCTGAACTAAGAAATCAAAGTTGCAAAGGCTTTCTCCTATCGTTTCTTCTAGCAGGTTTGTAGTTTTAGTTTTATATTTAGGTCTGTGACACATTTCAACATTATTTTGTATATGGTGTAATGTAAGGGTCAATATTAATTTTTTCCCATACATTTATTTATTTATTGGAAAGACGATCCTTTCCTCAATAAATTGCCTAGATGCATTTAATGAAACCCAGTTAACCAAGGATTTGCGGTCTATTTTTGGATTTTCTGTCCTGTTCTATTCTGTATATCTCTCTTTTTACCAATACCATCCTGTCTTGGTTACTGTTCCTTTATAGTAAGTCCTGAAATCAGGTTGGGTAGGTCCTCCAACTTTGTTCTTTTTTTTTTTTAATTGCTTTGGCTATTTTAAGTTCTAATCTAACATGAACACACATTCACCCAGTTAATCTTCCAACCCTCTGAGGCAGAGGTGAGTATTTAGCACATTCTGCAGGCGAAGAACCTGAGGCTCAGAAGGGATGAGTAACTTTCCTGGGTAACTCAGAGGTGGAGGTGGAATTTGAACCCAGGCATCTGGCTGCGGTGCCCCTGCTTTTAACCGCCAGGCGGCATTGCCCTCTTTTTTGGTTTCCCTCACCCAGCACAGTACCTGTGAGGCTGAGAGGAGTTGATCGGTCTCCTTGTCCATCACCCCATAAGCCACGGACCCTGAAGGCAGACAGTTGGGACACCCCTTGCTGTGGCCCAGCCCCGGGGACCTGGTGTGCAGAGGATAGCTGCTGAGTGTTGGGTGAATGTTGGATGAATGGGGGGATGGAGTCTTCTCAGCAGCTGGCATCTGGGGCCCCAGGTCTCTGCCAGCCCAGAACCTCAACTGGTAGCTACTGTCCTGATGCAGACGCGGAGGCAGAGCCCTAGGGCCCGGCTGGCAGCGGGCGAGGGGAGGCTGCAGCTCTCCTAGGGGCTCACGGAGCACTACCGCCCGGCGGCTGGCAGCCGCCTATGAGACAGACATTCTTAATAAGCGTCTCCTAGCGGGGCAGAGGCGAGGCGGCCGAGAGGCGCGGATCAGGAACACGTGCCCCTTCAAGAGAGGCCGGTTGAGGGGCAGGGCGGCTGGAAATGGAATTGGACTTGGTCCCTCCAGCTCCTGTTCATCCTCCCCTCCTGCTTCTGCCCCGACCAGGGCGGTCAGCAGATGGGGGGCAGGCCAGGAGCCCGGCCGCCACCCAGGGACTTCCCTCCCCTGCGTGGAGGCCTCAGGCTCACAGGGCGCCTGGCTTCTTCCCCCGGCAGTGAAGCTGGGTTCTCAGGCCGGGCCTCAGCGTCGCCACTGGGGTGCTGCTCGCAGCCGGGGAGCAGCAGCGGGGGCTGCCCTCTGAGTGGGCTCTCTGGCCCTGGCCTCTGTGACCCGGGGCTGGGCCGGGTGGGAGCCTGAAAGGGATGGGAGGGTCCTGCGGACCGAGATGCCGAGTTTCCAGGGGCAGCTGCCCCCGGAGGGCTGGGTGGGGGCGGGAAGGGTCTCACTCAGAGGCCGAAGGCTGGCACTTGTCCTGACTCAGGATTCCTGCCGGCCTGGACTTGGAGGGCTGTGCCAGGGCCTCCTCATGGCAGAAATGTTGTGAGCCAATCATTTGATTTTCGGGACTTTTACAGACCAGTTGCTAAAACATGGGTGGCTTGCAGTCCACAGACTTAGCAAACACTATGATCCGGGCATTCCCTCTGCCTCCCCACCCCACCCTGAAGAGCTGGCAGTCAGCTATCCACCAGCACAGCACTCACACCGCCTCAGTTTCCCCATCTGTAAGCGGGAGTGAGTGATGCCACCTCTGAAGGCCAGGCAGCCTCAGTGAGGTTGTAGGTGTGAAGTACTTATAGCAACGATGCCAGGGAGAAGGGCAGCCCCCGCGCCAGCCCCACAGTTGTGCCCCATGCAGCATCCTCTCTGCAAGGTGCTTGGGCTGGAGTCTGTGTCTCCCAGACAACCCGGGAAAGGAGCCCGGGAATGCACAGCGATGGGGCAGGGCCCCACACCTGCCAGCCCCACCAGCCTGGCCCAAGGGCTCCTCGGTTTGCCCATCTTTATAACCCAGTCTGGGTAGGAAGGGGTGTTGGCGGGGTCAGGGCACCAGGCACGAGGCATAGCCTGGGAGACTGTAAGTCTGTCACTCTCCGTGGAGGTGCACGGCTGTCCCACGGTGATGGGGCCTGGGGCTTGCCCGTCTGCACTTCTGTGTCAGGAGCATAAGCCCTGGCGTCTGAGTGGTATAGAAGCCCCAGCTCCTGGCGTAAGGACAGTTTCAACACTCAGAGCCTCGGTTCCTCCACATGGAAACGGCAGGACGCCCCAAACTCCTAGGGCTGCTTTGGGAGTTAATGCACTTCATGGTAAGGCTCCTGGCTGGGGCGCGGCCCATGGTGGCTCTCTGCAAGTGAGTCCCAGGGAGACTCGGGTCCCACCAGGGTGGCAGGCGTGCAACCAGGACGGGACCATGCCTGTGCCAGCAGCATGGCCAAGTCGGCCTCCACGTATGGAGAGGGAGCAGGAAGCTGGGGCTCATTCCTGCCAGGGAGCCAGGCGGGGAGCACAGGGGCCTAGGGGTGCCTCCACCCTGGCATGGATGCCCTGGAGGGCGGCAGTGGCAAAGCCCTGGGGGCCTGTGTTTGCCGGCTGTGCTTGGCCTTTGCCAGCAGCACCCAGTTTCGGAGGCATGACGGTGCGCCCCTCACAGATGAGGAGGCTGAGCCGCCTGCCGAGGCCACAGCCTCCAGCTTGGCCCCCAGGGGCCCCCAGGACGGCAGCTGCTGCTCTTCCAGCCCCTTCGTGGGGGTGTCCCAGGCACTGCCTGTGCCCCAGGCCACCCGTTAACAAGAAAGGCCTGTCACCCTCCACCAGACTGTCACCCAGGGGCCTCTCCACAAGGCAGGGGGGAAGGGGGACTAGCCATTCGTGTACAATGCGCGTGTTGGCTTTGTTTATTTGTGGGCACTCCACCCACCGGATGCTCTGGTCTGGGAAGGCCTGCCCGTGCCACCTGGCCCACCCCTGAATTCCCGTTGCCTAGCACAGGCACTTAGTTGGTGCTCAGTAAATACTTGTTAAGTAAGTTAGTGGCCCTGTTTGGTGAAATGCCAAAAGTCCTGGCTGCCTAAAGGACAGAAGAGTCCCTCTGGCCACTGGGTGGATGGGGCTGGGCAAAGGCAGGAGACCCAAAGCAGAGCACCCCAGGCGTCTTCCCGGAGAGAAGTGTTGGCGGCAGAGGCCAGGGCAGAGGCAGGAAGGTGCGCAGAGGGCCAGCTGGCTCTGCATCCAGCTCAGTGCCTGAGCCCCGGCTCCTGAGCCCCGGAGCAGACACGGTGCTGGCTCGTGGGTCTGATGGACACACTGATGTGATGAGGCCCGAAAGGTGTTCTCCTGGTCAGGCCATTTGGCCCCACTTGCCCGGCTGGGGTCTGAGCAACTGGCTGCAGCCTAAGCTGGGAGGACGCGGCCCAAGGGACCCGCTTCCCAGGAGGACAGAAGCCAGCTCAGGCCGGCTGGCCCAGCCCAGACACTGGCAGTCAGGCCAGACCAGCAGCGGGCCTCCATTGTCCTCCCCTCGGCGGCTCTTCATCCGGGCCTGGGACAGCACGTTACAGTCTGCAGAGCCCTCCGGAAAGGGCAGCTCTATTGTCACCTCAGGAAACAGCTCAGGGGGGTAGAGTGACAGCCGGGACAAGGTGGGATTCAAAGCCAGATCCCTTCGACAGCAAATTCACCACATCTCAGCATCTTTCATTTATTAATTCTTCTCCTTCCCTTTTTCTTTCAGTATCCAGATAGTTCTGTGACTTGGTTTGCATGCATAATAATAATATACTACTGATTGCAGCTAACAATTTTTGACAAGAAACAACAGTTTCTTGTTGTCAGGCACTTTTGTACATGTTGCCTCATTAAATCCTCACAATCAACCAAGATTATACCCATTTTAGAGATCAGGGAACCGAGGCTCTGAGAATGTATGTACTTTGCTGAGAATCAGGCAGCTTCAGTAATGCGGGCACCCACCCCCAGGCCTCTTGGCGCTTTACAGCCGGTCTCAGATCTCAGCACCAGACTCCAGGAGCCAGCATCTCCGATCCAGCGGGTCTGGGTCATCTGGAGGAGAGAACCCCAGGTGAATGGGCAGGGGGTGCTTTCAGGAGCTGGGGCAGGTGCAGGCGCAGGCAGGGGCAGCTGGTCTTCTCTTGGCCCCTTTCACCTTGACCCTGTCCCTCAGGCCGGCTGTTGGCCTCAGGCTGCCTGTTGGCTTCAAGGCCTGCAAGGTTCTGGTTGAGAGATGTGCCAGGGGGTGGGGCTGAAGTCGGTTTGGGGGAGCCCCCCTGCTACGAGCACGCTCCAAACCTGGCCTACAGTCAAACCCAGTGGCCTGGCCACAGGCAGATCCAAGCTGTCCCCATCCCTGCCCCCCCAGGCCCATCTGCCTGTGTGCCAGCCAGGCCGCTCAGCAGAAGCCCATCTGGGCTGGCAGGGAGGAGCTGGCAGCTACAGCCCCCCAGCCCCCCTCCTACCCTGTCCCTCCCAGAGCACCCACGGGAGGGGCCGTGCTGTTCCACCCCCACTCTGGCGTCCACAGAGCCCCTCAGCTGGTAGAACAGGATGCAGACATGGGTTGGGGTCCATTGTTAGGCCCCCAAACTCCCTCAGGCTTTCATCTGGGACTGGGCTTCTGCTCAGATGGAAGGGGCCTGATTTAAGTCATGATTATAATGGAATATTACTCAGCCATGAAAAGGATCAAAGCCCTGACACTCACCACATCACGGGGGTGCCTCTAAAACATCGTGCCAAGTGAAAGAAGCCAGACACGTAAGACCACACAGTGTATGATCCCATTTCTGTGAAATGGCCTGAAGAGGCAGATCCATAGAGCAGAAGGCGGGTGGGCGGTTGACAGGGTGTGAGGGGTGCCTGCTAACAGGTATAGGGTTTCTTTTGGGCTGATGGGAGTGTTCCAGAATGAGATAGTCGTGGTGGTTGCACTACACAGAGAATATATTGAAAACCACTGAAGTATAGTTTGAAATGGTGAATTTTGTTATGTGCATTATATCTCAATTTAAAAAGTACTAAAGTAAAAGCAGTAACAACAAAATCATCATGATGCCAACACCTCTCCTAGCAGATGAAGAGCAGAGTGAAGCTGGGGAGGGAAGTCATGTAAAGCAGATGAGTGGCAGGGATGCCAGAGGCCCTGCCTTCCCCTGCCTGCCTACGAGCATCTGCTGTCTCTGGCATTTACTTAACAGCCTTCCCAAGAGCCACACGTGTGCCAGGCCCTGGGCTGGGCCCAGGAGGGACAATTCCTGCCCCTGAAAGAGTTCATCTATGTTAGTGAGAGGTGGACATAAGGACAGAAGCAGTCACTAGGGCTAAGTCAGATAAGGCCCCCTAGCAGTGTCTCCTGTCACTTTGAACAAAATCCCAAGTCCTTCCTGTGCCTGTAAGACCCAGGGACCTAGCTCAGCCGGCCTCCCTGAGCTCATGCCCCTCTCCTGCCACCTCCCTGCACACACTGCCCTCCTTAAAGACCTGTAGCAGCCCAAGCTCACTCCTGCCTCACAGGGCCTTTGCACATGTTGTTCCCAGATATCTCTCTGCCTGGCTCCCTTTCTTGCTGCCTTCAGGTCTCTGCTCAAATGCCCCTCCTCCAGGAAGTCTGCCCTGACCTCCCCAACCAAAACAGCACCTCCCACTCCTCCCATCCCCTTTAGCTTTATTGTTCACCTTCACTCTTATCCCTGCCCAGAAAAATAATGTATATTTATATGAAAATTTGTGTATCCTTTATCTCCTCCGCTGGAGAGTGAGAATCCTGTAGGGAGTGTACACTGCCGAGTTCCCAGTGTGCAACAGTGCTTCAGATACAATAGGTGCTCAGTTAATGTTATTTTTAAAACTATCTTATTGTGGTAAAATATACACAAGATAAAATTTACCACTTTAACCATTTTAAGTGTACAAGCCAGTGGTATTAAGTACATTCACAGCATTGTGCAACTATCACCACCACCGTCCAGCTCCAGAACTTTTTCATCTTCCCCCATGGAAACTCCTGTGCTTTTTTTTTTTTTTGTCTTTTATCCAAGAGTCTACATTAAAAACATCAAACTCTAGCCAACATTTTCCCCTTAAACATTAACTCCCCGTTACTTAATATTCTTTTGAATGAATAAAGGGATGGTCAGCAGACGTAAAAGCACCTGCCTCGTGCTGGGAGGTGTGCAGGTAAGCCTTCCAGCAGCCTTGGAAGGTGTGCATTGCCATCGCTGTTTCACAATCAAATTGGCCCAGAGAGGTGGAGTGCCTTGTCCAAGGTCACTCAGCGAGTGAGCGTGGGATTTGAATGCAGATCTCACCTCTAGAAAAACTAAACTTCAAGGGCATGACTGAAAACAGCCCCACCGTCCGGCCCCACCCCCAGGCTGCCCTCTCTCCCAAGGTCATTGTTTGAGCCCAGTGCTCCCAGTGTCCTCAGCTCTGGCTGGCTGATCGCTGCTCAGCAGGCACGTTTGGGGACCACAACTCAAGATTCCGCAATTCCATTTCACCTGGAGCTCCTGGGGCAGGTGCTGGGATGACAGGAACTGTTCCAGATTTTATAGGTAATCAACACTCGGCCGTTTAAATGTTCACATAATTTGTCAGCCCGGTGCCTCTGTTTGGGTATGCTTCTCTTTACAAAGCTGGCTCAGGGAGGTGATGTTGAGTCCAGCACCCTGAAGTGGGGCATCTCACAGTGCCTGGCCCTTGGGACATGGGGTCCCTGCAGTTCCACCCCCCATCCCCTCTTGTCCTGCCCAGGAGGAGGTGTGATTTTGGAGGGCAGTGGGTTCCCATTGTCACTGGCTGGGAAGAGGTGGAACAGGGCGTAGGTCCCAGGTGTGGGAGGCTGTCCCCTCCGTGGGCTGAGACCACAGCTCCTGTGTGATTTCTGGGGGCAGCACAGCCAGCCCTACCTCTCGCCAGTGGGCAGGGGGGCTGCATAGCCCATTCCTGCCCTAATGTGAAAGCTCTGGCCCCTCATGGGCGAGCCTGGGGTCCTGGGCCTATGGGCTGCATGGCTGGAAGGTGGTGGCAACTGGCACTTACACCACACAGACCCTCCCAAACTCCCACCAGCCCCTTCACATTTTTCTCCAGCCAAGGGAGCTGCCTCGGCCTGGCCACAGCTTCCGGCTGTCCCCACCTGGCTCTGACCGCAGCCTGGGCCACCCCAACCCCTCCACCAAGGTGGGCTGTAGGATGGAACTTCTCACTGGACCTGCTCGGTGGGCACGGGCTGGGGTAGCGAAAGGTAGGGATTCCGCAGCGTTGTTGAAATCCAGCAGCAACGAATGTGGTCATCAAGCCCAGTCGGTGCAGGAACCACGGTGAGCTGCGTGCGGCGGCAGGTGGGAGCAGAGGTGCGGGAGGCAGGTCGCACTGTGAGCTCAGCACCTGTGTGTTGCTCTGCCCTTTCCTCAGACTGGGGCAGGTCCCCACCTTTCCGATCACCCTCAGGGAGCTAAGTGGCCTCTTGGCACATGCCCAGTAATGAACGTCCAGTCCCAGCTAAGAGTCCAGACTTTGAACCAGACTTGGCATTTTCCTGCGGCGACCCACAGCTGGGCCTGCTCGAGCCAGAGGCCGACATTGCAGGTGGGGCCCGAGTCTGGCAGCTGCTGCCCACCCTCCCCGTGCGGGCTGGAGGGCAGTCAGGGGCGGGGCCGCCGTTTGCTTTGCCTGCTTTGGGAGGGCCTGGCAGGTGGATACAGCTGCCTGTTTCTCTCATGGGTCCTTGGCTGGTGGTCTGCAAGTGTCCAGCCAAGCCGTCTCTCGCGGCGTCCTCAAGCTGGACCGTCACAGTGTGTGTCTTGGTCCCCTGCACAGCGGTCTCCCTCTGCAGTGTTCTTACCAGTCTGGGAAGCCAGCAGACAGGACAAGGATGACCTGCGCCAGCTCTCTCCTGTCCCCAGGAAGCACATGGGCAAAAGCCATTGTTCCTTCCTGTCGCTGGCACAACCAGACCCCAGACCCTCTGTGCCCCCTGAGTCTCAGGCCTGGATCTCCTGCCTTCAGGAAGTGTACTTTGAAGCTCTGCAAAGGTCCCACCAGGTTTGGGGGAGAGGTGGCACTGTCCCCTTCCCCGAAGGACGGGTGGAGACCATCCCCTGCTTCTCCTGGGAAACGTCTCCACCCCTCCCCCACGCCCCATGTGTGACCACTTTAAACATCCTGAGAAATACCAGGCCAGGGGGTCAAGTCCAAGGCCTCTGGAGCCAGCCTGCCTGGGAGTAAACCCCAGCTCTGCACACATCATCCAGGCAACTTTTGGCAAATTACTAATCGTATCTGTGGCTCAGTGTCACTCTCTGTATGTACAATGGGGACCAACAGTATGACTCCAACAACTTCTCGCAGTTCAGAAGGTCTGGTAGTACGTGTCAAGTGCTGGAACAGCTCCCGGAGGTACCGAGAGGGTCCATGGTACCCACCCATTATGATATCCTGCTCTGGTCCCAGGGGCCCAAAGGCCCAGAGCCCCCGGGGGGGCCACTCACGGTCCAGATTCTCGGGACCTGGGCTCCCTCTGCCATCCTGGTGCCTCGGTTGGAGCTGAGGCCGGAGGAGCCCGTTTTGGCATCCTGGCATGCCCACCTTAGCCCTATTCCCACCGCACCTGCGTGAGTCCTGTGAGCTTCCGCGTTTTACAGGTGAGGCAACAGGCTCAGGGAGACGGGACTTGCCCCAGGTCACGCAGTGGTGAGCGGGGACGCTGGGGTCTGGTCTGCCGGTGCCCCGCCTCGCCCTCCGGTCGCCTCCCACTGCCTCCCACCCCAGGACTGTCTCAGGGGGTGACTTTGCAGAAGCTGTGACAGAAACAAGAGAACCAGTTATCAGATGGAGGACCCACACTGCTCCCCAGGTGAACCGGGAAGAGCACAGCCCAGACGGGGCACCTGGGTGGGGAGGGGCACATGCCTGCCTGGAAAACTAGGCTGCAGTTAGGAGCGTTTCCTGATCAGAAAAGTTTTAGATGACCTCCCACTCCCCAAACAGGCAATCCTTCACAGGGCTGGCAAGGATCGCCACTGTTCCTTCTAAAGATGTTGTGAGGCAGCTCTGCCTGGCAGCCCCTCTGTCTCAGTCAGGCACTGCTGTGGAACCATCCACCCCAAACTCAGAGGCTTCAAATGACAGGCATTTATTTTGGCTCCTGAGTCTGGGCTGATGCATTTTCTTGCACGCGGGCTGTGCTCACTCCGCATGTGCAGTAGTCCTGGCTCAGGAAGGTGTCTCTGCTAGTGTTTGCAGGGCTCTCTCCCATGTTTGGGGTTGACTGCCTGTAGACTGGCTCAGGGTGGCCTCAGCAGTGGCTTGTTTCTGCTCCATGTGGGCTCTCACCCTTCTGTGGCCAGCCTGGGCTTGCTTCCACGCAGGAGCGTGGGTCCAGGGCAGCAGGGGCTGCAAGGCCTCTGGACGCCTAGGCTTGGAAGCAGCACCTTCTCCCTTCCACCACATTCTGCTG
The DNA here is from genome assembly GCF_030020395.1 of Manis pentadactyla. Taxonomy (NCBI): domain Eukaryota; kingdom Metazoa; phylum Chordata; class Mammalia; order Pholidota; family Manidae; genus Manis; species Manis pentadactyla. The sequence goes on from NC_080023.1 coordinate 5,068,979, forward strand.
GCCAGAGCAAGTCACGGACCAGTGTAGCATCAGGGGTGGGCTCCACCCATGGGTGTGAGGGGCTGCAAAGTCACAGTGCAGAGGGTGCAGAGACAGGAAGCCACTGACAGGGCCACCAGTGCAGTAAGTCTGCCCCCCTGTCTTGCTCCTCCTGTGTTACCTGTCCAGGAGATACTCCCAGATCCCCTCCTACATGTCTCCCAAGGCCTGGAGCACTCCTGAGGGCAGGCTGGCCTCCCTTGTCCCCTTACGCCCTGCCCCTGCCCCTTCCAGCCTGGCTGCTCCCTCCCAGACTGCTGCCAGCCCAGCCTTTCTTGCATTGAGGGGCAGGCAGGCTCCTCTTTCCTCCCAGCTCCTCATCAGCCCCATGCCTGACAGTACTAATTACATGCAACTCTCCCAGCGGAAGGACCAAGCTGGGCTTTGCAAGGGCCCTCCTTTGCCGGGAGCTCTGATGACATCTGATGGATCATAATGGTGTCTACAGCACTTACAGTGATGGGTGGTGATGGACGAGCAGGGCAGGAGATCCCCGGTGAACATTTTAGTCTCGCCTCCCATTTGCATGCCTCTGCAAGAGCTGCCCGGGAACTTTCCAGTCCATACGATCGTTTGAATTCCACATAAACCCTAGGAGAACTGTGGCCAGGCAGGGATGACAATTCCCATTTTATCAATGTGACAGACAGGGCTCAGAGAGGGTGAGTGATTTGGGTGAGGTCACACAGCCGGTGTGTTCTGGGGCTGGCATTGGAATGCCTTCCTTTGATGATGGCCACAGTGGGCATCTCTGAGATCCAAGGGCTGGTTCTTCTCTCCTTGGCACCAGCAGGAGCCAAGACCCCGGCAGCCCGGGAGCCCCATGGCTGGTGCCTGCACGACCACTCGTTTCTACTCTGTTCTCTTCTGTGTTAGGGCACCGAGCCAAGTGACCACAAACTCAGTGGCTTAAAACAACAGCGGTTTCTCCTCTCACAGTCTGGAGGCTGGGAGTCTGAAATCAAGGAATCACCAGGGCCATTTTCCCCACTGAAGGCTCCAGGAGGAATCTCTCCGGGCCTCTTCCAGCTTCTGGTGGAGGTGGCAGTGCTTGGCGGTCCTAGACTTGCAGACGTGTCACTCCACTCTCTGCCTCTGCTGTCACATACCTCCTCCCTGTGTGCCTGTGCATCCCTCTGTCTTCACAGAGCCTTCTTCTCAGGACACCCATTAGTGGATTTGGGCCCAATGTAGTCCCCTATGACTGCATCTTAACTTGATCACCTGCAAAGGTGGCCCAAGGTAGGCCCAGTCACAGGTACTGTGGTCAGAGCTTCAGCATTTCTCTTCGGGGACACAGTTCAACCCATAACACCATCTTTGCCCCTCCCTGGCTCTGCCTCCCCCTGTGTACCCTCACTGGGCTGGTGCCTTGGGGTGCTACTTCTGCCTGCTCCCTACGCCCAGGCTGGACCCCAGCGTGGCCTTCCGGCTCCCTGACCAGGCAGCTCTGTCTTCCGCTGAGAGTACCCCCCGTGTGTGGTCCTGGGTGTCCACCTGTGTCTCCCTGTGCCACGGTCCAAGCTGCCTCTCAACTCTGCCTCACCACTTGGGGGACACCCACGCTGCCACAGAAGGAAGAGGGGGGCCTCGCCAGTGGAAGGGTGTTTCATGGACTTTCCTCACCCACAGTGGAGTGACTTGGGGTACTCGGCAGACCTCACCCAGTGGCTGAGCTGGGACTCCAGCCTGGAGTGTCTGCCGGCGGCCCTCTGAGGTGTGGCGTGTGGATAGGGACATGCCGGGTGAGAGCGCTGCGAAGGCTCTGGCGTGTATGAGCCTTCGGGCAGGCGCCCCAGCTCCTGGTGGCCTTGTCTGTAAAGAGGGAATGCTAATAGTCTAGCAGGAGTTTTCTGAGATTAAATTACTGGTCCATAGAGGGCTTTGATTGAAAGCCCTTTTATTTGCCCTTCAGTCTTGGAGAATTATTTCAGTCCCACGGCGTGGGATTTGGAATTCTGGGTTGACAAGTTCTTAAATTTTCTTTCAGCCCTGAAAAGTCTTCTGGACTCTATTATTTCTGATGAGAAATCAGCAATTATTTGAGTCACGGTGCCTCTGAATGAAAGATGTTTTATTCTAGCTGCTTACAAATTTTCACTAGTTTGGTTTTTAGCAGTTTGACAGTTGGGTATGATTTTCTTGGTACTTACCCTGCTGGGAGTTGGCTGAGCTTCCTAAATTTATGTACTGGTCTTTTACCGTAGTGGGGGAGTTTTCAGTCATAACTTCTTCAGACCTTTCTTCTACTCTGTTCCCTCTCTCCCTCCTTCTGGAACTCCAGTTACATTTATGTTAGATTATTTTTTTATACTGTCCACAGATCCCTGAGTATCTGTTCTTTTTCATTTTAAATTTATTTTCTCTCTGTTCTTCAGATTGGGGAATTCAAGTTCACTACCTCTTTCTTCTGCCATCTCAGATTTTCCACTCAGCAAGTGATTTTCTGTTGCAGGCATTGCATTTTTCAGTTATAGAATGTCCATTTAGTTATTTTTAAAGTAGTTTCTAGTTCTCTTTTGAAATGTCCTTTCTTTTCATTCAGTAGGAAAAATTTTTCCTTTACATCCTTAAATATAGTTATAACACCTCCTTTAAATTTTTGAATTTGCTAATTCCAATATCCAGGGCATTTTAGGATTGATTTCCATTGATTATATTTGTATGGGTGATGTTTTACTATTTCTTTGTGTATCTTCGTATAATCTTGGATTAAACCCTTGGTGTTGTGAATGAAAACACTGAGGTCCTGGATGTTTTGTGTCTCCAAAGGGCATGTTTGTTTTGCATATGTGAGCAGTTAACTTACTTGAACTCATTGCGAACTGTCCCTCGGGGGACAGGCAGCAGCCCAGACCCCAGTTCACTTCTTTTAGCCTCAGCTGGCTGCTCGGAGTCTGTTGTGTGCACGTGTGGTTTACAGCCGGCCAAAGATTTGGGCAGAACTTACATGCTGCCTTTGGGGGTCCACCCAGTCAATGGATCACTTTCCAGCTCCTAGGGTTTCCCCACACTCTGCTTTCTGGTTCATCGAGCCAGGATCTTGATCTAAGTTTCAGCAGCCACACCACACGGCCCAGACCGCAGCCTCTCAGACTCAAAGCCATGGAAGCGAGAGTTCCGGTTGCTGGCCTTCCCGCGGCCTCAGCCCGCATTTGGCCCCCCTCCGGGGCCCTCAGGTGGCTGGATTTGTTGTTCTCCAGTTGAGGGTTTATAGCTGCTACTGGTGAGAGAGCTGATCCGCTAGGAGCCATTACGCTATTACCAAGCAAACGCTCCCATGGGAGCTTGAGAGCAGCGCCCGGAGGACATAGTACTTGAGCAATGGGAGGTGATAAATGTACTGTCGGTGGTCAAGGCGAGAGGGTGTGGACACAGACACCCCCAGGGGGAGGGGTTTGGCATCCAGAGGGGTGCACCCCGAACAGACTACCGAGCGGGTGTGGGGGCTCTGCAGGAAGGCTGTTGGGGCTGGAGACGGGTCAGACATTCCCAGGTGAGAGGATGGGCCTTCCGATTGCATGGTTTTCCCTGAGAATGTCCAGCTCTCGGGGAGGCGCCCTTCTTAAGGCAAACCCCAGGAGACACTGTGTAACAATCAGTGTATGTTAAAACACCCACCGACTCAAAGGTCTGAGGATGCAGTTCCCTGGCGGGAAGTCGGGTAGTTGCTCTGTGGATGTTGGTGGGAGGGACCAGGACCCCCATATCAGCACCGCGAGGTGGTGCCACGGGTTCATCTCACACGCTTCTGAGCTGGCTGCCGTGAGGATGAAAATGGACTTTGGCTTTCTGTCCTGTAAATTTGGTAATTCATCATTCCTCTTGGTCCTGGTCCTTCTCCCTCCCAAACTCTCCCGTCATTCTGGAGCTTCTCATCCCAGGCAGCTCTCCTGTCGGTGACAAGGCAGGCTCAGAGCAGGGGAGCAAGGAGCCCAAGGCCACACAGCCGAGGGGCTGGAGCCAAGTTCCAACCCGGGACATACAGCCGGTCCAGGAGCCGCTGGGGAGGTTGTCACTGTGCAAAGGCCTCCATCTCCTCAGCTGCCAATGGAAATATCAGTCCTGTCTCCCTCTGGGGCTGGCGGGGGGTTCAAGGGAGGCAGTGGACGTGTGAAACTGACATATAAATTGTAAATTGCCTGCGGATGTTAGTGTCTGTTACTGTGGTAACCACCCAGCATTTATGGACCTCATTTGCTCTGGGTACCGATGGTTACATTGGCATTTTAATTTAATAGCATTGTTATTTTTCCATCATAAAAATAATATAAATTATGCATATGTCCAAACCCATCAAATTATATATATTAAGTACATGCATTGTTTGTATGTCAATGATATCTCAATAGAGCTCTTAAAAATATACATTCATTGTAGAAAATCTAAAAAACAGAAAAGTAGAAAAAGAAGAAAAATAGCTTATACCTCTGCTAACATGGTGGAGAATCCTCTTCCAGGTTTTTTATTCTCTGCCCAGTTTGTTTGCTATTTCACATGGCTGTGATCACTGGTCTAGATAATTAAAAACATTTTATATACAATTTTATATCCTGCTCTTTGCCCCTCAGGGGATACTAATATGAAATAGCAAGACCCAGTGCCGTGTCCGGGAACCCAGCCCCGCTGGGCGGTGGCTCCAGTCTGTGACTCTGCTCTGTGCCCGGGCATGGCAGGCAGCCCCTGTGTCGGGCAGCAGGGCCTGACTTCAGCCCGACCCCGTGCGCGGTAGGCAGTTCCAGGCTTCCCTAGAGTGTGCTCTCCTTGTCTTGTCTTCTAAGCTTAATGAAATGTGCTTTTATCTTCATCAGTGAATATGCCCAGCCCATCATCTGCTTTTAAACCATCTTCTCTCTCCCCTTTTCTGTTGCTGTCAAAGCTGGCATTTCCCTGCCGCTCAGAAGGCCAGTGCAGGTCAGGAGCAACCTCTAAAAGATCCTGACTGGAAAAGGAGAAGGCAATTATTCAATAGGAATGGGAAAACCACTCGAGACCAAGAGAACAGGTCTTGAGACAAAAGGTAGCCAGTACTTTTGAGAAACAGCGAGGGGCACAGTCCGGAAGAGCAAGGCAGAGAGAAGGGGAGAGGAGGCTGGGATGGGGTGGCCTGTATCATCTACTGAGTTAAGAATACAAAGTCCATGGTAGTCAACAATAGCATCTTTATCTTGCATCTGCTGATTCTGCTGATCTAGGCTTGGTTGGGTTCCCTGAGGGGTCAGAGGGGGCTGCGCTCCGGGCTGGCGTGGCTGGGGTGACTGCTGCACGTGTCCTTCCTGCTCCTCTTAGGGCTAGTGGGCTAGCCTGGACTGGCCCTCCTCTGCGGGAGCATAGGGTGGTGGCTTCTCTGCCGGCGTCCTGCATGCCAAAGCAAAGTGCAGGGCTGAGCCCAGCAACAGGGAGTGTGTAAGAGGGGTGGGGAGGTTACCCAGCCCAGGTTGGGTGGCAATGCCAGGGTCCACGTGCAAGTCCAAGAGAGGGGCACAGATCTGGGCTCCTGATCCGGTCTGTCTCTGAGGAGTACAGGTCACTCAAGGCTGCAGACTCCCATACCTCTGCTTTGCTCTGAGATAAACAGGGACCCGCTTGAGGGTTTCAGGCAGGCCCCCTCTCTTGCTGCGTGTTGAGCTCTCTTGTAGTGGGTGAAGCGTGAGGGTCAGTAGGAGGCTGGCTGCTGTCATCCAGGCAGGAAGCAAGGAGAAGCTGTCAGAACCTGCCTGTGTCATGGAGGCCAAGCCTGTAGGACTGGATGTGGAATGTGAGAGAGAGAGAGAGAGGGCGGTCAGGGTGAGTGCAAGCCTGGCCTGACCCAGCAGGATGGAGCTGCCATCGCCTGAGACTGGAGGGCTGCAGAAGGCGGGGGTGGAGTGGGGTGGGGAGGGATCAGGATTTGCTTTTGGGGACCAATGGAGGTTTGTTTGTTTTTTAATTTTGGTATCATTAATGTACAATCACATGAGCAACATTGTGGCTATTAGATTTCCCTCATTCTCAAGTCCCCACCACATACCCCATTATAGTCACTGTCCAATGGAGGGTTTTGAGTAGAGACACCCCACGTCTCGGGTAAGCCGCCACCCTGGAGGCTGTGCTGTGAGGAGAAGAGTCGCGGGCAGGGCGCCATTGAAGCATCCTTCCCTGGGCCTCTGGGGGAGGTCAGATGTGCAGTTTGTTAAAAGCAGATCCATCGCACTGTAGCCTACAGAGCCCAGGCCAGGAGTGGGAAGAACAGTGGGGGTCCCATCTCCTGGGGGTCCGTGGGCTCAGGGAGGGGTAGAGGTGGTCTTTGTGGCTCCCAGGGTGGCGCTGCTGGGTGTCGGATTGGCAGCCCGGTCGCCTGGGCAGCACATGAGGAAACCCCAACCCCGAACCGCTTCTGGATGAAGGGGAGGAGGAAGGAAGGAAGGGGGCAGCGGGAGGCAGGCCCGTGGGGCAGGTGTGCCCCGCAGCCAGTGGGGAGCAGTGCTCCCAGCCCCTCGGGCTCCTGCTGCCCCAGTGCTGGCCCCACTCACCGTGGCAGGGACCTCTGGAGGGGGCGGGGTGGGGGGCACAGTTCTGCGGAGCTGCACAGTACCTGGGGTCTTAATGAGCCATGCCCTCCTCTCTCTCTCTCTCCCCCTCCCAGCTGATATCATCTCTACCGTCGAGTTCAACCATACCGGAGAGCTGCTGGCCACAGGTGACAAGGGTGGCCGGGTTGTCATCTTCCAGCGGGAACCAGAGGTGCGTGGGGCCTGGTGGCGAAGAGGCTACACTTAGCCTGGGCCCGACCCACAGGGTGCTGGGAGGCATCCCACTCAGGTGGCGCCTCTCAGGGGAAACCACACGCCTTTCCCCAGGCCCCTGGGCTGGGTGGAAACGTGTGCTGGGACGCAGGCCGGGCCCCGGCAGGTCCAGGTGGGCTCACACCACCATGTGCGGAGCCCCCTCTGCTCAGCAGACTTTGCTGACCGCTCACCATGTCCTAGATCCCAGAGAAACAGGACGGGCAGAGCCGGCTGCTGCCCTGGGTGAGGCGCCCAGCCAACTGCCCGCGGCCAGGTGAACTGGCACTGTCCCAGCCAGAGCTGGGGGGTACAGGACTGAGGCTTCTGCAGCTGTGGGGCCAGCCACACAGTTTCGATTTTGCTCAGCCCTGGGCCGTAATGAGGTTTGCTGTCCAGCAGGATTCCGGGTAAGACCGGAACCATCCACCCAGGGGAGCCGTCTCTGAAATGTGTAATGAAAGGGCCCCTGTTTGTGGAGCACCTACTATGTGCAGTCACCTTGCTATATTCTCTACATATGCTTCTCATCCACTCTTCACTGCTTACCTCTGAGGTGGGGACCAGCACCTGGTTTACAGATGAGGACCCTTAGGACCCTTGGAGGAATCACCCAGCTAGTGGGCGAAGAGCAGGGATTGAAACCAAAACCGTGCGGTCTGCCACTTACACAGCCCCTGCCTCAAAGGAGGCACCTCCCGCATCCAACGCGTGCTGGGATTAGATGCTGAAGACAAGATGGTACACAAGGGGGAACGGGAGAGGGGAGCTGAGAGGAGAGGAGGAAGATGGGGAAGAGAAGCAGCGAGGGGAGGAGAGAGGCGTCGCAGAACCGTCCCCCCCATCCCGAGGCTCTTGAGCGTCCTCCCCGGGGTGGGTGTTCCTGAGGTCTGACTTCACCTGGCTTTGCTCCCAGACCCTCCCTCATGACACCGCAGGGGCTTAGGTGCTGTTATTACCCTGACTGTACACATGGGGGGGACCAGAGCTCAGAGGGTGTGGAATAGCTCACCAAGGACACGGAGCCAGAAAGTGGACAGCTGGAAGTCCGTCACCCACGCCTGGTCCTGTGGCCGGGAAATGGCGGTTTCGAGAGGACCAGAGCCTCCCATCCGAGATGGCAAAGCAGAGCCTTCTTTTTGCCAGATTGCAGAACGAAATTAAATTGGGAGATGCAAGTTTCTCAATTTTGAATTTTTCTCCTGTAACTTTTTTCTTTATTCTGGTCCTACTACTGACCTTTGTCAATAAGCAGTTCTCATGAGAGATGAAGTGATTTAGAGGCAAGAATATTGAAGAACTTTAAAGCTTTCCAGAAGTGAGACACGTGTAAAAATGTAACAATAAATACTTTTTAAAGATTAACAGGAATTTTGAAGTTGTGCCTGGTTGAATGCCTTCATCTGGCACCCGGGGAGGTTATGCTTCTGGCTGGAGTTGCATATTGTCATATAAACGTGAATTTCTACTGAGAAAATGGTCCCTGGTGCCCCCACTGGGTTCCCCACCTCACTATTTGGGGGAGGCCCACCAGAGGCGTTCTTATTTTAAGGATTCCCGCTACCTAAGCCAGGATGGGACCCACTGGGGACAGTCAGGGGGACATTTTCTATCCCAGGTCTGACACTGCAGGATGTTCTGCCCCAGGGTAAAATCTCTGAAATGTGCTCATTCTTTGATTCAGGCCCAAGTTGGACACTTGGACTTGAGGAGCAGGTCAGAGCAGTGGGCTTGGTGTCAGGCAGACGCGAGGGAAGTGAATGACGGCACTTAATGGGCACGTGGCTTCGGGGGTCTGTCCACCTCTGAGCCGCCACTTTCTCATCTGTAAAGTGGGGAGAGTCACGGCACCCACTGCAGGGAGCCTCAAGGATGAGAGGCACTTAGAGCTCAGCACATAGTAGGTGCTCAGTAAACGTGAGCTAGCGTGGTTGTGTTCTCACTCACTGGACTGAGGAAGACGTGGGCTTGGCCACAGCTGCACCACGGATTACTGGCCGTTTGAAATACAGAGAGTGTCCTGGACCCTTGCGTCGGGTCCACTGGCACTGCTGGACACCTGGTCTCCTCTGCTGTGCCCGGCTCTCTGAGGGTTTAACTAACCCGCCCCATCCCCAGGCCTGCTTCTGCTCCACCTGCCGTCCTGGAACTCAAGCCCCGCTGTCCGGCTTTCCTTGCAGAGTAAAAATGCTCCTCACAGCCAGGGCGAGTATGACGTCTACAGCACTTTCCAGAGCCACGAGCCCGAGTTCGACTATCTCAAGAGCCTGGAGATAGAGGAGAAAATCAACAAGATCAAATGGCTCCCGCAGCAGAATGCCGCCCACTCCCTGCTGTCCACCAACGGTGAGGGCCGCTCCTGTCTGTGCGTGTGCGCCCATGAATTGGGGCGGGGGTATGTGTGCTCTAGCGGTTTGTTATCAAATGCCGTTTTCACTTTACTTGCATTCTGAGAATATTTCTGGGTCTCTAGAACTGAAAAATAACCCTTTGAGCAGCGTGCAAACCCCATCAGTGACTGTGACGTAGCTTCCTTAGCCTCTTAGCCACCAGCCTATTCCCCTCGTTATAAACAGCAGCGTCGTGAACATGTTGGTGAACCACTTTCCTTTGGGGGTGGGTGGGGCTTGGTATTCCTGACAGGGAGGCCAGGGTAGGGGGGCAGGGAACACTTGGTGCTCACACGCCCCCACCCCCACCAGCACCGCAGACCCCCGAGCGGAGCTCATCACCAGATGGTGTGGGGCGGGGCTGCAGCAGAAGCAGTGGACTGGGAGCCTGGCTGGCCAACCTGCCACTCTGCCCAAGGGGGCTCCTGGCCAGACCCCGGCTTCGAGGTGGCCCCCTTGGAGGGGACGTGTGGCTCCTGGGGCCAGAGGTGCCTGGGCTGGAAGGGGGACAGGCCTGGGTGCTGTCCCAGCCCTGTGACCTTGGCCAGTGGCACGAGGTTTGCTCAGCAAACCCCCGTCTCAGAGCCAGTGGGGCCCTTCCCCTGGGAGAGGTCCTCTCTGAGGACAGGCCAGCCCCTGGTCCTGCCCCTTGTCTATCTGAGCTGTGAGTTTGTGCCTGCCTCTTGGGGAAACTGGGGGATGAAATGAAATACGGGCTGAGAACGTAGCCGGCCAGCGCCTGCCGAACCACAGGCAGGGGCTACCTTTCAAATCATGGAAGTGGGCGGGTTATTCTCTTCCTGCCTCTCTGGAGGAAAGGTCAGCTTCAGCAGCTCCCCAACACCCCACCCTCAAAGCTTCCTGACCTACTGTTTGAATCCCAGCTCTACCCTTTCCTAAAAGGGTGTCCTTGGGCACATATCAAGTGTTTGATTGATACATTTTCTCCCCGCTCCTTCTCCTGAACTTGGCTGGGTGCGTTCTGGCTACTATAGCAGACAGGGCTGTCCGAGAAACACAGCCAATAGAATGAGAGGGTGTTTGTGTGGACAGATAGAAATGCAGATATAGATTTATGGCTAGAGGTTTCCTTCAGGGAATTGTCTCACTGACTGTGGGGGCTGACAGTCTGCAGGGCTGGCCAGAAGCCTGCAGACCCACGGAAGGGCCCGTGCGGCCGAAGGCTGTCTGCTGGCAGAACTCCCTTGTGTTTGGGGGAGGTCAGTCTTTTTGTTCTACTCAGGCCTTCCACTGATTGGTGAAGACCACCCACACTGTGGAGGATAATCAGCTTTGCTCCACAGATTTAAATGTTAATCTCACCTAAAAAATACCTTCATAGCAACATCCACTCGTGTTTGACCAAATAGCTGGGCACTGTGGCTTAGCCGAGTCGACCTATAAAATTAAACATCTTAGTTACTAAAGATTACTCTTTTGATGCAATTGGAAGGATATCAGACAGTGAGGACACTGAAAAGCTGCTTTCTGGATGGGGAGAATGCCGCTCAGAAAGAGTGAATAGGTTACCCTCCTTGGACTGTCATTGAAGGACTTAAAAAGTAGGAAGCCACATTCATACAGTCCTTCTGGAAATCAGAGATTAGTAGTGACCCTGGCAAGTGCCCTACCTTTGACCCAGCACTTTCGCTGCTAGGATCAGTTTGAGGAGCTGGGGAATGAGGACACGGCGTCCACCGCAGCAGTCCACATGGCGAGCCAAATTAGAAAGAACCTTCGTGTCTAAGAACAGGGTAACGGCTGAGTAATTTCTGGGTCAGTGCACACTGACCTAGTGGACTCAAGTGACATTCCATTCTCTGTGCTGGTGTGAATCAAGTGTCTTGTTTAACTTTTTTCTTTGTTCTGTTTTTAAAGATAAAACTATCAAATTATGGAAGATTACCGAACGAGATAAAAGGCCTGAGGGATACAACCTAAAAGATGAAGAAGGGAAGCTCAAGGACCTGTCCACAGTGACGTCACTGCAGGTAAGAGGTCGAACATGGAAGATTCTGGCAAGCAGGAAGTAGTTCATGCTGCTTTAATTAAATGTTGAGGATTTTAGGGCTTCAAAGGCGTTTGAGACTTGAACCAGAGTCAGGCTCGGATCCTGGCTGGGCTGCTCGTAGGGTACATCCTTGCTTCACACCTGTGCCTTGTGCCTCAGTTTCCCCACCAGCAAAGCAGAGACGATCAGCTTTCTTCCAGAAGTCTTGTGAGGATAAACGGAGGTGATGCTTATCCATAAAGCACTTTTCAGCAGCAGCAGAGGGTGCAGAGCAAGTCCTAGAAACCTGTGCTATACAAGGGGGAACTGAGACCCAGAGAGAGGTGGCACCTCACCCAGAGCCGCTCAGCTGAGTGAGTGTAGGAGCCAGAAGGGGGACCCGTGAGCTGCGCTTTGTGGGTCCCGAGCCCCTGGCCTGGACCTTGTGATTCTTGCAGCCTCCACGAAGACTGCAGGATTTAAAAGAGGCCGGGGAGGGTGAGCTGCAGACCCGGGCTAGAGCAGACTGTGGTCCCCAACATGATTAAAAGGCAAAAGGCTCCTCTTTCTTCCAGCAGAGAGGCTGTGAGACTTGGAAGGAAGCGTCCTGGGCTCACGGGCCCCAGGGTCACATCCTGCCTCTGCCACGCCCGGTGGTGTGGCCTGGACAGGGCTCTCAGCCTCCACAAGCCTCCGAATCCTCACCAGCAGCAAGAACATATCCGTGGCCAGCATGTGGCTTCCGAGCCACATAATGACTCCCTTAATCCTCACCCAAACCCTACGAAGTGGGCACATGATCGCCATCCCCATTTTACAGATGAAGAAACAAGGGCCGGCACCCAAACTCGGGAGGCCTGGCTCTAGGGTCAGCCAGCACCCAGTCTCCTCCATGAAGGGGGAAAGAGGTTCCTGCCTCCCAGCAAAGCCCTGTGGACGCCTAGTGGTATCATGCTGGGAAAGTCAGTCCATTTCCTTCTCCAGCAGAACGGGAAGACATGGAGGCTGCCTGGTCTGTGCCTGGCTCCCAGAGCTGTGCCTGGAACGTAGTGGGTGCTTTGCACCTGTTTATTGAGGGCGATGCTGGTGTGCAGTTAACTCAGTTGTATTCGTTCAGCACACACGGCTTGAGCACCCGCTTGTGCACGGCCCTGCTCTAGGCACTGGGAGGCTTCAGTGAACAAAGAGCCCGAGGGCAGGATCAGGTCTAAGTCTTGGGCCGCCTAGCCTGCAACAGGTGCGGCTCTGAGGAGGTGGCCTCAGTGCCGGGAATGAGCGAGGCTGAGCGCTCGAGCTGACTGCCCCCTTCAGCTCCAGTTTCCAGGCTTGAGCCAGTTTGGAAAGGCCAGTTCACATCACGTGTGATCCCCATTTCCCTCTGTCTGTGCCTTAACTGTGGGTGCGTGCTGCTCCGCACAGGGAGGGGTGTTACGTGGCGTGGGGACAGAGTTCGCACCTTTCCCAGGCTCCCAACCCGCTCACAGGCCCACGCACTGCCCATCTCCCTGCCCTGTTCCTCAGTTTCCTCACCCGCCAGATGGAGATGACTACTGGCTTTTTCTGAAATGACTTAGCAGGCACATGTACCAAGCACTCAGGCGAATTGTCATAAATATGACATGGTAATCAATGTTGCTCCCAAGAAGGAGAAATAAATGTTTAAACACATCAGCCTCTAAATGACTGGCAGATTGCACAAATAAATTCCAAGGAAGCTGGGAAACCAGTTAGCTTCGATGTTGAGTAATGGGAGCGCTGGTGCCCCCCAGCCCCAGCCCCGGCCCCAAGAAAGTTTATGAGGGTTTCATCTGGTGGGAGGGATGCAATTAGCACCTTTTGATTGGCCTGGCATTTGCAGCAGAGCCAGTGGCCCTTGGGAATTTTGGTTCTTTCTTCCCCATGTCTGAGACTTTTTTCTGCATGTCACCCCCACCTCCCAAGATGGCACTCACTGGAAGCTGAGGCTGGAGGAGAGGAAAGGGGGAGAACACTGGTGTCTGGGTCTGTCCTCATCTCGCTCCCCACGTTGTTGCCTCCCATTTCACCCAAGCCGCACCAGCCCTGTCGGCTCTCTGCCTGATCCGTGCTGTTCATGCTGGAAACAGCTGTGATTTACTGAGAAGCTGCTCCGTGCTAGGTCCCTAGGGTCCCAGAGGTGAACGAGGTAAGACTGAGTGTCCCCCTTTAGGGGTGTCCTCTGCCCCCTAAGGAAACAGACATGGAGTCACTGCACACCCAGGAGTAGTTCTATGACAGACGGGCACACAGGGAGGCCTTTCTCTACCTTGTCTGTTTGGTGAACTCATGTTCAGCCTTTAAAACCCTGTCAGGCTTCACCTCTGTAAAGCCTTTATACACAAGCAAGATGAAAAGCCTTATCCTTCCTCTGTCCACTCGCCTTTTGTCCCCACTCTGCTCTGTCCTTAGTGTTTATGTGTCTGCCCTTGTGCCCCTCACCTGGACTAGCTGTTGGCTTCTGGAAGTGTGTGTGTGTGGAGGGGGAGCATGTTTTATTCATGAAAACCCTACACCTGCACTCTTCCTCTCCTTATTTAAAGTGAAATATGGTTTGGGGGTGGCAGTGAGTGGCTGGAGCTCTGGGGGTACAGTTCCAAGCCTGCCGGGAGGAAACGGTGTTACCGGAAGGAGGGGGAGGCAGACTGAGATGCCAAGACTCTGCTAGGCCAGTGATGCCCTGACCTCCGGGAGCGGTGTGACTGCAGAGAGTCTGGTGGTCCCTGAGGTGTGCAGTGGCTGTGCCCTGAGGGAGGGGAGGGAAGGCTAGGGGCTGACACAGAATATGACACCCAGGGGCGTGTACAGAGTGGAAGGCTCCACAGAGGCATCTGGACACACCAGCGTCGACTCCCAGGCGTGTAGCCTAGAAGTGCAGACACAGAGCCAGGATCACAGGGCTACCCAGAGCCAGGCAGAGCTGTGCATCGAAGCTGCACACACACACGCCCTCACACCCCCACTCATCCACATACTCCCACACACGCATACACGCAACATTCACGCAATGCTTGCGCACAGCCACACTCGTATGCAAACTTGCACAGCCCCACAACCCTCACGTGCACATATACACAGTCACACATACCCACACACTTGCACACACATACACACGTATATATCTGCATACATGCACAACCCACACTCATACACTCATGCACACACAGACTCACACTCACACCCTTGTACATACATTTGCACACTCGCACAACCCATAATCATACCCATGCTTGTGCACACACAGGTGCACACCCACATGCACACTCACACCCACAGCCTTACACACACACTCGCACAACCCACACTTCTACCTATACTCATCCACACACAGGCACACACTCACACCCTCGCATGCACATGCACACACTCGCACACATCCACACATGCACAACCCACACTAGCAGGTGCACATGCTCACACTTGCCCGCATGTGCTCACGCTGGGTGCCATGGTGCATGGGCCGTGGAGCTGCGCTTGCATCGGGAGGAATACTGAATGTTCACCTGCCCCCAGTGTGGCACTGAAGCTGTCACTTCCCAGCTTGGATACCTCTGGGGAGCTGGAGGGACACGGCCAACTCCTTCCCACACTCGCGCGCTCACTCAGGCACCTGAGGACCTCTCCATGCTGCTCCGGGCTGGGTGCCAGTCACAGAGATAATGGGGGAAAGTGCCGTGCCCCTAACTGGCTCCCAGGCCACTGGGGGTCAGATGGAAGAAGACGACAACCCCACCACGTGCTCAGGGCTGTGCCAAGGGTCTCAGCTGTGGGGGCCCCGGGGAGCCCCTGGCCCAGCCTGAGAGTGGTGTGGCATCACGAAAGGTCCCTGGGAGAAGGAGATTCTCTTAGTCCCGTGCAGCCTGTGCGAGGCCCTTCTCATGTGCCACCTCCTAGTTGCCCTTCCGACCTGGCACCACCCCCTGCTGCCCTGTCACCCTGTCCCCTCATGGGTTTAATTTTTCTTTTCTTCATAGTACCTATTGCCATGTAAAATCACATACACACATACTTGCACGTGCACACACATGCATGCACATTCACACACACATGCACGTGTGCTCACTTGTACACAAGTGACTGTCATCTTCCCCCACATGCATTTGAGCGACTGCTCTGCCGTTCCTGCCCCCTCCCCTTTCTGGTGGGGTCCATGTGATTCTACCTAGTGATCCTGCCCTGGGCTCCGGAGCCCTCCAGTTGGCCACAAAAGCCTTTGTGGCCTGCCACCAGCAGTCTGTGCTCTTCCTCACGCTGAGGCCGGCCTTGCTGCCTCCCTCGCAGGCGCACTTCCCACTGTTCCTGCAGCCATCCATGCCCGGGGGCTGTGCTGGGACCCGCAGGATGTGTGAAGCCTGGCCTGGCCACCTGCGGCTACCTCCCGAGGAGGAGGGGTGGCCCGCATGGCCTGGGAACTCACTGCGGACCATGCGCTACTCCAGGCGCACTTGGCCCCTGCTGACTTGTGAGCGGGCACCAGCACAGCCCCCTTTACAGATCAGGACACTGAGGCTCAGAGAGGCCAAGACCCCAGGGAAGGTGACACTGGTAAGTGGCAGGGCAGGATGTGGAGCCAGCAGTCGGGGTTCGGGTCACCTTTCTAGTGAGACAGCCGCATAGCAGCCACAGCCGGGCCCCAGACTTGGCCCTGGCGTTTCCTGACTCTGTGACTTACACGAGTCACGTTCATCTAGGCATCCAGTCTTCACCTTGGTGATGGGGCAGGCTGGGCTAGTCTCCATTTCCTGGGCATTGAGTCTGGGCCAAGCCTCAGGGAGATCGATGAAGCTGTCTGTCTCTGTCCCTTTGAAGACCTCACCGGTTACTGGAACTGAGAGTCGTGCCGGAGGCACAAGGCAGTGCATGCCGAGAGCCCTCACAGAGGTGCGAGCTGGGGGCGAGCATGGCTGTGGCCCCCCACCAGGGCAGGCTGTGTGTCCGGGGGCTGTTGGGGCTGCATCCTGAAGGAGGAGTCTGGGTGTGCTACATGTCCAAAGTGGGGAGCATTCCAGGTAGAGTCCATGGAGGGAAGCAAAGTCACAAAATGTGGTGCTGTCTCAGGGGTTCCGCACGGGTGGGAGTTTGTATGTGTGAGACCGACATCAGTGGCTGTAACAAACAGCCCCACACTGCAGGTGGAGCATGCAGAAGTGTCTCTCTCTCACTCATGGAAAGGTCCAGTGTGGGTGCTCCTGGTTGGCACAGGGCTCTTCCACAGGGACACAGGTCCCTTCCACCCTGTGTGTGTCGTCACCCCTGAAGCTTGAGTCCTTACCTTCCTGCAGGGCAGGACGGCCTGGCTCTTAACCCTTGTGCCCTCAAGTGCAAGTATCACAGTGCTCACATCCCACTGGTCAGAACTAGTCATGTGGCCACACTCAGCTGCAAGGGCCTCTGGGAAACAGAGTCCCTCTCTGGGTGGCCCTTTCCCTGTGACAAGGGGAAACAAATGTTTGGTGGACAGTTGGCTGGCTCTGCCATGGCATCCTCTCGTTCCATTTTACAGGTGAGAGAATTGGGGTGCAGAGGGGTTCAGCCACTTATTCAAAATCACATGGCAGGCTCAGGCTCAGAACTAATCCT
Organism: Manis pentadactyla; assembly: GCF_030020395.1. Taxonomy (NCBI): domain Eukaryota; kingdom Metazoa; phylum Chordata; class Mammalia; order Pholidota; family Manidae; genus Manis; species Manis pentadactyla. The sequence goes on from NC_080023.1 coordinate 5,085,757, forward strand.
AGGAGGCCAAGCAAAGAAGTCAGGCTTTCCTGCAGGGCTGGTGGGTGATTGGCAATGGCCACACGGCACTGCTTATTTCCAGCACGTGCAGGACGGCGCCCTCCCGGCCTCCAGTTCCCATCACATGGCCCAGCATGCCATTTCCCGCCGCAGCCACCCGGCCCTTGTGGCCTGCCCCCTCCCCCCGCCCCTCGTCATCCTGCTCTGACCGCCCTGCGCCTCTGCAGGTGCCTGTGCTGAAGCCCATGGACCTGATGGTGGAGGTGAGCCCAAGGAGGGTCTTCGCCAACGGCCACACCTACCACATCAACTCCATCTCCGTCAACAGCGACTGCGAGACGTACATGTCGGCGGACGACCTGCGCATCAACCTCTGGCACCTGGCCATCACCGACCGGAGCTTCAGTATCCTTCCTGCTGCGGGCCCCGCCGTCGGGCAGCGTGGCTTCTGGGTGGGGGTCAGCCGGCTTGGTTGGGAGCTCTGGCTCTGCTGAGCTGCCTCGGTGAGTCCCCTCTGGCCGCAGTGTGTGAGTGAGGCCCAGGGAGGGGTCACGTTGAGATCATGAAAACTTAAAGCCATGGCTGCCGAGGGTTCCATTCAATCCCTCACCTCCTCCCTCCTCCCGTGTGGCCATGATCCCCATAATTCTGGGACCTCCCCAGGGTCCATGGAGGGATGAAGAGTCCTGGGACCAGCCCTCCTGAGGGAGGCCCGAGAGTCAACCGAAGGTCCCTCCGGACCCTCCTCCCTCTGGCCCAAGGCAGGTGCTTCCATGTTCGACGGTCACTTAGAGTAACAACCAGATGTCAGAAGCCCAGCTGGACAGAGTCAAGGGGGAGAAGCTTCTTGGTGGGCCCCGTGTCTGCCCCAAGCCAGGGGCAATGCAGTCGACTCTAGGCCCACCTCCTGGAGAGGAAGGAACCTGAGAGATGAGCGTGGGCCTGGGAGGGGCCACAGGGTGCTAGGGTGTCACTGCCCTGCAGACCAGTCGTCCTCACCATCCTCACAGTGAGGATCTGGGCCTGACATCACATGTGTCCACATTAACTCATGTCACCCTCACAACAACCCAGGAGGGGGGTGCTACCATGACCTTCACAGACAGGAAACTGCCACAGGGGGCCCAAGTGAACTGCTCAAACTCCCACGGAGCAAGTGTCAAAGCCAGGCCCTCCAGCCCGAGTCCTCATTTCCAGTCTTTACACCAAATTGCCCTTGTGAAGGCTGCTGTGCAGATGTGCAGCCGAAGGAGGTGGGAGGCCCCCGAGAGCTGTTGTGCATGCTGACGGCCCCGCGTGTCCCCTCTGGGCCGGGGGCCAGACAGCTCCGCCACGAGAAGCTCCTGAAGCGGGAGTGCCGTGCCTCCTCCCCCTGCCGTCTCACTGGTCGGGCGCAGGCTGTGTCCCTCAGAGCAGAGGCCAGGACTAGCTGGGAGGAAGCTGGGGAGCAGAGGGGAGCAGTCTGGGGGTTCAGAGGAGAGAAAGAGGAAGAAACACCTTTGGGGCCCAAGAGCCAGGGACCGGCCAGAGACCACTGGGCAGGGAGACCCCAGGGACCAGGACGAGGTGAGCAGGGCTGTCGCCTGGGCCAGCAGGTGGGTGTGGGGTGGAGGCATGGGCTTCCGCATTGGGGTGAGCCTCTGCAGGGGTCTGGCTCTTGTCCCTCAAGTTCACAGGTCTTGGTGAGGAGCTGCACCTGCCCCCACCCTGCCCCCTCCTCCTCAGGGAGGCCCTCTGAGATGCACTGACCTTAAGCTGGGCTTGGTGGTGTCAGGAAACGCCAGCCCGTGTCTCCTTCCTCTTGCTCCCCAAGAGAGTGCTCAGAGCCCAGAGGGTGGTGCGGACGGCGGGCTCAGGGAGACTCCCGGGATTGCTGAGGCTGGAGATGCTTTGCAGGACAGAAGCTCAGATTTGGCTGGATAGAGGGGGCCGGGCTGGGCATCTGGCTGACCCTCCGCACGGCCTGGGAAAGAAGGGCCACGAGGATGGGTATGTTGAATGTGAGAAATGAAACCCAATCCCTTACACAGCTGCAGGGTTTTGACACTTTAAAAGGGCTGCCTTTAGTACGATTGAATCCTTACAACAGCCCAGGGAGATGAATCACCCACCGTAGGCCCACCCTAGTCCTATGATCAGGAGGCTGGGGCTCCAGGAGGGACACAGGGACAATGAAAGAAACTTGGCTCTGCCCCAGGCGGCACAGGCTGTGGTGGGCTACCAGGAGGGCCGTGGGTAGGAAGCCCCCGGCATGGGAGGCCGAGATGAGCAGGGTCCTGGGAGGAGGCGGGGGTGATCACAGTGCCATGATGACGTGCGCAGTGAACTTGCTCCTAGCGTCAGTCACTCGCCAAACCCGTTCACGGCTGCCACTACATCTGGCGCCGCGTGTTCCTTCATTTACTTTCCCAGTTTTTCTCATTTTTATTAATTTTATTTAAATTGGTTTGCTTAATTGTTGCCTAAATAAATGTATTTTTAACTTCAACTACCATAAATGAAAACAAAATATATCACATTTCATAAACAGGTGGTAGCCATAAAGATAAATGCTAGGAAAACAAAGCCATGGGAACAAAATCCATCCTTGTCCCTGCCCAGGAGAACTTTCTGTGGTAATGGACGTGTCCTGTATCTGCATGTGCTGCTAGCCACGTGTTCCAATGGTTCACGACACTGAGCAAAGGAAGTTTGTATCTAATTCCACTTTAATTAACTCAGATTTCAGGTTAAATAGCTACATAGTTAGAAACCTTTCTCAGGACGTGGGTCTGCATTCTGTGTCTGCCTCCCTCTTACCTGCTGTCAGGCAGTTAGAAGCTATGCTGCGCTGGAAGCAGGGGAGCGGCCCTGCTCGGCTTGGAGGGAGCCCCCAGCACTGCGGGTGTGTGTCATGGGGGAACTGGATTCCAGCAGGGCAGGTGCATGGCTGTGGGCAGAGGCAGTGGAGTAGAGAGATTGTGAAAACGGATCTCTGTTTTCATCACTGTCTTTTGGACCAAGGTGACCACAGGACGTTGGAATAGGTTAGTTGTGAATAAGAAAGGAGGGTTGGTCCATCCCAAAACTGCAGACACAGCCCTCCTGAGTCCTTACTGTCCGTTCTGCCTCCTCACTCCATCTTGAACACACAGACTGTGCCCTGACCACATGTTAGAGAACATGCCATTCACCAGTATATTTATTGAGCACCTACTGTGTGCCAGGCCCTGTTTCCAATGTCTGAACTAGACAAAGATTCCTGCCCTCCTGGAGCAGACAGATGATAAACTATTAACATGACAAACAGGTGAAGCATGCAACATCAAGCAACTGCTAAGCATTATGGGGAATGAGTGGGACAGCAAATGGCGATGTGTGTGTTTCTCCAGCCACGTAGAGCTGGACTGGGAGAGTGAGCTGCAGTCATGGTTTGCCAACTGAATAAGCAGCCGTGGGGCTGAGAGTGTTTGCAAGGGAGGGAAAATAATGAATGGCCCTTGGATCTAAGCCAGGCAAGGTGGTGAGGGCCGGGGACAACAGGGGGGCATCAGTGGATTGCAGGTCCCTGTGGGAACCCAGAGCGTGTCTGTGGCTCAGATCCTGCCCATGACTCTTTGTGAAGAACCTGTGTGTAGTACGTAGCCTGTAACTTTGTGAAAACGAATGTGAGCTGATCAAAATATAAAAACACTCCAGCCCTTAGAGAGGAGTTCTGAGGCTGGGCTCACGTGGTCCATGCCCACAGGACCTATGCACCACGTGGGCAGATGGCAGGAGCTGAGTGGAGTCTCCAGGGTATGCGATGGTCGTGGAGACTTTCCCTGATCAGAGCAGTTCATCAGGGAACCAGGTTGCATGTGGCATTCCCCATGGCCTGCTGCTGGGCCACCAGAAGGACAAAACGGACCCAGAGCAGCAAAAACTGGCACCCGTCCCGTGGAGCCCAGCCTCCTCTGGCAGGGAGGGTGTCAGGACCGTGGCTTGCAGGTGCGACGATGATTCCGATAGCAGCTGAGTAATTAGAAAGGGTGTTTCATTTCCAACGTGGGAGGCGTCCAGAAAGGCAGCTGTGACTCTCTGCTAAGCTGGGGAATCGCTCTGAGTCTTGGGACGCCTCTGCATGGTACCTCCCGGGGATTCTAGACCTGGGAGCTCACATTCCTTTAACTCTTGCTCGCTGGTGTCTTGATTTGCTCCGACGCTGCTGTTCGGCCTCCGTGCCGTCTCCTCACGTCCAAAAAGTAACACTTTCACTTAAGCTGAATGGATTTTTAGCAAAGGTTTTAAGTGAAAGGAAAACCTTTTGAATAAAGGAGAAAAACTGGGCATTGTTTTGACAGTAAGAAGAGTAAGGAAGCCGACTCAGAGGTCCTTTCCTCTGCTGACTTCTGAAGTGGCTGCTCTGGACAGAGGGAGGGTAGCCTGGCACTCACTGTGCCTCTGCTGCGTGCCAGGCACCTACACGGAGCAGTGCCTTTGTGACCAAGGCTCAGACATCAGGAGCCGCCAGCCTCCTTCCTCTCCCTCACCCACAAAATGGAAAGAGATGCCCGACCCCTCCCGTCCGCCCCCCAGAGGGCCCTGGAGTCATGCTGTCCTCTCCATTCCTGCCGAAGGCCCAGCCCCGGACACCCCATTCCTGCCTGCCAGTGGCCTGAATCCCACATCGTCCAGCCAGCCTGCCCCCCAGAGAGCCGCAGGCGTGGTTCATTGCGACCTCTGGCCTGACCACTACCGTCCTCTGCTCCCAGCTGTCAGCAGCTCCCCATCACTTTCTGGAGGAAGTGTGAATCCCTCAACAGTGTCCGGGGCTCTTGGTGGCCGGTCCTTGCATGCCTCCCCAGGGTCCTGTGCGTTGGGCTCGCCCACACCTGCAGGCCACTTCCCTTCCTGTCAAGGGCCAGGGGCAGCCCTGCCTTCTGATTCTTCTCCAGGCCTTCCTTTCTTGCTCTTGAAGCCTGGCTGCCTCCCATTTCCTTCTCTGTCACTGTGACCACCTCCCCCATTTTCTGGTGAAACCTTTGAGATCAGAAGCCCAGTTTGAGCCCTCTGTATCCCCACACATAATGCAAGGCTCAGCACATAGTAGGTGCTTATGAATGGTTGCCGATGTTGACTTTGGAGTGAGGAAGTTCAGTTTCCACTTGGTCTTAGAAATAGACTCCTTGTGAATCTGGGCTCCAGGGGCCTAGAGATCCTAGACACTAAAGAGAAGCAGTCTGGGCTCAAATTTGTTGGTTAACCTCCTTGGCCATCAATTTCCATGAATATAAAATGGGCCAAATTCCTTATCATAAAGATATTTGTAAGGAATGAAGAAATCACTCATGTAAAGAGCCTGGTACTAATCAGGGCCCAGCAGGGGGTCAGGATTATTTTCCCTCTTCAACAACCACCTCTCACATATTTAAGTCTGATTCTCATAAAACCCCTGTCTTCTCTAATCATTAAAGCCCTTGTTTCCCCAGTGCCGTCCCCACATCTGTTTAAACAATGTCTCGCGTCCTGTAATACCAGCATTTTGAGAGCACCGGGCAGGACCGAGCGATTTTTCTTGAGTTCTGCACAGCTTAAAGGCAACAGACTGCACAAGAACCTCAGTTGATGGACTTCCACTTTATTTTTAGCATCCGGAGAATTGTGAAGATGGTTCAGCTGATTTTCCTCCCCCCTGAGTAATCTCTCACGGTGGAAGCTAGCACCGTGCCAAGCCTCACTCTGGAACAGATTTCTGGTTGCCGTTCACAGAGCAGGTCCTGAAGCTAGGCTGAATGGTGGTGCGGTGACTGGGGGCAGAGGCTCCAGAGCTCCGTCAGCACTTGGCTGCCTGTGGGCCTGGCTTGTTCTCTGCATGGACAGTGGCAAAAGGGATCAGCTAAGGCCCCTCCACATGCCAGTCTCTGTGCCGGCCCAACACACATAGAGCACGGGGTCCAACCTGCCGCCACCACTCATTCACCGAGGACCCTGCCAGACACTCAGCCTTCCTCAGCCTCCTTCCAATGGGGTGTGCGTCCTGTGCTGGCGGCTGGGAGGGTGGTGTGGCCCCCAAGTGTAGGGCCCGGGGCACTGTACACACACGACCCGCTCCAGCCCTGACCCACTGTCAAGCTGTTTTTTTTCATCTTCCCACAGTAACACCCTACAGAGAAGGGTGTCTTCTCAGAAATGACCCAAGTCTGAAACTGAAAATCAGTTTTCCACCCTGAAAGCGTGTTGTTAAAGCATTACCCTCACACCACAGCTTTGGGGCCTCAGCAAGGCGGGGCCGTTCGGTGGTTCACCCCTGGGCTGAGGGCGCCGGCCGCTGTCCTTGGTGCTGACTCTGTCGGGAGCATCATCACGTTCACAAGACCGTCACCTCGAACAGCGCGGCGCTCTAAGCACGAGGCACATATTCACCTTTCTACTCCTCCCAGCAACGCTGTGGGGTGGGCATGACTAACACCCCCTTTTACAGAGGGGAAACAGCCACAGAAATGTTAAGTCATCTACCGAGCGTCGCCCACTGAGAGCGGCAGGGCCTAGGATTCAGACTCGCCGCCTCGGGACGCAGACCCGTACAGTCTGTTGTCACGTGCACTGCCTCGGTCATGACAGTGACGGCCGGCCCCGGCCCCCGCCCAGCCACTGTCATGCGCATCTACTGTGCAAGCACTGGGCTGAGCGTGCCGTGTGCTGGCTTCACGGACTCTCGCAGCTCACGTGGGTGCTGCCGTTCTCCCACTCTGGGAAGCGGGTGGGCCTTCCGGTGACGCCTCCCAGCCCCAGTCACACAGATTGCCCATCCAGCCCCATTGGTAATGTTTCCTGGCTCTTATTTTAGAAATTATGAGAAAGTAGATGCTTTTCACACCATTGCAGGACAGAGGGGGGCTTGTTTTGTGGTACAGGTGGCTGGATGTGCGGGCTTTAGCAGCTTTCTGACATTTCCTGTCGTGGGTGACTCTGTCGTGGGTCCCTTCCTGATGGGCTTCCATGGTGCTTCTATAACATGCTCCAGAGCCCTGTCACCTGCCCTCTCAAAGCTCCTCAGCCTTAGGCACCCCTGTCTCATGGACCTCCCCGACCCTGGCCCTCTGCCTGGCTGCCTGCTCACTGTGGGGCCTCGGCTGAATGCCTCTGCCTCAGGGGACCCTTCCCTGACCCTCGGACCAGCTCAGGGACTCACTGCAAGTCCCACCACGTGCTCTCATAGGTCTCCCAGAGCTCACTGTGGGGCTCTCTGGTCTCACTGCTGCGTCAGGATATCTGGGAGGTTGGGGTGGGGTCTGGTGTGCCCTTTCTCAGTGGTCATGAGGACACAGCCACTTGGACCTGCACCCTGGCTCCGTCCTATCTGGGGTTTCCCCTCCTGGCTCTCAGAAACTAAGGGGTGCAGTTCAGCACAGACTCTCATGGTCCTTGGTGGTGACAAGCATTGCACCTTTTGCAACCTACTTAATTTCATGTATTTTTCAGAGGAACAGAAAGACTCTGATTCCGAGGTAACTAACTTTAATTGTTGCTAAAAGTACTAACCATCTGCTAGACCTTTGATGTACGTCATCTCATGAAATCCTCATTACAGTCCCATAAAGCAGGTATCATCAGCCCATTCTGCAGGCGAGAAAAGCAGGGCACAGAGAGGTTGAGAAGTTTTCTGGAGGTCACACAGCTGTTTTCAGTGGGGCTGGACTGTCGAGCCCTGGTCTTTGTGACTCAGAACTCTGCTCTCTTCCCTGTCTAAGCATTTAGGAATCACATAAGAAGGCTCGGAGCTGAGATGTGTGGCCTGGCTCACCACACAGAAAACACACAAGGACTTCAGTGGGCTTGAGCAGTGAGTGGTTACGCAGACCAGCCCTTTATTCCACAGCCCCATGCAGCCCACCGATCTGGTTTTCCTCTCCGAGCGGGATTGCTCCCTCACAGTTAACAAGGTTCTGAGCGAAGAAGGGAAGGGGCCGCTACGGGCTGAACTGCATCCCACCTGAATCCGTGTGCTGAAGCTCTAACCCTCAGGACCTGAGTGTGACTCTATTTGGAGACAGGGTGTTTAAAGAGGTGATTAGGGTAAAAGGCCACTAGGTGGGCCCTGATCCAGTATGACCTGTGTCCTTGTAAGAAGAGGGGACCTGGATGCAGACACGCACAGGAGGGCCATGGGAAGACACAGTAAGAAGACGGCCCTCTACACGCCCCAGGAGAGAGTCCTCAGGAGAAGCAACCTGCCCTCACCTTGATTTTGGACTTCTAGCCTCCAGAACTGTGAGAAAATAATTTTTTTATTGTTTAAGCCACCCATCTGTGGCTTTTCTCTATAGCAGCAAATTTAATCAGAGGCAAAGATTGCTGAGCATCTCCTGTAGCGTCTGACATGGTTTGGCCTGAATGCTTATAGCTATGTTTGTAGCCGGGTCATTTTTTTGAGAAACTGCTGGAAAGGCAGCTTTCCTCGTCACGCCCCCACACCTGGTGTCCCTGGGGAGCCCGTGGGGGTCTCTCATGGTACAGCCTCGGCAGAGCTGCCTCTGTCCTCACTCCGGCCGCTGCTCAGTTGCCATGGTAACAGCCTCCCCATCCTGAGAGGTACTCCTGCCGAGACATCTGGATAAACCACGCTTTGCTCAGTTCGATCAATGGCACCCAAGGCCACATCCTTTTCATCATTGAACCCCTGCCCACTCTCAGCAGCCACCTTGCAGAGGATACAAGCCAGCCTAGCGAGCCAGGGCAGCCAATGCCCTTGAGGGTGCTGACCCCCTAGGGGAGCTGCGTATTATGTGGAGATGCAGGCACTCCAGAGCGGAGGGCCAGTGGGAGCAGCAGGAAGTTGGGGAGCCAGCATCCTGCCCTCGCCCTGCATGAGGCCCTGGGTTACTCGTTTCCCAGCCCTGGCCTCCCCCTCCGTCTCCATGGGATTGAAGGGTGGGGGTCCTGCAGGGACACCAAGTGCCTGGCCTGAGGGGCAGGGTGGGGGCCAGTCCCCAAGAGCTCTGAGGGTTTCCCAGTCATGTCCCCAAGCCCGGGCAGTTGTTGTCTTCACAGAGCCATCTGTGGCGTTGCTGCTGGAACCTGTCGTGACATTAGTTAGTATTTCTGTACTTTTCTGGTGTTTGTGGGCTGCTTGCCACACGCAGTTTCCACCTGGCTTCTCGCCAGAACGGACCAGGGATGTGTGTTCATTAAACGTGCCTGACTTGTGTGGTTGGTGCAGGTTTGCCCCGGGGTAAGTTACAGCCCTTTGTGCTTGTGGCCCCCATACAGGTGGGGGAGACCGAGTCTCAGAGGTGCACCTCAGAGGAACGAGGGCCATGGAAGCACAGTGACCTTCTCTTTGACTTTTCAGGGCCCCTCTGAGGGGCCCAGGGACTGAGGGCCAACCAAATGCTTGGTGCTGGTGTGACCCCAGCCAACTTCAGGACATAAGGTGATGCCTTGGGCAGCAGGAGATGAAGGAGCTTCTGTAAAGATCTCTGCAAACCTGATGACTCTGCGGAAGGCCCATCTGGATTGCGTTCCTGTGCCCTTGGCAGGAAGAGCCATAGACTTCGCTCTGGAATGGCGCACACCCATTTCCGAGCTTTGCTGATGCCCCCAGGCGAGGGCCTGAGCTCCCAGGGCTGGGGAGAAGAGCTGGGGCATCTGAGGGCATCCTCATGCTGGGGGCGGAGGCCAGGCCCATGGGGCTGCTTACACACTTGCCCTGCATGGGCAGTTGCTGTTACAAAAACAAGATCGCACCCCTCTCCAGCCCTGGGTCAGCTAAGTGCAGTCCAGGGGCCAACCCAGCTGGTCATGGAGGGTCATGGGCACACAGCCACACTGTTTGCATATTGCCTAGGGCTGCTTTTGCACTATGACAGCAGAGTGTGTGGTGAGGTGAGATCTTAGAACCTGCCAAGCCTAAAATAGTTACTCTCTGGCCCTTTACAGAAAACCCCTGCCCACCTCTGATCTAGAGCTACACCTGTTCACCTTGAGCACTGAAGGAAAAGGGGGTCAGTGTCTGCTGACATGGGGGCTGGAGCCAGACAGCTGCCGGGAACCGGGAACATCCTCCTAGGCCCTTGGGTGCTCCGGGGAGGTGGCAGCCCCTCCCTGCCTGCCAGGTTTCCAGGGCCCAGAGGTTGCATGTTGCCCCTGCTCTGCTTTGCATCCCACGTCATAGTGGACTTATCGTGGACCCTGGAATGCAGCTTAGTGAGTCCCAGGTTGGCCCCTCTCTGCCTGGCCCTGAGCAAGTAGCTTCCCCTTGTCAAGGCTGTTTCCTCATGCACGGAATGGGGTACGCCTCACTCGGGTGGAGAGGACTGAACAACACACACGGGGAGGCAGTTTTCCCAGAGCCAGCCCTACGGGCACAACAGGTGCTGTGGGTAGCAGGTGCCTGGCTGGAGTTTGGGGCATAAACAGGAACACAATTTTGCCATAGTCACATGAATGAAACAGACAAGCCAGCCAGTACCTGTGGCCTGAAAATATAGGTGCTGACAGGTCTCTGAGTAGAGTGCCGTGGCCACCAAGGGAAGTTGTGGGGGCCCACCTGAGAAACTGCTGAATCGGCCAAGCACCGTGCTTCCCAGATTCTGGGTGCCTGCCGGAATACTTCCTACACACTGCAGGCAGATGGCTCCTCATCAGGGACGGTCTGACCCTAAAAGGACCACCCACCCCAGTGGCCTGGGGTCTCCTTGACCCTGCTGTTCATCTCTACTTTAAGGTGCTTCTTCCCCTGGATATGGGTTTGAAACTTCCCACAGTCCCCTGACCCTGACCAGAAGAGCCCACAATGGGCTGACTGATTCATTTACTTCAGCAACTATTTACTAAGGACCTACTATGTGCCAGCACTCCTCTAGTGTGAAGGTGCAGCAGTGATCAAACAGGCAAGTCCCTGCCCTCAACAAACAAGCCAATGATGGAAAGCCCTGCGATGGATGCTTGCAGAAACACAAAGCACAGATACAAAGCAAAATGAGAGAAGCAGGTTATTTGAGAAAGAGGTTTATAGAGGGCCACTTTGTTAAGGACGGAGGTGCCTTGGTGCTCAGGTGGAAACCACTACCACCATGGAATGTTCCAGAACCCTTAAACTGCTGGGTATGGCTGGAGGGTGGGGAGGGAGAAGTGGCCCACCGTGAGGCTGGGGAAAGGCAGGCAGGTTGATCACAATGGGTCTTGCAGGTGTTTAAACTTCTTTCGTGCATGGGCAGGGCAGTGGGACACCCAACCCTGGTTTCAGGGAGTTCGCTTTGAGGGTGGCGGATGACCAGAGGCAGGGACCCCTATGGGCAGGGGTGGCCTGGGTGAGGGGCAGAGCAGAGGCGTCTTCAGGCGGAGGCCCGGGACCTGGAGGACAGTGGGATGTGGCAGAGGAGGGGGAGGGAGGGATCCTGAGGCTGCTTCCTGGTCCGTGCCCCGGGGTCGGGGCCGCTAAAATGGAAGTACAGTGCTAGAAGCGTGTGCGGTGGATGTGGAGAAAGATGACATGGTCCCAGCGTGTGCCCCCTGTCCCTCTTCCTTGGGTCCCAGGAAGCAGCCTGGGCACCTGCACTGCCCGTGGACCCCACAGCTAATTTCAACACCCTGAGTGGCTTACACAACAGAAATCTCCTGTCCCCCAGCCCGGAGGCCAGTTGTGGGGCTGCACTCCCTCCGGAGGCTCCCGGGGGACCTCTCCCAGGTGCTGCGGGTCCCGGGCCTTCCTTGTCCGCGTCGCTGCAGCCTGCCCCCATGTTGCAGTGTTGCGTGGCCCTCCCTGGATGACTCCTACAAGGACACTTGTCCTGGGAGTCAGGCCTCCCCCGAGGAGTCCTGAAGATCTCAGCTTGAGATCCTTAATTATATCTGCAAAGACCCCTTCTCAAATAAGGTGATGTTTCCAGTGTTTGGGGGTCAGGGTATGGACCTGTATTTGGGGGGCCACCATTCACCCCACCATGCTAGAGAACAACGCCTGTGCTCAGGTGAGGGGCGTGGGGCTGAGTGAGTTTCCACCTCCTCTCCTCAGCCTGTCCTCTTGCCCTGGGCCTCTTCTCACCTACCTGTTTATCTGACGAACTTTCCTTGTAGGGAAAATCTTTCTTAGCTGTCAAAGTGTGATTAGAAATTAAACAAAAGCCCATCAGACAGTTGGAGTACAGTTAGACGGAAAAATAGAACATGAATAATTTACCCAGCTTGGTGGCCGGGGGCCTGGGGAGGGGTTGGCAGGGGGTTTGGTAAATGAGTCTAATTACGCTCATTCCCAAGGGAGGTCCGTCCTACGTGCACCTTGTAAGGCGGAGTCTACAAGTGGGACTGACGCAGCTGAGCATGAAATGGGGGAGGGGCGCCACAGGGGTTAATCCTTGAGATGACAGGGCACTGGGATCTTGCCCAACCCGGTTTGCTTTCCGGAATGGGGGAAACCAAGGCTTGTGGAGTGGAAATGCCTTTTGCCTGTGGCACTGGGCAGGGGGAGCTAAGACCAGACGCTCAGCCCAAGGCCCTGGCTTCTGCTCCAGCACTGGTCCTGCCAGAGTCAAAGCTGCCGCACACGGCCAGCGTTGGACTGCGTGTCTGCAAGCGCCTGCACACGTGGCTGTGCGGTGTGAGGCCAGGCTGTGTGTCTGTCGTACCTGTGTGGGGGCGTGATTATTGTGCTTCAGAGGCTTCCTCCGAACCCACTTCCCTTGTCAGGAATCTGTCTTCAGGCCCCTGCTTTGTGATGTGATGAAAGGAATTCAACAGAGACGGCCCCCTCAATAATTATGCCTTGCGCACACCCGATGGCACCAGCGAGGGGCTAGGTGACAGGCCCAGGGCAGCTGAGCCCGTCTTGGAGGGGCCAACCTGGGATGCGGTTGGCTGGACAGGCCCCAAGGATGCTGTTGTGTTCCAGAGATGCTGGGTGTGGCTCTGGGCCTGGGATTCAGAATGTGGGACTGTCCTCTGGGCCTCAGGGAGCCCCTGTACCTGGGGGGCCCAGCACCTTGGCTGTGACTATGGTATTGTCTTCCTGCACCAAGGTTACGTAGAAATGAAGGCTCTGTGCTTCACATCCATCTTTCCCCAGCACCCACTGTATCCAGAATCCTTTGAAACAGAAGAAGATTCTCCTAGGGATGCTGGGGCTGTGTGAAGGTGGTCCTGGGCTTTGGAAACGCTGTCCTGCCAGCCTGCACACTGGGCCTCTGGTCCACGTGCATTGCTTGTCCACCAGCTCCGCTCAGGCGTGTTGCCTGCAGAGAACTGCAGGTGTAATTGAGCCCTGTGTGCCTTTAAAAACCATCATGGCCTTGCACATACTTCTAACGAGTGTTGTCATGAGGCCGTCAGGAGCAGTTAAGCGGGATAGGGTCACCGGCAGCAAGAAGCGTACGCTGCAATCAGGCAATGAGGCCATACCTATCCGCTTGGCCTTGGCCCCCATGTGAGTCTGGGACCAAGATGTAGGGGCTGGAGAGGGGACTTCTGAGCTCTGACGCTGCAGTCTCTTCTGGCCACCAGCGCCACAGCTTCCCCCGCTGAAGACAGTTCATAAAAGCCAGCTGCAGTCTCCGTGAGCCAGATGCTTCGCAGGCGTGGGCTGCCGGCAGTCGTGCGTGAGCTGATCGCTCCCACCGAACGGCACCGTCAGGGAGCAGCGGTGGTCATTTAGTACATTACGGTCTGGGCCTCTGTGGCAGCAGGATGACCGGTGCGAGGCTTCAGACGCGCTGCCTCTGCTGCCCAGAGTGTCTGGACGCTGAACCAGGAGGGCCTGGCTCTGCCGCAGTGACAACAGTCTGAAAGTTTCAGAGGCCCAGGGGTATTTCTCATTCACGCTGTGTGTCCACACAGGTCACCTGAGGCATGGGTCTCACTGCACAGGGAAAGTTGTCACGGCACCTGTGTGCTGGCTCTCAAAGCTTCAGTCTGGAAGCCACACACAGCGCCTGTGACTTCCACCCGCCGTTCTTTGGCAAAAGCAGTCAATGAGCTGGCTGCCCTGAGTTCCGTCGGGCTGATGGACAAGTGCCCTCCAACCCCAGGGTGGACGCTGGAGTGTTCTGAGAGCCACCTGCAGGCCAGGCATCTTCTCTTTATCCCGCTGAGTCCTAACCCCCGTGCCGGGAATTCATAACCCCACAAAACAGAGTGAAAACATGGGTCCCCTGGGAGGTGACACAACCCCGATTCGAACCCCACCTGTGTTCATTCCACGGGGGCTGGACCCTTCCATCTCCACAAGTTTCCTTTGATTTTTGTGTCCCAAGAGGGAATTTGGTCCCTGTTTGCCCTGCCCCTTGGTGTGGAACTTGAGCGTGACGTTTCATAAACGACCGCACTGTCCCGGACACCATTTTAAGTTGGGTGAGAAATGAAAGCCGTCGCCGAGCAGGCCAGCATCATGGAGCGTTTGCTCGTTTCCTCTCGTCACCTTTAGTCTCGTTTGTCACGATTTAATCTCTGCTCCTTATCGCACTAGAAAACCAGTTTCCAGGGAAACCGACTCAGGCGTTGACGACGTGGGTTTTCTCGCTCCAGGAGTTTGGGCGATTCCAAGCCTCCGGTTAGGGAGCTTCCAGGAAGCGGGCTTTGAGGGAGCACAGCGGCCTCCGCGGCACCTCTAGCGGCGCTTCCAGCGCCCGTCAGGATGTTTTATAATCTCCTGTGTTGGCAGAAGCTGGAAAGTCTCTCATTGAGGGTGGAAACGGCTGGGCTGGGAGGAGGGCGAGGCCGACCGCAGAGGAGGGGTCTGAGTTCCAATCGGTATTTTCAAGGTAATAAAAGAGAATAATGGCAACTGGCAATTACTGAACTCTGCGGTGTGTCAGGCGTGAGCAAAGGGCTTTGCCTCTTCTCATCTTCACAGCAAACCTACGAGGTTGGAACCATTAACCCATTTACAGACGAGGAAACGTGAGGCCTGGAGAGCCGGGAACTCACCCAGTCACACAGCCGGGAGGTGGCGGAGCCGGGATCCCAGCTCCAGGCTGTCCGACTCCAGGGCCACGTGCAAATGCAGAGGGAGCCGGCGGCGTTTCAGTGGAAGGGGACAGGCTGTGCAGAGCCACGCAGGCTGGGGAGACCGAGGGTGTTGTCAGAGAGGAGCAAGCCTTTTGGGTGGCCTAGCAGGACCCGAAGCTGGAAAGGGAGACATAGTCCAGGGTATGCCAGGCCTTCAGTGCCACCCCAAAGGGTTCCAGTAGGCAGTGGGGAATGGACAGGAATCCAGCTTCCCACTCACTGCTGAGTCACCTGGACAAGTTGCTCACCCTCTCTGGGCTCTAGTGTATCAGTGAGGGATGCTTCCTTTCCAAACAATGACATTCTTGGCCCTAAACAGAAAATGGGCTTAGTGGCTCCCGTAGTTAACCATCCAGGGGCTTGGGCTTCAGGTACGTCCTGATCCAAGATTCAAAAGCTGTCACGAGATCCTCTCTTTCCTGTCTTTGGCTCTGTCTGCCCGCCCCTCCTCAGGCCAGGCTTTCCCTTCTCCAGGCAGCAGATGCCAGTGCCCCTCTCTACACCACCAGCCCAGCAGGGACGACAGAACTGCCCCCAGCACTCCCCGCCTGGGGTCCCTCCTGGGCTCACCCCTCATGGGGACTGTGAGTGAGGGTGGGGCACACATCAGAGCTGAAAACCCAGAGAGGCAGAGAACATTTTCCAAAGGAGGGGGGCCAGGGGGTGGGGCAACAGCACCCTGAACACTCAGTGGACGCAACTCACAGATCTGACAGGAGAATGACATTTTTGACCTCACGTCCATGGCCAGCACATAGTAGGCACTTGATAATCACTCCCTGCCACCTGCTTGGCAACCAGTAGGGAGGTGGGTAGGGGGAGAGGCCTCAGGGGTCACTCTGTGAAGGGCTGGGCAGCTGATGGGCTCTGGGCTCGGGGTAGGGCACAGGTCAGAAGGGATGTGGGAGGTCGGGCCTTCCAGGGACAGTGAACAGGCACCCGGAAGGGGCAGCCAGGGGGCGGGTCCTGCGCAGGTCTGCAGCTGTGGGGTGGGGGTTGGGGGGTGGCCTCTGCGGGTTGGGTGCTTGCGGGAAGTTGGGGAATGGAGAGGCAGCTCAGACGCTGGGTAGGTGGGTATGCAGGCTCTGGTGTCCAGGGACACCTGAGGGTCTCTGAGCCTCCCCTCACAGCCCTTCCTTGACCTGGCCAGACATCGTGGACATCAAGCCAGCCAACATGGAGGACCTCACGGAGGTGATCACGGCATCCGAGTTCCACCCGCACCACTGCAACCTCTTTGTCTACAGCAGCAGCAAGGGCTCCCTGCGCCTCTGCGACATGCGTGCGGCCGCCCTGTGTGACAAGCACTCCAAATGTAAGTGCCCGTGCCCGCAGGGGGCTGCTTCAGAATGGGGGTGGCTAGGACAAGGCTCAGGGACTGCGCTGGGGTCCACAGCTGAGGAGGGACCATGCTCAGCCTTCCCTGACCCCCACTCTGGCCAGGCTGGCCACACCCTGCAGAACCCCGTGGGCCGCCCCCTCTCCCTGAGTTCCTGGAGGTCACTTCCTCATGCTGAAACTGATCACAGGGTCAGCCGTGGGGGGTCCTGGGGTGCCATGGTAGTCCAGGGCTGGGCAGGTCCAAGGGAGCATGAGGTGACCACACCGACCCCCACCACACAGCTCACGTTCACGGGACGCTGTGAGCCAGGCGCAGCCGAGCTGTCCACATTATCTCATCCTTCATGAGCTCCAGGGAGGCCCGGTGCAGGAGATGATAGACCCAGTTGGGGCTGGCTCGTGGATAGGCCCAGTTCCCCCAGACTGAAAAGTGAGGGGGTAGGACTTGAACCCAGAACTCTGGGATGCTAGGCCATTGCTACTCACCCCTGGGTTAGGCTGCTTGGTGCTGGGTTATGGCTGGCCGACCTCTCACCATCACGGTGGTGCCCAGGGGCACCTGAAGGTGGAGGATAGTTCGTGGTGTCCTCCCTGGATGACCTTGCAGTGGGAGCAGGGGACAGGGACAGACAGGGCCCCAGCCGGGAGGGTGGGGGTTTAGTTCATCTCGGCATCTACCCCTATGCTCACAACAGTGTCTGGAAATATGCACTGAATGAATGAATGAGGGGTGAGCAGTAGGCCCCGTCAGGGCTTTATCAGCATCTCAGTGAGGGAGGCTGAGGGCTGTTGGGGGGCTGGTTTCCCTAGGCAGCAGAGCCTAGGCACACCCTGGCCCCCAGGGACCAGGCTCAGGACCCCCTGTGACTACCCGCCCCTCTGTCCTTTTCGGCCAAGTTCCCTCCCCTACGTCTCACTCCACCACCCCTCTCTGCATTGGTCCATGTTCTGCAGACGCCCTGAGCTTCCTTGTCTTCGTGGCCACCCAGATATTTGTTATCTGGGCTTGCACGGTCCAGCGCTGTAGTCTGTGAGCCCCAGAGCTCTCCAGCGGGCCCAGGTGGGGCTCCCTGTGCACACTCCCGTCTCCTCCTGCTGGCCGGGGTGCCAGCACTCAGAGTGGGCAGAACAGGCCACCACCGCACCCCACGTGCCATGAGCAGCCATCCAGGCATCCAGGGGCCCATGTTTCCTGAGCACCTGCTATGCTTCAGGCACAGCTCTAGGCCCCGGGGGTGGGGGGCAAAGCAGGAATCAGCAAACAGATGATAACTCATGACCAGGTCCTGTGATGTGGGGAGGTGGGGAGTGATGTGCACAGCCACCACCAAAAGAGGAGGTGCATGGAGGGTTATCTCCCTAAGGGTGCCGAAGGGGTAAGCCACGCAGAGCTCTGGGGGAAGAATGTTCTAGAAGGGCTGGCTGCAGGGGCAGGGCTCCGATATGGAAATGCACCAGTGTGTCCTGAGAGGAGTGACTGCAGGGGAAGGATGGCTGGCACTGAGGTCAGAGAGACGCGCTAGGTGAGTGACTCAGGACTCCATAGGTCAGGGAGCGGATCCAGGTTTTATCTTAAGTGAGGTGAGAAGCTAGTGGGGATTGAGAGCAAGGATTTGAAAAGGAGAAGCAACTGCGGGAGGAGCCCCAGTCTGCTGGGCTTCATGTGAGAAGAAACAGTGACCCTGGGTGGGGTGGCAGGAATGGGATGGCCCCGTTCCGGGTGTTCTATGAAGCTGAGCTGGCGTGCTCTGCCCAGTGGCATGTGGACCGGGGTGACTCAAGTTTGGTTTGTACGGCAGGGCGAGGCTGTGGTGCTTTCCTGGGACAGGCACACCGGAGGAGGGACGGCCAGGAAGGGGGACAGGGACCAACTGGCTGGGTTTGGACCCCATAAGCATGAGATCATACTGGGCTCCAAAGAGAGGTGAAGAGCAGGCAGCCGATGTCTGGTCAGGGGCAGGTCCCAGCTGGAGGTGAAGGTGTAGGGGTCAGCGTGGGGATGGATGGGAAGCTCGGGGACTGGCTCAGATGCCCAGGCCGTGAGTGTGGGCTACGCCAGACCCACAACAGCAGCCCAGGGCCACACTGATGTCCCACGGCCGCCGTGACAGATGACCACAAGTTTATTGGCTCAAAACAACACAGATTCATCCTCTTACAGTCCTGCTGTTCAGAAGCCAAGATGGGTCTCGCTCACAAAAATCAAGGTGTGGGCAGGGCTGCGTTCCTCTCTGCAGGCTCCAGGGAGAATTTGTTCTCTGGCCTTCTCCAGCCCCAGGGCCGCCTGCATTCCTTGGCTCCTAGTGCCCTCCATCTCCCTGGCCAGCGATGGCCGGCTGGGCTTTCTTACACTGCAGCACACTGACTGACCCCTCTGCCTAACCATCCCACTGTTAAGGACCATCATGACCACACTGGGCCAGCCCGGATAACCCAGAAAATCTTCCATGGGAGGCTCAGCTGATTGGCAACCTTGATTTCCTCTTTGCCCCAAACATAACCTATGCACAGGCCTGTGGATTAGGAGCAGACAGCCTGGGGGAGTTTATGCTGCTTCAAACAGCACTGCCCCGCCCCCCGTGTTATGCCCACTGCCTGTGGCGCAGGCCCCAGGGGCCCCGGGATTTGCCTGTGTTCAGCTGTAACTCAGACTGGCATTGGAAAAGTTTGGGGAGAGGGGAGAGAGTCTGGGTCTCCACTCCTGGGCCCAGCCCTGACCCCACGTGAGCCCCAGGGGCAGGACGAAGGATAAGATTTCATGGAACATCCTTGTGTGTAAGGACCAAGTTCAGAAACATCCTAAATGTCCAACAGAGCAAATGACAAGTGAATCCGACGATGCTGCCATCTGTATAATGGAATATTGTTCAGTCATTTAAAATACTGAGTTAGAAGATTTTCAACGACATGAGCAATTGATCATGTTGAAAGATTTGGCGGGGGGCGAAAAGGCAGGGTAATGACAACTTTACCAAAAAACTGGAAACAGAACAGTGGAAAGAGATACACCCAGTGACTGTCCCCGAGAAAGCTCCTATTCTTTCTCCTCTACGTTGGTCTGTGTATCTGTGCTTCAGCTATAGGTTCCAACTTTGAATCAGGAAACACTTGTGGGCAGGAGGGCGATACTTAGGGAGAACAGAAACTGTTTTTCGTACCCCACGCTGTTTGAATGACATTCTTTGGTGGGCTGGAGGTAGAAGTCAGAGCCCCCCTTGATTTTTTGTCATCTGGTTCCCCAGGGGTCTGAATGAGCAGCCACCCACCAGGACAGCCGTCACTTATACATCTCCCGAGCCCAGCACACATGCGCAGATTCCGGACACGTCATTGTCACATGCCTGGTGGTGTACGGGCTGCATGTGAATCAGCCCACAGACTCAAGAGTGCGAGAGTATAACTTTACTTCCGATGAGTCAATTCCATTTGTGTCCCTCACCCCCATCCCAGGGCTGCAGTGAGATTAACGGCAAGGCCACAGCAATTTCCACCCCTCCCTAGGCCATATTGGGTTTCTAAGGCTTTTAGGGGGCCAAGGTGTGAAGGGAGGGACATTGTGGCTTCTGACCACCACAGGCTTTTGCTGTACCCCTGGGGCCTGAGCTCTTGCTGAGATGTTTTTGCACAAAAGCAAGTTAATGCTTTTTGCATAAAAGTTCATAGAAGAAGTGGTCTTTGTTTTTATTAAGATTATTCTACTCCTTTCTATCTTTTCTTTTCCTGAAACAGCTTAAAATCTTTGCTCCTTGAAATCTTAGTAAAGCTGATGTGTAAATCTTTTTACCAGTTTATACCGGTTTTCTATTGCAGTTAATTTTGTATTCTAAATGTTTGTATTTTAAATGCGTCTAACATTTTGTTCATTCTCAAACTCGGTGTCCTGCGCGGAAACTTTCTCTTTAATGTCAGGAGGAGGTTGCCCACCAGTCCTCCCCAGGCCTTTGCAGCTTCTGCTTTCCTTTCTCATCTCATCTGCTGTAAGTCGTGAGGAGGTGAAGTATCGTCCTTCATGTCCACCTTCGGTTTGTTCTTGGTTCTCGCGAGAGGCTAAGCAGCCAGCTGCTGATGAGCAGGTTGCTGTTGTTTTTAACCAGAACACAGATGGTTATTATTCAAGCTGAATTTTTTTTTAAGAGACTTGGGATTAGAGCCCATTCTTTCTGTCACTTCTATCCATTTATCCAGTTACTGCTCAAAACTCAGGGAATGGCCAAAAGTGACATCCCCAGAGGTGAATGGTCATGGGATCATGTGCCCAACAGGTGAAATGATGTTCTGTTCACTGAGTGAAGAGGGTCCTAGATCACGGTAGGTATTTGTTTCTGCTTTTGGACAGATGAGGAAACTGAGGCACAGAGAAGTGCAGGGGCTTCCCAGGCTCCTTCCCAGCAGGGGCCGAGGGGGGTGCACGCAGCTTTCTGTCTTTCTCTGAAGCAGTAGAAATCTGGGTCTTGTGTCTGCTAGTCATTGCGACAGGGTAACTATGGAAACAACCACACATGGGTCCTCAAAATAGACAGTTGTTTCTGCTTCTGACAGCACAGAGTCTGCCAAGAGGAAGGTCTGTGATGGAGCCTGGAGATTTCCTAGAATAGGTGGTCACGACAACCCGTGCCCCTCGGGGCCCCGCACCACGTGCCAGCCTAGTGCTAGGTGGGGCAATAACCACACTAACGTTCGCCGATCCCCTGCTGCCCGTGGGTCACTGTCCTCAGTGTACAGCTCGTTAAATCCTCAGCGCTGCCCAGTAATGGAGGTACTGTGTTACTCATTTTACAGATGAGGAACTGAGTGTATGAGTTTCCTAGTGCTGCTGTCACAAGCTGCCACAAACTCGGGCTTCCCACAACACAAACGCAGGTGTGGACAGGGCTGGCTCCTTCTGGAGATGACCCATCGCCTTTCCCAGCTTCTCGAGGTGCCCGCAGGCCTCAGCTCGGCCCGCGGCCCCTCCTCATCTCCGCAGTGCGGCACTCCACGGTCTGCTTCCATCCTCCCATCTCGTCCCTCTGCCTCTGACCTTCCTGGTTCTCCCGGAGGATCTTTGTGGTAACAGATGACCCAGGGTCATTTCTGAAATTTAAGATCCTTAGTCACATCTGCAAAGTCTTCTGCCAGGTTCCAGGGATTCATTCAGATGTGGACACCTTTAATGTCCATTACTGTTTACCACATGGAGGCACAGAGTGGTTGAGACATTTTCCCAAGGTCACACAGCCAGGTAGGGCGAGGATAGAGGCTCTGATAGTCTCATGCCATTAAACCCGCGCTCTTTCTCACTTAATCTTCACGGAAGCCTTGTGAACTAAGAAGCCTGTGGGAACTGTGGGTGAGCCAGGGTCGCGGGAAGGGGCTGGGTGGGGTAGACTCCCAGGGCTCGTTCCTGATACTGGATCTGGGGCAGACAGAACAGACCCAGCCACCCTCTGCTGGGGAGGCTCCAGATACCTGGGGGCAGGGCTGGGGCAAAGCTCCCCAGTGAAAGGGAGCAGCCAGTGCGGCCCAGGCAGAGCAGGGGAGACGGGGAGAGGGAGCCCGGGGTGGTGCGTGGGGAGAGGAGGGTCCGCAGCAAGGGGGCGTCATAGGCCGAGGCAGCAGCTTTGGGCTCCCTCTGGAGCGTGGGCAGCCGCAGGGGCTTTGGGCAGGGAGTGGCCTGGCCCGGCTGCTCCTTGACTCTGGCTGTGGAGTGGAGGATATAAGCCGTGGGGCGGGTTGGAAGCGGGCCAGAGCCGGGAGGGCCCGGGGGGCCGGGAGGGCCCGGGGCCAGGAGTGGATGGAGGCGGGGGGCTGCGTCGCGGGCGCGAAGGCGGCTGCGTGGAGCGCGGGAGGAGGGCGGCGACGGCCGGGGTTCGTGCTGAGAGGGGGCACCGGCCTGGCGGGGCCGGTGGAGGAGGTGTGGGCACGTGGGGTAGTGGAGCCCCGGGCAGAGAGAGGCG
The DNA here is from genome assembly GCF_030020395.1 of Manis pentadactyla. NCBI lineage: Eukaryota > Metazoa > Chordata > Mammalia > Pholidota > Manidae > Manis > Manis pentadactyla. The sequence goes on from NC_080023.1 coordinate 5,107,995, forward strand.
CTGAGCCGTCTTGGGTGCCCTGAGGCAGCTGGCTTTTAATCACGGCGATCAGAGGAGGCATCTCTGTGCCTGGGAGGATGAAGAAAGGAGATAAGGGGCTGCAGTGGGGCGAAGGGCAGGCTGCCTGGGGGAGGCGGAGGGGCGGAGGCAGGTTGGGCGCGGCCCCAGTGGGGGTTGGGTTTTGTTTTGCTCCCTGGGGCCCGTCACGTGGCGCTGAGCGGGCGGCCATCAGCAGAGAATGCTCCCCGCGGGTTCATCGGAGAGCGCCCGGAGCCCCGCCTTGTGGTGGTCCCCGCTGCCCTCCCCGCCCCTGCGCGCTCTGCACAGCCTCCGCCTTCTGCCGGCAGGGGTAGCGGGCGCCCAAGGGCGGGAAGGCAGCCACGCCGGAGGGCCCTCCCCCGGAGCGGCATCGTGCAGAAGCAACAAGGTGCTGGGGCTCGGGGCGCCCCGGGACCCAGGACCCCACCCCTCCTGCCGCACAGACGCCTCCCAGCTCCTCCTGGAGCTCCTCCCTAGGCGGGCTCGCCTGGGCACTTCCTGAAGCCGGGGCAGTGTGGTCGTTTATGAAATGTCACGCTCAAGTTCCACACCAAGGGGCAGGGATGCCAAGCTGACTGAAGACAGGTGCAGGACCGCTGCCCCAGGAGCTCACAGCCCCATGGGGTGACCATACATCCCTGCTGATGCCATAGAAGAGGGAACCTGGGGCTGTGCGGGACTTGTTTGGAGAGCATCTGGACAAGGTGCATGAGAACAGGGCATTTGTGTTGGGGTTCTGAAGGATATATAGAAGTTGACGGGGAAGACAGGGGCTAAAAATAAAGGAAATTTCAGGGAGAAAATAATATGAAAAAATAACTATAGAAATAGCCACAGTTTAACTGAACAGCTCCTCACCGGGCTGGGTGCTTCCAGGCATTACATCTGGAGGACCCATACTTGTCCTTCAGGTGAGGAAACTTGGGCTCAGAGAGGCTAAGGGGCTTGTTTGAGGCCACACAGAGCTCTGCTGCCTGGTATATGGCAGGGCAAGGTGAGCGAGATGCCCAGGGCATGACACTGAAGGAGGCATTAAGGGGGACCCTGAGGGCCTGGCTTACCTCCCCTTATTTGAGGCCCTGGGGCCCTGGTGGGAAGAGGGTTGGAATGTGGCTGCAGGATGGGAATCGTGTATATGAAGCTGGAACAGCAGGCAGACCGGGGCTCGATTAGCATAGAGCCGGTCAGCTATGTCTAGGAGCTAGAACCTTGATCCTGTGGGCACTGGGAGCCATGGAGGGCTTTAAACAGAAGAGGGGCACCTTGGGAGTTGCGCGTGCGGCTGGCGCTGACCTCAGGCTCCATGTGCTGTGCGCTTGCATACACAGGTGCTCAGGGCCGCGGCTGGACCAGGGCCCTGCGCTCTGCTTTGGCGCATGCTGGTGACGGGGGCTTCTCCTCCTCCCTGCGTGTGGCAGTGGGGACACTGTGAGGCACCAAGAAAGGAGGATGTGGTTATCAGGGAACCACCTAGGACCACCAGATCTTTAATTATGTAAAATTGTTAAAAAGAAATAGGACCGAGATTTCTGCTGATTCAGACGCTCCAACTTGAAAACCGTTAGGGCTGGGGAGAGAGGTGGGGCTGAGCCCATCACAAGTGACAGGGGCTCTGGGATGCTTTTTCTTTAAACTCTTGGCAGCAGTAACTACTGTGAAATGCCTTCGGTGCTTCCACCAATTAGAGAAGAGACCCCCTTACCTCTTACTGATGCCCTCGGGGATACGCAGGTGGCGTGTGTATGGTGGCTGAGAGGTGGACCCGGATTGATATGGAATAGGAGAGGCTGCAGTCTTTTGACAAAAATAGTCGTATTAAAAATTTCATAGGAATATTTGAAAAGAAAAATAAGAACTTCTGGGAAATTTTTTCAGGCTTGTTAATATCCCTTCCCATTAATCTTTCACAGTTCCGGTCCTCCTGTACCTGAAAAGCCATTGGAAATGCCCGAGGACAGCCAGGCCTGAGGTTACAGTGGGCCGTTTGGTGTTTGTTTTCTCCTCTTGATTAGATCATCCTTAAACTTTGACCTTTGTGGTTTCCTGCTCCTTAAAGCCGGTGGAAAACCAGCCTGTGACCTGGTGACATCCAGGGAGGTTGCTCCTCCATGACCTAGGTGGCCATCTGCCTGCCTCAACTCCCACAAAGCCTGCTGGCTCTGCAGGATGCAGGGGCCGAGTGAGTGGACCAGCCCAGGTGGTTTAGGTGGCGGCTGGCCCGAGGAAACCGCTGCAATGCATGAGGGTGCCAAGGGCTCCCTGAAGGTCAGGTGCAAGAGGCAGGCCCTGCTTTATGTATTCATAACTCACCTTCTGTTCTGACCCCAAGTGGCAGAAATGCTATTTCAGTCAAGAGACGGTTCCATCTATGTACCTCGGGAGGTGCTGGGGTCACCCAGGTCCCTGCTGAGAGTTTGTGTCATTCTTCTCTTAAACCCTCTGCCCAGTTCCTCCCAAAGTAGGTCTATACTCCTGTTCATTTAAAGACAACATAGAATCTTACTGCTTTAGTTTCATAAGAAATCAAATATTGAATTTTCCCCTTTACTCCAAACATCTGAGAGAAGAGGGAAGTGCTACTGATCCTTTTTTGACTTAAAAAGAAAAATTATGAATGTTATGCCTGCAGAAATGAAGATGCCAGTGTAATTATTATTACCAGGGCACAAAACATGATTATGAGAGATGACCAATCATAATTCAATGGCTTTAGAGGCTAAAGCTGGCCCTCCAGGAGGCTTCCTTGCCACTGCCAGGAGGGGACTCCCGGAGAACCCATACCTCGCCATGCCCTTTCTTCAAGCCTTCCTGAAGGTCCCACTGCCTATGGGATGAGGCCCTTCCTTGGCCTATGTGGCCTTTAGCTCATCATCCCTGTCTCAGGGCCTTTGCACGTGCTACTCCTTCTGCCTGGAGTGCTCCTCCCCTGATATCTACACTGGTCTCTGCCTCACTTCATTCAGATCTCTGCCCAATGTTCTCTTGCACAGAGGCCCTGTCCATCCTAATCACCAGCCCCTAAACACCCTGTCTTCTCACTTGCTTTATTTTTCTTCCCAGCACACGTCCCTGCCTGATGATGTAGCATGTGGCTGAGTTTTATTGTCTATCTCTGGGGAGGATGTTAGCTCCAGGGAAGTGGGGGCTTTGCATTGCTCTCTGCAACATCCTGGGGCCTCAGACAGTGCCTGGCATGGGGTGGGTGCTCAGTGTGGGTTGGCTGCTGAGACAACAGATGAATGCATTCACTCATAAGGACATGAGAGCCTCCGGTCAGCCTGATACCCTCCCAGGCCCCCTGCAGAGAGGAGCGAGGCAAGAGCTGGATGTAGGAAAGGGAGGGGCAGCATCTACTTTGGACAAGAGGGAGAATGGGGCCCCAGATTGGGGGGTGGGTAAGGGATGGAGCAGACCTAGGAAGTGAGGTGCTGGACCTAGTGACTGGGAGGGCACTTTTGTGAGCCTCTGGGAAGATGTGATCAGCTCTCTGCTTCCCTATTTCAGGCATGGAGACGCAGAACAAGCCAGCAGGCAGGGCAGCCACTCCACCAGTTTCCATGGGGACAGCTGGCTAGGTTGGTTGTCAGGCATTTAGGTCCTTCCAGACAGGCTGGTAAATGACTGCTGACTCACCACCCACCCTCCTTCCCTGAGCCCCAGGCCTGTGCATGGCCCAGGTCCTAAGGAGCTAATGCTTAGTCTGCAGGGACCCTGGCCCCCACCTGCTCCAGCACCAGGGCCACTGTAGGATCTGACTGGCCAGTGCGGGTGTTAGTGGACAAACCGGTGGGACAGCCCATCATAGACATGAGCTGGGAAGAGCTTATCCTTCTGTGTGGGAATCTCCATGTGTCAGGAAGGCCTGGTGATTTGGGGCAGCAGGGAGGGGATGCTGTTTGGGGTGTCACTTACTGCCCAGTCTGCCTAGGCTGGGACGGTCCAGTCGGGGCAGCAAGCTGTCACTTTCAGGGGCTACGTGAACAACATCCCATGTGGAATTTGGTCTAAGATACTAGGGTATTTGCTGGCAAATGGGACTTGAGCTCCTCCTGTGACAATGAGGTTTGATTTTGTTACAGCTCCCGTGGCAGCCAAATAGCATGTGCCTGCAGCAGGGCTCGGCCACGAGTGACCCCAAGGGCCAGTTAGCGCCAGAGCCACAGCCGGTGCCCAGCCTGGTCCAGGACATTGTCCAGCACATTTGAAAATGTTAGGACCCCTCACAGTCCCGGCGTTCAGCATCACCAGTCGGAGGCAGCCGAGCGCAGCACATGGAGTGCGTCCCTGGGTTCAAATCCTGCCCCCACTACTGTCTTCCAGCTCTGAAGTCTCAGGCATGGTTTTTAGCCATTTATGCCTGAGCTTCCTTGGCTATGAAATGGGAAGAATAGTGGTAGCAACCTGATCTTTTTATTGAGGGATTAGATGAAGTGATGCACAGGAAGGACTCTGCATAGAATTTGACTCAGAGCAAATGCTCAAGAAACATTGTTCCAAAAGCTTGTTCTTTCCTCCTTGGAGGATCTGGTCGGGCTTGATGCCTGACGGGTGTATAGTTATAGGTTTGATGAGTGAATGAATGATGGTACCGCGTGAGCTCAGCGAGGAAACAAAATCATCTGTCTTTCTGGCCCATTCTGGGCAGGAACAAGCCGGTGATGTTTCTCTGTCCCCACAGTGTTTGAAGAGCCCGAGGACCCCAGCAATCGCTCCTTCTTCTCAGAAATCATTTCCTCGGTGTCGGATGTGAAGTTCAGCCACAGTGGCCGGTACATGCTCACCCGGGATTACCTCACGGTCAAAGTCTGGGACCTGAACATGGAGGCGAGGCCCATAGAGACCTACCAGGTGGGCACTGCAGCTGGAAACCTCAGAGCCCCTCTGTGGGGCAGGACCCCCAGCCTGCTTCCCATGTGCTGAGAACTCTTGTGCAGGGGGCTTCCCAGCAACAGGCTGGCTTTCATACGCCCATTTTATAGGTGGGACGCTGAGGCCCAGGCGATCAGGCGGCTTGTCCCCAGCCACGCAGCTTGGAAGGGCAGAAGTACGCGCTCAGCCCTGCCCGCAGGGGGCGGAGAGTGTCCTCGGGCTCTTGCCCCAAGGTGGGGCTGGGACTAGGCCTGCAGTCCAGGGCCCAGGATAGCAGAGACCCTGAGCATCAGACCTGGCCCTACTCGAGGGCCCAGACAATTGAGTGTCTGCAGCCCTACCCTTGCAGCAGGTTGGCACTGCCCGCTCCCGGGAGCAGCTGCATTTCTAAAACCTCAGCACAGGCCGTTTAAGCCAGGCGTACAAAATGAAGCATAGGACACCTTCCTGGAAACTTATTATTCATTATTTTTCTGTTATGATCCATCCAGATATGTTGGGGTAGGAAATAAAATTCATGTGGTGGTAAAATAAGATGGGGACCTGAAAGAAACGTGAGACAGCTTTAAAGCTGCCTCTGGTTGTATCTCTAGCTGGAGAGATCTGGGAGGCTTCTTGGAGGAGGTGACATTTGGGCTGGCCCTTATAAGATGAGTAGGATTTGGTCATGTGGATTGAGTGGAAAAGTACCCCACCAGAAGCCTCAGCCACACACTCACAGTGTAACCAAATATTACATGCACAGAGTGCCCTGCACTACATGTGCCACCTTTTCCTTCCCTCCCCTGTGAAGGTAAAGCCATAGCCCATTTGGCAGAAGGGGAACCTGGGGTCCAGGAGGCTAGGATATGTGGGAGCCGGGCAGCTACACCCTGAGAGGCCAGGTGGGGGCCCTGCACCTCCCTTCCCTGTCTCCCCTCCCTGCCAAGGCCTGGGGCAGGGATGTGTGCCGGGAGGCAGAAGGGCTGCCCTGGGAAGAGGGCGGAGCTGAGAGGAGGGCACGGTGCTCAGGGTCGGGAAGCCATGCGCCCACAGGGACACCTGGCACGGTTCCTGTCCATTCCTGCCCCTCCCCGGCTGCCACCCCTTCCTCAGGATGGACTCATGGAAGGGCTCTCACGGCTCCTGGGGACAAGCCCAGAGGTCCTGACACTCCACTGCCCTCGGGTCTCACCCGGGCCCCCTCTTCACGCCGCACACCCAGGGAGGGGTCCGCCCGTCCTCTGATCCCCAGGAATGGCAGAGGCCAGGGTTGGGGCAGGAGTGACACAACCCTGCTCGGGTCTGCAGGAGTGACCAGCCCAGCCCCTGCCCAGAGCCAGACCCCGGAACTGACCGACTGCAGCTCCACTAGGCCCCTCAGCCTTTCCCACCTCCAGGGTCACTGGGCGCCCACGGACCCTGAGACTAGGTGCAGTGTTTAATACCGACATTTTGCAGGGAGATGGTCCAAAGCCTTCAGAGATTCTCAAAGGATGTGAGGGCCCCGTAAAGGAGAAGAATAGAGGACAAGACCCGAAGCCGGGGGCTTAGCTTCTGGCCCGGCTGACCTATTGATTCTAAAATAATAATAGTTATTACACGAAGCGAACACAATAACTAACACTTTTTTGGCTATTATGTTCTAGAAATTGTATGTAACAGGATTGGGTTTGGCTGACTTGCTGTACTGAACAAATAGAGGCTTTTCTCCCTTCACCAAAGTCTGGAGGAGGGTATCCAGGAAGAGTGGGTGACCCTGCGACCTCCTCAGCTGCTGCTTCTATGACCTAGTCCACCATCATTTGAATGTTGTGTTTTCTGCCACCATGTGTGACACTTCGTGGTGGCAAAAGGGCTGCCATACCTCCAGGAACTATGCCTACATTTCAGGCAGGAAATAGGAGGAAATGTGAAAGGCTATGCCAGTTGGGCCTGTTACATGTTTTATTGGGAGCACAAAAGCTTTGCCAGAACCCTCCTCAGACTTCTTACCCCTCGTTAGCTAGAATGGGTCTATGACGTAGGATGGGGAGCTGAGCAATCTTATGGCCTCTGTGGGTGAGGCAGGCAAGGGAGAAGGGCGTCGGGTGGGTGTTGAGTGGGCCAGCCCTCCTGATGTACTGCACTGGGGCTGGCATTCTCTCTGTCACATTTTATTTGGAGGAAATTTGAGTTAAACGGCCCGTGGCGGTAAAGCTAGTTAAGCAGCCCGCCTTAGATTGCTGCTCACTGCTGGTCTCCGGAGCCTGCGCTCTTCCCCACCCTGCCACCAGAGGGCAGGAGAGAGAACAGCGCGTGTGTTTGGATGGTGCATCAGTGAGGCTGCTGTGACTATGCAAGGGGCACACAGGAAAGTGCAGACCTGGAGGGGTTGAGCGTGAGCACCTTGAAATCTGTCTGTGGTCGGGAATGAAGCCAGGAGCCACGTAACCCCATTTATCTTAGTCCCTACACGTGCTTGGCAGGTGCCCTGTGCCCCGCTAGACCCTGGGCTCAGAGAGAGGAGCCTCAGGCTCACCCCCAAAGGTCCCAGACCACAGCATGGTGTGGCTGCGGGCAGGGGCTCACTGGGAGGACGGTGGGCTGGGCCCAGGCAGGCCACTGGTCTGAAGGACACAGCGGCGCCCCCCCCCCTCAGTCCACTGCGTCCGCGGTGGCTCTCAGCGCCCCTCTCGTGTGTAGGGCGGCCTTTCTCCCTCCCAGGCCCCACCAGGGCTGCGAGGCTAAGTCCCCTGGGGACTTCTCAGGGACTCACACGCAGTCAAGGGCCTCTCCGCTCAGCCTCACCTGCGCCAGTCTCCTGTCAGAAGCGGTCGGGGGCTGGGATGTGTACCCAGCGTGGCACCCCGTCCAGGCCTCCTCGGCAGGCCTCCACCCGGTGGTGTCCCACTCCCAGGGAGGCGGGGGCTGGACCCCCAAGCCCACCCCTGCAGGGCCAGTGTGCACTTCGGGGAGAGAGGTCCGGCTAGGGAGGGACATCTGGAAGCCACCGCACATGGACAGACACGGGGGTGCCGGCAGGGGAGGGAGGAGATGGGCGCTGAGCCAGCTCCCTGGGTGGGTGTGCGGGGAGCCCTCTCTGAGGCGGGGCCTCTCAGCTGACCCCTGAGGAGGTCACGGTGTGGGTGGGGGGTGAGCCCTCCAGGCAGGGCGTCAACACCACGCACAGAAGGCTGGGCAGCAGCCTCGGTGCCCTGACGCTCCAAGGAAAGAGCCCATGAGGAGTCGGGCAGCCCAGCCAGGGTCCCGTGCAGGCTGCCAGAGGGGCCAGGAGCTGCGTTTTGGGGATGAATACAAGGTTCCAGACAAAAAGGATGAAAGCCTCCTTTTTCTTCCATTTCCCTCTGGCCGCTTGACCCTTGCTTTATGGCCTGTCACAGCCAAGCAGCAGGTGGACGTGTGTTTCTCTCTGTCCCCCCCTAGTTACCCAGGGTCCAGACGCCCACCCCGTGCTTGGCCCTCTGTTGTCTCCCTGACTCCTCAGGCCCTTCTCCACGGGGGGTCTCCCAAACCCCTTCCAGATGGGAAACCCGAGCTCCTGGCTGCTGATTCTCGCAGGTCACACGCTAAGGGGCAGAGCGGGGGGTCTAGGCTCCCTGTCCCCCATTTACCTGACCCTTCCACAAGGCACTCCAGGTGCGGAGTTCATGGGATTGGGCTACAGTCAGGTGGACGCAGGTCACAGGGTGTCACCATCTCTCCTGTGTGTCAGGTAACCCTGGAGACAGTCCTGGTCTTCCACTTACAAGCTGTGTGACTTTAGGCCAGTTACTTAACCTCTCTGAGCCCCAGTGCCTCATCTATAAAACAGGACAACTGACGCCTCTGCAGATCACGCTGAGAGGCCTGTGTGCATCCTCCTTTCCCCTCCATGGCAGTCACTGTTCACCATGACTAGTATCACCCTTAGAGGACATGACTCTACACCAAGCAGTCTCCTGCCCTTGACCCCAAAATGGCCCTGGGGCTTGTGCTCTTACTACTTTAATGATGAAGAAACCACAGCTCAGAGAGGTGAGGTCACTTGTCCGGCTCACACAGCTGGGGTAACGTGAAGCCAGGATTTGGTCCCCTACCATTTTGTTCCCTTTGTCACTGTGACCACCTCCGTCCTGGCCATAGCTCAGGTGTCAGCTGTGTGCCTGGCTGTGGGCAGTGCCAAGTCGGGAGTGCCATCTGGACCTGGGAAGGCACAGCCGCCCCCTGCCCAGGAGGCCCTCCTCCCAGAGGGGGCCAGGGCCATTGGGGCACCCGCTCCACCCAGACCCCTTCTATCACCAGGTCCACGATTACCTTCGGAGCAAGCTCTGTTCCCTGTACGAGAATGACTGCATTTTCGACAAGTTTGAGTGCGCCTGGAACGGGAGCGACAGGTAACCTTAGGCCACGGGGTGGCCGGCCAACTAGGAGAGTTTCCATCCCCTGGGCCTGGCTGGCGACCTGGGGTGCTGGCTATTAATAAGCCTGGATGAATCAAGGCTTCCCCAACACGCCCGCCCTTGCAGCGGACGGGGGCCTGCAGCAATCCTGCACAAGGGCAGAAAGGAACCCTCCGCTCCCTGACTACACCTAACGCCCACCTCAGCCCGCTCTGGTGGGAGTGAGAACACAGTCCGTTCTGGGTCCACGGCCTCATGGCCCTGTCCAGGGTCAGGGGTGCGGGGTGTCCCGGTGCCTGAGCCTCCGTGGAGGGACAGCTGCCCTGTCTCCCCAGCCCGGGCTGATGTGAGCTCCTGTTTCCCCATCAGGCTCAGCCCAGGGAGGGTGGGGACCGGAAGGTCCAGGGACCCAGGCGACAAGGCAACTCAGGGGTTAAAAACCATGCTGGCTGGTACGCCGCCCGTCACATTTTGACAACTAGAGCCATTTTGGCGTCACCTCCCCGCTGCAGCCCAGGGCAGTGTGGTGGGCAAGAGGGGGTGGAGGAAGAGGAGCAGCCTTCGACTCAGGTGTCATCCCAGGTGCGCGGCGCTCCCCGCGGGCCCCATCAGTCACACGTGCCCAGCCACGAGCAGGCTGGGCTCTCCTGCGTCCTGGGGGTGGCCAGTGCCCCTGTGGTCCTGGGGCAGCTGCAGCCCTGTATGGCTTTGGGCGCAGGCACACAGAGGAGTGGGGCGAGGGGCAGGACCAGGAGGGAGCCCCCTGGAGGCAGGCTGGTCACAAGGGGGGCCACGCCACTGTGTGCAGGGGTGGAGGTCCCCTAGAGCTGCTGCCAATGTCCTGGCGCCCACCTGGCCCGCTCGGGTCTCCGAGCAGGCAGCGCTCTCAGTCAAAGGAGCTGGCATTGTGGTCACCGCGGGTCCACCTAGTGGCACTTAGAAAACCAGGCTGGAGGCCCCGGCCTGAGACCAGGCTGACACAGCTGGCGCAGATGGGACACACGGCACTCCCTCCAGGCACCTGCACCCAGGCTGACCCAGATACCCTCAGGGAGGACAGGGCTTCTCCGATACCCTTGAGCCGTAGACCCTGACATTGGGGGGCTCCCCAGTGAGCAAGGGCAGTGGGTCTTGGGGTGGGGTTGTCTATTAGAACCTCAGGAGAAGGATTTGTTGCTGGAGAAAGGGGGTTCTAACACCGCTCCGTGTTGTGTGTGCTCGTGTGCGCACGTGTTGGGGGATCCCCACTGGTTGCGACCACTGCCCGCCCTTCCTTCACATTACCACGAGGGGGCGCTCAAGAACAGGCGATGCCTGCCCGCCAGGAATAGGTGCCGCCCGGCGTCCTGGCTGCCTCTGTCCTGCCTCCCACCTGCCACCTCCTGCCATGCACCTTACGTGCCAGCCACCCCCAGCTCCCCATCTCGTTTCCTGCTCCACAGCAGGCTCTGCTCTTGCCCCCCGCCTCCCCCGCCCCGCCGGATCCCCGCCTGTACTGTGCCTGACTCACTGCTGCTCTCACCTCCCTGTTACTGAGTCAGCGAGTGCAAGGCCACCTCCTCCAGGAAGCCCTCAGAGTCCTCTCTGCCTTAGGCGCCCAGCCTCCCGAATTTTCCTACTGTGTCTTGGCATTTATCATGTTTTCTCTTTGCCTCTGCTTGCCTTCCCCACTGGATAGGGTGCCGCTAGAGGGTGGGACTGTGGCTCAGCCCATCCTCAGCCCCTCCCTTGGGGACTTGAGATTGTCCAGTCAATAGCTGTTGATATCCTGGAAGGCATGGGGTGTGCCACCTGCTTCCACTTCATCCTGACCACTGCCCCGAGCCCGGCATACCCTGTAGAGCAGGGTCCCAAGGTAACCAAACCCTGGTCCCTGCTTCCAGGAGCTAGAGGGCAGGGGAGAAGCGAGGACTGCCTCCACCCCGGGGCCCCACCCTTGCAAACCAAAGCCGACCTCGGCGTCCCACAGCCCCATGTGCCGTACTGCCCGTGTTAGCGGAAAGCCTGGAGAACCCCGGCCATTGGGTGTCTGATACCCTAGCAGTGACCCCAACCCAACTCCAGCAAGACTTAGATGGGTAACACCGTAGAGGGCACGGTGGGGGGTTTTGGGTCCGACACCCTCAGTTTCTGGCCCGCCCTCCACCACTCTCCAGTCATGTGCTTGAATAAGCCACTGGGTCTCCTGCATCCGCCGACCCAGAACGTGGTTCTAACAGATGGACTTTCCAGGGCTGTTCGGAGGCCGAGACCCCATATGTGGGACTCCTGGCAAGGCCGGGGGTCCACACAGGCAGTGGATGATCCGGTGACTCTGCATACACAGATGTGTTGTCTGCCTTGCACCCCCACCGCAGTGACCCACCCGGAAGAACCCCACTGAGCTGCCAAGACCCACTTCCAACACCACCTCCTCTAGGGAGCTCTCCTTGATCCACCAGAACAAAGGGGTTTGTGCCAACCAAGTGTCTCTGGTTGCAGGAGTCAGACAAGCCTAAGCTTGTTCTGAGAGGTTCTGGGCAAGGCTACCCGGGGCTCACCCTGTATCTTTGGAGCCACCTCCTTCTCTCTTGCCATCATCTCTGTACCTCCCCACCTTTTCTTACCCACCAGCCTCATCCTCTTCTGCCGCAGATGGCCCCCCTTTCACTGTCCTCACGGCCCACAGCACTGCCTCCCACCAGGATCCGTGGAAAATTCCCATGGAAGGACCTGCCTAGCTTTGTTCGGGTTAAATGCTCACTCTTGAGCCAGTTAGCACGGACCTGTTTATCGCATGCTGTGGCGGCCAGCGGAGGCTGGGGGCACAGTCACTGACAGTCCCTCGAGGACTGCAGGAAAGGGGACAGGAGCCCAGCGGGAGGACCAGAGCAGCCAGAACTGTGTCCCCACATACAAAGCGAGGCCGGCAGAGGTGAAGCACCTCACCTGGGTGCAAACCAGGGCCCCCTGTTAAGGGAATCTTCTGGATGGTAAGAATGTGAGCAATGGGCCATTCTGTCGTGGTGTGGTTGGCAGGATGCAGAACCTAGGGTTCAGCGGTGCAGGTGGGGAGGGATCCCCTCCCCCAGAGCGTGTCAGCTGGAGCCTGCATGTTAACAGGAGGATTAGCAACCACGGGCCAGCTTTGAGTGGTCTTGCTCTCCCTGCCGTGGTAGATCAGGAGGACTAAGCACCCATTAGTTATGTGATCTGTTCCCCAAAGAGCAAGGTGCTGCCTTCCTCTCTTGTGTCGCCTTGCTGGCCTGGAGGCACGGGTGGCCTCTGGCCAGGGCCCCTATCTGGGAATCTTCATCAGGGATTCTCCTTGGACCTCCCTTGTGTCAGGCTCCCCGACTCAGGCAGAGCGGCCGGGCTCCCAGACACCAGAATGATGAGAATCGAGAGACACCTGTGGGCATTTAGTGTAATGGGGGCGGGGTTCATGAACCCAGCGCTGTTCTGGGTGTTTCCCAGCTTAGCCGATTCCTGTGCACGGGGTCCAGAGGCCTGATGCTGCTTCGTAGTGGGGAAAGCTTGGCGGATGAGGCAGCATGTGCGGGCAGGCGTGGGGTCCGCCTGGTGGGCACTGCCCACTCAGCCTCGGCTTGGAGTGCACCTTTGCCTTCCAGGCCCCAGGAAGCGAGTGGGCATAGAAGGACCTCTGTGCCCTTCAGACGGGGAGGCCAGTTGCCAGCTCTGATCAGCCCGTGTCCCGGGCGGCCCTGCCTGGCTCCTGACCCCAGTCTGAGCCTCACAGCAGCTGCCCTGGGCCCAGGGAGGGGAGGCCTCGGCCCCGTGGGCATCTCACATTCCCCACAGCGTGGGTGTTTGTAAACCAGACGTGCTCCCCGCCCCCAGCGCTGAGTCCCCCAGGCAGGACAGGTGTGGGCGTTGCCAGCTCCCCAGGTGGGTCTACGGCCTCCAGTGACCCTCTCTGCTGCAGACGCTGGAGTGACCGCCTAATAGGGTGATGTTAGAGCCACTCCAGGCAGCCCGGTTGGGGGCAGAGGTCACAGGGAGAGGTCACCAGAGGGAGGGCACCTTCAGTTGCCACTGGCTGTCCCTGGGGGAGGGTGAGAATCTACCTTCTGTTGCCTGGAATGGCGCCTGACCCCGTGGATGCCTGTGTGGGAGTGAAGGGGGGCTCTGGGGGGCCACAGGCAGGTCCCAGCCTCGTTGTCTGCTGAGCCAGAAAGACCTGACAGGATTGCTGCCCTGGGTCGGGAGGCCAGGTTCACCCCAACTGGTGACCCCCAAGGTCTCTTCAAGGCGCCGGACAGCAGCCCACCTGGGGTCTGCGGTTCTGGTCAAGAGTGCAGGGCACCCGGGACACTGCAGAGATGAGCCGCGGGGCCTGCCCAGGAGGACCCTGTGACTTGCAGGGAGCAGACTGCAGCACAGCTCGGAGGGATGCACTGGCAGGAGGGAGGGGCTGGGGATGGCTTCCTGGAGGAGGCAGCACTCAAGTCTTGAATTTGCTCACAGGGAGTGGAAGGGCATTGGGGAAGAGGGAACGGCACGGCAGAAGGCTCTGAGGTACGGAAGGGTGATTGATGTGGCTGTAGCTTGGTGTTGAGGGCGGAGGTGGAGGTTCAGGGTTAATGAGTCCTCCGAGGGTTCCCTGGGGTGTCATGTGAGAGTCCAACATGGGGGATAAAGGGCTTGGGGGTGGGGTCAGGGGAGACCAGTGTGTGGGCTGCTGGGGCCGGGCCCCTGGGCGAGAGGCGGTGGTGCACACCGTGCCAGTGGATGGTAAGGGCTGGATTCCACCCTTAGGGGACCCAAGAAAGGCTGGGCTGGGCTGTGCACACTCAGGGGTGAGCCCAGTGGCAGGCTCCCCACACACCATGACCACAGGCACCTCAAAGCCTTCAAGAAAATATCACACCCTGTTCTGGAAGCAAAACAGATGTGACATGGCCCGGAAGGTCCCCTGAAACGTGGCCAGGCTGGTCCTCCTCTCTGTGAAGGGCAGGGCCGGGGTCCAGGGCATCTGCTTTGGACCCCACCCACAGGCCGTGCGAAGCCCTGAGTCACCCCCGCCTGAGCTCATCACCCCAGACCGCAGAGTGGGGCACCACAGCACCCCTCTACTGAGCAGTGGGGCAAATGGAAAAAGACATAGATGGACCCCAGGGCTTCCTTAAGGCCAGGGGCGGGGCAAGGGTGTCCAGGCCGGCTGTTCCACAGCCCTCAGCCAGGAGGCCCAGGAGGCTCAGGTGCCAGCAGGTGGCATCACCGTGCGCTGAAGTCAATGGAAGATGGGGCCCTGGGCACATGGCCTGTCCTGTTGCTTAGGCCTCCTCTGTACCCCACAGCCTCCTGCCCCCACCTGCCCTGCCCCCCTCCCACATGCACTCTGCCCCCTCTCTCCATCTCTGTCCCCCACCACTCCTCTCCCAGGTGCACACCACCCACCTTGCCCCCCAGCCTCCTGAACATCTGCCCCTACCTTCTCCTGCCTCTTCCCTGCCCTCTGTCCCCTTATGGCCCAGAGACTCTCTGGCACCCACAGGGCAGCCTCAATTCCTCACCCACAGTGAGCCTGGGCTCCCTGCCTCCCTCCCCTCCTCCCTCCCAGTCCTGCTTCCTCTAAGGGACAGGAAATGGGAGGCAGAGCCACCAGGCACATCTGGGCCTCCCAGGGGAATTGTTCCTCCCTGTCACCTCTGGGCCGTGCGGGGATCAGCGTGACAGTGAACAGGCCACAGTCGTCCCTGAGTGTCTGCTCCTTGCTCCCCAGGTTAACGGGTCAAGCCCTGTTCCCTGCAGCCCCATACCTTGGGGACACTGGCAGCAGGTGGTGGAGTGGCCCTTCTTGCCCCCCAGCCTCCGTGGCAGTGCTGACTTGGCCCAGCCCACAGCTCCGTCCTCTACCTGGTCCTTATAAAGCCACATACCGGGCTGGGTCGGGGGCTGGGTCGGGGAGCCTCCTGGGCTGCCTTCCCTGGCTCTGAGTGGGCTCTGGGCAGCTCCCCCTGGGCCTGGCGCTGGGGTGTGTGTCCTCCACCAGGACAGCTCTGCGTCTCTGAGGCTGTTGTCTGCTCCCTCCTTTCTGCAGCCTGGTCTTAGTTCTGAGCTGCAGGTAATGGTGTAGGGCCACTCAGGGGTCATGACCTCACTGAGGGTCACATGCTGGGCTGGCTGTTGGCTGCAGTGACCTGACACCTGGGCCCCATGGGGCAGCCCTCTGAGGACGGGGCTTGGGTTCCGGTGACTTCAAGGTGCCAGATCTCTGGTTCTGGGGCGTTTTCAGGCCCAGCCAACTCCCCGCTCCCTGCCTGGGGGTCACACTGTGGTGTGGTCTCACGGGTCATAACTTTGGGGACATTAGAGCCGACTCTGTTCTCCAGGATGAGCTGACCTTGGAGGAGAGAAGGGGCTTCTCTTGGAAGGTGGGACGGTGGGTGCTCTCCCCACAGCCCCCAGCAGCCGGCCATGTGCCACCACATGTGTCATTTAGTTGTCTCAACAACCAATGGCTCTATTCACATAATGAAGGTTTTAAAGGCAGAATTTCAGAGAAGAAAAGATTAGAGGCAGAAAGTACATAAAAATTCTCCACCTACCCTGCCTTCACCTCCATAGATTAGACAACTTCCTTCAAAAGGTAGAACAGTTGACTGTGCCCCCTCCCCCAGGGCCCACCCCACCACCCTCCCCAGACAACTCCGGAGAAGCCCCTCCACTCATCCCTGGTCTGTCCCATAGGTGTGCAGGATGGCTGGGCAAGGCTGTTCCACTCTTCCCTGACTTCTGTGGTGGCTGTTTCTTTGTACAACCCTCCTGTTAGATGCAAACACCCATCCATCCATCCACCCATCCATCCACCCACTCATTCACCCACTCATCTATCTATCTACCCATCCATCCATCCACCCATCAACCCATCCACCCATCCATCCACCCACCCATTCACCCACCCACCCATCCATCCATCCATCCATCCATCCAGCCAGCCAGCCAGCCAGCCAGCCAGCCACCCATCTATCTACCCACCCATCCACCCATTCATCCACCTACCTACCCATCCATCTACCCATCCATCCATCTACCCATCCATCCACCCATCCAGCCATCCACCCATCTATCTACCCATCCATCCACCCATCCATCCATCCATCCACCTACCTACCCAGCCATCCACCCATCCAGCCATCCAGCCATCCATCCAGCAAGCACTTAGCAAGCACCTCCTGGGGCAGCTGCCTTCTGAACCTGCAGGCCTGGCAGGAATAATAGAAGGTTCTGGCCCTCCAGTCTATCCCATTTACAGAGCATTTCCTGTGTTCTCACTGTGTGCCAGGAGCAGCCCTCCCCCAGGCTGGGGGCTGAACTGGTTGTCTGGCTGCTGTTAAGCATCATCAGTCATTCACTGACCACTTACCTCACTCAAGGCCCAGCTAGGCTTGGGGCTCAGAGATGAGACAGCCTGTGCCTGGAGCTCCCACCTGGTGGGGGGCAGAGCAGGGCCGACAACCCTCCATGTGACTAGTGCTGTACCTCACCCAGAGGCGTCTCCTGCTGACACGCCAGCTCCCATCCCTGCCCTTCTCCACAGAGCCTGTGCCTGGGGGCCTTTATGTCTCCAGCTTCTGGTTGGGTTTAACCACTGGGGTCACCAGAGGGGGATCCGAGGCTGAGAGAGAGACCCGTGTGTATCCCGCCTCCCTTCCGGTCTGGGCTGTGTCCCTCTGGGCACAGCCCCTGCCAGCCTGCACCCCCACACGGCTCTCTCTCTTTGGATGCCTCCCAACCCTCACCCCTCAGACTTGGGCCTGGTATCAGAATCTCCAAATATAGCAGCTCTAGGGCACTGCACTTTCCCTGTGGCTCCCTTAGAACCTTCCAGAACATTTATGGATACCCTCTTTATGGAGCTCTTCTCCAGTCACCCAGTCAGCACGTGCCCTCTGCCTGGCCTGGGTCTACCTGGATGACCCTGGGGATGCCTACGGAAGAGCCGCTTCATGGAGGGGTTTTCCATCCATTACTGCCAACCACCCACCCACCCATCTCTGAACAGGAGGTTGAAGAAAGCAGCGTGGGGGTCAAGGGCAGGTGACCCAGATGCTAATGCTGCAGGCTGGGCTCTGGTGGGAGGCCTGCTTCAGCGGCGCTGGGCCATCTCCAGGGACCACACAGGTTGGGTGTCAGAGCCCCAAAGCCTCCTGGGCAGGAACCAAAGCCTTGGCTGCCCTCAGGGGAATTCTTGGCCCAAACCTGTCAGGCCCCAAGTTGTGAAATGGTGCTTTCTGTAAAGGACCAGAACTGCAAGGGGCAGACACGTCTGTGGGAAAGGAGGCGTGGAGTGGCCTTGTACCCGTGGTACTGTGTCATTTCCTTAGAAGGCAGGTGTCACCCAGCCCTGCCCTCTGCGGGGAGAACCCTCCCGTGGAGCACATTCAGGGACCAGGCAGCAGGGGGGCCGCCCGGCCGACACCCGCCTATCGCCAGCCTGAAGGGGCTGACCCTGAGATGGCCCCAGGCCCTTGTCCATCCCAGCAGGCCCGAGGCCAGGCCGCCCTGCCTCCAGCAGAGGTGCTGTAGGCCAGGGCCTCAGGCACCACACTCTCCGGGTGTCGGTCTGTCTGTCTGCCGAGGCTGCCCCACAGGAGGAAGCCTGCTACAGGAGGGGTGTCACTTTCAGCTGAGACCCAGCACCAACCGGGCCGCCTGCGCCACTCACAGTGAGCAGCGGACCCCGAACAGCCCGGAACCTCTCCCGGTGTACCCAGGCAGACCTCTGCCCTCACCCATCCCCCCTTCTCCGCACAGCCTCGTTCCCGGGTCTCGGGTGACGCGGAAGTCATGGCTTCCGTGCACAACCCTTGTAAACCTAGGGGTCCACGTGGCTCTGTCTCGGAGCAGTGACACCTCAAGAAGCATAGTTCAGCTTCCAGGTGGAGGAAAGGAATTCCATTCCGTACATACCTGCCCTGCAGAGCTTTAAGGGGGGACCTTACTCCCTGGAAGCCCCTCCTTGCTCCCCAGTTATTCTGCCCCTCCAGCTGCTCCAGGGCCCTTCCAAGGCCAAACCCCAAACCCCTTCTCTAGGCTCTGGCCTGTGGAGCTAGTATATTTCTCCCCCAGCTCTTACCGTGTAGATTAAATAATCCTGTCACGACAGGAGTCCCTTCTCCTTAGGATTGGCGGGGAGAGGACAGACCGAGGACATGGACACATGCAAAAATCTCTGCGGCAGGAGAGGGGAAGTCTGTGCACACCTGCACATGAACAGTGTGCAAAGCGTGTTCATTCATTCACTCCGCCCCTCCGGGAGCAGGGCCGGTCCGGCTGACTCAGGGGCCTTCCCTCTGTCAGCCGTGGAGTCCACAGCCAGAGTTTATAGCCCAGCAAGTTCTGTGGTTATTTCCGCTTTGTTTTCCCTCTGCTGTTGCGTCGTCTCTGAAAGTCCAGGGCCGTGTCCCCTAGACTAAAGGGAAAGCGCAGGAGAATATTTTTACGATGTTCGGGGCAGAGCATTCAAGGGGTCTTATCTCCTGGCCTCGAAGTATGTGTGTAGATGGCAGCTGGGATGTGAGGGAGGACAAGGGGCCCCGGGGGGGGTGGAACCGAGGCACCATGGCCCCACGTCTCCTCCCGCAGGCCCCCTTCCCGGGGACCACCGGCCTGCAGCCCCTGCAGATTCCAGGGAGGAGGGCAGGCTGCTCTCACCCGTGTCCCCCTCCTTCCCCTCGCCAACACCTGACGCCTCCCTTCTTTGCCAGCGTCATCATGACTGGCGCCTACAACAACTTCTTCCGCATGTTTGACCGGAACACCAAGCGGGACGTGACCCTGGAGGCCTCGAGGGAGAGCAGCAAGCCGCGGGCTGTGCTCAAGCCGCGGCGCGTGTGCTTGGGGGGGAAACGCCGGCGGGATGACATCAGCGTGGACAGCTTGGACTTCACCAAGAAGATCCTGCACACGGCCTGGCACCCAGCCGAGAACATCATCGCCATCGCGGCCACCAACAACCTGTACATCTTCCAGGACAAGGTGAACTCCGAGGTGCACTAGGGGTGCGCAGAGCCCACCCCTTGAGGCAGCCTTCTGTGACTGTCCGGGCACAACCGCCCGACGGCAGTGCCAGGAGCGGGAGCAAGGACAACCCCAGGAGTGGCCCTGTGGGCAGCCGGTAACTTTGGCCCCGTTCCTCTGCAGTGTCCCTAAGGCCAGACCGCCTTTTGTCGGTAATTGTCTCAAAACAGGACAAAGAAGGATTCACAGCCACAAGTCACAAAACAGACGTGACTGTCCGCCTTGAAGCTCAGCTCATTCATTCCCAGACTTTCTGGCGTGCAGTCTTTACCGCGTTAAGATTTTTACATCTCCGGGTTAATTTTTCACTCCAGCCGTTCCTTTTGGGGAAGCTGGCATCCCGGGAGCCCTTTCTCTCATGAGCCTCACTGGCCTCCGATTGGGGCTCTGGGCATAGATAATGAAGGTCAAACAAGCCAGCCAGGGATTCTTTTGGTTATAAATGGAGCAGTTTTCCCAGTCTCAGAGCTGAGGGTCTCCCCTTTGCTTTTTGGATCGTGAATTTGTGCTGAGAATCTGTGATGCAAGCTCCCCTTTGGGGTTCTTTTAATGCCTTTCAATCCCCCAGGTCCATTAGTTCCCTGAGAGGAAAGAGGGTCCTGCGATCCATGCGTGTGCGTGTGTGCGCACCAGTTACTCCCCCGATTTAACCAACCTATGCCGGGCATGGTGCTGGGCCCTTAGGTGCACTGATTGAACTCTTCCTCTGCGGGGCGCCCCTGTCATCCTTCAGCAGTCTTTGAGCCCCTTGT
The DNA here is from genome assembly GCF_030020395.1 of Manis pentadactyla. NCBI lineage: Eukaryota > Metazoa > Chordata > Mammalia > Pholidota > Manidae > Manis > Manis pentadactyla. The sequence continues at coordinate 5,128,042 of NC_080023.1, forward strand.
GGGAACTTGTACTGGCTCCTCCGCAAGCTTTCTGAATCCTCACGTGATCCTGTGATGTGGTGTCCGTTCATTTCCTCCATAAACACCAACTGCTCACTGAGTGCCAGGCTCTGAGCCAGAAGCCAGGGATTAAAAGGTGAAGAATTGGTCATCCCCCTTGTACACCTGAGGAAACTGAGGCCCCCAAAGGAGAAACAGTTTGTCCAAGGCGGGCACCAAACAAGCGGTGGAGTCAGGAATCCCTGCCTGGTCTTTGCACAAGGTGCTTTCTGATTTACCACGTGATGGCTCCTATTAAAGCGACATTCCAGCCTGGAAGGTTCTGGAGATGCCTCCACCTTGTGAAGCAGGATGAAGCAGGTAGGATGATAATGGGTAGAACCAAGACGCAGAACCGAGAATGGAGAAGAGCCCTGGTGGCTCCCTGCTCTGGCTGGTACCTTCAGGAGCTCGGCTTTCTCCCCGACTTTGCCCCACCCTACACCTGCACCCTAGCTCCTTCGCCAGATGCACTGGACTGCCTTCAAAAGAAGATTGCATGTTATGACCATTTTAGGATACATTTTCATGAATGACCCACAGTTCTCAGAGGACACTTCCCGAGGGCCACAGAGAATGCAGTTGTTTCCCAGCAGTGCCTCCTGCTCTGTCAAGGCGGCTCTGCCCACCCCGCCTGCCATGCCCACCTGTCCCTGCCCTTGGAATTGCAGCAGAACCACATGGCTTGGCATTTTGCTTCAGAAAACAGGGTGCAGAGGCCCTACGGAATCCAACATTTTTTTACAAGATGTAACCTGATCCGGGAAATAGACCCACCCAAGATTTTTCTCAGCGGATAACGGTATACTTTTGTGTGTGTCAAAGCACAAAACGCACGTGCACTCACTTCTGGCCGGCCACAAGGTACTTACGTAAGGTAATGGGTCCATCGCTTTTTTTTCCCCTAATCAACATGAATGAAGAATGTTTGTTTATATATCACTGTAAAATCCAGGTGGCCCGGACAGTATTATATGTATATATCTATTCTAATGCAAATTAATCACAGGTGGGTTCCTTTTTTTCCCCTTTGTAAAGAGGTTCAAGAATGTGTTAAATTGTATAGAAATCTTGTTGAAGCCAAAATCCAGCTCTGAGGGCCTTACACAATTACTCAGATATTTGGCACAATCCATTTCCCTTTGTGATTCAAATGCTGAGAAGACACATGCATTTGCAGTGAGAGGTTATTGTCAGATCATAGGCTGAACATTTACCATCTACAAAGTACAAATCTTACACTGTATTCCAAAGGAGGGCTTAATCCGGTTCCTGGTTCCTTACTTCTGTTTTAAACTTGGGATACCAAACCAAAAAGGAAAGAAAGAAAGAAACAGATCATCTCAGAAGGAAGGTAGGACTTTGGATTCTGGGAGAATACTGATGTCCTAAGCAAACTGTGAATAATAAAATGTGTGTTCAGGAAAGAGTTGGAGCGGCACCGGGCAGAACTAGAAATGGCAGGAGGGCCAGGGACATAGTCACAGAATTCGCTTCCTCACTCTGTTTAAACTTCCCGCTCTTCTTGAATGTACGAGCGTTCACACAGTCATTGTGAAGTAATTGTTGGGTTGTTTTTGTGTTTTCACTTGAATACTCTCTGAAGACTGAGTTCCTGGGGGTGCTGGGTAGGTGGTGGTAGAGTAGACAGCCTGATCACGCTGGACTCTAACTCATAGGTGCATTCTTGTTTTCTTTGGTCTCACAAATGATCCAACTGTTGAATAAAATTATAAATATGTTAATACCAGCTTTTTCCAATAAAATGACAAATGTTACATTGAAATCGAGGCTCTGAATGCTGTTTTTTCAATGAGGCCAACCCCGGGGTGGTGGGTACTCTCCGGAAGCCATATGGTGGGTGGATCGGGGTGCCCACGGGCCCTGGGAAGCCTGGGTTACCTCACGGCTTTGCTGCCTAGTTCCTCGAGCAACTTCCAACGTTTGTGATCTCTGATTTCATCACTGGGGAGATGGAGCCAATAATCCGACCTCATAGTTTCGGGGCTTGAGGGAGGGGTGGGGTTAAGCTGGATAATGCCTGCAAAGCCCAGTGCCTGGCACATAAGCCTGCAATAAATGATGGTTGTCTTGTTTTATTTTGTATTGAGGCAGGTGAGCGTAGCCCACCATGATTTCCAAATTTCCCTCACTCTCCCATCTTTTTTCACCTTCACATCCAACATGAGAATATGGTACAGAGGAAATTGAGGTTCAGAGAGGTTAAGGAATTAACCCAAGATCACACAGCTAGCGCATATTGGAGCCACATTTCGAGCTTGGCCTGGCTAACTCCTACAATGCTCCCCAGCAGCACCACCTCGGTGTCCCGCAGACCGGGAGACTGGGGGGAAGAGGCCTCGGGGCTTCTGGTTAGTTCTGGAAGCCAGAGAGGCCCTGCCCCACCCGCTGCAGTGGCTGAGAGAAGCTGGATGACATGCACACCCCATGTGTCCCTGCAGCCCTGTTGGGAGCGCCGGCTTTGCTGTTCCACTTCAAGAGGGTGCTGTGCACTTCAGGCCCAGCAGGAGAAAGGCAGGAAGCCGGGTGTGCTGGCAGGACTTCTGTTGGCTAAACTCTCGATGAACCACACAGCCCCCAGGACACAGCATAAAGGAGGGGAAAGCAGTTTCCTGGCTACGTGACCTTGGACACGGGGCTAACCGTGTCTGCATGTGTAAATAGAGGACACCACCACTCCTAAGTGCTGTTGGGGTGACTAATGAGGCAATAAAAATACCTTACTGAGCCTCATGGCACCCCTTTGAGGGGACTGCACATGTATTATCTTGTTCAGGCTTCATGTAGCCCTTTTACTGGGGAAAGGCGGGGGTGCCATTATTTTACCCATTTGACACATGGAGAAATTGAGGCTTAAAGTAAGATTAAATAATTTAACTTGTGCCCAAATTCCTACAACTAGTAAGTGGTAGAGTCCGGATTCAAACTCAGGTGGGGAAAACTGCAGGCACATGTAGGTAAGGTCATGCCTGTCACAGCCTCAGCCTCACAAAATCCGGCATCCCCCGGCATCGACTGGCCACCAGCTCGGACTGTGCAGGTGTGATTAAGGTGACGGATCTTGAGATGGGAGATTGTCCTGGGTCAGTGAGGTGGGACCAATCTACCTCCTGTCCTTGAAAGCAGACAGCCTCCGCTGGCTGTATACAGGGAGAGGAAACAAGGGAGAAAGGGCTGGGGACACGTGAGACGAGGACGTGACCTGCTGTGGTCCGCTTTGAAGGGGCCACAGGCCAGTGCATGGGGGTGGCCTCCAGAAGCTAGAAAAGGCAAAGAAATGGAGTTCCCCTGGAAGGAATGCAGCCTTGCCCACACCTGGGTTTCAGCGCAGTGACACCCAGCCGACCTACTGGAGGAGGATATGTGTGTTGTTAAGCCACGAAGTGTGGTGATTTGCTGCAGCACCCCTAGGGGATGGTACACTCAGGTGCCTTCATTCTGATCTCACAGCCACCCCTTTGAGTGGGGATTCCTGCTCCCCGTCACAGATGAGGACCCTCAGAGATGTCCCAGCACTTGCCTAAAGTTGCACAGCACATAAGGAGGCAGCAAAAGCAGGACTGAACTCCTGCTGCCTGTCTTGAGGGCTGCCGGGGGAACTCTGCTTTGCTGTGGAGCTCCCGGCAGTACTTGGGGCTTGTAGCCAGATGGTGGCAGGGAGGGATGGGCTGGGGCTCCTAGAGGGCCAGGGACTTGTGGGGAGCCGGGTCTCTGGGCGGGGCTGCCAGGCCAGCTTGGTCTAGGTCTGCACACAGTGAAGGGCCCCTACTCTGTGCCAGGCCCTGGGCTCAGAGCTGTGGAAACACAAGCCTACAGAAGACAGCGTTCGAGGGGGCCACGTGAAATACTGCTCAAACTGCACGTCCTTCCCCAGGCCTCTCCCAACTACAGACTGCCATCTGCTCCGATGAAAACATGATTGTCACAGCCCAGCCCATCTGTCTCCAGCCTTGCAATCTCCAAGGCTCTTGGTACCTGCTGGCATACATCCATGAACTGTGGCCTGGCATGCAGGGCCCTTGGTGATCTGCCCCACTGCCCGTAAGCATCGTTCCCCTCTGCCCTCTGAGTCATTGTGTGGACAGTGGACCCTGCTGAGCCCTACACTGCACCAGACACTGTGCTGGGAGCTGTGTGCACATCACTGCATTCCAAGCACGCAATCGCTAAGAGAGAGCTGTGATTGTCCCCATTTTATAAATCAGAAAACAGACACCAAGACTTGCCTGAGGCCACAGGCTTGGGAGTGATGGAGCCAGTGTCTAAGCCTAGGCGGCATGTCCCTGAATGGGGTCCTGGACTTTCCAGCCACCTGAAGCACCTCAGGTCCCTGCTTGTTGGGTGTCTCTGGGCCACTGATCACGCCCTTCCCCTACCTGGAGCTAAGTCCCCATCCGTGCCCCTTCCCCTCGAGAGACTCCCGAATTAGAGCCTAGCACGTTGCCTCACCCCGGACCCCGGGCTGTTCAGGACCCCTCTGGCTTCACAGCCTTTGGCTCCTCTCCCTCACAGCACTGGCCCCCAGCACCAAAAAGTTGGGGACCACCTTCCACTCACTGCCATGTCCCCAGTGCCCAGCACAGGCCTAGCACTATGGTCCCCAAGGACCATTTGCCGAGTGAAGCGTATTTCAACTAAATACTGGGTCCTGTGCAGGGGCCCAGAGAATCCTGTTAACACTGCAGACCAAACCCACATATTTACTGCTCTCACTCCCCAAAGCCCACTGAAGTGACAATAAAGGGAGAAAACACAAACCTATGAGGGCAAAGAGAATAGGAATGGGGACAACAGCCTTCACTTTTGGAAGCAAGAAAACAGAGAGGTGAGTGGTGAATGGCTCAGAGATGAAGAAAGAAGATCCCAGGCCAGCAGTGGGGGCATCTAGAAGCAAACTGGTTTCCATTACAATCCCCATAAAGGCTCCAGAGACCCTGGGGGCCTTTGAGGGCAGATTGTGCAGATGGGAAACAAAACAGGGTTTTATGAAAGTTGGCATCAGTAAGTGGCCCTCCCCACTCCTCTGGTCCAGAGGAGGAGCTTGAGATGGGATGGGATATCCATGAGAATGGGTAATACCCATCTCTCTCCACTCCAGGTAGAAGATTAAAGGCTTCCTCATGGGAGACTGACCAGCCTAAGAGAAAAGACCTGGACGTTGGTATCTGGAAGTCCCCCAGGTACAGCTTGGCTGATCATCTTCCTGGGAAGCTGACATTTGACAAGTGTCCTCCTACCGCCACATGCCCACAAAGCCTCCAGATAGCTTTACGGTGCTTTGTACTGAGATATAAGCAGGATTGCCAGACATTTGAGGACTTGTTACAAAAAAGACCAAGATAAAAACAGGCAAACAAAGAAGAAAGAAGAAAAGGAACTGGAACCTTCAGATACAGTGCAAAAATGGAAGGAAGTTTTAAAAAATATATATCGTTCCATGTTAATTATGTTATATATTATAAATTCTATACATTATAAAATAATAGAAATATATTATTTAATGGTATTATATTTAAAATATATTAAAATTTAACAAATATCTGCATAGAGATGAGAGATTGTATGAAACATAAGAAAAGGAAATACTGAACAAAAAACAACTATGGAAATTAGAAGCAGAATTTCTGCAATAAAAATTTCTGCAAAGATTGGAAGATAGAATTGTGGATTTTTTCCCAAAAAGTAGAACAAAAATAGCAAAGAGAACATTGGAGAAAATAGATGATAAAAATAGATAGTCCAGAAAGTCTCAATATGCAAATTCAAGGAGCTCAAAAGGCAAGAGCAGAGAAAAAGATGGAAAAGAAATTATTAAAGAAAATATTTCTGGTCATGAAGAATAAAAATTTCCAGATTAAAAGAAACCAAAGTACTTAGCACAATGGATGGAATAACACCCATTTCAAGGGCCACACCTGTGTAAAATAAGAACACAAGGGATAATGACAATATCACAAAAGATTGCTTGGAGAAATCAGAGTATCATTAGGCTTCTTGATAGCAGTGAGGAAAGCTAGAAAATAAGCAGCTTTCAAGTTCTGAGAACAAATTATTCTGTGAGTTCTATACCCAGCCAAACTATCAATTATACATCAGAGGAGATGATACATTGTCACACACACAAAGTCTTATATCAATTGGCTTTCACTAGTAAGAACAAACTACTCGTAGTGTAACTCCAAAACTTAGTGACTATCAAGACAATGAGCACTTGCTGTTTCTTACGGTTCTGTGGGTCAGCTGGGAGGCACACTGAAGCTGGATGGTGTGGAATAGGCTCACTCACGTGTTTGGGGGTTGGCCCGAGGTCAGATGGGGCGACGGATGTCACCGCTGTGTGTCTTGCCATCCAGCTGGTTATCCCAGCCTATTCTTGTGACCATTCCAGGATTCCCAAGAGCAGCAAGCTAGGGCAAACCCCCAAGGCACAAGCACTTTTCAAGTCTCTACTTGGGTCCCATTGGCTAAAATAAGGCACACAGCAAAGTCCAGGGGAATGAATGGCAGTGATGGTGGAGATCCCAGGACCACAGCTATGTAAATAGAGACGTGGAATTCGGCAAATGGAAATTTCTATTGAAACATGTTTATGGGGGGTAAAAAGCAGAAACTGAGAGATTATCCCATACTTTTGATACACTGAGAAGACTTTTCTACTTTTGGCAGATGAATTAGTGATCAATATGGAAAAGACAAGACAAATAAAAAACACTAGATAATTAAGTCCAGAGTAAAAGTTTTACTACAAAGAAATTGTAATCTTAGTTCCCTACACAGTTCAGCTGTGAATACTGTCATATAGTGTAAAAATGTAAACATGTAAGAGGAAAGCTAATTTAACAAAACCCTGTAAGATAATCATCCTAGGAAGATGGGGTGTGTGTTAATGTCTGGCTGGAGGCAGGGCTCAGAGGGAAGGGATGAGAGCTAAGTCTTTGTCTTCTGTGGCATCAGCGGATGTCCTTCAAGCCTCAAAGATCACAAATGGCAAGTGAGCATCTGTTCAGAAACAGGGAGGTTCTCAGCAGAAGAAACGGTAGAAAGGGTTGCAAGCAGTTGCCTCAGAAGCATGGTAATTGGACGTGAGAATAACAGAATAGGGAGCAATGCTGTTAATAGTTTTAAAACATAAACATTTCTATTTTACAAGGAAAGAAGACAGATCTGCCATGTGCGCCCTGAGGGGTGGGGTGGGGTGAGGTGGGGTGGGAGGAAAGGGCTCAGGGCTGGCAGACCCTGGGCTGGTGGGGAGATGGAGATGCCCTTGAACCAAAGGGCTCCTGGCAGCCTGAGCAGGGGGGCCCGTGCCTCTGCCCTGCAACATCATGTCTGGTACTGACCAAGGGCCCCCTGCTTCCCCACTTCCCCAAGGAAAGGAGCTCGCTTCAGCCATGCCCCGCAGGGGGCACTTATGGACTGTAGTGTGGCTGCCATCTCGGAAGAACAGATGGGGAGCAGAGGTTGTCTCCAAGCCCACATAGGTGGCTGGAGGCCATGCGGGCTTCTCCATGGGGCTGGTCGCAGCATGGCCACCTCACCCAAAGTGGCCTGTCTAGGAGAGACCATCCCAGCTGCTTGGTACAAACTAATGTCAGGAGTGCTGTCCTCTACTGGTCACATAGCCCGGTCCTGGCACCACGGGGGGCGGAGCTGCGGGAGGGGTGGGGGTCACCGGGGGCCGGCTCTGTTTATGAAGCTGGGACAGTGACATTGACCACGGGAGGTTCCCGAGGCTCAAGCTCGCATCCTCAAAGCAGCTGTCACTGAGTCTGGCACACGGTCAGTGGTCTGCCGAGACCTAGTCAGCCATCTCCCCCTGGCTCTGGGCTCAGGGCCCTCCCCTGGCGGGGAGCTCTTGCAGCCTTGCAGAGACTGGGAGGCAGTGGGCAGCCTGACCCCTCCCCGCTGGTCTTGCCCAGGTCAGCTCCTGCTCGCCTTCCTGGGCAGTGGCCCTCAGCCTCAGGCACACACTAGCCTCACCTGGGAGTTTTCCTAAACCCCAGGGTCAGGCCGTGGGCATCACGCAGGCTTCAGCAAAGCTCTGCAGGGGGCCTCCACCACCCTAAGGAGACAGGTTATTCTGTGAATTCAATAGGACTAAAGGGCCTTTCTAGAGAACTGTTTGCCAGAAAAGCAGATTATCTGTGTAGGTGGAGGAAAGCTAAAAACAGTGTGACAGGTTGGTTGATTTTTGCCACTTCTGAAAGGAAGAGCAGGGCACCCCAATGTTTGCTTTTTTTGCCCAGACTTTTCCTCAGAGTTACACTGCAGAAGTTCAACCTGAAACTTTGGCAAAGGCTTACCAGCTTCAGGAGTGGTTTCCTAGCAACATAGAAGCTTTTAGAGCTTGAAATAATTGCCCAAGTCCTGAGTGATTCATTTCATGTCCTTTTTTAAAAAACAAAGCCCCATTATCTCCACCTGGAGACTGTTAGAATTCCAGCATGGGGCCCACACAGTCAAATGACATGATGAATTTCAGGGAGGGACTGAAACGGCAAGAGGCAGCAATGGTAGTAGGAGGATGAAAGTAAAAACGAAAATCAATTATTAAAATTATGCCAAAAAAAAGCCCAAACATGCAAAACACATGGGGATGTTTGGAGCAGCAACTTACTCATTCAATACATTTGCAAAGCCTGTGAGAAGGGCAAATGACTATCTCATATATAACTGTGCTAAATAAGCACTAACCTCACCACGGAAGGACCACCATTCATTTTTGCAAATCCGCTGAATCATTCATACATTCAACAAATATTTTCCAAGCACCCACTGTGTGAGCAGCACCCAAGGCTACGTGGCTCCGAGCAGGGAGCGGAGCCCAGCTGCCGGGATTCAAATCCTGGCTGTGACGGTCTTCCTGGATCTCGGGGACCTTACCTCCCCTTGTTGCGTCTCAGGATTCTCATCTACAAAGTGTGGAGAATGGTCGAACCTAGTGGGCTAAACAAGAATGTCCTTGCAGAGGTGGTCCGCGCAGAGCCTGGGGCCCCCAGAAGCCCATTAATGACATTATTGCTTTTTCCTCATTCTGTGACCAAAACGGCAGCTTGGTCCCCCCATCCCTGGGTGCGATAGGGGACGGTCTGTGGTTTGTGTGCAAAAGGTAAAGACTCTGGGGAGCTTTTTGTCCCAAGATTTTATTAAGAAGAATGTGTTTGCATACTCTTTTAAGAATATCCTTACCTATCTTTTCAGTCCTTTCTAAAAGTGACTATGGTATATGTTTTTCTCTATCCATTCATTTTGTATATAATTTATAGCCCCCCATCCTGCCCTTATATGCAGAAAGGGTTTGAGGCCCCTGAGAATTTCCTACTTTCAAGAGCACTTGTCAGAACACAGAGCCCTTCAGTCCCCTTACAAAAGGACAGTACAGACCTTCCCCATCGCTCTCCAGCACTGTTACAAATGTGCGCTTCTGTTTCAACTACAAAGAACTTCAAACTTACATGGAGCCTGGAGGACAGTACAGCGCACAGGGCCAGCGGTGGCTTGAATTCCAGTTCCCTCAAGGCGAAGCTGTGTGAGCTGGGCGAGACCACAGGTGCCTCTGGACTTATTTCATCTTTGTATGAGTTTCCTGTGGCTACTGTAATAAACTACCACAAATTTAGTGGCCTAAAACAACACAAACTTATTGGCTTACTGTTCTGGAGGTCAGAAGTCTGAAATGGGTCTCCCTGAGCTAAAATCAACGTGTGGGCAGGGCTGGCTCCTCCTGGAGGCTGGCCTTTCCTGGTTTCTAGAGGCACGCACGTTCCTGGACTCCGGGCCCCTCCCGCATCTTCAGAGCCAGCTGTCCCGCATCTCGGTCTCCCTGACTCTGCCCCTCCTGCCTCTCCTGTGTGTGGAGCCTTGTGATGATACTGGGCACACCTGGGTAACCCGAAGTCATCTCCCCCAGTTCAAAATCCTTAACTCATCTGCAAAGCCCCTTTTGCATTCTTTAGGGGATTAAGACACGGGCATCTTTGGGGGCCGTTATTCCACCTGCCCCATCTTCAAAATACAAATGTCTTATCTGGCAACAGCTGCCATGAGGATTAAAGGGGAAAATGCATGATCAGCATCCAGCACACAGTAGGTACTCCATGAATGTGGGTAAATTGGGCACAAACAGCGGAAGTGCTCGTGGTAGGAGATCACAGCACTTTTCTTTATCTGGCATTTTGTTGGGCTGATGGCCCATCTGCCCAGAACACATCACCCCACCAATGCAGGGGCCGCTCTCCACTCTCTTCATTGCCGCATCCCTTATGCCTGAGAACAGCAAAGCATGCAGTAGGTGCTCAATATTTGTTGAATGAATGAATTTTAATTTTTTTCACTATGGAAAAGCAGACTGGTCGCCATGGAGACCATGCCAATCAAAGCATGCTCTCCTAGGGCTTCTCAATGGGATTGCATCTGGAACCGAAGGCTGGTGCCTATTGAACCTCAAGCCCCCAGCAGGCTGACCAGGAGTTGGGATGGTTAAAGGACTCCAAAAAGGCAGATTCAAGAAAGACCAGGTCTTGTCTTCTGGGCAACCTTGAAAGAGACGACTGCGGAAATTTGTGTTTTTTGCCACTTGGGAGAGCAGTCACATGATAGGCAATCAGGACACAGGATGGGACTGAAAAACAGAAAAGAGCACTAGCGTGATTGACACCGAGCTTACAGGTCTTCAGGAGCACGGCCGTGGGAGGCGTGCTCGGCATCCCGGAGGCGGCCGGTGCAGGGCCTCTGGAGTGGCCCTCTGGGGCGCCTGGAGGAGGGGGCCTCAGCCATGGTTTGGAAACTCCGACGCCAAACCCTCCCCAGGCTTCAAAATGACGCCACCCAGTTGGGTGTTCCCTGAGCAGCTCAAACGCGGGGCTTCATCACGTTAGTCTCGTGAGGCCCCGGCGCTCACAGTCCTGGAGGGTGTAGGCCAGCAGGCGCTGGGAGGCCGGGCTGTCTGTGGCCAGCGCAGCTCCTCTTCGCAGCTCTGACGGACGGCCCCGCTGGGCAGTGTTCCAGAGAGGGAACAGGAGACCCAGGAAAACAGTGGGTTTCTTACCGCTCGGCGCGAAGGTCAGGCTCTGGTTCCTGGCCCAGAATGCCATCTCCTAGCCACGTGACCTTGGGCAAGGCCTGCCCCATGAACCTCTAACAAGTCTCATATGCGACACAGGCCGGGGGCAGCATGTGAGGCCTGTGTGCAAGGACCAAGTGACCTCATGTAAATTAAGTCCAGACCCACAGCCCAGCTCTGAAACCTGAGTCCGTCCCGCCGCACAGAGGACGCAGGGTTCTGCTCCTGGAATCAGGACCTCCACAAAACCCTCAGGAGATGAACACCTGGCCCTGGGCCAGACAGGCAGTGCCCTGTTTATCAACAGGAAGGGAGGACAGCAAACACAGCAGGAGCCCGGGGGCTGCAGGGCCGAGGGCATTCTGATGTTTACAGCCCCATGGCAGCAGTCCAAAGGCAGGCTGCAGAACCGGGCAGCCCACTGCGGCCGGCCAGGTCTGCGGGGAGGGGGTGGGGAGAAGCCTTTGTCCCTCTTATGGGGCTTGGGGGCCCTGGCTTCAGAGCCAGGAGGGGCTTTCAGCCGCCTGCAGGACAGAGGTCTAATTCCAACCTGGCCGCTGGACTGGAGGCTCTGTCCCCTAGCATCCTGGGCCAGGCCTGAGGCCTTGGCGTGGGCACCTGATGCTGAGCCGGCCTCTACTCTCGCCAACTCCTCCCCTAGCTATCAAAATGGGGCAAACCCCAGGTCTGCCCAGAGGCCCCCAGGCCTCACCTGGGCTGGAAGCCCTCCCCTGCTGGGCCTTCCTGGGTCCGAAGGCAGGAGGGCACATCTGGCACTGAACTGGGGCCGCCGTCATGGGATTTTCCTGTGGGGGTGGAACCTGGGTTTGACTCAAACTGTGGACTCACAGCATCTGCTCAGCATCACACTGAAATAAATATTTGTTCGTGGGCGGCAACAAATGCATTCAAGCCTCATTAGTTAAGTTAAATAAGGAATGTTTTAGATGGTAAGTCACAGGTACTGGCCAAGCACTTTGGATCTGGAGCCGTGGCGAACTAAACTGATTGAGCTCACGATGCAGGAAGGCCGGGCTGTGTCCTGGGGCACAAGGGGGGCTACAGACAGAGCAGCAGGCCCAGGCCTTGGTTTGGAGAAGACAGTCTAATCAGTTCCAACCTAATCGTGATCATTTCCATAAAGCTTAAGTTTTTAAAAAGCTACAGGGGACTTTATAAGCCATCTGGTGAGAGATTGTCTAAAGGTACAAGGCTTGGAAAGGTGAACTTGCCTGAGGTCATGCACTGGGACTGCACAGATGTGGGATTCAAACCAGGCAGTCAGGCTGACCTGAGTTTCACAAATAATTGTGATTATGCACACTTCTCCCCTAGTAAGACCTGAACAGCCAGCTGGGCGGGCAGGGCAGACACTGCCCCTGGCCAAGAGGTGGTGCCAGGAGATGCTCCCTGGAAGGGGGTCATCAACTACGGGGAACACCAGTTCTGCTCTCCGTAGCTCAAATGTCACATATGTTTCAGGACAAGTGTGGACACCTGTTCATTCTCATGCATATACAAGATTTCTTTTAAGTAAAGAGAAGAAAAGGCCAGTTTATTTCATCAAAGGTCTTTATTTCGGCTGCCTCAGTACCCTGACTGGCTACTCTCCAGCACTGAACACGGCCAGGCATTTCTGAGCACTGGGAATGGATGCTGCAGGTTCCGTTTCGTAGTCCCAGCGGAGTCCGGCGAGACCCTTACGCACTCACCCACAGCCCACTACACAGGCAAGCTGCGGGGCCCAAGGCTCAGCGGGGACACTCGGCCCAGAGCCACCACTGTGCCCTCCTCCACCCTGGGCTCGGGCGGGGCCTTGACCATGTGACCGGGCAGGCTGTTCTGCACAGCCCAGGATCTGCTCGGCCCAGGATCGGCAAGCAGCTGTCATGGCTTAGCAGCCGCCCAATAAATAAGAATTGCTCTTGTTGAGTTTACACAGCAGCACATTTGGCTCTTTGAAAAACAAATCTAACACAAAAGTAAATAAGGGGCCCAGGAGTGCTTGGATAGTGGGTGGAGAGAAAGAGTTTCCTCTGTAAAGTGCTCTTGAGAACACAGGGATCCTAGTCTAGCCTGGCACACCAGCTTCACTGAAAGGCCAGGGTCGTGGGTTGAGACTGCATGCAATTTCCAGGGACACCTGGTATCCAGAGGGGACTGAGCTGAAGCAGCCAGGCCAGGGGGTGTGAGTGGACCACACACAACAAAGGTCTCCAAAGGCCTGTGTCTGCACATGTGAGAGCACACGCACATACATACACGCACACGCACACACCTGGCGTTTAGTGTTGTGCCGTACGGCTGGGTGGCCACACAGGGTGGGGAAAGGCCCCGACAGCAACATGCATGGACACCTCCTCAGGCCAGGGCATGTCCTCATACCGCAGACAGGAAGGGGAAAAAGAAGAAATTGAAGGCGAACTTGACGGCATCATGCACGGTGCTGCGCCAGTCGTTTTCGACCTTCACGTGCCGCCTGGCAGGCGAGAGCTGGGCCATGCAGTTGAGGCAGCTGATGGCCTTGAGCTCGAAGACGGGCCACTTGCTGCCCAGGCGGCCCTCGAGGATGGTGCTGAACTCGATGAGGCTACCCTGGCGTAGGTTGAGCAGCACATCCTTGAACTCGCTGCTGGCCCGCAGCACGATGTCCTTGGTGATGTCATCCTCCTCCGGGCTGCGGGAGCCGTTGGTGCCTCTGTACGGCATGCCCACTGTGATCTCGAACTTGTACCGGTCGAACTTCTTGATGTGGCAGGGGTGCTTGGCCAGCAGCTTGAGGCGGCAGAGCTCCTCCTCCGCTGTGGACGTGTTGCCGGGGCTGCAGGAGGGGTAGGCCTCGCCGTACAGGCAGCGCATCCAGTCGCCAATGAAGAACGGGAGCATGTTGATGGCCGACTCGGCGCTGTTGTCGATCTCTGTCACCCGTACGTACTTGAAGCGGCCCATCCACGTGACCCTGTGGCCCTCCAGGTGGCTGCACAGGATCTGGGTGCGTGCCATGTTGGTCTCCTTCCAGGCCCGGGGCCCACACAGGAAGCCATACTGCTGCCAGGTCAGCGTGGAATTGTAGACCTTCATGCCCTCTGACCGGTACACATAGAACCAGCAGAAAAGTACGATGGCCGTGATCCACACCAGGATGAGCTTGACAATGGAGCTCCGCGTCAGGGACTTGACCATCTCCACCACAGAGAAGTTGGCCTTGGTCCACCAGCGGAATAGCAGGGGGATGCTGCAGAGCACCATGGTGACTGCGATCTTGGTGAGCTCCAGGGACAGGAACCAGTGGGCAAACTGCACCACGCCCATCAGTGCCAGGCCAGCCACCAGGACGGGGAGGGCGAAGAGGAAGAGGAAATAGCCAACGGTTGCACGGACCAGCCCGAGGCTGGTGGACTCGAGCAGGATGACCGTAGAGAGCTCACACCACATGAAGCACACCAGGTAGGGGACCAGGTAGCAGTAGGTGCCCTTGAAGTTCCTCAGCTGGGCCATGCGGAAGAAGAGGTAGAGCAGGTAGATGTAGAGCAGGCAGGGGATGCTGACGTTCAAGACGACGAAGTGGCCGATGGGCACGGTGAAGAAGGTGTGGCCCAGGAGCTTCAGGTAGGGCCAGTTGAAGGGCACAGTGGGCAGGAGGGACAGCAGGCCGGCGGCTGCCTCGGTCACCAGGGCCCTCCTGGTGTAGGGCTCAGCACAGGTGTTCAGGCTCATGTAGCTGGTGACAGTGAAGAAGACGGACACGAGGGCCAGCTCCGAGCAGGGGATGCAGTCCTTGCTGGCGATGGGGAAGGAGAAGATGACAAAGAAGACGGAGAGCAGGAAGTGGACGTAGGGCTCCAGGTGGTTCCAGCCAAAGTTCACCTCGGCCTGCTCCACATCCAGCTCGGGCTGGAAGCGCAGCAGCAGGCTGGTGAGGCTCCGGAAGCTCTCCCAGGCCTTGCCGTCCTGGAAGACCTTGAGGGTGCAGATGACCATGGAGACGAAGGACAGGTAGAAGACGACGAGCGGCACGACGAAGGCGAAGAAGTCGATGGTCAGGTTGCTGATGATGAAGAAGAAGATGAGGGCGTTGATGTGGTGGGTGGGGACGATGGTGGACAGCCAGTGCATGCCCGCCCGGGAGGCCATGTCAATCAGGTACTCCTTGATTTCGGTGATGGCGTGCAAGGGGTACTTGACCACCTGGGGGGGATGAAGGCAGGGTGTTGGAGCCAAGCCAGGGCAGGAGACCCCTCACGGGCATCTTATCACCCTCGTCAACCATGCCAGCTCTGGGCAAATGAACAAGTGACCCCTGCTGTGTTCCCACTGCCAGCCCTTCCCCAGCAGGGTTCCCACCGCCAGCCGTGCCCCATCAGGGTTCCCACCGCCAGCCCTTCCCCAGCAGGGTTCCCACCGCCAGCCCTTCCCCAGCAGGGCTCCCACCTCCAGCCCTTCCCCAGCAGGGCTCCCACCTCCAGCCCTTCCCCAGCAGGGCTCCCACCGCCAGCCCTTCCCCAGCAGGGCTCCCACCTCCAGCCCTTCCCCAGCAGGGCTCCCACCTCCAGCCCTTCCCCAGCAGGGCTCCCACCGCCAGCCCTTCCCCAGCAGGGCTCCCACCGCCAGCCCTTCCCCAGCAGGGCTCCCACCGCCAGCCGTGCCCCAGCAGGGCTCCCACCGCCAGCCGTGCCCCAGCAGGGCTCCCACCTCCAGCCCTTCCCCAGCAGGGTTCCCACCGCCAGCCGTGCCCCAGCAGGGCTCCCACCGCCAGCCCTTCCCCAGCAGGGCTCCCACCTCCAGCCCTTCCCCAGCAGGGCTCCCACCTCCAGCCCTTCCCCAGCAGGGCTCCCACCGCCAGCCCTTCCCCAGCAGGGCTCCCACCGCCAGCCCTTCCCCAGCAGGGCTCCCACCGCCAGCCGTGCCCCAGCAGGGCTCCCACCGCCAGCCGTGCCCCAGCAGGGCTCCCACCTCCAGCCCTTCCCCAGCAGGGTTCCCACCGCCAGCCGTGCCCCAGCAGGGCTCCCACCGCCAGCCCTTCCCCAGCAGGGTTCCCACCGCCAGCCGTGCCCCAGCAGGGTTCCCACCGCCAGCCCTTCCCCAGCAGGGCTCCCACCGCCAGCCGTGCCCCAGCAGGCCCTTCCACCTGGAACACCCGCTCCACACAGCAAAGTCCTCTGTGCTCTACAGTCCACACGGCCCCTCCCTCCACCTACCCAGTCCCCCTTGGGCCCCTGAAGCCTGAGCCCACTCCCCTCCCACCCGGGCCGGACTCCCGGCCTCCTGCCAGGGTTCCCACACTCCCCCATGACACAGCCAGCACCCAGAGGATTGCACCTGGCTCCCCTCCTCCCACTGCAAAGGGCTCACACTTGTAGACCCAACAGAGCCCTGGGATGCCAGGGTGGGAACCAGGCTCATGGCTCGGCTAACCCCAGCGGCAAGGACCTCACCGCCCAAGCCCCGGCTCCCCACCCAATAAGGGGAGAGGAGCTCTAAGCAGTCCCAGGAGTGGCAGTGGGTGGACAGCCTCCAGAAAGGAGAGTTCGGGGCAAACATAATCTCAGGGCCTCAGCACCCCTGTACTGAATGGAGATGATTCAACTATTGCAGTCAGATGAGGCACCTTTGCTAGTGGCCGGAGACCCTGAGAAGCCGCTGCCTGCCCCCACGTACACCCACACCGCGCTTAGAACAGACACACAACCTCCCCAGCCATGTTCCCAGGCAGCCCCTGCTCCCTGCCTTGGGTCCCGCTTCCCAATCTGCACCCAGTGCAAAGGGCAGAGGGAACCCTTAGCCTTCACCACGGCAAAGGAGGAATGAAGGATTGTGCAGGAGGTGGCAGGGGCAATTCTGCCATCCAGGGCAGACCCCACACCTGCCGGGCTTTCTGGGAAGTCCCAGAGTCTATCAACCCTGCCAGAGCTCAGGGGCATCAGGAGAGAGGCTGGAGGGAACAAAAAGAGAGAGTGGCTATGACAGTGTCAGTCCTCGCTTGTGGGACCAGATCACACCGGGGAGTGGGCACTCGGGGATCAGCCAGGCATGAGGGCAGGGACACGTGGCTGTGTGCCCAGAGCCCATCCGAGGGGCTCCAGGGTGGAGCCCCTGCACCACCCAGATGAGGGGGCAGCATGGCCGTGGCCTGTGCCCTCAGGACAGGTTCTCCCTGCCTGCCCCACTGGAGGACGGAGGGGAGGACTGGCCAAGGAGGAGGGATCCCGGGTGAGCGTAATCAAGTGACAACCCAAGATGTGGCCATCATATGCCAGAAGCCTTGGGTGTCCACGCCAGATGCCCAGAGCACCTGGGAGCAGCTGGGAGAGCCCTCCACTGATGAGCGGGACCTGGGCTCACAAGGGAAGCCACTTGCCAACGCATACGCGTGCAGGCCCGTCTATGTGCAAAGAGCTGCTCCCCTTCTAGCGTGTCTGTGGTTCTCCACTTGTTTATGATAAGCAAGAAAATGAACAAGTGAATACAAGCTAACGACCCCCCTGGCTCACCGGGACTGGCAGTCCCTGGAGGCCCATGCCTGCCTGGAAGAGCACCAGGGAACACCGGGCACCGACATGTGAGCTGTGGTGGGTTTTTCTGACATGTGCCGGATGGTGTCGGCCTCCACCTGCCCATGGAGGCGCCGGCGCCATCTGACCAGAGACTTCTCTCCTGCTAAGGTCCCAACTCAGCCCCCAGGAAGTTCCCACCCAAGGCCCCCCGAATCATGAGACTAGAAACCTTTTCTGTAGAGACAGTCCGAACAAATTAGAATCACTCTTCTTTGAGCAGCAACAAAATTTTTTTAAAACGAGCAGCTCTATAAAGGACCGTGAAGAGTGCTCTGGGAGGCCTGAGGTCATCAGCCATTCAGCTGACGTAAGAAACCAAGAAAAGTGAGTGCTTCCACCTGGGCAGATGGCGCAAGGGCCGAGCTGTGCCTGATAGGCTGAGAAAGCCAACCTCAACTAGATTCCGCTCAGGCCTGGGGGAAGACATTCGCATGTTGGCCTTTCCAATGATTTAATGTGAAAACAGTTGGAATTTTTAAGTATTACTAAATTTAATTTTACAAGGGTTTCATCTGTCACGAAAAGCTCAGAGAAGAGGAGCTTGGAGTCTGGAACATTCCTGCGGGAGTCACAATAGCTCACAAAGAGGCGTCTGTCATTTCTCACCCTGGGTGCCGAAGGCCTCCCCAAATCTTGCTGCCCTCTCTGTTTTCCACGAGGCTATTTAAAGCTGGAACAGCTTTTAGTTTTAGGAGATGCTTGCTATGATTCATTTTCTCTCTTTTGCACAAGACTTTTAACAAGACAAAACTGTAAAGGAATCAAAGTGTTCTGACAGTTTCAAAAACTGAAAGGAAACACAGAGCCTTGTTTATTTCTTGTCCGAATATTTTAAATCTCTCCCTCCCAAAAAGAAGGTTCAGATATCTTACAGCACTGAGTGTATTGCCCATAGCAGGTGACATAATACACTGTAAACCAGCGTCCCTTTGAAAGCAGGCATTCTTAGTAGTTACACCAGGTCAGTGTACACCCAGCTGGCCTGAGGGTTCTCCAATTTGCCCTTTCACCTTTGACCCTCACTGGCACATGAGAGCGCCTCCTCTTTGCCAAGAACCACGGCAAGCGCTCCATCTTCTTTCTCTCTTGTTAATATGGAAGCTGGTGGCACGTGTCCGTGAACACACCTGCCTCCACGTGGGCCTTTGATAAAAGCAGACCTTCCTCGGTCAGGTTCCGTGGGCATCCTGGCCCTGCCTCTCAGGACCTTCACCCTGGACCCACCACGGGACCTCAGGGGACTGTCCCTCAGCTCTGGTCCTGAGCAGACCATCTCCCACCACTCTGGCCGCAGCGTCTCCTACGCCACTCAGAGGGCAGCCTGGTCTGCGCCTCCTATCGGGGCTCCCAGCTGAGCTATATCGACATGGGGGGCTTTCCAGCACACTTCCTGCCCCCCCACTCCCAGCCGCTGGTGGCTAAGCTGTCGCCTGCCCCAACCCTAACTCGCCAGCCCACTCTACCCCCCTGATGGGAGTTCCCACTCGTTCCTCGTCAGCTGGGGACACACAGAAGCCAAGGCATTCTAGGATGGCTCATGCCACATGCTCGGCGCCCCTTATGCTGGCTTTGCCCCCACTGGCCACTTGTGCTGATAGACCTGCCGGGTAGGATAACCAGACTCTCGGAAGTCTTGGTGTTCTCTGCAAAGTGAGATAGGGACACAATTCAGCCCGCGAGCCGAACTGGGGAAACCCCATGTGAGGGCAGTATGGCCACGTCATCCTTACCGCCAAGTCTCAACACAATGACCAGTAGAGCAAAAGCTGTCACAACAGGAGCATGACCGGCCAGTCCTCGCTTGCTGGATATGTGTATGCTCTGTGCTCATTCCTGGTCATCTGCTGCTGCCCGCTGGCCAACAGTGGTGGCCGGAGTGTGCCCCTTCCTTCAGGCGGGCTCACAGTCACCTCCTCGCCACTCTGCGCACCTCACACCCATCTCGCTCCGAGGCCCACAGCCCCAGATCGGCAGGTACCCCTGCTGGGCCTTCAGGTCTCCTCAACACTGGCACTTTGTTTTCGGGAGAACACCTTTGAGAAACTGACCTCCATTCTGTGCCGTAAACCGGCCATTTTCAAAATGACAAAGTCAAAGACTCCAGCACCTGGCACCCTGCTCCCTACATGGCGTTTTGCAGAGGGAGACACAAGGGGGCTGTGCTCATGTATCACCACTGGGACAGGACACGGCCTCATGCAGGTACATGACGGGCCTCCACAGGGACAGGTGGCCCAGCCCCAGAAGGCTCTGTGCTGGGCCAGGACCTCCCACCTGCACCCTCCCGGCAAGTGACGGGCACTGCAGGGCAGGTGGGTGCCCGGTGCTCACCTTCAGGCGCAGGGGCAGGTCCTCGGGGCTCCTGCCCGCCAGCTCGTCGTCATCGTCATCCTGCAGGAACAGGTTGGTGGGGATGATGCCTCTGGCATACTTCTTGGTGATCTCCACGAAGTCATCCAGCGCTACGTAGCTCTTGGCTGGAGCACAGAAGAGAATGTCACTGGGTGGGTCTACACCTCAAGCACACCGTCCCCGCATGGACGGCAATGCAGGGGCAGGGGCAGGGGCAGGGGCAGGGGCTAAGCTGAGAGATGCCGAGCAATGTTGGGGAGCAAGTCTGTCTGTCCTGGATGGAAGGGCAAGGGCAGGCAGACAGGAGGCAAGGTGGAGAGGGCCTTCAGGGGTAGCCTCCACCTGGGCCCCTGGTCTCGGAGACATGCTGTCCCTCTAGTGAAGCACCCCCTCCCTAGATCTCCAAGCCCAGGGCCTGCCTGCTCAGCTAAACCACACCAACCCTTCAGCCAACTTCACCAGCACCCCTCCCTCAGCCACGGCTTCTCACAGCACTGGGGGCAGGGAGCCCGCAGGCCCCTCCCAACCGCTCTATTCAATGCATGTCCCAGGGCACTTTCCCTAGTGATGGTTGAGCAAACCCTGCATGTGCCCAAGTCTGGACGCTCACCAACGGTGAGCCCATGTCAGAGCTCCCCTCCTGGCAGCAGAAAGGGGAGGAGGCCAGGACACGCAGTGAGGGCACCGACACAAGTGACACCACCATGAACAGGACACGGGTGTGGGGCTGGGTCTGCTGCGCTTGCCTTTCACCAGGTGTTTTCTGAGGCATGCATGGGGAGCTGTGCTCAGTGCTGGGGGCACAGAAGACAGCACCCTATGTGAGGCATGACCAAGGGGACAAAGGGCATCAGGCCCTGGGCGAGTGCCAGGGGAGGGAGCTGCCCCCGAGACAACTGGGGACACGTGGCAGGACACACAGGCGAGTGGCCTGGCAGGGGCTGTGTGCTTGGGGCCGTCAGGGGCGTCTGGCACCCCACTGGCCATCAAGGCAGCGAGTGTGGGCCCGGTGGGGGTCTGAGGGCGAGTCACTGGGCAGCGCTGACACCCAGTGCTGGGGGCGACACCAAGTGCTGGGGGCGGGAAAGCCGTGGGAGGAGCGGCCACCTCTGTCCACGAGGGACTCCGTCGGACCAGGACAGGGAACTGCCCCCGGAGAGCCGGACAGAGCCGCTCTGATGAGATGACAGTGGGGAGAGAACTTGGGGTGCTGACTCGGGCGCCCTTTCTGGGAGTTCCACTGGAAGGGAGAGCAGGGAAGTGGAGACAGCTGTGGGAATGAGGGGTCCAGAGAGGGTTTCGTCCTTTTTCTGAGGTGAGAAGACAGCACACGTTCCTAAGCCACTGGGACTGTTCCAATGGTGATGCGGGAGGGACAAGGGCCGCGGCCACGTCTTTGAGGGGAGAGCTGATCCACCAGGCTGCCACCGGGCTGGACCGGGGGGACAGGGCTGCCCACACCTGCCACAGAGGCCCGGGGAGGGCACGTCTCCACCCCGCTCTCACGAGAAAGGGCAGCAGGGCCAGCCGCGGACCAGTCTGTGTGAGCCTGGCATGTGATTTTCCCATTTGACTCCATAACATTCAAGCCGTTACTCAGCCCACAGGAAGTGCTGATGTGGTCAGTCACCAAATCCCCTGGGGTGGAGAAGGCTGAGCAGGGCAGGCCTGGCATTCCACTGCTCAGAGCTTCTGCAAGGGTGTTTCAGGGGCGCTGACAGCCTCCCAGGCTCCATCCCCAGGGCACTCCTCACCCCAGTCTGACCCCAGCCCCCAGCACCTCTGGGGCTGAGAAACTTCTCAGAAGGCCTGGACTTCCCAGGAAGGAGTGGACGCAGGCCCAGGGGAGAGGTGCCACCATATGGCCAAGGGGCTGTGAGCGCGGGGCTGCCCGCCATACTCACACTCGCTGCTGACGAGGCGCTCCAGCACCCGCCTCTGCTTCTGCAGGGACCTGGGGACGGGGCCTGGCTGTGCTCCTCCATCTGTGGGCAACAGAATGGATGGAGGGTCAAGGCAGGCTGTCCCACCATGCCCTGCAGCCCTCCAGAGACCTGCTCACATGCTGGGTACAGCAGAGCCCAGGGCCTGCACACAGCCCTTGATGGGCACTGTGAGGGCTGCTCCTCTGGGCAACCACCTCTCAGCCATGAGGGCAATGCAGTGGCCCGCAGGACCTCCATCCCTGCAGAGTACCAGCTCCCTCCCCCAACACCCGGCAAAGCCCATCCCCTCTATGGATACATCGGAGCACTGGACAGACACACCGTGCTCTCTGGGCAGTGTAACCTGTCCCCGAACACTTTGCTGGCATTGTCCTTGGCACAAATATTCCCTGGAATAGACTCAGCACCCCCTTCCCCTATCTTCCCAGCCCTGGTTCTGGAAGGGAAGGGTGACCTCTGAGGTGACTGACACTGGCCTTCTGTCAACATCCACCTGCTGCACACCCCACCCAGCACGCAGTGTGGGGCTCTTCCCGCGTGCCTTTGTGGGGTGGGTCAGGCAGGGGCTGGACAAGGACAGACTGTGACAACAGGAGGAGGAGGCCCAGGGCCGAGGGCGCCCAGACGAGCTGGAACTAGCCCGGGGGGGGGGGCCCGGGGGGTCCTGGCAGAAATCCACTTTCTGACCAGCTGGAGGCAGATGCTCCCAGCGTTGGCAGAGGAAAGTCGGTGGGGCCCGGGAAACGGGGAGGCCACACCGGTCTCAGAGGAGCACTCTTCTGCCCGTTTGTCCCTCCAGATGGCTGCCCACTGGGTCAGAGGCTGGAGGTGCTGCAGAGGCTGGTGACAAGGCCCACCTGGCGATGCCGCTGGAGACACTGCCCACTTGGTGTCCCCGGAGCCTCGGGGACATGGGGGTGCAGGGACCCTGGTCCCAGCCCACACCTGTCCCTCTCCCCTGACTCTGTCCCTGGAGGAGGGGCAGGACACCCTAGAACGAGGCCTGTGGCTGTGCCTGCGGGCAGGCGCGGGTGGAGCCCCGAGGGGCAGAGGGAGCAGGGGGAACCACAGGGGAGCTGCTGGGCGCCCGACGGTGGGCTGCATCCTGGGCATGGCCTCGGGAGGGGACCCCGAGGACAGGAGGACACCCCAGGAGGAGCCTTTAGGGGCTCCCGGGCTCCCACAGGTAAGCCCCCCAGAGTGCCGCGAGCAGGGCCCGTGGGGCCTGGGCGGCCGGCCCGCGGCGGGGCGCCGTACCGTGTTCGTTGACCTGGCCCACGTTCTCCAGCAGCTCTGACACGGCCACCTGCTGCTTCTTCTTGGGGTTGAGCTTCCAGTACATGACCAGGGCCGCCTTCCGCACGGCGCGCTCCAGGTCGGTCTCGGACGAGAGCTGCCTCACCTCCTGCTGGTTCTCCAAGGTGATGCCTGGGGAACAGGAAGCACCGGAGGCCTCGTCCCGCCCGGAAGCTGCTGCTGTGGCTCCCAGCCAGGCCCGAAGGTGCTCGGTGAGAGGCTTTGCAGGCATCTTTGCACCGGAGCAGAAATGGACCCTTGGCCAAGAAGGGCACAGGCCCAATCCCTGCTGGCGCCCACCCTCCAGGGCCGAGGAGGCACTGGGTACGGCCTTCCTCTGCTACCAGTTCACTCCCCTGCTGTCCCCATCTTCCAAATGGAGAAACTGAGGCACACAGGGGTGTCCTGGCTTGCCGAAGGCCACAGCGTCAGAGACAGGGAGAGCCAGCCTCACTGCAGAGCCCGGCCCAGGAGCCCCACAGCACCTCACAGGCGCCGTCGCGCCTGAGCAGCCAGGACTGCCGTGCTCCTGCCAGGTCGGCCCTTCCCCGGGAAGACCAAGACTCACCCGCAGAGAGATGGGGTGCTCAGCAGCCACCTTTTTCCCTTCACCCCAACTTTCAGGGACCTCAGTATGCCCTTCCCACAGGGCAGCAAGACTTGCAATAGAAGATTGGGTTTTCTGTCCTTTTAAACATTTTCCAAGTTTTCCACCTGAGCACGTTTATGGTCAGAAAGCACTCAAAGTGGGAACGTGGGGGTGTGGAGCAGGGGCACCCCAGCCTGGCTCCCCCGGCCCCCCACCGACATGCCCTCCACTCGCTGGTCCTGACTGGGCTGCCTTCCAGCCTCTGGGAGCCACAGACTCCGACAAGCCGGCTCCGCTCCGACAAGTGACTCGCTCCGGCCAGGCGAGGCCGTCCTGCCTTCTCTGGAACGGGGAGCTGGTTCGGTGAGAAGTTCTGACTAACAGTCGCCACCGCTCCATTTTCAAAGGCCAAAGGCCAAAGAAAGCAGATTCTACGCAACCAGTGTGACTCTTAAGAACATTATGACACAAAACCAGAAGGAAATACACTCAACCACGAGGCACTTCTCCCTGGGTTCCAGGGCTGCGGGGCATTTCACCTTTACATTCTTTACATTGTCCAGGTTTCCCATGATAAGCATAAGACTTCTACCATGTGCGGGAAAAAGTCATTAAATAAAACCCTTTAGGACAGATGCACCCATTCTCCCGGGAGCCTTGCACCTTCAGAAAACTCACTGCTCCAGACCCCAGGGAGGGGCCGCGCCCGGGGCAGCAAGGCGGTCTGAGCAGGTCCCCACCGGCCTGCAGCCCCCAAAACGTTCTGCCCAGACCAGAAGGCAAGGCGGTCCAGGAAGTTCCGTCCTGACCTCTGGCACGTTCTCCAGCTTTACCGCGGTGCTGCTGACCCTTCACTGGCTCCAGGACCTATTCCTCAAGCGGGATGGGAACCCAGAAGGTATATACTTGTGGACACCAACACCCGCTGAAGAGAACGAAACGGCTGTGTTTGCAAAATACCCCACGTCATGCTCTAGAAACGTCTAGGTGACAAAGCCACCAGTGAACAGAAATGACACTCGGCTCTCCGGGGCGCCGCCACCATCAAGCTTCCCGCTGCTCTTATCTGAGCTGCTAAGTTAGCAAGCAGCCCCGCACCCCTCAGGCAGCTGCTCCCAGCCTCACACGGACCCACCTTTTCTGTCCGCCAGGCACCGGCGAAGCAGCTTGACGGGCTCGTGCCGGCCCTGCTTGGCGGCGAGGATCAGCCAGTCCACGGCAGTGCAGTTATTGAGTTCTTCGTCCACACTGCTGGCTAGCTGCAGGTAGTGCTTCCCCACCTGCAAGCGAGACCCCACGCAAGCCGCGCTCTGCGTGGGCCTCCACACGGAGCACCCAGGGCTCCTACGCACATCGGGGCCCACACTGCTCCTAGCCGGGCCACCTTGGGTCTTAGACCGTCCCCTGGCCCGTGCTTCCGGCCGATCCCCCTCTTCACCCCTTCACCCCCAAGGCCAAGAAGAAAGGTGGCAGGAACAGGGTCGCCCAGGTGTCCACACTAGGCTGGGTCTCCCAGACCCTCAGGGCACTTCCTCCACACGTGACTGTGGGGAGGGCATGGCACCCCCTCCACCCGACAGGCAGGAAGCAGGGAAGGCCTCCTGGAGGAGGTGATGCCTAAGACTATGTGTGAGCTGGACACGGGAGAGGAAGGAAAATAGCACAGCAGACGTAGAAACAGAGCCAAGGGCCCGGCACGTGGCTGGGCAATCTGCAGGGCGCCGGCTCCTCCATGGGCTGCGGGGCTCAGTCAGGCCCACAGTGCAGGGGCCGAGGCCTGGGCCTCCCCAGGACACCGGGGTTCTCACCTCCGTCTGCGCCTTGGGGTCCCCAGCCTTGGCCTTCTCCAGGATTTCTTCAAAGGGGGTTTCTCTGCCCCTCTTCTCAGGCCCTTTAACACAGGTTAAAACAGACGGATGTCACAAAGCCTCTCCTTGGCACTTGTCAGAAGAGCGGAGGGGACGGCAGGAGGGGGCTGCAGGCTTACAGCAGCTCCCCAGGTTAAAGTCCAGGTCAGGGGCAGCTGTGGAGAGAACACGCCAGAGAGCTGCCTTCCAGCAGCGCAAACAGCCCCCGCGTGGACAGAAGACCCTTCAGGAGGTGGTTGGTTCTCAGCAGGAGCTCGAGGCTTTGGGTGGGAGGCAGGCGAAGGAAGAGGGTGGGAGCAGGTTCAGGCCTGCTTGCACTGGGGCTCTAGAAAGAGCCAAGGGCTCCAGTTTGAAAGCCCCTGACCTAAATAACAGACCTGCACACCAAGGCCCAGCCGCCAATCAACACGCCTAATTATGGCTTCCAAGACGGCAGTCTACACACACAGCTCTTGGAGGCCATAATCAGCGCTCACACGTTTTGATAGACACGCTTATCACAGTGAATCAGAACCAACTCCCCACGATGCTCTGCAGTGAAATTCACCATCCGCAGCTCAGAAATGCCCTTGAGGGGATGCACTCAGGGTGCCGGGCCTCTAGGTTGCTCCCCACACCCCCTCATCCCACGGAACGGGCCACAGACCACTCTGCATCGCTCCTCGGGGTCACTCCCCAGCACAGGCCCGCCTGCCGGAGCGCTAGGCCCGGGGTGCACACATCACGAGGCTCGTGCTGCACTCCACTTCCCAAAACGCCATCCCGGGCAGTAAGAGCCTCATGTAACCACAGCCGTAACCAGCACTGGGCAGCATAACAGCAAAACTGCTTTTGAAAAAATCTTTGACCGGTCCCTTTCTTTGATTTATGGGACCATTAATCTGGGGCCCACGCCCGGCTCTACAGCTGCCCCACCTTGGCAGTGCCCATGGGATGGGGCAGAGGTGTCGCCAGCTACAGGGTGGCTGCTTATTAGAGATTAACAGACCCTTACCTCCGAGTTAAGGGAACACGAACAGCCGCCCGATGACCAGCCTTCCCTACCCGTGCATCCAGGGCTTCCCCAGAACCAGCTCCACCAGGCTCAGAGCCGGCTGGGCCCCAGCCAGGGCCGCCTGCCTGTGTTAGGGGCGCCGGAGTCTTTCTCTGGGACAGAGGACCCCAGGAGGCAGGAGGGGCAGGGGCCTAAGGCAACACAGCCTTCCAGGTTCAAAAGTGGAGGTCACACCCACTGTGGAGGGCACAGGTGCTCTTGGTGACAGCTCGCAAACACCATGACACCCTCCTGCGGAGCTCAGACTGGGCTTTCTCGCCAAGGTCCTTGGGAACCTTCCCCGCCAGTCGCCAGTGGCCTCAGGGCCCAGACACCTGCCCCTTCCCTAGGTGCTTCTCGAGTCTTCAAGGTCAGTCTCTCCCTTCTGGCTGCTGCCACACCCCCTTCAGCCCTGGAATGTACTTTCCGGCCAAGGGCTCAGACTTAAGAGAACTGGGGGATGCAAATCCTGCA
Organism: Manis pentadactyla; assembly: GCF_030020395.1. Taxonomy (NCBI): domain Eukaryota; kingdom Metazoa; phylum Chordata; class Mammalia; order Pholidota; family Manidae; genus Manis; species Manis pentadactyla. The sequence continues at coordinate 5,155,276 of NC_080023.1, forward strand.
GGCTGCAAGCCAGGCCCTTCCTGAAGGCTCCCCGGGAGGGAGCAAGTGCAGGCAGAGAAACCCTACCCGACCCACGTGAATCTGCCTTGAGCATGACGGTGCCTTGTGACCTAGCGGGAGTCACTTTCAGTCCAATCATTCTATCTACCCAATAGGACAGTTTATGAAGGCTGAGACACTTGGTGTTAAGTGACTGGTCCAGAGCTGGCATTCCCAGTGTCCCTACCCACTTCCCTCCCCCACTGACCCCAGGTCCTTTGCTGCATTTCCCAGCGCAATGCTGGGCATCTCTCACAAGTTCACAACTCTTTTCTCGACTAACTGAATTCATGAGCCCACATTCATTTTTTTAAATCAAGATAAAGAAGATTCAAGCATACATCTCTTGACTAATTAATTAGTTAGTTATGATTAATTTTTCACAGCAGTTAGTGAATGACCTGACATTTCAACAGGGGTCCCCAACAGAGTCTCCCTGGAACATACTACACACCTTCCTCATTACTCTGCTTCCCACTTGGCACAGGTAGAAATACTACAATCACTCAAATGTTGGGCTCATGTTGCAGATCAGAGGGTTTCCCATCTAAGTAGGAGCCTTCACGCAGGTCGAAGGCAAACCCCACCGGGCTCACTGCCCCACACAACATGTGCGTCCAGAAGCTGGCTGCCAAAGTGTGGCACCGAGGACCACGGAACACACTGTTCTTTGCATATTCCACCACCATTCCTAACGTTTTTGGTGACAACCTTGATGTCCCCTTAGGGGACCCACCCTCCTGCACCCTGGGCCAAGGTCTGGTGGCACTGCCCTTCATCCCACACTTCAGGGTGCAGCATGCCCACCTGAGGGCTCCATCTCCCTGAACACAGTGCCTGGCTCAGGGGTGGGTGCAGATGCAAGCCAGGCTAGCGGGGCTGCGAACTGTGGGCCAACAGCTTTCTCCTGCTGGACCCCAGATGCCAGCTTGGGGCCCCAGAGGGCTGCTCCATGAGGAGAGCCCACCAGAGGGTGAGGTCACACAGGAAAGCAGAGCTGGGGGGACCTGATCACATCATCTGAGCCCCTGGATCCAATGCACTCTAGACACCACAGCTGTCTGAGATTGATAAAAGCCCCGGGAGTCCAGACTCAGTGCACGCGCGCACGCGCGCACACACACACACACACCCTTTTAAATTCCCACTGAATTAGTAAGTGACCCTTCCTTCTCTCCTGCCGCCTGCAGGATGCTGGCCCCTGCCCCTGGCAGGGCGCATCACTGTCTTCTTGCTGGAACCTGGCCTGTCATTTCTCAGCTCCCACCAGCCTTTATGTGGACAGCCTGTGTTCAGGGGTCTGAGCCATCCCCACTCCCAGCTTCTAGCACAGCGCCAGACATGGGAGGGACGGACGGAAGGGCCGAGGGCAGGGCCTGCGCCTCCACCTGGCCCCCACACCCTAGTGCAGGCACAGGGCACAGACTCGGCACAGCGATCGGACCGCCAAGTCCGACTCCCCCAGTTTGAGCAGGTACTTTGGAGAGACGGCAGAGGATGACCAGCACGTTTGCTCCCACTCACGAGAGCACTGGGACCACGCAGGGCGGCGAGCCGGGAGGCCTCCGGCTGCCTTTCCCACGGCCCCGGAGGCTCCCGCCAGCTCCCACCACCCACGGGGCTCTCCCAGACAGCTGGGGACCAGGAAGAAGTGGCCCTCCACCTTCATAGACTGCTACGATCTGGACATGCTGAAGTGAATTTTTTGAATTGTTGAATGCTTGCCAAAAGCTCTTAAAAGAACAGTGCCGTCTGAGACATGTAGTAAATAGGACGCAATACTCCTTGCTCTAAGGGGCAGCTGCCACCTCTCACTTCCTCACTCGCTGGCCCTGGACACCTCAGCCTCCCAGAGACCCCGGTCCTCCCAGGACACCCACCACATGGGACTTCACTGAAGGGGAAGGGGGACGGGAGCCAAGGCCCACCGTGTGTTCTCGATGGCTGAAGCCAGAGCACAGGGTGGGGCCTCCTCACATGGGCTGCTGGGTCTCCCTGCACCAAGGGGTGCCATCAGCCTTCATGATGCTGACCCAGGTTCTCGTGAACAATCCTTGCAATCCCATCTCTTCCCTAGGCTGGCTGAGCTCAGGCATGGGGGTCCCAACTGTGAAGTGCACCCTGCCGACAGGCCCCAGGCAGGGGCAGTAGCCTCAGCCCCCTCCTCACTGACCAGCAGACACCGACTGAGCACTGGCTCCACACCAGTCTGAGTGCCAGTTGCTGAGAGCACCGCGCTAACTGAGGCAGGACTCCTGCCCTCTTGGCTGCCCTGGGGTCAGACAAGGACAGTCACATTCCATCAGTGCGGGTCTGGGGGCTGTGGAGGTGTCACAGGGATCATCAATCCCGATGGAAGGGGCTTCCTGAAGGAGGTGGCATCTGAGGCTTGGGACGCAGGTGGCATCTGAGGGCACCCAGCCAAGTTGCCAAAGGTCCTGGAAACCACTGCATCCGAGAAACTCATCTGTCCTCACGACAGGTCATCCTGCCATGCAGGGGTCATGGCATGGGCACGGCAAGACAGACCAGGGTAACATCACGTGTGTGAGCAGCTCCTAAGGTTTCAAGGAGAGCCCCTTGGTGGACAAGAACTGTGTCATTCACTGCTGGGACCTGTCCCCAGGACAGCAGGGCCTCGGTGCTCTGCACCCCTCACACCCACGTCTATCCTGGCTCTGCCCCCACTCCGCCCCCGTCCCCACTGGGAACCACCTCCCAGGCACCCCCAGAGGCTCTAGCCGGAGACCTGGACATCAGCCTTGCCTCTCCTGCCCCCTGCGCTCTCCCCCCTGGCCCTGGCCCTGGCCCCACGGCCACCCCCACACAGAGGCCAGGGTGGCTTCTTTAACACCGCTCCTCTGATCTAAATCCTCGAACATACCCAAGGACACGATTCTCCTACCTGACCCTCTAGACCTCTCTGAGGCTGGCCGGCCTCTTGAGCTGCGCCTTGACCCCTGCCATCAGTCCTGGCGCCCTGAGCGCCCAGCACAGCCCGCACCTTCTTCACTTACTCCCCCAGCAGCTCCTCTGGAGGGGGGCCCTGCCTGTCTTGGCACACGGCTGGGCAGGCCCTGGTCAGCCCTGGGTGAACACCTCCCGGCAGGCTGTGCCTCCACCCAAGGGTCCCAGCCACCAGCCTCCTCTGGGGCCCTGTGGTTGCCAAAAGGCTGGCCTGGCTCTGACAGCTGGGAGGCCTCTCGGACTGGGCAGTCCTGCTGGCTGGCAATCTGCTGCGACCCTCCAGGGTCAGCACAGAGGGCACCTCCACGGGCCCGACAACGCCAGTCATCCCCAGCACAGTGCTCGCCTCCCGGGGCAGTTGTTTACTTCTTTTACTCCTGCACTGGGGCTCTTGGAGGGCAGGCCTGGCCAGGGGTCACGCTGGGGCAGCCGACGAGCCAGGCACAAGTCCCTTGCTTTGCTCACGCACAGGGTGCCGCTCTGCACCTGCACCAGAGCTTCCCGAGGTGCTGGGCCCATGGGGCGCACCACCACGGAGCTGTCCCGGGGGCCCGCCTTGGAGAGTGAGCTCAGGGCAAAGGCTGTGCCCAACCTCGAATGCACCCGTTCAGCTGGAGCCCCGGGTCATCTACTTCACCTCTTTCCCTGGGTTCCTCATCTGGAAAAATTGAAGAAGTGAGTGAATGCAGAGAACAACCCAAAGCAGGTTGGAAAGGGTCTTTTCAACGCTCTCCTTGTAGCCTGTGGTGCATAACTGATGCTCGTTACACCTTTGCTCGATGGACAGGTGAACAAATTAATTAAAACTTACTGAAAAGCCCCTCGTGGGGCAGCTGCAGGCAGTGTGGGCCGGCAGGGCAGGGCCTGTGGTGTCCACGTCAATGACCGGTGATGGACGCAGAGCCTCTGGGAAAGCAACGCAGCAGGGGGCCGGTCCCCAGGGCTGCCAACCTGGCCAGTGCCCACTCTCCTCTCCCTCCCCTTGGGGGCACAAGCCAGAGACCACACGTGCTTCCTGGCTCTTGTCTGAAACTTACAGTCTGAACTCTGTCCTCCGAGGGCTGCTTTGCGTCACCCAAATTGAAACCACACGCGCCTGACTGGGTCTCTGTGCCTGCAGCCAGGAGGCATCCTTGGCTGGGCCGCGATGCTGGGGTCAGACCTGCTCGCTGGCCTCGGAGACAAAGTGGAGGACGCGGTGAGCTTTTCAGGAGATGCAAAGCCCAGAAGGGCCCAACGACAGCGGACTTCTGGGCCCACTGGGTGCTAGTCCAGTGCGACCCGCACAGGGGCCCTCAGGCTCACTTCATGCAGAGCCCAGAGATGCCCGGAACTCTGCGGGGAGGCGGCCAGTGTTGCAGCAAAGACTGGGGCCAGCTGTGTACTCGTCACTCAGCAGCTGGTCACACGGGCGAGTCTGTGCCTCGGTTTCCTCACCTCCAGATGGGGACAAGAGAGCTTCCCTCCCAGGCTGCTGTGAGGGCTCAGATCCGGCCCGTGGGAAGCCCTGAGGACAGGGCCAGCGCACAGTGGTACACACAGCGGGAGTACACAGCGGGCGCTCATCATGGGCAAGGGGCCTCTGCATGCAGGGCATTGCTGGGCTGGGGGTAATCATCTCAAGCAGCGGCTTCCAGGGGCAAAACAAAACGACAGAGGCTGGGTGAGCTGGAGAAAGGGGAAGTGAGGGGCGACCAGGTGACAGTGGGGGCTGGGATGCCCTCAACTCTCCAGACCACCTGGGGAAGGCCTGGGAATGAGGAAGGAGACCTGCCCTCCCGGCCCCTGCACGCCCGCACACCCACACACGTGCAGTTCTGACGCAGGCCTCCCTCAGGGCAAGAAGGAATCTGACACACATGCAAGCCCCCAAACGCACACAGCCTTGAGATGATGCAAGACCAGTCCCCCAAGAGGAGTTCCGGGTGTGCTGACGTGCAAGGTGGCGCCCCTGGAGGAGAGGCTGGAATGGCACCAGGAGGCCCGGATGCCTGGTGACATTCGTGAGGCATATTAACGCACAAACCATCTCTGTGCACCACCATGCCAGGTGCCCACAGCGGTGAGGGGCCGCGACTCAGCACTGCACCAACCGTGGGGGGCTTCTGCACGCACCAGGGCCCAGAGCACAGGGCCCCACGTGGTCAGTGTGATCCTGCCCACTTCTCAGATGCAGAAACAGGCTCAGAGGGGCCGCCGACTCCCTCAGGAGGACACGGCTCAAGGCCAGCAGCCAAGCGGAGAGTCACACAGCAGCCTGCCTCTGGCCCCTCCTGGGCCACCTCCTGAGGTGGACCACACCCTGACATTCAGTAGGTAACAGGTCCTGTGACAGATGCGTGCTCGCAGAGACAGGACGGGAATGTTCTGGAACAGCTGGCATGGGAGCCAGAGAGCGTTTCACATGCTGCAGGTTTCCACCACAAAGTCACTAAGTCACCCTATCTGCCTGTGAGTGGTATTCATTTTTAAAATAAAAGAAACAGAATTGGGACTATCAGACCATAACATGCACAGTAAGGCAAAGCATTGTTCTGCAAATTTCCATTCCCACTGAGTGTGAGTGTGCAAGTGTGCCAGTCCGGGGCACGTGTGTCTCCTGCTGGGTTCAAGGTCATGCAGAGGCAGAGCCCAGAGCCAGATAGGGTTCCGGCAGGTGGAGATGGTGGACAGAGGTCCCCATGCAGTAAATGGAGATGGGGAAGCTTGGAGGCAGACCTGGGGGCCCTGGAAGGGTCTCTGTGTGCAGGAAGGAGGGGGTGGTGGCCCAGGAGAAGTGAGGAGCTGCTGCTCCGCGTCCCCCGTCAGTGATGGAGTCACTGGCCTCCCTTTGCAGGGCTGGCTGCCTGGCAGACAGACGACGCACCAAATGGGTAAATCACTGGAAGAGCAACCCTGATCTGGCTGCGTCTTCCCCAAACACCAGAGCCAGAGGCTGGGCTCCCCACGTCAAGCGTCTGTGGACCTCACAGTGAGGTGTGGGCCTTCCCACTCATGACAGCCCCTAAAGCATGAGGGAACCTCTCAGACAAGGCTTGTCACACCCTACTCCCGGTCCTGCTCCCAGCTCGCTCCTGATGCATCTCAAGTGCAGGCCCTTGCCCCTTCCTGGCCCCTCACCGCTGCAGTCACCCAGGAGGTCTGGGGCACTCTCTACCCCTCCCCCACCCCAGGCAAGGCCATTTCCTCCCCTGGCCTCCCCCTGGGCTAAGCCTTGCTCAGGTGTCATCTCTTCCCAGAAAGCAGGCCCCAGGTCCAGGGCCACCTCTGTGCTTCCCAGACCCCAGGCTTCCCTCTGCTCCCCATGAAACTGTGGACTCCTTGGGGACAGGCGCAGGTCTGTCATGCCCGTGGCCACCTGGCACAAAGGGCTGTGCTCCGTGAGCAGGAGGTGGACGGAGGAGGCATCAAACCAGAGCACCCCTCCCCCAAGTCTGTGAGGCGCCGGCACTGCGAACAGCTGTCCTGTCCTACCCGGTCCTCACACTGCCTCACCTTTGCTCCTGGGCGGCTAAGAACAGAAAGCTGAAGAGGCTCACAAGTGCCCGGAGAGAGGGACAACCCTTAGCAGCCCGGCCCAGGGAAAGAGGAGAGCACTGGGGACCCGGTTACAGGCCCACGTACATCCTGGGGTGCGTGGCAGCCGAGAGTGGCCTTGTGGGCCCTCAGACCAAATGGCCCCTGAGGAGTGGCCCCAGGGCACAGGGGACAGCCGGGCCTCTCTGAGCGCTGTGCAGGGCCAAAGCTGGGTGGGGAGCCTCCTTCCCCATGCAGACTGCCTGGTACCAACTGCCCACGAGCCCTGGCTGTGAGCAAGTTGGAGCTGGAGCCAGCAGTTTATAAATAAAATAAGGGAATGTGATGTCTGCTACAACCCAAGTTTATGAACGAATGGGCAGAGCCTGCTGTGCAGGTGGGAGCCCAAGGGCCAGGGGTGGGGCCGGGGGCCTGAACCTCAGGAGAACCCTCGCAGGGGCGCCTGGTCCATGTGCTCGTCCCGCTTCCACAGTGTGGCCCTGGGCAGGCCCCATCCCCATCCCCTTACCCATGCCAGCCACTCTTTCTTGGCTCCTGGCACGCTGGGCCCGGGGCATGGCTGAGGCAGCTGTGTCTCCCACATCTGGTGCAGGTCCAACTTGGGGTCCAGGAGCTCGGGACACCCCGCTCTTCTGCTCCACTGAGGCAGTGGCACTGAGCTGTGAGCAGGCCTGGGGCTGTGGTGGTGGTGGAGGCTGTGGCCCAGAGGGGCTCTCGGGAGGGGCACTGGAATCCATCCTGCTGGCAAAAAGAGCCTCAGGTCAGACACACACAGGGCAACCAAGCCTGGCCTCTTATTTTTGGCAGGGGAGGCTGGGGAGAAACAGGGCTGCCCGACACTCTTAGGGCATTTTACTTAACCTCACAGTAGCTGCCCCAAGACCATTCCATTTCACAGATGAAGAAATTGGGGGAGAAACTCCCACAAGGCCATCTGGCTCAATAGGTCCTGAGCTCAGGCCTCGAGTCCCCGCCTCGCCAGGCACGAGCCCTGTGGCCTCATGCATCCTCCTCAGGAGCGGTGGGGATGACGGGATGTTGGGAGGATCAGTGAGATTTGCCACACGGAATGCTGAGCCCAGGGCCCAGCTGGGGTGGCTGAACAGTGCCTCCAAATCCATGCCCACCCCAAATCTAGGGAGGTGGCCCCCTATTTGGGAAAAGGGGCTTCTGCAGATGTAATTAAGGATCTGGAGATGAGATCATCCTGGATTAGGGTGGGCTTTAATCCAATGACCGGTGTCCTTATAGGAGGACAAGGGACACAGAGGAAGGCCCCATGAAGACAGAGGGAGAGACTGGAGAGGTGCAGCTGGGGCCAAGGGACCGAGGCGTGCCAGCCGCACCAGAGGCCAGGAGACAGGCACAGAAGGGCTCGCCCCACACGGCACCAGCCCTGCTGACTGCTTGGTTTGGGACTTCTGCCTCCAGAACTGAGACACAATAAATTTCTCGTTTGAAGCCACCAAGTTTCTGGTAATTTCTTACATAAACTGTAGGAAACAAATACACTGGCACAGAGTAAAAGTTAAATAATGTGAGAAGGGGAGGGCAGGGGAAAGGCCTGGAGGGAGTGGGGAGGGGAACCGCTGGTGGAGCCAGATTTAGGCAGACCTGCCAACCCCGAGGCCTTCCACGCCAGGCCCGAACCACTGAAACTGCAGCAGACTAGACAGTAGAGATCCTGTGACGGTCCAATGACAGGAGAGAGAGGGCTCGATTTGACGTTAAAGGGCTGTGTGTGCTGTGCAGCAACAAGCAAGACCTGCACAAGCCCCGGGATCCTGAACCTGGGGCCCTGGATGGTTTTTGGGGGACACGGACCCCTGAACCTGTCAGAACCAGGTGTGCACTGTGTGTGTGGTGGGGGAAGCCAAGAAGGCCTCTCCTCAGATTCCCAGAGGATCCTGTGACCCTTCCCAGACTCAGTGCCATGTCCATCCTTTCTGCTGGGATGAGGTAACAGCAGGAAGAGGCTGGTAATGAGGAAACCTGGCTCCCAACCCTAACCTGCCAGGGCTGCCATGCCCTTGGCTTTATGCCCACCAGCACTGTGACCCTGAGCAGGCCACGCCCCTCTCTGCACCTCAGTTTCATCAGTCACCCAGGCTCAGAGGCCCTGAGAGGACCAGAGGTGAGACGGGAGTCCGCGAGCTACACCATGGGGCTAGGTTCCCAGGCATCCCCGAATGGCCAGCCGCAAGCACCAAGCCTGCCAGAGCTGGCACCTGATGAAGTTTCTGGAGACTGGTGTCACAGAAGAGCTGGGGGTGGCCGAGGCACCATAAGCCTGTCCCCAGGGGCCACACGGCCATGTCTGCCCCATCTCTGGCTACAAGTGAGTCCTAGAGACAGGATCTGTGTCCGCCAAAGAACCCTGCAGATTGCAATCTGGACATTCCTCCCTCAGAGCAACTAAGCCCTTACTTTAAAACATCCCTCCCAAAGGCCCCGGGTGCAAACCCACAGGATGGGCAAGCCATGCGAATCTGCAGGAAATCAACAGGATGGTGGGTGCTATTTGCCAACTCCAGACTTTCAGGACCCAGAGAGGCAACTCCTGTAAGATTCCTCCGTGAGCTGCACGTGCAGACCACGGTGAGCACGCGGCCAGCTGGGGGCGGGGGCGCTCAGCCCAAGACGCGGCACACAGAACCTGGCGGCTCAGCCTGCCTGCCCCTATAGCTCCCGGTGCCCCAGCATCAAGTGCCGCCTTGGAATGGCAGTGGGCAGCGCCCCCTCATGAGAGCTGACTTATGCCAGGGCACCTGTCATCATGACAGCAGCACACCTGTGCCTGGAGCGTGCTCCATCCTTCCCGCATATCTTCTTGGGGTTCTTCATGTGGCCCGTGAGGCAGACACTTCTGGAGAAGTGTCTGATCCTTCAACCCTCAGCCTATTTTATAGATGAGGACACTCAGGTCCAGAAAGGTGGGACTCCTGCTCAAGGCCGTGCAGCTCAGGGTCTGAGGCAGAGTTCAAATCCAAGACCCAATTGGAACCCCCAGCCTCCACGCCTCTGATCTTGCAGTCCTCTTCCTGGAATGCTCTTCTGCCCCTCCCCATCCCAATCCCAGCCTTCGATTCAAGTCCAGGGCCCAACTCGCCTTCCTGGGGGCTTCCCAGAGGCCTCTGCTGAGTCCCATCCCATCACCTGCTCTCAGATAAATACACAGCATGTAGGTGTCTCTCCATCAGAGGTGGATTAGAGACGCTCATCTGTCTCCCCCTCTATCAGGAGACCTGAGTCAAGGCTGTCCCTGAACAACAGGACATGATTTTACCACTGGAAGCAACATGGGCAGTGAGTGGCAGTTCTACTGCTTACCTGGAGCCACTTAACCCCACGGTGCCACAGTTTCTCCATCTGTGAAATGGGGATAACACCTCCCATGTAGGGGTGCCATTGGGATGCAAGGTGTGAAGAGAATGCAATCTCTTGTAGTCGGCAGCGGGAGCTACAGGGGCAAACTAAAAAGCGTTAAAAAACACCCAACCCATTTCTCACAGGTGCTAAATAAAGGCATATTCAAGAGAGAAACCCCTTATAATAGGAATTCCAGGAAAATGCAGTTCTGGCTGGCCTGTTGGACTATTATGATAAAAATAAAACTGTTTAAAGGAAAATGTGTAGTTAGGAAGAATGGGTGAATAAAATCAGACTCATTTTCAGGTGTCCTGAGAGCCAGCCTAGACCCTCTTGGGTCAAAGGCCTTGTTGCTTTAAAGCAAACAACAGGACTCACTGCCAGGGTTGTGTCACAGAAAGAATCGCAGCCAGTCTCCTGGTGGGAAGACCTGCCTGGTGTCTGCTCCTTCCTTCTCTGACGAGTCTTCTTGCTGGCGACACTGGGAGCCCCATTCGCCTGCAGTCCCTGCCCCCCTGCCTGGCACTCGTCAGGGCAGCCTGGCTTTAGGGCGCAGCACTGGGCAGGGAACAGCCTACCTGATCTTGCTGCATGACCCCAAGCAGGCCCCCGCCGGCATCCAGAGGCAGAACAGGGCTGCCCTCCAGCCCCGGCTCCAAGATTCTCCCACCCACCTACAAGTGGGGCATCAGCCCCAGCTGCCGCCTGATGGCCAGAGTGCTGGCTTAAAAACCAGCATTGCGGAAGGTCAAAGAGCAGAGTGGCAGGCATTCTTTCCATGCGAGCATTAAGGCATATTTCGCGTCCAAACACAAACTGCCAACACCAAGAAGCTGAGCTGAGGGGCTGCCACCTCGGACAGGGCTGCACAGACAGGGACCACGTGTGGCCTTCTGCCCCCACACACTGCCCCTTGCTCAGGCCAGCCCCGCCCCTGAAACAAGCCTCCGCTGCGGGAAGCCTTAAAGGTGCTCCAGCGCCCTCTGACCAGAGCCTCTACTACTAGGATCCCAGCCCTGGGGAGTAACCAGGGTCACACACAGGTTTCACTCAAGGTCGCAGCCACACTTTCCAGCACCATCCAGCGAGGGCAGATATGGAAATTATGGTCCAACCATAGGGAAATGTTGGGATAAGACTGTTGCACAGGATTTAAAGCAGCAGGAGATGCTGTCGTGAGTCTCCAGAATGAAAACAAAATTACCTGAAAAGATGGAATAAAATGCTCCCCAAAATGTTAATACTGACTATCTCGGGTAGAGGGATTATGGGTGGTTTTATTTTATGGGTGGTTTTATTCTACTTTTTCTAAGTGTACTTCCTTAATTTTCTATAATGAATGTGCAAGGTTTTTGTAATAAAAATAAGTTATTTTAAAACACATTTGTGATGGAGCCCGGGCCTGTGGATCCTAGGGTCTGGAGTATCTGCTTGGCCTGGCCCTGCCCAGCCCCCTGGCACAGGGCTGATCCTCAAGACAAGGGCACAAAGCCCTTGGAGACTCCCAGGTACCTATTTTTGCTCCAGAGTATTAAGGGCCGAACCAAGGAACACTCTGGCTCCACTCGATGTGCCAAGTTCACAGGAACAAAAGGGGAGTCAAGCTGGGAATGTCCCAGGCAGTGACCATGGGCAGCCATAAGTGTCTCCCCTGTGGCCGAGCACCCATGAGTCTGGCCTGGGAGGGTCAGCAGGCATGGACAGTGGGCTGATCCTGCACCAGGCACTGTGCGGTGCCTGCCTGCCCCAGAAAGGCCTCCTAAAGGGCCGACCTTCGAGCAGCCCAGTCTGGATGGGAAAGAGGACAGCTAAACAGACAGCCACAGTGACGGAGCTGCGCTTGGGCTGTTAGCACAGAGGCGGCTCACTTGGTTTCAGAAGGGGGCAGGGTGGTAAGGATTCTGGAAGAGAGGCCTTGACTAGCTTTCAACACAAACAGGCTTGAGCCCGCGAGTGGGGAGGGAGTTTGGGAATCATTAATTTCTGTTCTGACAAGTGGAGCTTTCTGGGGAACCTGGCCCAGTCCTTTAGGAGGTGAAGGAGCCCTGCCCTCTGTCCCCACTTTTTGCACTTGATTCCAGCAGGGGCCTGCCCAGGAGAAAAGGCAGTGGAGGAGGAGAGAGCAGCAGCATGGCCAGGAGGGAAGTGACCACTGGGGAGAGGACACAGGAAGGAGAGGCTGAGTGGGCAGCCAGCAGGGGCAGTCCCAGGGCCTGAGCATTGGAGCCAGAGTTTAGCCTGGGGCTAGACGGAAGTGCAGAGAAGGGAAGTGACGGTTGAGAACCATCAGGGCTGTGTGGGGACAGGATGGGGAAAATAGGAAGGAAGTGGGCAGCTGTCCAGGGAACAGGTGAGGAGGCCTGGCCCAGGGCAGAGCATCACCACTGAGTGGGGGAGCAGAGGTGGCCTGGTTTGTGGCTGGGTGCCACTTTCTGAGATGGGGACTGGGAAGGGGGAAGGAGCCATATAAAGCATAAAGCCCTCTTCCTATTATGATTCTTCTTATCACCACCACCAGAGACCAAATGGTCTCTGTCCTACAGCAAAGGCATTTGGGTGGGCAGGACTGAGCGGGGTTCCCTGCGACCAGCCCCAAAGGCCTGTCCTGCCCTGCCCGGGAAGGGAAGCGGAAGCCTACAGGGGAACCCCTCCCCCTCCCCTTCCATCCAGGGAAAAAGGGTGTGATGTTTCCCTGAGTCCAGACAGAGGCCCATCTGCTGGGTGGGGCAGACGGAGGAGGGTGGGGAGGAAAAGGGAGGAGGTATATAAAGGTGCCTTTCTCTACATCCCTGGTCAGATGCCAAGGGGCTCCCAGGAGAATCACAGCCCCTTGCAGAGGGGACAGTACAGTGCCAAGTGTGGCCTCCTGACTTCCACTGGCATGGCTCCCTCACCAGGGCTGCAGTGAGGGTGGGTGGGCAGCCAGCATGGAGGAGGGTGTCCAGGGCACGGCTCGAGTGATGGGTCCCAGTAGAAAGAAAAGCCCTTTGCAAACCCACCAAATGCCAAGGGTCATTGTCAAAGGTGAGGAAAGGCGAGCACTAGCTCTGAGCGCCTGGATGAGTGGGTGGGAGTAGTTGGGGGGCTGGCCAGAGGACACCCACCAGGCTCTGCCTAGATCCAACCCAGATAAGCATCCTGCAAATGGGACTGTAATTCCTGCCCCTATTAAATCACTGGGAGAGCTAAATAGTGTACCAATGGTAGTTCCTTGGAATTTCTTAATATCAAGTGCAAAAAGTGGGGACAGAGGACAGGGCTCCTTCACCCGCTAAAGGGCTGGGCCAGGTTCCCCAGAAAGCTCCACCTGTCAGAACAGAAATTAATGATTCCCAAGGCCTGATTCATACCAGGCAGGGCCCAGGGGCGGCCATAGGCCGCCCCCACCTTATTGAGGAGCCCCAGGGAGTGCATAACTGCCTCACAGATTCTAAGCGGGCTGTGGGGGCTTCCGCCTGACCCAGGCAGAGGCTGCCCCCTGGGGAGGGATGCGGTCCCCACTGGGGAACTGAGCTTCCATCACACCCCCGCAGTTCCCACCTGGGGGCCGATATCTTCCACAGGCCAGGGGGCACTGAAGGCTGTCCTGGGTCCTGCCAAGGCCGGAGAACGGCCGCGGGGGAGGGGACATGACGGGGCAACTCCGGGACTGGGCAGTGGGGCGCAGGGAGGGACGCCCCTTGCCAGCCGCTGGTCCCCCCAGCCCCCACCATGAGCCACCTGTCCCTCGTGGCTGTTTTCCCGCCCCGCAATGGGGTTTCGCAGCGAGCCTAGCGGATGTGACAGTGCTCGACAGTGCTCGGAGCACGCGACGGGTCCGGGCTGGGGCCAGGGGGCTCGCACACCCAAGGAAGACCCGACCCATGTCCAGGCCGGGATCGCCGTGGCCGTCGCGGAGCGGGCGGGACATCGGCCCTCCAACTTCTGGGAACAAATGCAGGGGCCGTTGGGACCAGCCGCCCAGCCGCTCAGAAGGGGAAACTGAGGCTTGAGACCGGTGGCGCCTCCCGCCTCTCCCCAGCCCCCCACGCGGCCGAAGTACTCACCGGCCGGAGAGTGGGTCGACAACACCCCCGAGCCTCCCAGTCCGCCTTAAAGTTGCCCGAGAGGAGATATGCGCGCCGGGGACGGAGGGGAACCGCCAGGACAGTGCAGGCGGCGCTGGCTACAGCTGGAGCTGGGCGGGGGGGGCGGAGCCATGGGCGGGGCAGCAGGCCGCCCTCCACTCAGGACGCTGCCGGCTCGGCCTTCTGAGCGGCCGACGTGACTGCCAATCATATCGCACCTCCTCCAATCACGAAGAGCCTCGCCTGTCTGCCCCTACTAGACCAGCCAGGAGGCCGGAGGGCGCCGGGAGGGCTGGTCCGACCCGCCCACGGCGAAAAGTTTCCGAGCCGACTCGAGCCTGGCCCCGCCCCGGCCCTGGCCCCGCCCCGGCCCTGGCCCCGCCCCGGCCGTCCTGCCCTGGCCCCGCCTCGCCCGCAAGGCGTTCTGCCGGAACGCAGAAGGAAAGGCGCCTTCTTTCCTTAACAGGTGGTTGGGTCCTAGAACGTGACTCAGGCCATCTTTCACGTATCACTCTAGTCCCAGGTGAAACGGGTAGTATTGCTATTGCAATACTAACACCTCGAGTGCCTATTACGTGCCAGACGCCTTAATTCAGGCCCTGCCAGAGCTGAAGAGGGCTCCCCTTATTCAGCCCCAGGGATAGAAAAGTGTGGCCCATTTAAAAGTGTACATGTAACCAAGTGCTGCTTTAAATGCAACGTCAGACGCTTTTCACAGGTAACTGTGGGATTCATTTGAGAAAATATATTAGTCCAAGGAATAAGGCAAAGCTCAGGCAGTTTGGAAACCCTACTTTCCATCTTGCCCTGTGTCTGAGAGGTGTAGTTTGGAAATGAGGGCAAAGGTCTCTCCCTGAAACAGGCTCTCGGGACAGTGAGGCCCAGGCCAGTGGCCCTGGGGGCCCTGCAGGCTGTGTCGGCTCTGTGTCCGGTCCTCACAGCCAACCTGAGTGCCTGTCCTGGGTTATCATAGCAGAAACTGGCTCAGAGCCACTGCCAGAGACATATTACTAACATATTGGGAGCCAAGACTCCAGATGGTTTTGGAGATGAGTTCTCTCCTCTGAACACACTAACGCGGGGACTTTTGTGAAAGCTATTCAGTTAACATTAGTCGCCTCATTTTTATGCTCCAGCTGCTCCCTCCAGCCCATCCTCACCTTCTCGTCTAACACTATGCAGTTCACAGAAGAATGAAGGACACTAGCCCTGAGCAGTCCCCGCTCTGCCCCAGGCTCAGTCTGCAGGGCCCTTCACACATCGAGACTGTTCATTTGACCCCTAAAGACCCAGTGAGGTAAGTGTCATCAGGCTCGTTTTCATCGATGAGAAAATTGAAGCTCGGACATAGTTATTTGCCCAACATCACACAACTCTTTCCCCTCTTATAATACACTTACTACAGAAAATTTGGAGAATTACAAACAAGTAGAAAGAAGAAAAATAATAATTCAAAAACTATACTGTTGACATTTCAGGGTATATGCATATTTAAGAAAGGGTTTCCAAAGGTCAGTGTGATTAAATGTGTGTGTGTGTGTGTGTGTGTGTGTAAGCCCATTTCATTGGGGCAGTCCCTGTGATTACACTGCATGTGTGTGTGTGGCTATTTCATTAGGCAAAGTCCTAGAGGTAGGAACACTGGATCCTGATAGGCTTTTTCAGGTTTATAGATAAAATTTCACCAGAACAAGTTTCTCAAAATTATTTGCAGTTTACCTCTGAAGGGGCACACACTGTCATGGGAATTGCCTTTTTTTTTTGTAACCTTTTCCTAATATGTTAAATGAAAAATAGTCTCTTTGCCATTGTAATTAGCATTTCCATGGTAATTGTTGAGGCTGAACATTTCATGTTTCTTAATTTTAAGAAGCATTGCTCTCTCATTTGTCTAGTGGGAACTTAGAGGCTCTCTGAAAACGAATTAGACAAGTTTCTTTTATTCCCTACCCATTTTACTGCCAAACCTCTCCTTCAGCTCAAAGGACTAGGGGCCTCCCTCAATTGCTCTTGCAACCCACTTTGGGGACCCAGCAGCCCTCCTCACACTTCAAGGCTAAAGAACTTGGAAAGTCACAGGCACATTCAGAAAGAGAACCACTGAGGTAAGGAAACTTAGCAAACTGGAAGATAACATATAAGAGTAAATACAATGTAGAATAAAAAATAGGAAGAAAATGAAAGGCTTACAGAGCCCTTCCAGGAGGTACTGCAAGCAAAGAACAGAAGGGGCTATAAAAGAAACAGAAATGAAAGAAATGCTAGAGGAAAATGTCTCAGAGCTGAAGTTACACTGTGTGAAGTCTCCAAGGATTAAGAAGAAAGTCATGCAGAGTTCCAAAAAGAAACAGTCACACCCAAAGTCAGGGGAATCACAGTGGTGCCAACTTCCAAGGGGCCGGGGACATTAGAACAATGTCCAGGGACCCTGATTATCTGATCAAGGAGCTTTTCCTCTGCCATAGTGGAATTCATCTGTCAGGGAATAAGAAGGAAAATATCTGACATGAGAAGACACAGAGAGGGTCTCTCTACCTACAGTGTTCCCCTCTCACTGAGAAAGTCCAATCACGGTGGAGAACTCAAGACAGAGCAGATAGGAAGAACAGAAAATGGTGGTGAGCAGTGACCCTTGCAAAACACGTGACGCGGTTTAATCTAAATACACATTGGATTTTGTATGATAATTGCTAAGTAAGGATTCTTGAAATGTATGCCACATGCTGTAAGGGTCTCCCATATTCATCTGGAAGTGAAAAATAGATTCATTCTAGCAACCACAGGAGTGAGGGAGCACGGGGGGAAGTGGAGAACTCAGAGCATTTTAAGATCACATCCGGTTAGGGGAGGTTGAGCGGTTGGAGTATCTGCTCTGGTGCCTGAGGCAGGGGAGAGCGGAGAGGAAAATCTGGTGGGGAGGGTGCCATGTATTTACTTTAAATACATGAACAGGGACACACTGGTTTAATTACGACTCTCAGGAATCAGAAGCAGCAACGAGTGAGAGGAGAAGAAGCAGAGTACATTACAATTTCTGAATAAATGGGTTGAGGTTGGGTGTGGAGAGAATGGCCATGGAAACAGCATTAAGGAAGGGGAAAGGGAGTGGCAGCACCAACTTCAATAACAGTGAACGTAAAATGAGATGAAATACATAAAACTGTGGAGATCGACTTTCATAGAAAATACGAACATGCTGAATTTCCCATCAAAAGCTTGTGAGATTGGGGTAAAAATTAAAATCCACTTAAGTGCTGTTTACAAGAAATGCCCCCCAAATGCTAAAAATAGAGGTCTGAAGAGGACATTATTTAAAAATTGAAATTAAAGAAAAATAACAAGAATGGTAAATTGCTATTATATAAAGAAGAATTCAAGGCAGAAAGCATCCACAGGAACAAAGAGGTATATCATATAATGCTGCAAAGTACAATCCACAAAGATTCAATAGTCAGAAACCTTAATGTACCAGAAAATACAGCAGCTGCGATGGTCACTTTTATGTATCAGATTTGTGAGGCCATGGTACCCAGGTGTGGTCAAACATCAGTCTAGATATTGCTGTGAAGGGATTTTCTTAGATGAGAGTAATATTTGAATCTGCAAACTTTGAGTGAAGCAGATTATTCTCTGTAAGGTAGGTGGGCCACATCTAATTAGTTGAAGGCCCTAAGAAAACTAGACTGAGATCCCCTTATGAAGAGGGAATTCTGCTAGCAAATGGCCTTTACATTTGCACTGCAACATCAACTCTTCCCTGGATCTACAGCCTACTGTCCTGCCCTACAAACTGTGGACTTGCCAGCCCCCACAATCACATGAGCCAGTTCCTTAAAATAAATCTTTCTCTCTCTCTCTCTCTGTGTATAGGGCCAGAGGCCGGCCTTCACTCCCCCACTGTGCTTTGCTGTTGTGTATTGAGTGAATGAATGAATGAGTCCACTATGTGTGGACCTCATAAGGAGCTCTAGCTTGCCTTCAGGACAGTATAAACTCTTTCAAGTAACATCTAAGTGCACCTCACGCACTTCAGTCCTATTGTCCTGCCCGCAGTCCCATCTTCTTCCTCTGGTGTCCAGGTTCTCTGTTCATATTTGTGTCCCGCTTCCTCTCTGCCTTACTTCAATTTACTCAGCACATGTTGATCGACTTCCTGCCAGTTCCAAGCACACACAGGAAAGTGAAGAACATTGGTGATCTGTCTGCTGAAGGACAGCAGCAGATTTGCCTTTCTCAGACCAGCAGGTACTAGGCCAAAAATGACTTCCCTAATTCCCGGGCCTGGGAATGTTACCTTATTTGGAAAAAGGTCTTTGCAGACTTGATTAAATTGAATGTGATGGAAGTACATGAGAAGGGGGATTATCCTGGATTATCCCAGCAGGCCCTAAATGTAATCACAAGTGTCCTTGTAGGAGAGAGGCAAAGGGAGACCTAGCACACGCACTGCACCGAGAAGGCCATGGGAAGATGGAGAGAGACAGGACGGTGCAGGGCTGATGGCTGCAGTGAGGCGACCAGACACCCAGGAGCGCCGGCAGCCACCAGAAGCTGGAGGAGGTATAGATCCTCCTTGACTGGGGCCCAGTGGAACTGATTGCAGACTTCTGGCCTCAGAATGGTGACAGAATAACTTTCTATTATTTAAGCAGCTGGGTTTATAGCGATCTGTTACAGCAGCTGTGGAAAACCAATACAATCTGTAATGTGTTGGTATTATTCATCTGGTGCCCACTGGGGTGCTACGGATGAGCCTGGGTGAGGTGCAGAAACCCAACCCTTGGCATAAGCAAGCAGAGTATTCTACCAGCCCCTTGGCATTCAGATCAATACTCATTAAAATCAAGGGATCAAGGGGCCAAATCACCCCCTCATGGGTCCCAGAACGATAATCGAACTGTACTGAGAATCGGGGAAGCGCCCGCGAGTGACCAGGCTGAGTGATCCGGGTGCTCTGCAGCCCCAGCCCTGAGGGTGGCCCACTGGGCTAGCCAGGTGACAACACAGGAGCCTGTCAGCCACACACTGGGCTTCTGCACCAGGGCCACCCCAGGACCACCCCCATCGGCATCCCGGGGGAGCCAGGCCCAGGAATTCACCTGTTAATAAGTTGGGGTGGGGGGCGGTTCTGACTCATAAGGAAGTTTGAGACCCAGGAGTGTAAATCGAGTGATCGACACTGTGACTTCTCCCTGGACCAGCAGCATGGAAGTCCTTCACCTGGACTAGTGTTGAAAATGCAGAACCCTGCACCCCACCTCAGATCCTGAGTCAGACAGACCTGCGTTTTGTAGAGACACCCTGTGATGCATACAGATACTAAAGTCGGAGGAGCCCTGGCCTAGGCTGGGGGCTGCATGAATATTCACCACATGGAGAGCCCATTCTGCCCGAGAGTGCTGGATGGATGGGGAGCAGAGGAGCCACACTGGGAGTCAGCAGGTCTGGGGCACATTCAGGTCATGTTCCACCATAAGCAGGACCTCTACCCAGCTTCCTGCTGGAGGCCCTCCCACCTGCCCTTGGCCATATCCAAGACACAAGCTGTCTTTGGTGTTACATCTCGATGGATTTTCCTGACGCCACGATGACCGGGTGGCCTCCCTCCACCTCCAAGAAGGTGGAGACCCCTAGGATCTCACATCTCACAGCTGGTTGGGGCAGAGCCTCTGGGCTCCCAGGTCCCTGCCCTGTCCTGCCACCCCTACCCCAGCAGCACCCCCTCCCTCCTTTTCTCTGTCCCTCTCTGAACCCCAGTTCACAGTCCCTCTACAGTCTCCTTGGAACTGCAGTGCAAGTGGCCAGAGCTCTGACGGAGGGCTTGGTGCTGGCCACATGGCTGTGGGTCACCAGGGCTGGGTGCACATCAGGGGCTCCACTGCGCCATGCACCCATGCCTGCCTACACCTGCATGCATCCCCACACGCACACCCACACATGCATTGTTGCTCTGAGTCCCTCGTGAGCCTGAGTCGTGGTTTACTCATCTCTGAAGGCAGGGAGTTAATGCTATTTAATGGTCTTGTGAGTCACCGAGTACATGGTGAAGTTTCATTTGGGAGAAAAGCATTAAGGAGGCAAAGGCAGCTTCGAGGCAGAAGGACGGACGCCTGCACAGGGGAGAAGCACCGTTCCAAGCCCCCCCTTTGCCCTGCCACCCCACTGTCACTGGTCCCAGCCCTTCATCAGCGTTCTCCAGAGAAGCAGACCCAATAGTGAGACAGAGCAGCGGAATGGGGCACGGATCACGCTGTTGTAAAACCTACTTACCTGTGAAGAAGGCCCAGTTTATTATTCTTTAACTTAATCTATGTGCTGTTCTTCCTCTCCTTCTAGCCCCTCAATCAATTAAGTAAGTTTGTAACTAGGAGGAGAGAGAGCCCTCCAGTGTGTAACCTGGAGGGTAAAAGAATGCTGAGATCCAGATCAACACAACCTAAATAACTGTGTTCTTTTTTTTTTTATTAAGGTATTATTTATATACACTCTTATGAAGGTTTCACATGAGAAAACAATATGGTTACTACAGTCACCCCTGTTATCATGTCCCCCCATATCCCATTGCAGTCACTGCCCATCAGTGTAGTGAGATGCCACAGAGTCCCTATTTGCCTTCTCTGTGCTACACTGTCTTCCCCGTGACCCCCCACACCATGTGTGCCAATCATAATACCCCTCAATCCCCTCCTCCCTCCCTCCCCACCCACCCTCCCCCACCCCTCCCCTTTGGTAACCGCTAGTCCCTTCTTGGAGTCTGTGAGTCTGTTGCTGTTTTGTTCCTTCAGTTTTGCTTCCTTGTTATACTCCACAAATAAGGGAAATCATTTGGTACTTGTTTTTCTCTGCCTGGCTTATTTCACTGAGCATAATACCCTCTAGCTCCATCCATGTTGTTGCAAATGGTAGAATTTGCTTCTTTCTTATGGCTGAATAATATTCCATTGTGTATATGTACCACATCTTCTTTATCTATTTATCTACTGATGGACACTTAGGTTGCTTCCATTTCTTGGCTATTGTAAATAGTGCTGTGATAAACATAGGGGTGCATATGTCCTTTTGAATCTGTGAAATTATATTCTTTGGGTAAATTCCTAGGAGTGGAATTCCTGGGTCAAATAGTATTTCTATTTTGATCTTTTTGAGGAACCTCCATATTGCTTTCCACAATGGTTGAACTAGCTTACATTCCCACCAGCAGTGTAGGAGGGTTCCCCTTGCTCCACATTCTCGCCAGCATTTGTTGTTCTTAGTCTTTTCAATACCGGCCATCCTAACTGGTGTGAGGTGATATCTCATTGTGGTTTTTATTTGCATTTCACTGATAATTAGTGATGTGGAGCGTCTTTTTATGTGCCTGTTGGCCATCTGAATTTCTTCTTTGGAGAATTGTCTGTTCATATCCTCTGCCCATTTTTTAATTGGGTTATTTGCTTTTTGGCAGTTGAGGCATGTTAGTTCTTTATATGTTTTGGATGTTAACCCTTTGTCAGATATGTAATTTACAAATATATCCTCCCATACTGTAGGATGCCTTTTTGTTCTGTTGATGGTGTCCTTTGCTGTACAGAAGCTTTTAAGTTTGATGTAGTCCCATATGTTCATTTTTGCTTTTTTTTCCCTTACTCGAGGAGATGCATTCAGAAAAAATTGCTCATGTTTATATTCAGGATATTTTTGCCTACGTTGTCTTCTAAGAGCTTTATGGTTTCATTACTTACATTCAGGTCTTTGATCCATTTCGAGTTTACTTTTGTGTATGGGGATAGACAATAATCCAGTTTCATTCTCATGCATGTAGCTGTCCAGTTTTGCCAACACCAGTTGTTGAAGAGGCTGTCATTTCCCCATTGTATGTCCATGGCTCCTTTACCATATATTAATTGACCATATATGCTTGGGTTTATATCTGGGCTCTCTAGTCTGTTGCATTGGTCTATGGGTCTGTTCTTGTGCCAGTACCAAATTGTCTTGATTACTGTGGCTTTGTAGTAGAGCTTGAAGTTGTGAAGCATAATCCCCCCTGCTTTATTCTTCCTTCTTAGGATTGCTTAGGCTATTTGGGGTCTTTTGTGGTTCCATATGAATTTTAAAATTATATTCTCTTTGTTGAAGAATGCTGTTGGTATTTTGATAGGGATTGCATTGAATCCATAGATTGCTTTAGGCAGGATGGCCATTCTGACAATATTAATTCTTCCTATCCATGAGCATGGGATGTGTTTCCATTTATTGGTATCTTCTTTAATTTCTTTCATGAGCGTATTGTAGTTTTCAGTGTATAGGTCTTCCACTTCCTTCATTAGGTTCATTCCTAGGTATTTTATTATATAACCCTGTTCTTAAGACAAAACTTCAAAGGATTATGAATCACCTGTTATACATCATGCCTTATGCTGACCCTACCCAAAAGGCCCTATAAAACCCCAAACCCTAAACCCTTAAGTGCTCCTATCCTCTGAGGTTGCCTGTACTCCCCTTTCTTCAAGTGTGTGCTTTGCCTTAAATAAAGTCTTCTCACTGCTCAATTTACTGCATTTCATCTCTGTGCTCTTCCAGTGGTAAGTGTCTTTGTCACTTTACTATTGCATTCAGTTTTTCAGACTTAAGCTCAAGTCTTCACTTCCTTAGTACTACTTCAGGTAAGTAGGAAGGGGCTACTAAGAACTCTGATTTGGGCCTGCAAGCTCCGGTCAGCCAGGGTGACCTGGACAGGACTGTAGCTGTATGATCATGCTCTTCAGTAGCCTACCCAAAAATCTCCTTTCTTTGCCTTTGGGAAGCTCTCAGAACATACTCGCACTTCGTCCAGTGCTCTGCAGCTCCCCCAGATGCTGGGGTAGAAGGGGCTTAGTTCCCAAGCTCTGCAAATTCAAGTGGATGCTGGATGCAGGATGACCCTGGCTTCAGGCATGGGCAGGGGATCTGCCCTGTGCTGAGCAGGAGTTCACTGAGCCGCCCTTTCCTCCCTCTGCTCTTCTTTGCTGTCTGCTGCCATTCACCACTACTCTGGCTGTAATGAATGCCTTCCTTAACTACGCTCTTCAGGCTGTTCTTGAATTCTTTCTCCATTGGAGTCAAGAACCCTCCCCCAGGCTGAGCTCTCACCAAGCCCTCAGGGAGATCTCCCAGGATTGGACTGCCAGATAACAATAGGACATATGTAGATATACGGCAAGGGAGTGATGGGTCCGTGACCTGCTGATGTCCAGGAGCAGGAGAGATGGTCCCAGTTCAAGCTGAGAGCAAGTCACCCTGCCTCTGCCCTTTTGTTCTGTTCAGGCCCTGAGCACCCACCCACTTTGGGGAGGGCGGTCTGCTTTCTTGGGCTCTAACTCAGATGCCAATCTCTTTTGCAGATGTAGAGAGGTGTGCTTTGACAGCTTTCTGGACATCACCTAGCTTAGACAAGTTGACACAGGAGCCACTGAAGGGCTTTGTGTCATAGCCTGGCAGTAGAAACACCGCTGAGCATGTCCGAGTGCCTGGCATCTGTCTCTCATTGGATGCCGAGTCCATGTTATAAATGTCGGTCATTGCTGGGGTGCATGAACAGGTGTTCATTGACCGCCTACTGTGGGCTCCGCCACAGGCCTCCCCGGACACAGTGGCAGGAAATGGACACCCTGTCCCCATCCTGGAGGGGCTTATGGGCTGCTTTGGTTCAGAAGCCGAAAACACCAGCCGCCTGTTAGCAGGCACAGGCTATCCAGGGAGAAGCCATGCTGGTCTGCAGGTTCCTGGCCGGGGGAGAAAACGCCAGTGGCTGCAGTGGCCAGAGAAGGCTCTCTGGAGGAGGTGCTGACTCAGCTGTTTTTTAAACCCTTCTTCCTCTTTTTTTAAAGACTTTATTTTTTACAGCAGTTTTATCTTCTCAGCAAAACTGAGTGGAGAGTACAGATGGTCCCCATGCCCCCCCTGCCCCCAGTGTATACATCCTGCTCCGCAGCGGCGCATTGCTTACAGCCAAGGACCTATAGCCACACGTCATCGCCACCCAGAGTCCTTAGTTTACATAAAAGTCACTCCTGGTGCTGCACTGTCTGCGGGTTTGGACAAGTGCATAACGGCAGGAATGCAGAGGGTTTCCCTGCCCCAATCCCTGTGCCCCGGCTGTTCGTCTCCGCCCAGCCCTGGCAGCCAGTGATCCTTCACTTTGGTCTTTTCCAGAACATAGTTGGAATTGTAGGGTGGGGCCTTTTGTACTGGCTTCTTTCACTCAGTAACGGGCCCTTACTCTTCCTCCGGCCTTTACACACCTTGCAGACTCATCTGTGTTTGTGCTGAATGACGTCCCGTTGTGTGGATGTGAACACCCATCACCTGCTGAGGCACCCGGGAGGCACTGATCGCACATCAGAGGGTGAGCTTGAGGGGCCACTAGGCGACTCTTGGGCTTCTCTGCCAGCGACCTCCACATACCCCACGGTCACTAAAGGCCTCCTAAACAAGCACCCCAGGGTGTGGGCTCCTCACTTCCTCCTGTGCCTCGGTGGCTTGGGGGGAATGCGGGTGCTGGGGAGGGGTGCTGACGAAGTGGAAGGCTGTCCGTCTGCAGACCCTGCCATCATCTCCCCCAAACCCAGAGCTGGTGGGAGAGGGAACCCCTTGTTTCACTTCAGCAGGAGCAATGGGAGAGAACTCAGGCACTCTGCACTGGGAGTGTCAGGAGGAGCTGAGAAGTACCCAATTCAGAATCCACCCCAAACCTTTCCAGACCCCCGCTTGGCTTCGCAGCAGCAGCCCTCAGAATACAGTAGACATGTGTTGATGTGAGACTGACAGAGAAAGTGGGGGAAAAGCACTTGTGATATTTGTGGGAGCAATTTGGACAGTTTAGTCAAAGGGGTTGTTTTTGACAATCATTAGAAATATAAATTACCCAGAAAGCTTGCTGAGATCACAGATAATTGTTCGCCTCGGATTTTTGATACAATAGAAGCTGTCAGACTCTGGTTGCAACCTGCTTTGTGACAAGTTCTTTGTGACCAAAGAACTTCTGGTACCAGGAAGGAACAGGAGCCTGAGTACAGGTGGTTATCGGGGTGCCCCTTGGGGACTGTTACTGCGTGGGACATGAATGCTGCATGAATTTGTTGAATGGAACATTTTCCCTGGATAAAATATGGTATTGGTGGCTATTGTCAATTGGCCTGCCTCTGTCCGGCCCTGACATGAGGACCCTGAGCTGCCATCCTCAGAGTACATCCACCCTTCATCCCTGAGCAAAGGGGAGGAGGGTCGGGCCTGATATCAGTGTGTAGATTCCATGTGCAGGACACTGGGGCCCAGGAGAGGCCGCACCAAATAGGTTCAGGCATCCAAAGGAGGCTTGCGGAGAGCAGAGGTGCCTGTGGGCAGCCGGAGAGAGTGGACCGTTTGAGCTAGGTCGGAGGGGAGGAGCAGAGTTTTGCTTTAGGAAGATAGAGAAGGGGCCTTCCTGGAAGAAGGCGGGAGGGATGCAGAGGCGTGGGGCAGGGGCCGAGCTGGGTGGGCCCAGGCAGAAGTGTGGGCTGGTGGGAGCAGAGGGGCTGGGGAGCGGCTGCCCCCGAGGCCGCGGAGGGCGAGAAGGTGCGAGCGCTTGGGAAGTGTCCAGTGGGGACGTTAGGGATGTCAGGTGGAAAGACAGACATGAGCAGCCGGAGAATGGGGAGCTGAGGCTCGAGGAAGAAGCTGCCCGCACGCTGCCTGGGTCGGGGGTCCCACGAGGAGACCACAAAGGCTTTGCAGGGAGTTGACTTCCTCCCCAGCCGGACCCAGGGGACAGAACTTAGAAGCACCCAGGTCGCACCTCAGCATGGGGAAGGGGCCACGCTCGCTGGGAGGGACGGCTGTACAGACAGACCTGTCAGCCGGATAACCCCAGCTTGTCAGTCAAAGAGGTGCCTCCTGAACAGGATGCAGTATAGCACCTCCTGCCAAACAGGCCGAGGCCTTTGTCTGCTGTGACTCTGGCCCGCTCCCCCCGGCATGTGTTCAAATTCAGCTTCCCCTCTGCGTCGCTATTGCGTGTCTGCCTTTCGATTCATTGCAGGGGGACGAGGACTGAAAAGAACGAACTCAGCCCGTAACGGGGAGATGCGTAGCAGCCCCTCCCCACTCACTTGTCCCTCAGTGGAACCCCAGGGAGGGCGAAGGCATATTTCAGGAGAATCAGTTATCTATTTCTGTGTAATGAACGACACCCACCTGATTCTGCGATTCAGGCAAGAGTCGGCAGGGTGGTTCTTTTGCTCCATGGGGCATCAGCTGGGGTCATACCTTCAGAGGCCTTCTGCTGGGGATGAGCAGGGCTGGACCGTCCAAGAAGGCTGTATTCATAGGAAATAGACTTTGGGTCTCACACGGCCTCCTCTGTCTCTTCACACGGATGCTTGGGCGTCCTCCCAGCATGGCACCATCTTACGCGGCAGCTGGCCGTGGGAGGGAGGGTCCCCAGGGGCACAGAGCACAGGAGGCACATCTCTTATGCGTCCGAGGCCCAACCTCAGAAGTTAGCATTTATTTCCAAAAAATGTTCACAGGCTATTGTTCAAAGTCATCACAGCCTAGACTCAGTGTGGTGACTGATGAAGAATTTGCAGCCATTTTTATCCACTACAGCACGGAGCTGCTCCAGGAAGTTAAGTGTGTAGCCCGAGGTCACAGTGCGGGTCCTGCAAAGCCAGAGCTCAAGCTCAGGCCCTCAGCCTCCCCGCCAGGCTCCTCCTCCTCACAGTCCTCAAAGGCCCGTGGCCAGAGTAGGAAACTGTTTCATCTAGACAGGCCACCGCTGGAATCAGGGCCCCGGTTTTCTCCTTCACTGAGGGCCCAGGGATTAGAGTCTCTCTAGCTGAGTTAAAAGGGCAAGTGGGAAGACTTTGTCTTTGGTGGAAAAAAAAAAACTAAATGGACAACATCAAATTAAACAGGGCTTTTGAAACATGGTCATGTCACAGCACACATAGAAAAAAGTACTTATGCAGACAAGCAAATGGGTGAGCTCCTAGTGTGGGTGCTCCCTGGCCCCTGGGGGCTCTGGGAACAATGGATCCCTGCACCAAGGAAATCAGTCTTCCAGCTCACAGGAGCCCATTGCTGTCACCACAAACTACATCACCACCACCACCGCCACCACGACTGTCATCACCACCACTACCACCACAACCACTGCCATCACCATCACCACTGCCACCATCACCACTACTACCGTCACAGCAATCACCACCACCACGACCACGACCGTGACCACCATCACCACCACCACCATCATCATCACCACCACCACCACAAACACTGCCATCACCATCACCACCACCACCACCACCACCACCACCGTCACCACCACCACCATCACCATCACCACCACCACCACAAACACTGCCATCACCATCACCACTACCACCACCACCACCACCGTCACCACCACCACCACCACCACCATCACCATCACCACCACCACCACAAACACTGCCATCACCATCACCACTACCACCACCACCACCACCATCACCACCACCACCACCACCACCATCACCATCACCATCACCACCATCACCACCACCACCACCACCACCACTGTCACAACCACCATCAACACCACCACCATCACCATCACTACCACCATCACCACCACCAGCACCATCACCATCTTTTATTATCACTACCACCAGCACATCATGTTTTGCCTGTCAGCTGCAGAAGGCATGTGTCTGTCTCAGCTTGATTGGGAGGGGTGGGAAGGGTGGCCAATGCCCCCAAGGGGCTGCTGGATGCCAGGGGCCATGGAAGAGGAACCCAAGTCTCAGGAGCTGAAGTGACGTCATCCAGCAGCTGAAGCCTATGGCTGCTGTTTGGTTTGAGTTTAGGATACTTGGCTGTCCCTGCTGGCAGTGTTCTGGGAGACAGAAGTGAACCAAAATCCCAGGCAGTGCCTAATGAACACTTCAGCGGCTCTCACCCTTCGGCTCTCTAAAATCTCAGAGAACTTTAAAAAACAGATCCTCGAGCCCCACCCTCCAGCCCGCACCCGCAACACGCAGGTTTTGATTCTGCTGGGCTGGTTGCAGACGGCCAGAGGCTCTGATGTGCAGCCCGGGTGAGAGTCCCTGGCCTGTGCATAAGGTCACATGCTCAACTCCTGGGACAGACAGCCGGGTTCCCCTCCCGAGGACCCAGCATCCAGAACTGGAGAAGAGAATTTCCAAGTGAGAGTCTCCATAGGGGCGCAAAAGAAATGCTGTGTGAATTCAGTGGCAAAAAGAGGTACAGGGATGGCCCCCTGGGTGGCCTCTTGGGGACACAGCATTGGAACTTAGTTCAACAGACATCCCGTTGTCCTTTGACCACAAACGTCATGGAGGGGGCTCAGGGGGAGCTGCATTCCCAAAGACTGGAGGTGGGTAAGCATGCTTGCCTCAGTGGTCTTCCTATTTCCACCCTTGTCCCTTGTCTAAGCGCACCAGGGTGGCCAGGGTGACATCAGGTCTTCTCACCCTTGGACAAGACCTTCCAGGGACTGTCTTTCTGAGGTTAGAAGCTAAAAGCCTTCTAGCAGCCACCAAGGCCCTCTGACCCCATGTCCTGCCCCTTTCCTTTTGCTCATTTGCCTCTCACTGGTCTTGCTGGCCCTCTTGCCTCAGGGCCTTTGTACCTGCTGTTCTCTCTGCCTGGATGATGTTCCCCAGCTTGCATATTGCCGGGTCTGAATGCATGTGCTGCCCTCCCGCTGAGACCTTCCCTACCCACCTTGGAAGCCCTCCTGCCTTGGGACTTTCTTCCTCTCTGCTCAGTGCTATAGGTTTATGGTTGATTTCCTGTTTGCCTGACTCCCACTGAACAGGACTCCGGAAGGGCAGGGTCTTATTTGCTTGCTCACCACTGCCTCCCAGTGCCCAGAACAATGCCTGGCACCTGGTAGAGGCTCTGTAAAGAGTTGAAAGAAGGCAGGTAGGCAGGGCCCATGTGGCAGGATGACCGGGGGTGCATTACTAAGGCAGTCAAGTACCAGTTCTGAAGGACACTGATGCCAGGCTGAAGGGTGTGCTACTATCTGCTATGCCACCCAGCTAATAGGGAGCCGTGAGGGGCTTTTGAGCAGAGGGGTGGCACAGTCAGAGCTGAGTTCTGGGATGACACAGCCCACCACCGTGGCCCACCAAGGTCTCCAGTTAATGTCTCCGGAGGCAAGAGGAGAAGTGGGTGAGCCCAGCCCTGGGCAGAGCCCCCTGCTGCTGTTAGCCTGCTCAAACCCCCGAGAACAGTAAGATTGCAGCAGCCTCTGCAGGACTTGTCCTGCTCTGTCAGCCAAGGCCCCACACTCTGCTCCAGGCAGCAGGTCCCCTAAGAACATGAGCCAGGGAGCATGGGCCCCCCAGAGACCCAGGCGGCCAGGATCCACGGGCTCCTTCAGGAGGAAGCCTTCAGCATTTGGGCTGCTGCCCTCGGCTCTCAGATGCTTGAGTTCCAGTTCCAGCTCTGCCACTGACTCTGGGCAGTAGGGACCTGGGATACGGTCACATCCTTCCCCGGACCTCTGTTTCCCCAACTGTGAAATGGTTGGCTTGGTGCTGCTCTGCCCCCCATCACCTCGCCCCTCTCTACTCATGCTCAGAATCCACTCCACTTGGCCCAGAGACAAACATACCATTGCCTCTGGAATGCCAGGCACCTCAAAATTCCAGGCCGGTCAGACACCTGGATTCCAGGATCCAGCCCCTGATTTCTCAAGACCTTGACAGCCAGGAAGAGGAGGACATTTTACGTGTGGAGACAGGAGCTTGGCGCTTGGTTCTGTCTCCTCAGCTAATGTGGGGGCACAGGACAGAAAAGCTGCAACAGGAAGAAACCTGCCCCATTCAAGCTTAAGCTTTGGGGCTGCTAGGCACCCTGGGTCTCTGCTCCAAAGGCCTGCGTGTTATGGATGGAGACATTTGGCCCAGAGAGGAGAGGAGACTTGCCCAAGGTCACCCAGAGGCAGAAGCCGAGCGGCCACTCAGCACCCCAGCCCGACTCCCGCATTCTACTAGGCTGGCCCCTGAGGGTTTGTGCAGTGCTCTGACCTCAGACAGCACATCTTTGCAAATGCAGATTTCTGATTGAACAGGCCTTTGAGGAGAGCTGTAGAAAGTACCAGTTACTGGGGAGATAACTCCCAGACCTGTTCTCGACATTAATCTTTCCCAAACTCCTGGCTGGCAAATCAAATAGTCACTTGGGTCTGGTGACCTCTAGTGGACTCACTTTTAATAGCAACACTGAGGATTCAAAGGGACAAAGAACCCAGACAAGTTCTCCTGAAGCAGTTTATTTAGGGTCGTGCTTCCTAGACTTTCCCATGCCTACAGATCATCTTGGAATATTATGGGTATACAGAGTTGGCCTGAGTGGGTATGGGGTGAGCTCGGGATTCTGCATTTGTAACATGATCTCAGGTGAGGTTGGTGTTCCCTGAAGACACTCAACTGGTAAGGGAGGGATTTGCACCGACCACCCTGAAAAGCCAGCATGCCTCACATCCAAACTAACGTGCAGAAGACACGATGCACGCTGCAGCTTATACGGAGCTCTTCACCTGCATCACCGTCACTTTGCTACCGAATTTGTGGGGCCCAGTGGAAAATAAAAATGTAGATCCCCTCATTCCAAAAGCAGGGCAAGAGTACAGAGATATTAATAATAAAGCTTTTTCCTTTAACATATTTTGTTACTTATACACTATAGTAGGGACAATAGAGGCCCATGAATAACATTATAGGCTTACAAATTATAAAAATTGTATTTTTGGTGTCATAATTTATATAATAAAACAAATAATGATACTTTATTAGTGGGATAATTTGAGTATAAGATCTTCCTGGCTTGCTTTTCTGCAAATTCACTTATTAGGTCATCAAAATTTATACTTCAAGCAACTCATTTTCAATCAACATAATGGGAAGTGACATCAGTTGCTCCTGGCAAATGTTAAGTTTGCAAATTACCTTTGATTGTTTTTCATTTTGAGAAAGATCTTTCTGTTCATGCAACTGATACTGGAATTATTAAGAGTATTTGGTAGGGTGTGATAACACTGGGATAAATTTCTGATAAATAAGTCTGAAATACAAATTTTCATACATCTAGAGCTGAAGATTCTTTCAGACTAGCTTTTCTAAAAAGATTTAACTCTTCAAATACAAACAAAAATCATGTTAGTCTGAATTTAGTTTTAAATGTAAATTTATACAGTGGTATTTACATATGTAATGTCTGACATTTCCTGTAACTTGTGGTGGTTAAATAAGAAACCAAAAGTGGCTTCATGATTTGTATGTAGTTCAATCGCCTGCTTATGCAATTCTATCACTCTCTTGAATTGCAAGGAAAACTTAGTTTTTAATTGTCTTCCTCTTTAATAATTGGTTCATCAAAGTTTGATATGGGAGTAGTGTTCTTTTCTATCAAATGTGATAATTGTTACATTTAATTTTTATTTCTTAGCTTTTGGATATTTGCAATGTTGCAACAGTTTCCAGAATCAGAGATTCTAAACATGGTGAAGAATTTTAGTAACTCGTGTTAGGCTTTGTTGCAAGGTCCACGTGTATTTTATTGCAATATCCACTTCTGTTCTGTAAAAACCTACTGACAAGTTCACTGCCTGAGCCCCTGGGGCTCAGGCCTGGGGATTGACGTTTATGCAGGTGCCACAGGGACAGGTTTCAGGGACTGAGGGCCAGGTGGTCTCCCACCATAGTCCAGGTCCTGCACCACGTGAAGCACCTCCTCTCTCTCTCCCAGGGTACCCAGTGCTGCCACCATCACCACCAGCAGCCTGGACCTGGGTCCCAGCCCTGGTCACTCCTTGCCCAGGGCCCCACAATGCCCCACTGTCCCAGGCGTCTGTGCGTGTCACCCCGTGCCACGCTGCCTACCTCTGCTGAGCTCACTGCCACCTGGAGTGTCCCCTCTGCTCGTGAGCCCACTCCATTGTGCCGTCAGAGGTCACTTACGAAACACAAGTTCAATGATCAAATTACTAAGACTTTCAAGATGAAAACAGCAGAGCAATAAGCCAAGCACGAGGCTCTCCTGAGAGCCGGGCTCTGTGCAGGTTTAGAGGTTGCACACCTGTGAGGGCGGCCTGATTACCAGTATTTACTAAGATCACCTGTGCCAGGCCCTGGTCTCGGGCCATTTAATCCTCACGACAATCCGATGAGATCTGCTGTCACCCCCATTTTACAGATGGGCACACCGAGCACCCTGGAGGTAAAGCCACTTACCCAAGGCCACCCAGCTAGTCACTGGCAGTCTCTGGACACCCAGTATGGCCCCAATGCTTTATAGCTCAGCTCTGAGGTTTAATCCTCATTCTGTGGCAGGAGTACCATCAACGGCCTCTGACTCTCAGGGCCGTTGGTGTCACCCGGGGCCCAGCCCTGCAGGCAGCAGAGTGGATGCACAGCCCAGGTTTCCAACCTCCGAACATGAGAACGGAAGAGTTCAGGTCTGAGATTCTGACCTGCCCAGGCATGAATTCAGGTAATCAGACTTAGGGGGTCTGCAGTGAGGATACCCAAGACTTTTAAACTGTAGCTGGTGACCCATTAGGAAGTCCTGAAGCCAATTTTAGGAAGTTTTAAAACATAACAGAAAAGAAAACAGAGTGTCAGAGTGTATTCCTCAAACTGGGTAACTACTGTTTTGCACGGGTCTGGTTTGAGTTCTATTTGTGCTGATGGATCACATGTAAATTCCATTTCTTTCTGTGCCTCCTTGAACACAAGATAATTATGTTTGCACTCTGCTCACCAGGGGCACACCCTGGCATGCTGCAGAAGTGGGGTCACCATTTCTGCTGTCATGGGGCATCCTGGGTCCATTGAGAGCCCCATAACCCCAAGCAATTTGTTTTCCATAGAGTATGTCCCATGGAGGCCCTGGACCTGGAGCTGTGGAGGTGCCCAGCCTGGAAGGCCTGTGGTCATCCCCTTGGAGGGGCAGGGCTTGTGGGCAGAGGTGCGGGATAACTGCAGCAACCTGGCTTCTCAGCGTTCCCCAGCCCCACCCAAGCCCCAGGATTTGACCCAGGACAGTGGTGCCGGGTGTGAGAAACCCAAACCTAAGCCTGACCACCTCTCCCTCCACCAGCACCCCCACAGGGAAAGGAATTGTTTCAGCAAAGAGGCTTGGTCATGGGGACAAGCGTGAGCCAAACAGTGGGCCTCAGCACAGGTGTGATGAGATGGTCAATAAGGTGTTATTGTCACCATGTGTCCTGGATGGTTCCTGGCTGAGCAATTGTCACAGTAACAGGAATAGCCTTGTCTAGAGTCTCACAGCATCCAAGCGCTCTGCAGGGTGCTTTATTAACTGCAGCTCCCCTGATCCTTGCAGTGACCCCACCAGGTGTTGACATTCCTGTTTTACAGATAAGAAAACTGAGGCTCAGAGAAAGTGCCTTGTTCAGAGTCCCATGCAGAGATAGCATTTGGGTGTGGGTGTGTTTCTGGCAATCAGACTCAAGTCATACCCCAGCTGGTCTATCTCTGGTGGGGCAAGTGGGGAAATGGAGATGAAGGGATAGACTCCAGGACCTGCAGACTTCTGGAGGCAAAGCTGGGGCCCGAATCTACCTGTCCACCATCCCCAGGTAACTGCTCCCTGCCACCTGAGGCGCCCACCCCTCCTCACTGGGGACCTGCCACTCCCTACTTCTCTTGGCTGTTCTGTGAAAATGCTGGGGTCTCAGACCTGGCATCTGGGGGCAGTACAGGGGCCACACCAATTTGCTGACCATCCTGGGAGAAGCCCACCTGTTTTCCTGGTCATGAAATGAAGGGACCGCACCAGACAAGCTACTGGCCAGTGAGGCCTTGAGGCCTTTGTGTCAGGGCTACCAGAAAAAATCAGATGTCAGTGAAATTTGAATTTCAGGTAATCAGTAACTTTTCAGATGGAGAATGAATGGTGACCAGGGCCAGCAGGTAAGTTGGGGGACAGAGGCATGAGGAACCTAAGGAGGGAGAGGCTGAGCTGCTTTGGACAGGGTGACGTCCCTCTGGACAGCAGGCTGACAGCCCCGCAGCACGTGCTCAAAGCAAAGAGCTGGATTTCCATGGGCCCCGGGCTCCATGGAAGCCAGCCTGGCCCTTTGCTGATGGCATCTCGGGCGAATTACTTGGTTTCTCTTTCCACACACAAATGGCTCAACCACACCTGCTCACAAGGGCGCTGTGTGCGTTAAATGAAGTGATGTGTCAAAGCACCAAGTCCGGAGCAGGCCTTCAGCCGAGCTAGTGCATTGGCATGAACGACTGAGTGTCTGGCATGAACGTGCTCAGAGACGCTTGTCAATGTGTGTGGAGTGTGGAGGGATGCTGGGACTCTGGTCAGACCGCACACAGGCCTTCACGGGCCCAACACACCGGCTTCTTCCCAGAGAAATCGTATCCGCTGGGACAGACACTGCCTTCTGCCTCCCAATTCTTTTCTGCTACCTTCCTTCTCACTGAACAACCCAGCTTAGCCCCGGCCACCTCATTTTCCTCTAAAACACCATTTCCCAGCCTCCCGTGTAGCTGGGATGGTCAAAATCAGCCCTCTTGGTCTCAGAGACCCAAGAAGAAGGGCTTTCTGGAAAGTGGGGCTGCTGCAACCTCTTTAAAAGGAGGCAGACCAGCCGGCACCTGCATTTTGTCCCTCCTTCCTCTTTGCCGCAGGCCTGCCTGGAGCGCAGATGCAGTGCTGGAGGCTGGAGAGCTACCTTGGTGATGGTGGGTGGCCACACAAGACCACATGCCAGGGGCACTGGGTAGATGGCAGGTGCTGGGCCCCTCTGATAGCAGCCATCCCAGCCCCTGCTGCTGGCCACTGGACTTTGTATTATGTGGTGAAGCCACTGTGGTCAGGTCTCTGCTGCAGGCAGCCTGACCCAGTCCCTGATGTCTACACCCATGTGTGGGCGGCAATGACCATGACCTCCCACCTCATCTTGTAGCTGCACATCCATTAATAGGCTATAAGGCACGACAACAGGTCTGTAACAGACACTGTTGGTGCCCACCCACGTCCCTCGTCCTTGCCACCCAGGGGGCACGCCGGCCAGTCTTCCCTCAGCAACATTCTATTCCCTGGCCTCCTGGACCTCCTTTGAAACCTGCAGAGCAGGCTGGAAGGACAGGAAATAATCCCTCCCGAGAGCCACTCTCCAGCCATGACTGAGGGAGCTGGTGGATAAACACCCCAGTTCCCTGGCCATCGGGCGGACACTCTCAGGCGCGGCCCTGCACGGGTTTGTGGGTGCAGCCGCACAGCCTTCACGGGTTTGTGGGCCTGAGAATGCACCTGTTCATGGCTGTGCTCCCTTCTCTGCTCCCCTACCTGGGAGCACCTTCCAAACAGCCCTGCAAAGCCTGATCTCAGGGTCAGCTCCTGGGGGCCACCCACCATCACCAAGGTAGCTCTCCAGCCTCCACCTTTGAGGCTCCTACCTTTGAGGCTGATGGGCAGCAACTGTTGTCTTTACAACTCAGCAGAAAATGAAAACGTGCCCCGAGTCATAGAGACTGACCATAGGAGGGAGGCGTGGGTTCAGACCCAGGGCTGCTGGCATGTGCACCGGTGAGAGCTGGGCATCCCCACCCGGCACGGGAGACGGGCACTCTACCCAAACCTTCTCAAATCAAAGCTGCTCAACCAGCCCCCCCAAAGAAGTACTTACTGGGCAGCCGCTGCCCAGCCCCAGGCATAAAAGGCAGATCGAGTCTGCTGCATAAACACACACACACACGATTTATTTTCTTCTCCGTCCATACAGCTGTCCTGACTGTCCCGTCTACAAGGCCCCAGGATCTTCCATCCTTTCTCCACCGAGAGTGATGCCTCTGAGAAAGCCGAGCCCAGTACCCCTGGGAGATGTCCTGGGGTCGCAGCGGTGCAGGGCTGGGGTGCAGCTTTATGCTGCAGGGCAGGAAGGCAGAGCAGACCAGTTACTGCCAGGAAAGCACCGATGGAGCCGAGGGCGGGGTCAGATACGAGCACAGACACTTGCTCTTCATTCACAGGCTGTCATCTGAACCCCCAGAGACTCACCATGCCCTGGGCCCTGGACAGAGAACACAGACCAACAAGAATGCTTGAAGGAGGAGGCCCCCAGCCCCAGCTCGCCCTGAGAGGAAGGCCCCACCGGGTGTCACAGCGTGACCCCCCTTCAGTGCTTTCACTCTAGATTGGGGTGGGGGTGGGGGCGTCTCCACGTTTCATCAGTGGCAGGACCTGCTCCACGCCTCTGGCTGCCAGGGCCCGTGGGCTCCAGGCTTTGCCATCTGGGAGGGCAGGAACGTTCCACCCTGTACCCAGATGGGCTGTGTCCGGGGTCACTGCTTCACAATGATGGTGAAACCTGGGCATCCCCACCCTACATGCATGAGCAGGGAACTGGGGGCTGGGGGTGCTATACGACTCTGTGTGCAGTTAAAATGAGAGGGCTTCATGCACAGATGGGAGAGATTTCTAGGACATGTATGGAGCAGCACCCCAGGGATGATGTGCGTCAGGCTGCCCATCTTGGAAGACAGACAAGCCACGGGCGATCTCCTCTGCACAGAGCTGGTGGCCGGCCCATAATGCGCCAGTGAGGCTGCACCACATCTGGAAATACTGAAACCTGCCAGGCTGGTGGGTAAACAGCCACCACCCAAGGGCCCCCAACTGCCCAAGGCCCCCCTCCAGTCCAGCAGGGGCCCGAGGACCCCACACCAAGGTCACGGCAGGGTCCTAGGAGCTCCAGTGATGAACAACTTTTAGTATCACCCCCACTCACAGGTACATAGGAAAATGCCTGCAAGGAGGGAGATACACAAAGATGCTGACAGGAAACATTTCTAGGGAGGGGAAACGACTTGGGGTGGGGGAGTGAAGGGGAATGCCACACTTTATGTTCCTTCCAAAGGGCACATGGAGATATTTTATAGTGAAATGTATTCATGCCTGTCTCTAGGAAGGAGAGCGTATCTGCACAGTACTGCCAAGGACCCAGCCAGCCCGCTATGCTCCCGCCCTCACCCTGCACTTCCAGACCTCCCGCCTTTGCACACACTGGGCCTCCTGCCCGGGTGCCTGTGTCCCACTCTGCCTTAGGGAAGCCCCCACTTGGTCTTGCTGGGCCCAGTTGGAACGCCCTTCCTCTGTCAAGTCCTTCTAGAAGCCCACCTCCCATAGATAAAGAATCACCTCCCACCTGAGTGCCCACAACATCCGGCCCATGGAGGGCAGCCCTCCTTCAGAACACTGCGCCCCACCAGCCTGGCAACTGACAGGAGCTTGAGGACAGGGGCTTCTCGGCTTCTTCATCCCCCAGCGGTGCCAGCTCAGGGCCTGGCACCCACTGGGTGCTGGGTTTACGATAACCTGTACCACTGTTCATCCCCACACCCCCAGTGCCCGGCACTGAGTATGGATGTGCTGGCCACGTGGGGAAGTGCATTGGTGAGGAAATGAGGGCATGTGGGCATGAGTGAGTGAACGGACAGGTCTTGGTTTTATGGACCAGTGAGGCCCCAGAGGGAACATGTGTGTGGCAGGGGGCCAGGGAGCAGGGCGCTGCCCTGGCCAGGTGGGCTCACCTGGGTCCATCACTTGCAGGCCAAAGTGGGTCAGATCAGTATCACGTTCAGGTTCTCAAACCCCATCTCCAGGACCGCCCCGTAGGTCTTCAGGCCCACCTGCTCCCCTTCCCGCCTCTGCCCCCGGTCCTGAAAGGGACAGCTCAGTGGCCAAGGCTGGCCTGCCCTCCGCTGGGAGCAGGACACTCCAGTGGGGGGGAGGGAGGGAGGGAGACTTGAACCAGTAAGTAAATAAATATGCACATAGCAAGTAAGAAAATAACCAAGTAAATACAT
The DNA here is from genome assembly GCF_030020395.1 of Manis pentadactyla. Taxonomy (NCBI): domain Eukaryota; kingdom Metazoa; phylum Chordata; class Mammalia; order Pholidota; family Manidae; genus Manis; species Manis pentadactyla. Next base: position 5,193,119 of record NC_080023.1, read on the forward strand.
GTAAGTCAAAATTACATCGATAAATAATTAGGCAAATAAGTAATAAGTGCAAGAAAGTAAATATACAAATTGAATAAGCAAATGAATAAACAGATGAATAAATAAATACATAAACTATTAAACAAAGAGGACCTTGCACTGTTCTCATAGGGACACTGGGAGCCACAGGCATCCCGACCCCTCCTCCTCCAGGAAGCAGCCCGTCCAACACAGTCCCCTTGTGACAGACCCCCCTCTCCTGGGGGCCCACTGCACCATCCCACTCTGCAGGCCAGGGAGGAGCCCAGGGCCACAGGGGCCTGATTTCCAAGCCAGCCCTTCTAGGCTCCCGAGGCTGCTGACTGAGGAGCCCTGACCGGCTGCTCCCCAGGGACCTACATCAGGTGGGCCATGGCCAGGGAGCTCTGGGTGTCTGGGGTGTTCCCGTTCCTGTTCTTGTTTTTCTTTGCACATTCAGTGTGCTTCAGAGTTCTTAAACAAGCTGCAGGGAAGGAATTAAGCTCCACTCACAGGAAACAGGAATCACAATGGGACTTCGGGGTGTACAAAAGCCTGGGACGAAGGGCCCCCTGGAGGCAGTGGGAGGGGCTGGCCCCCCAAAGGGTGATGCTGTGATTGTGAGAAAAGGTGACAGCCACTGGGTGCCAGGCACCCTGCCCAGCCCCACGGAAGGAACGCCAAGGATCCCTCGCTTAATGGCTCATGACTGCCCTGCGCGCAGTCCTGCGGCCGCCCCAGCTGACACGGGTGAGCCGGGAGGGAGAGGTGAAGAGAGGCACCTGGCACAGCTGCTGGGGCCAGAGCCCGGCTGGGAGCCCCACGGATGCCACCACCTTTGCCAGACCTCCCTAAGTGTCCTGTTAGGTGGGCCTCGTACGGCCTCCGTCCTGGGGGAGCTGCGGACGATGGGGGCAGAGAAGACAGGAATCCTCAGCACAGAGCTAGTTATGATACAGTAACTGGATATAACCAAAATGCCCACCAACTGGGAAGTGAGGAGCTAGTTATGGCTCGCCCGTATGAAGACAGGCTGCACTGGCACGAGACGCCATTCGTAAAAGAACGTCCCAGGAGACAGGAGAATGCTTCCCTTATAATGAAATGGAAGCCACGGGAGTCAAAATTGTGCATTTTCATCCCCACTTTTCCTTGCCATCTCTGCCTCTTTCTTTCTACCTATCTACTTCCATCTATAGACATACTTATTTAGATATAGATATATAATAATATATAGATAACATACAGACACAGTTGTCTATATATAGATATAGATATTAATGAAAAACTAGACTAGAAGATGCTACACTGAAATGTTCATGATGCTTCTCTAAGACTGGATTTATGTTTCCTTGGTCTACCCTTCTGAAATTTCAAAATTTTATAACCAGAATAAAATAACACATTTAAAAATTGGAGCTTTAGGCATGGTTTGAGCTCATTTTCTCCTCTTGGCTTTCATTAGCATGGGTACCACCCACTGAGGCATAAACTTTTGCATACATGCCAACAGTGTCAGAGTATCTGGTCCACCCCGAGGCGGCCCTTCCGAAGTATGCGGTCCAGACCAGCTCTCACATGAGAGGCACATGCGAGATACTCACCACACCCTGAGCTGCGGTCGTGGGGAGCTGGGGCAGACTGGGGGCCCCGCGAGGGGATGGGTACAGCTGCCACTGCTGTAATGGGCCAGACACCACGTGGCGGCGAGGATGAACACAGAGCACTGAGTGAAATAAGCACAGAGCTCAAAGGGGTCCCGGCATGATTTCCGTACACCAGAAACACAGAGACAACACACTGAGGACACGCGTGCTCTAGCATGAATGGTGGGGAGGTGAGAGACCCTGGGTTCGTGAAGAGCTACTTTAAGTAGACCACGTGGTCTTCATCCCTCGCTTCCTGAGCCCAGTTAGAGGGACAGTGATGTGGGCGCCTCCCGACCTGGCACCTCACCTGCAACCCCACCAGCTGCCTCTGCAGGGCTGCCTGTTCCACTCAAGCTCTTTCTAGAGTCATCCTTAGTTCTCGGAGCTCAAGTTCCTTGACTGGGAGGCGAGGCAGACCACCTTTTCTGCTTTTGCATCAAAAACCTCCCATTCTCTTTGACCCATACCCCACATAGGCAACAGCTGGGACCCCAGTGCATGCAGATGGTGCTCAAAATCCTTTCTGATAGAGTTGATTTCTCTCTCTGATAATCTAAAGGACATCTGTCCATTGGGGGAAATGTGGCAGATACAAAAAGGAATAAAGAGAAACATAACACCCTTCTCTTGCTCGCCAGAAATAACCACAGTTAACATTTATGTGGATTTACATATGTGTCCTTTTACATACTAGAGATCGTGGGCAAGTTGTGAAGAACACGGGTCTTGACCTGGGTTTAAATCTCAGCTCAGCCATTCACCAGCTCTGCAACCATGCACAAGTCACTTAACCTCTCTGTGCTGCACGCTCCTCATTTTAAAAGGAGGGGATACTATTACTGACCTCATAGAACTTTTATGAGAATTAGGAAGTAATTTATATAAGTGCTTAGACCTGTGCCTGGGTCAGTGGACGCCCTCCATTATTTCTCATCAGATTATCATTTTTATTCATTGTTTTTCTGAAATAAGAAAGAATGGCAGCCTTTCTTTTTGTTCCACTTACTATTATAACCTATTACTTAGGCTACTCAGAACAGGATTATAAAACCCCAGATTACCAAAGTTACCAGAGCCGCTGAACTGTCCTCCGGGACCCTAGACCCACATCTGCTCTGCGCCCTGGCTTTGCCGACAGGAAGAGGGTCCTGGGCACGGGGCAGCTCGGGTCTCCTGGGGCGGTGGCAGCAGGCGATTCCTGGGCAACTAGAGCTGGGCGAGACCTGGGCTTCGAACGGGGCCCTCCGGTCAGGACGGACCCCAGCGCCTCCGAGGCCGCCGCTCCCCTGAGCCCCGCTCCAGTCGCAGCCATCAAGCAGAAAGGGAACCGCTCTCAGGAGCCCGGCCGCTGATGCACAGCTTGCAGGTGGCTTAGAGGGAAGATGGAGGAGGGCTTGCGCACATCTGTTTCCTCTGAAATAACTGCCAAGCCCTTGGAGAGTCACACCGGATCATAGCCACATGTCTCTACAGCCTCCCGGTCCCCCAGCACATGGGTTTATAGATTTTGAAATGAGCCTTAATCCCCTCCAGTGGGTAATTTACACAGCATACCTCCCGGCATGCGAGCTTGGCATCCAAGCACAGGGGTTATACTCAATAGCAGGTAATGAGATGCATTTTTACTTCATTGCTATTATTCACCTTCAACAAGACATTACTGGAAACAGTTTATTTCCTTTTAAACACCAGACTCCATGTGAGAGCTTCCTGTACGTCTGTACATTCCTTCATCAAGTGCCTATGGAGCCAGAGATGTGTCCTAAACCACGTGGCTCCTTCCCTCCAGGAGGGCAGACGCGTGTTCTGGGGTGGTGATGGCAGTGACGGGTTAACAGTTACAAAGCAAAAGGCACATGTAGGAGCCTCAGGCGCTCCGAGGGAGCCCCATCCACGGTGGGGATCAGGGAGGACCTCCTGGGGGAGGGGGCATCTCTGCTGTGCCAGGCCTACACGAGGCACTGACGTACATGCTTGAAGAGCCCTGGGAGGCAGGCGAGTTCATGCTTTACAGGTGAGGCAGACGATGTACAGGGAGGTTAAGTGACCAGCCCCACCCCACTCAGCACACATGGTGAGTAGGAGCTCAAGTTGGATCTGTTTCTGTCTCAACAACATTAAAGAACAGGTGGGAAAGAAAAATGCCCCCCCTCAGCCCAACACCTAACACAGCTGTTTCCATTCCTAGAGGACCTCTTCTGGTCCCAGAGCACACCCACATTTTATTCACTTGAATGTGAGACGTTTTGGTGCAAAGATGTGGCATTAATCCAGATACTTCTGTTTCTTTGGGACAGAGTTCTGTCTTACCCTTTCTCTGCCCCTAGCACCCAGATCTGTGCCTGGGAAGGAATAAGTGCTCAGGAGTAATCTATTGAACTCACTGATTCACTCAATAAACACACATCGCGTGCCTACCATGAATGTCAGGCATGGCTCTTGGCCAGGGGATGCTTCAGGGAACACACCAGGGAACTGGAGGCCCTGAACACGAGGGGTTGTGCGCTGGTGGCAGACAGCAAACAGCCCCACCCACGGGCAAGGAGGGAGGCTGACAGCATGAGATGGAATGACAGGGGATAAGCAGGGGAATGAGGGTGAGGGAGGGAGGTGGGCCGCTGCGCACAGTGACAGGCTGGCTTCCTGGGGAAAGTGACAGCTGACTGGAAGACCCGCCCCTCCCCAAAACCCACCTGGCACTAAGAGCATTTGATTAGGCCTTGTCTTAAAATTAAATTTAAATAACAAGGTGTCTATGGGCTGCAGATTATAATGAACTCCGGGTACAGGTGGAGCCCAGGTCTGGCTGGCAGCCAGGGTGGGTTACCTGTGAGGTTCTGCAGGTGCTGCTTTCCCAGCAGGTGTTCCTTCTTGTTATGCAGAGAACTGAAGAACTGCCTGCAGGTCAGATAGTACAAATCATTACTGTCAACCCCCTGTGGACAGAAACGGATTCAGGGTAGGGAGGGCACAGGGGCCCCTGCTTTCCCTGCACATGAGATTAGCTTAAAGGGCATGTGGACTTGATGTGGGCTGGGCCAGGTCCTGCTCGTCCCTTCCCACTGTGAAGTCACTTGGTACTTTGAGGCTTTTCCAAGCACAGCTGAGAATTTCAAATCTTCCCAAGACCTTCACTGGGTAGGAAAGAAAGAACTAGGTATGCAGCAAACAGGCAACAACCCTGACTTAGGAGAATAGGTGGTGCTGCTCGAGAAAGCCCACAACCAGTTCTGGGTTTTGCTTATTTTCAAAGAGTTTGCTTTGAAATCTAAAGCCAGAAATGTACTCTGACTAAATGACACAGGCGTGTCCTTTTGTCAGACCATCTGTGCACTCACCTGTAGGTCCTGTATACCCATGGAATATTTCTGGAAGATGCCCTAGAACTGGTCACCTGGATGCCTTGGGATGCAGAGGTGGGCAGGGGACATGAGGGCCTGGGGCTCTGGCCCACGAGCAGGCCCCACCTCTCACTGTAGGCCTCTGTGCTCTGTTTTTTTTTTAACCATGCATGCATATTAATTTTTTAAATGAAAAACCTAGTTAATTAAAAAGCATATGTAGCTGTCTGCATTTGCTTACATTTATTAGTTCAGAGATACAAAAACTCCCTAAACTCTGACAAGAGATGTTTCTTGACAAAGACTTGATCTGTTCTCGCCAAGAGCAGCCAGGCACCGACGGGGCTCAGAGTGCCCTGCTGCGCAGGAAGGCTCCCCTTTATCAGAGGGGAGCACCTTCAGCCCAGAGACGTGCCTTGCCCTGGAAGAAGCCGTGGGGTTTCCTCTACACTCTCCGTGAGGCTGCTCTCCCTCTAAGTGAGCAGAGTGACCCTGTTAGGAGGGTGAGGGAGGGGTGTCCTGGGAGCTCCCCAGAGAAGGAGGCAGAGAGGTGGGGGGACCGAGGGGGTGCTGCATCCAGCATCCGGAGGGAGCTTCCTGAGGGGAGAGGGGTCTGCAGTGCCTGCAGCACAGAGAAAGCCCCCAGCACCCCGTGACTAGTGCCCAGACCGCAGATCGAATGCCCCAATGGCACATGCACCTCAACAAAAAGCTCCATATGCTCACTTTTGCTTGTAGACGATCACTACTGTGCAGTTAAACATGGAAAAGCAGGGTGGTAGTTCTAAGCCTTTCAGGTCTGGTGACCTTTTGGACAATCATGGAAGGGCCCCAACATTTGTTTAGATAATCTCTACTACAAATCCTTCTGCGACCTGAAGCCGAGATTAGGAACCACTGTTGAGAAAAAATGAATCCAAGATGCCCAAGAAAAAGTGTCAAGGATAAAAATAGCTGGGAACCATTTATCCTATAAACATAGTTCTATAAATAGCCATATAGCTCTCAATGAAAGTGTGAGGTCTTCACCTTCCAGCGTCAGCTCATGTCTTCCCTCACATTCACCCGGAAGCAACTGAACATTCATGGTGTACCAGGCACTGAGCTCTTGGTCCCTGGCCTCCCGGCTTCAGGCCCCTCCATTCCTGTGTTAACAGGCAGCATATGGTGGGTATGGTAACATATGGTGCCAACTACACTGGTGGACAGAGAAACAGCATAGCAGCTAATATTTTCCAGTGCTTTCTAAGAGCCAGCCACCTGATGCTTCATGAAGGTCAGCTCCAACATTCATCAACAGTTGCGCTCTGAGCTCCATGTTGTTATGAGGAAAGCCAGCCCCAGACTGAAAGGTGCTTGTCTAAGGTCACAGGAAGAAGGAAGGAAGGTGAGGCTCTGGCATGGTGTGCTCACTGCCGGCATCCCTCTGTGTGAGTGGGGACACAGTGGGCAGAGGAGGCTGCACAGGGAGATGGACACCAGGTCATGGAAGGCTTACACTGCAGGCAACAGGGAGCCAGTGCAGGTGCCAGGGAGAGGGCAGCTGGGCTGGTGGGCGAGTGACCACAAGGGCTGACCTTTCAGGCAGATGACAGCCTCAGGAATCCTCTGCACTCTAGGACCTCAAATCATTTTCTAATGATAAAAGGTTGTGTACATAAAACAACTTTAAAAGTTATTATAAATGCATGTTGAAAGTAATAGTAAAAAAAGGGAGGGTGTAAAGTAAAAAGGGAAAGGCACCCAATATCCCATCATTTTTACTCACTGTAGGTGAGAGTTTATTTAACCTTCCAGAGAATTCCACTATAAACACCTCTATTTTCCCCTTAAAACTCATTCTGTTATTCTTTGTTAATCAAATGTATATTTCATTGTTAATTAAAACACAAAGGGGAGATGCCACCAGTTACATTTAGCTCGTCCCCCTGATGGACACAGTCACCACTGCCCCGTCCCTGTCCCCACAGCACACTGCCTGCTCCAGGCACCCAACTCTCGTGGTTCCCCAGCACTGTCTCCTGGCCTTTGCACGTCTTGTTCCTCTGCCCAGAGCACCCTCTTTGCTTTGCTTCCGTCTGCTTCTGCCTTGCCCAGCATTTCCTCTGGGAATTTCCTGGGGGGCCCCTTGCCATGTTCCACCCACCTCTGCATCCTGTGCCTACCACAGAGCTGGGCTCAGTACGTTCTTACCCAAGGATCATGGAAAGGCCTCCATAAGGGACTGCTGTCTGGTCACACTCCAGAAATATGTAAAATCCCGTGCCACATGCACCCATGCCCTGTGGCTGCTCTAACCAATGACCACTAACCTGGCAACTTCAAACAACATGAATTTGTTCTCTCACAGTTCTGGAGACCAGAAGTCCAAAATCGGCCTGACCGAGCCAAAACTGCAGAGCCACGCTCCCTCTGGGGGCTGGAGAATCCATTCCAGGCCTCTTCCAGCCTCTCCTAGTGGCTGGGGGTGTCCCGGGGCTTGGCCGCGTCACTCCAGCGCCTGCCTCCCCGGTCACATTGCCTTCTCGTCTGTTTCAAATCTCCCTCTGCCTCCCTCCCTGTGGGCTGTATAACCCCCCCCCCAATCTGTTTAATTTAACCACATCCTCAAAGACACACCCACTTCCCACCCTTTACCATAGAAGGTCACAGTCGCAGGTCCCAGGGATTAGGACCTACAGACCTTATGGGAGGGAACGTATTAGCCTCCCATGCCAAATGAAGGTGATTATTTTAAAACCACTTCCCCCACCAAACACATGGATTGCTGAGAGGTCAAGGTCCTCACTCTCAAATTCACTTCCTGGTGTATCTGTTCCTGAGAGAGAAACAAATGGCATCATCCTAAAAAGTGTTTGTCTCAGAATAGGGCTCAGCCTTATTTGGGGGCAGGAGGACCACGTGGAGGGTCCCGAGTCAGAAGATAAAAACACCTGTCTCGGGAGTCCTTCCTGCTTACAGCGGGAGGATCAGTGCTTGACCTGAGCTGCTCAATTTCAGCTGAGGCCCCAAATCCCTATAAACCAAGAGGAAACACCAAACATCTCTGCCTGCAATTTCCAGACACCTGCCCACATATGGCGTGAAGATCAGAGAGAAGCAAGGACACATGGAAAGTTATTTTTTATTAACATGGCAGACTCTAGGTGTCATTTAAAAAATTGTTTATTAAACTTCTGTATTTTCATACAGTAAACTTTAAAAATTACTATTTTAAATAAGGCAGTAACACATTTTGTTGGTTTAATACAAGCACTGCTGGAGTGGCCTTTGTAACACCCTGGCGTCTCACGTGATGAGGACAGCCTACAAACAACTGAAAAGCCTAGGAGGAGGCTACTGAGTCTGACAAATGGCATTTTTAGGGAGAAAGTCATGGTCAGGGAATGACAGCTGCTCTTGGAGGACTCTGCCAGAGGTGTCAGGGCAGAATTTGCCTCGCTGTGACATTCATGATGAGGACCAGAGGCTTTGTAGCTTCTTCAGAACCATCTGAGACCCCGCTGTGCTTGAGGGTTGGGTGTATCGGCTCATACCTACAGGCTAGACCAGTGGTTTTCCAGGTGATTATTTTTATCTTTAATGCTTGATAGAAAACTAATGTTAGGTGGAAACTCAGTAAGTACAATGGGCCAGACTGGAGATGCCTGTGGACCAACTCGGCCCTCCGTTTGTTTTTGTAAGTAAAATTTTATTGGCACAAGCCACGCCCACTTATTCACACATCATTTATGGCTGCTTTTGTGCTATAACCATAGAGTTGAATGGTTGTGACAGAGACTCGTTGCCCACAAAGCCTAAAATATGTACCCTTTACAGAAAATATCCAGCCCTTTCTAGAAGTTGGCTGATTCCTGCTCTTGATGAAGCTGGGGTGGGGGGCCTGCACCTCAGGGTGGGACACTGAGCACCAAGGCCCCTCTGGTTTAATTCACTTGATCGGCACCAAGCTCTGTGCAGAAGCTCTTGTCAGAGCCCTGTTTTTCATGAGGAAACCGAAGCAGAGGGCTCCAGTGGTGTGTGTGAGGTCCCAGAGCCAACATATGAAAGAGACAGGATTCAACCTGGGGTATGTGGGCTCCTGAGCCCACACCATGCCCACTGTGAGGCAGCTCTCTCTGCCAGGCCCAGGTGGGAGCGACGGGGAGCAGTGTGGGCCCATGGGCTCTGCTGGCACAACCCCAGGCATGGACAGCACAGGGAAGGAAGAACACTCAGGATGGACCCAGGACCTTTCCTTGGACCTGAGCAGTGTCTGCACGGCCACAGACTGGCACGCAGACCCCACTGATGAGGACTCCTGACACTACCCTGTGGGCATGTGCCCCCAGGAGGAGTCCCCAAGGGTAGCCCGTGGCAGCCCTAGGAGTCTGAATGTAAAATGCAGCCCTGGTGCTGTGACTGGTACGGCTTCCAGTAAGGAGGAAAAAGGGGATGGAGGGGAGGTGCCCTCCACGCTGAAGGCAGGGTAGGTACTCAGTGAATGGAGCGCCCTTCCCTTCCTTAGGCTGGGAGCTCCAGAGTGGACCCTGACCAAGGATTTTGGTACAAGTAGTTTTTTGGCATTGATCCCAGGAGCACTTGCAGGGGAGGAGCAAGTGAGGGTAGGGAAGAAAGCTCACGGGGATGCCTGGCTGAACAGGGGCCACTGCAGTCTGTGGGGCACAGTACCTTGGGGAGCCTCTAGGTGTTAGGATTTGTCCCACTGTGTGTGTGTGTGTGTGTCGGGGGGAGGGGGGAGGGCGGTGCTAGGGTATTTATCCTCCGATTCCTGTGTGCCCAGTTTCTGAATGCTCCATGGAAACCCCCAGCATCCTGGTGGGCCTCAGGCCAGCCAGTGCTGGTGATACCGGGGTCCTTGTACACAGAGCCGAAGAACGAACTTCACAAACAGTCAAGGTAGGAGAGCCAGGCAGAGGCTTTTATTTAGAGAGGAAACTCAAGGCTGCCTGCTTTGCTCCCAAGGTGGGCTGAGTTATTGTCTGTCTGTTAAGAAACTTACTTTTTAACTAATTAGGTTTTAAGATGCAATCTTATTTTCAAGATGGAATCCTTCCTGTTTTTACTATATTGTTTTGGGCTTGCTTGCTACGTTGCCCAAGTTGCAAATCATCTGCTTAGGGCTGGAGGAAGAAAAGCAGCACCTGGGTAAAGTTAGAAAAACAAGCTGGGCCCCCCAGCAGGCCAGAGCAAATCCCACCATGGATTCTCTTGCTTTCGTTTTTTTCCAGAGGCCCTCACCCTGCTCTGTCTAAGCCCAGGGTCCCTGTCTCACTGGGGCCTGCAGAAGGGCTCCGGCACATGGGGCGTGTGTGTAGGGACCCGGAACCCCGGTGTATGGAGAGTGTGGTCCCTGCATCAGCAGCACCAGGGCCGTGTGGGAATGCAGACCGCGACCTGCCGGATCGGAACCCACATCTTGACAAGGCTCCCCGGGATCTGAGCACAGTAGAGTTTGAGAGGCCGTGAGGTCCCTCGCCCCGGTTCCTTTCCATTTCTGAGGATAAAGGGAAACCCTTGGCGCCAGCACCACCTGCCCGCTCTCCCAAGGTGGAGAGAGTGGGATGCCTCTTGTCTTTAATGGGGTTCAGGAGCTGTCTTAATCCCGGCCTGAAGAGCCGGAGAGGAAGACGGTAATGCCCGCCGCTCTGTGTAGATAAGAACGGCTCCCCCGCCCTCCCTGGCTTTATGGAGATGAGTCAAAGGCAAATTTTAAAAAATATATATTTATAGTGTACAAGGTGATGCGAGGATATACCTTTACATTACGTGATTACCGCAACCAAGTTAATTAAATCGCACAGTTGCCTTTTGTGTGTGGCAACAGCACCGCGGATCTACCCTCATCGGGTTTCAGCACACGGCGGGGACAGGACTGTCTCTTCAGTAAACCGCGCGGGGAAAGCTGAACAGCCACGTGCAAAAGAATGCCACTGGGCCCTCTCTGACACCATACACACAAACTTACTTGAAATGGCTTAAAGACTTAATTGTAAGGCCTGAAACTGTGTAACTCCTGGACAAAAATGAGGACAAAGCTCTTCGCTGCTGGGTCTTGGCAATGATTTTCTGGATTTGACACTAAAGGCTCAAGTTCAAAAACAAACCGTGGGACTCCACCACACCAAAAAGCTTCCGCACGGCTAAGGGCACTGCCGATAAAATGAGAAAGCACCTCACGGAACGGGAGGAAAGGTTTGCAAACCGTGTGTCTGATGGGGGTTAATAGCCAAAACATAGAAGAATGTGGCTTTAAATCAGGGGTGACTGGCAGGACGCTGACTGGGCTGGGGCTAAAACCACGGGCCCTCCAGACATGCCTTAGTTGTAAGATGACCCGGGAGCCCGGGCCTGGCAGGGAGCCGCCAGCCTGCATGGCCAGCCCCACCACCGCTCACCACCTGCGTCTTCTGCGCCACCCACCCCTGCAGGAAGGCACGGAAAGCACTGGAGCTCAGGTAGGCCTGCAGCTCACAGAGGTAGCTCTTTCTGGCCTCATCCGCGTGGTAAACGTACCCCTGCAAGAAGGAGCACAGGACCAGCCCAAGCTACCACACCTGCTGCAGGGGCACTGCAGCACGGCTCCTCCCCGGCCACATAGTACTTACCCATCACAGAACGTCCACCTCCTCGAGAGCTTTTCTATGATGCCCCCAGCCTGCACCACGCTCTCCCACACTCAGCTGCTCCTGGGGTTCCTGCGGGTACGGACCTCTGTCTCAGGCACCCCTCACCCTGGACTGTGCATGCCCAGTCAGGGGTCCCAGCTCCCAAACTGTGAGCTCCTGAAGGCAGGGCCTTTGACTCATCTCCATCCAGAGGCTGGCACGGGGCTGGGTGTGTGTGTGCCAAGTCTGCCTTAAGAATACTCATGGGGTAATTAATATACACAGTGATCATTTACCTTAAGTACCTGGTAATTTGGATTAGGATTGTGTTAGTAAGTAAAAAGTCTTTAAGACATTGGTACGTTGGGCTGGTCTTGCAAAGCGTGGAGCTGATAGTCCCTCAGGCCTCTTTGCTCAGGCTTCTGGATCTTCTTTCCCCTGGGCCTGTGGTGCACGGCCTCTGTCCCGTTCTGCAGGGGTCTGAGTCCACTGAGGGGGCCGTTGATCATGTTATAAGACAGGGCTTTTAAACGTAGGCCTTGCAGGAGCTCCAGGCATGGCAGCTGAGGCAGAGAGAGGGTGAGGGATTTCTGAAATCGTGCAAGTAGCTCAGAACCTCCCGGAAATGCTGGCTCGGAGGTTCTGCCTCTCTCTGCCCTGGGCTTTGCAGCCACGATGCTTATCTGCAAAGCCAATTGTAATTTTGCCTCAACCCCTCCAACTGGGACGTCAAGTGCTTAAGTCAGTGTATCAGGCGGTGACCGGCTCTACCCAGCGTCACCCTACTTGATCCACAGCGGCCTGGCTTCGATCTGTCTGGCATGGGAGCATGTGGTGGGGGCTCTTCTTCCCCACTCCGGTGTTTCCTGCTGTACAGACCGGGGCTCCCTTAGCTTAGCCCTCCTGGCCTTCTCTGCCCCACCCTCCCCTCCAGGGTGGAAAGGAAGGGCTTGTTTGAGAGGTAAACTGGGAGTCAAAACCAGAGCCGCCCTGCGGAGCCCCGCCTTCTCTCTTCCCTCCTGGGGTCTGCTGGCAGGGAGCAAGCAAGGGCTCTGGCCTGCTCTCGGCTGCACAGTCGGGCGCCTGCCCCGAGCAGGAGGGCCTGGAGCTGTCCAGGTGTCTGACGGGCTACTGCACCTATTTCCTATTTTGCTGCAAACCAGTGTAAGAAGGAGAGGGGTGTTATTGACACCCCCAAAATTAGGATTTCTCTGTACTAATTTGAACCAAGGGCTTGGTATGGCCCAAACAAGTTGAAAGAGCAGCAGTTTGAAAACCATCTCTGGGTCTTTGCATTTAACATGGAGAAATGACACTCTGCAGGCAGGGGGCTGTGCTGGGAAAACTATGCGCCTTAGGGTCAGACGTAATTAGGAGGGGTATGGGAGGGCTTCCTGTTGGAGGTGACGTTGGAGCAGGCATGGCTTAATCAGTGTGGCTGAATCCCACAGTGGTGGCAAAGGGCAGAAGTTGACATCGGACATGTATGCCATGCTAAAACAGCTTCGACTGTGTAAGTTGGAGTTTCCTCTCCTCTGACCTTGAGAACATACTTCTGGAGGAGGTTGACCTGGGCTCTGTGGAAAGGCGGTTCCATGGTGCAATTAGGTAGAAATTAGTTTGATCCTAGAAATGCCACTCTGCTGCCCCTAAATGTTTTGCTCCATCTCTCCATCCACACCACACTCCAGAAGAGCGTGGAACTCAGCTGAAATATTTCTAAAATGAAGAGAATTACATAACATCCTCCAAAGTCCTGCAGAGGGGAATAGCTATTTCACTTAATTGACTCCAGAATTTCCTAAACTCATTTGACAACTTCCCCGTGTTTCATGGATCAGTCATTCTGCTTAACCAGTTTGGGAGACGGTTGATGCCAAGAGCAATAGGGACCCCGTAGCTGCTTCTATGGAGTCGGGTGAGAGGCACCTCATGCCTGCATTCCAGAAATTTCCCTCTCGCTGTGGTGTGAAAAGATGGACCTGGAGAGAACAGCTCCTAATCGAGGCAGCAGACAGCTGGGGCCCCTTCTGACCTCGTTTCACTCAGAAAAGGACTCATGTGCTTTTTCTCTTGAGACAGCTGAGCCCACAGAGCGGCCACCATCTTTGTGATTTCTGTAAAAGGCAGTTCCGGGTGCTTGGCCCTCAGCTGACTTCTCTGCTCATTTAGGAAGATCACATACCTGTACCAGGAGCAGAAAGAACTCGACAGCTCTGAGCAACTTGGCTGGGAGGGGAGTTCAGTGCAGGTCAACAGTTATTTCTACTTTTCTGGTTTTTATAAAAATAAATAGTCATAGGTTGCCCATATTTTTGAATCTAACCAATGAGATGGAGGTTAATTTAAGAAGGGAAAATACTGGAATGGCTGGTTTATTCAGAGCCTGAAGAAAGATGGAGGGGCCAGAAGTAGGGCTCCCTGTGGGAGGGGCAGGGGTGCATGAAACAGGGGCGAGCCTCATATTCGCCTTCTGTGTAATGGACATTATGCTACCTGTTCACGGGGCTGTGCAGCCCACATTCTCTAGGAACAGAGCCTCCTACCCTCCTGATCAAGAAGGATTTGTGTTGGGGGAGGAGAAAGGCTGTGGGCATTGGAGTGAGAAAAACCAGTCTTCAGACCAAAAGGCCTGTCCGCAGGAGTTAACAGGAACGCTGGGAGAAAGGCCCTCTTTAGAAACGCGTGAACGCTGAGGATGAAGAGAAAAGCATGCGTGCTTCTGGATGAGCAGGGCGACGCTCACAGCAGAGGGTAGCAGGCACGGGACCTCCCCCCTTCAGCTCAAGATGCCAGGGGCCAAGGGCTGAGGTCTCAGCGCACTGGGAGGGGCATTTTGAGCCTCAGTGATAGTTAGCTAGCTCACCCGAACCTTATTATTAAGAACTGTTTGCTAAAGAACCAAACACCCTGCCCTCTCTCCCTGAGGTGTGAGGTCCCCAATAATCAAGGGCCCTGATAAACAGATGAAGCCTGAGACGGGACAGCGGCCATGCCCAGCACCCAGCACAGGCCCCATGGTGAGCTAAGTGTCACTGAACACCCAGTAAGGAAACCAACCATCTCATCCTGTCCTAGGAGCACGGGGGACAGAAAGATCCCTGGAGGGTCTCCTTTTCTTGCCTTTAGGCCAGCCCCCCTTCCTTTTTGGAGACAGAAATACCACAGAGGACAGCCTCAAGACTATCAACGACTGACCCCATTCGGATCCCAGTTTACAATGATGATATACTGAGGTGTCCATTCCTCGTTCATCTATGTGGCCTCTGACCTCCTAGCACCTCTGCAGGGTGGCAGGGATCATCCCCTGCAGACGAGGGAACCAAGGCACGCAGAGATGTGATCACTGCCCGGTGTCCCCCCGCAGGTGTGGAAGTGGGGACGGTCCCCCTGGCTGAGCTGTGGAACCGTCACTGGGCACGATCAAGAAAGCAACCCACAGCTTAGGGAACCAGGCTCACAGGCAGGGGGACCAAGCCCCCGCCTCAGGGGCAGGGGCAGAGGGTTAACATCTGAGTTTGACTGCTGCCCAGCCTGGGTTCACATCTCAGCTCTGCCACTTACCGGCCACGGGGCCTCAGGCAAATTAGTAACATCCTTGCGCCTCAGTTTCCCCACTTGTAAAATGGGGGTCATAATAGTCTTTACCTTGTGGGTTGCAGAGAGGATGAAATGTGTTAATACTCATGTAGTTTTCAGAACAGAGCGAGGCACCCATTAAGTGCCTTCCACATGCAGGCCAGTGTGAACGAATACAGCACCCTCCCTGCTGAGGCTGACTTTTGGGGGAAGCCCCCCCCCATGCTGCAGGCTGACCCTCCCGCCTGCTGCACATTTCGATTCATCAACAATGCCTGTGGGCCTTGCTGTCATGGGGCCCTGGGCCAGGCTCAGAGGCTGTGGGCTGGATGAGGCACAGGCCCTGCCCTCAAGCAGCTCACAGTCTAACAGTGGAGGCTGACTTGTAATTAAATTATCACAACAATTCATTACAGGGGGAGGAGTTACAGAGTGACAGCCTGAACACCCCTGCCTTCAGGGCTCAGTTTCAAGGTTTCCTAAACCAAACATGGGCATGTGTCCAAAACGGCAGACAGTAATCAAAATCTGGCCTTTAAAGCCTCTGTTTCACCTGTTTCAGCTTTATAGTTTTCGGCCTTCCCTGGGCCAGGAGATACAAAACTGGCCAGTGGGGGAGGCTTTGGTGCTGTCACAGACAGGACAGATGTGCTGGGGACCAAAGCACGGAGGTCAGGGCACGGCATCCAGGGCTTAAGGAGCAGGAGGGCAGAGCTCGAGCCAGGCAGAGGCAGAGACTGGGCAGTAACCTCATGTGTTAATGAGATTGCCCTGCGGAGCACCCAGCATGCCATAGGTGCACAATAATGACACTCTCCCTTGCTGCCTCCTATGCACACACTGTTGATGCCTGGAGCCTGAAGGGGATGGACAAATCTTTCAGGACCCTGGAGAGCTCCCAGCCACTCTGATTTCCTCTAATACACACTGAGAGTAATCATTTCTACAGTCAGTTCCCCGGGGGGGCTTTCCTACACACGTCCATGTGAGGCTCCCATTCTCCAGCTAAAGCCAGTATTATTATCCCATGCCACAGGAAGACACTCGGAAAGATCACGTGATTTGGCCACTGAGTGGCAGGGCCATGCCCCAGAGCCAGGAGCACACCACCCACGCCTCAGTCATGCCTCCTGAGGGGGGCCCCACAGCTGCCTGGGGTCAAGTGGGACATGGGCCAGGTCCCCTTCACCCCTCTGCACAACGGCCACCTTCTCTCTCCCTGCTCAGCTCCTCTGCTGTACACAGAGGGGAAGTTGTTTTTTAAAATTAGATGGAATATTTTAATGTATTTTATTGTACTTCTCCATATTCTGGTATTGTAAGTCAAAAATCAAAATAAATGTGCTTATCATTTTACCGCCATCCTCGGCCTTTTGTTTCAGCTTCTTTATTAAAAGCAGATCCTTTCTGAGTGTGTTTTAGTTTGCCCAGAAACCATAGTTACTAAGACACAGGCAGCTGGGAAGGCTGCAGGGATATTTTTCTCTGAAGCTTTTTGTCCTCACTGAATTTCTCACACAGGATTTATACCAAATCGACTCTGCCTTAAATAGAGTCACGTACCCGGTGAGCTGATCATTAGCACAGGGTGATCGAGGTGGAGAACATTCCTCACACACTTGAGTGCATCAGTTAAAAAGGAAAAGGCGAAGTAGAACATGAGTGAGCAAGGGAAGACTCATTTTTAAAAGCATAGCCTGCAGCAGGAAATCAGCTGATTGGCAAAATTCAAGGGGGAAAAAATCATTCCAACAGGATTCTTGGCAGTCACAGGTGTTTCATGTTCACAGTGCAACAATGAATTTTGGATATTTAGTTTTATGAACAGAATTTTCTTTTACAATGAAAACCCCCTTTAGGAGTCAGCAGGCTGGAGCAGAAGAGGCAAGTGGCTGGGGTGACAGATAGGGGCTCACCCCCCAGCTCGGACACCCCTTGAGTTTAAAGGCCACCTTTCCCTCTGCAGCTCCCAACTGTGACACCACAAAGTGGACTTTCTGGTGGACGAGCTGATGTTTGTAAAGGGCCAGCATGTGCCTGCCACGCAGCAGGGATTCAGCACTCGTGTTCCTTCTCCTTATCAGGGAGGGAGAACGTCAAGAACAATGCTAATGAGCAGGACTCTACAAGGCACCTGAGCAGGTCTCAAGGAGAAAAATATTTCAGTTTATGCAACTTATCATGTCATTCATTTGGAAAACAGACCAAACTCTGATGATTATAATCATGGTTAGGAAGAGGCTCTTGGCCTCTGTGAGTTTTGCAGTCAGCTCCCCCAGCAAGGTCTAGGTCACAGCTATTTGCATGAGAGCAGTGGCCTTGTTAAGGGGCACGCAGCACCCCTCCCCATGTGAACAATGAGGATGTTTATCACAGATGGTGTCTGCATCCCATGGTTCTAGACACCATGAGAAAAGTAAAACAGTTAAAGGCTGGGTTGTTGCCTTTAGATATCACAGTCCTGGTTTAAGTCAAAATTCTAATTCATTTATTTCTGAAATAAACCAAAATGGCAAGAGATATTTTTCTATTTCTTAGTGGAGGACAATGCCTAATTTCTCATCCCAACTTTAACCAGGTTTGCAGACTAGATGCCAAAGAGACAGTTTATGATTCTAAGTGACAGTGGAGGGTGGTGGTTAAAGCACGGGTTCAGGAGTAAGATTGTCCAGATCCAAGTCCCAACGTCTCCACATACTGGCTGTGAAACCCCGAGCACATTACCTACCCTCTCTGTGCCCAGTGTCCTCGTCTGTGCAGTGGAATGCCAGCTCTTACCTCACTAGCTGTGAGGGCTGAAAGAGCTGGGCCAGGCGCCAGGGCCCCAGAAGCCCTGAGAGCGGCTGTTCAGGTAACGAGGCAGCCGTAGTACATTCCAATCCTGCCCCACCACCTCCTCCACCTATTAGCTCGGGAAAGGCCCTAGACCTCCACCTGTTTATTGTGAGGGTCACACAGGGAAGGTCTAGACGAAACCCGTGCTGCTCTGACTGGGTCTCAGCTCTGGCTCTAAGAAAGCAAAGGCCCTGAGCTAAGCTCAGCACAGTTCTCTGTGGCCAGCTGTCTCCCCAGTATCCATTCTGCCCTTCTTCATTAGGAATTGAGCTCTGAATTTCAGCTGGGCACATGGCCACCTGGAATAAATGTTCCTCAGCCTCTCTCACGGCCAGATGGGGCCATATGACCAAGTTATATAAGGGTAATGTGAAGGATTGCAGGCAACTTCTACATCTTCATAAAAGGAAGGCATCTTTTTCACCTTCCCACTGGCTAGAATGCAGACATGAAGGCTGGTGCTCAAGCAGCCACATTGGATCATGAGGTAGCACGCTAAGAGTAGCAAAGCAGTGAGATGGAAGGAGTCTGGGCCCTGCTGATTGTGATACCTCCATACCAGCCCTGACCTACCTACCTTCAGATGTCATTTAATGAAAAAGAAAGAAACAAAATATCTTGTTAAACCACTACTATTTGGGGAGTTTTTGTTATGTACAGCTGACTGATCCTAACTAATAGAGATGGTTACTGCTTTTATTTGTGTATTTCTAAGCAGACCTGGTCATCTCTCACCTGAACTATTACAATAATAAGGTGAAAAAAGAAAAACTTTTGTTGTGCACCTGTTACAGAACAATGACAGTTATTTGGTAGGTAACAGTCATCTAAACCTCAGAAATTCCTTTAAAGTAGGCAAAGTTATCCCCATTTTACCAAGAAGGACCTGAGGCCTGGAGAATTAACATGTCTTGTGAAAGTGTCACAGCTAGGAGGTGGCAAAGCTGGGATTTCCATACCCATTTATTGGCCTCTGAAGCCCACCTACCTCCCACATAGCCCCACCAGCTGCCCTCCACCCCACCCCTCACCAGCTGCTTCTCCCACAAAGAGAGGATTGGGGCCATCCCCCAAGTGAGAACTGCTCACCTCATCCCAGAATCTTCGCCAGCAACCCCAAGTTCCCTCGAGTGGTTAGGCTCACAAGCCAGACTCTGAGCTTCAGTCCTGCTCTGCCTTTTACTGTGTGACCCTGGGCAAGTTCCTGGACTTCTCTGTGCCTCAATTTCATCCCCATTGAAAAGTGGGGATAAAAATACCAACCTCCCAGGGCTGAGAGAATTCAAAGAGAGCACACAGGAGTGCCCGCCCCAAGCTTGGAGCACAGAAAACACTGAACATGCGGCTGTTAGGGCTCAGGCCCATGCCCGGCAGCCAGGGGCCCTCTGTGCCTGGCCTGGGCACAGCACTCACCTTTGCCTCCTCTGTGTCCTGCTCCTTTGCATCCCCCTGGTTGCCCTGCACGATGTGCTATGTGTGCAGGGGCACCAGGTCCTGGCAATGGGTACGGCTCACGGAGCTCCCAGGGGGCCGGCTGGCTGCCCCACTTGGAGGTGGGAGAAAGAGCCCCACAGGCACTGAAACAGCAAGAAATGGCCCCATGACAGGAGAGGTATTGGAACCACCCCCACCTCCGACACCCCGACCCTGTGCAGCACAAGCACTCTGTGATGTGACATTTGCATTTTAAATGCCCACGAGTGACAGTGAACACCTGGCACAGAGTTGGTGGTTATTTTTCTGGGGCACAAATGGTAACCACACTGAGGAGGTGAGCACAGTAACAAGTCCATCCACTGTGAGCAGGCACGAGGGGCCAGGGCCTGTCATCCAGCTCTGCTCTGCCAGACTTGGCGCGCGGCCCTTCACCCTGTGGAGTGAGAGTGTGGTTCCTGTACCCAGACCATCCGGGCTCAGATGCCAGCTGCCACCGGTTAGCTTCGTATCTTCAGCAACACACTGTGCTCACAGGTCTTTACATGTTAGGGAGACTTCCAGGCTTCCTTTGTAGAGTTGTAGAAAGGCCTACTCACACACAGGTGTTTGCAGGCTGCCTGCCGTGAGCTGGGCACCACAGACGTCAGCGTACAGAGCAGACAGCAGTCCAGTCCCCCTGGAGCTTTCACGCTGGGGGTGGGATTCAATTAAACGTGAGGAGTCCTCGGAACAGCACAGGGCACTCAGCAGGCTCTCAGTTAATGGCACTGTACTTTGGTGGCTTTGTAAATTGCTGCATTTGCAGATGTACCCCTCGAAAACATTTAGAATGTTGACTGTGGTCAAGTTATCCCCTGATCCTCTGTGAAGGAGACGGGCTAGTAATGATCCCATTTTATAGCTGGGAGGAGGGAGGCACAGGACACTGCATAGTTCAGGTCTAGTAGGTGCACGTGCAACCACGTTTTCTCCTACCTACCTGCGCCACCCCCAACACACACACACAGGCCTGTGTGTAGATGGGGAAATTGAGGCACAGGGAAGCAGAGTGATTGCACAGACTCACACAAGTGGGAGAGGCCAGCGGAGGTCTCCAGGCTGCCTGCCCAGGGGTCCGTCCTGCCCCCTCCAACCTGTCCCAGCTGTGGTCCCTCATGCTGAGCAGAAGGTAATAACTCTCAAGGCACTGTCCTCAAGTGCGACCTCGTCATTCTCTCCTTAAGTGTTAGTTAACAAACCACAATACAGGAAATGCTCCCTGCAAACCCATCCAAATACCGACTCATCTGAGGGGAGAGAGGACAGAATCAGTAATTTCCTCAGCTTCTTGGGAAGAGGAAATGTGGCAAATGGTGATTGACCAAACCTAGAGTTCCAGAACTTTCCTGGCCTGTCGCTATTTCTGTACCCACATGGCCACACCTGGTCCAGGCCTTGGAATCCATCACTGGCACCATTCTTATATTTTTTAATGGTATTTTGTTGTGAACTGTAACTCGTGGATATGGCTCAATCTCGTAAATCAAGGGGCACCCAAGGGGTGATGGGAAAAAGCAGAGCTCACTTCTCCCTGGTCCTCCAGCACCCAGTCCACTCCCTGGAGGCAACCGCTGTTAGGGGCCCTTCTCATGCCCTTCCAGAGCTATTCTGGGCATTTACAAACACTTCTGTCCCCCACACTGCACTTAATCTGCTTATTTCCCTGCGTCTTGGGGCTCTTTCTGCAGGGCATGTAGAGCCGCCACATTCTGGGGGGAGCCTGCATTGTGTTCTAGCCCCGGCCACAATGCACTTAGCAGCCCTTAGTAAATGGTGCAGCTGATTCCTGGTCTTCAGACCTGGCATTTCATGCATGTAGTGGGCTCTGTAAGAAATGGATTGCTGGGTCAAAGGGCATGTGTTTTTGTAATCCAGATAGGCCCTGGCTGACACATTCTCCTCCACAGCACTGGATCATTGCCACCGGGCCCACAGGAGGGTCCCAGGAACTCCCCTCTCTGCTTACAGCCCTCCATGGCTTCCTCTGATGTCAGGATGTGAAGTTCAGGTCCCCCAGCCTGGTATTCAAGGCTTGAGGAGGTTAGGCCTCACCTCTCCTCCAGCCATACACTCATCCAACTGATACAACTAACTTTGAAAGGTGGGAATCAAAACAGACAACGATCACATCCTTTACACATATTATCCTGTGTGATCTTCAGCACGATGCTTATTACCACAGAGAGATCCACAAGTGGAGAAAGAAGCTCAGAGAGGTCAGCGACCTTCCCAAATGTGCACAGCAGGGCAGGGGCAGATGGGACCCTCCACCTTGGGCTGCCTCCTCTTTCCATCTCCCCAGCCACCTCACCCAGAAGCAGACATCCTTTCCAACCCAGTACTGCCTGATTTCACCCTGATGGGTCCAGGCCCCAACCCCCCTGCCTTGGCCCCCTTTCCAAGAGTCCAGGCACAGTCGAACAGCAGCGAGGAGCCCATTTGGGAATCAGCCCTCCGTTGATTAGTTGATTCAGTGGACAGACATAAGGACCAGCGTGGGACAGAGTGCTAGGCCCCAGTCAGAGGCTGCAGAAACAGACACAGCCACCGGCAAGGCCCACAGGGAGCTCTCAGTCAGCACCAAGTCTCAGGTCCCTGGAGGTGACGTCATGGAGATGGCTTTGCCTTACTCTCTTTTTAATTTTGGGTAAACCGAGGCTAGGTAAGGCTCTGTGACTTGCTCAAGATCTCCGGCCCAGAGAAGGGTGGTGCCTGCCCCAGAGCCCCGGCCTCTGCACCTGGACAGTGCCCTGGTCACACCTGTGACTTAGAACACCTGGCTTCAGAGACAGCTGCGCCACCTACCAGCATGTCACGTCTTGGTGCTTCAGTGTCCTCACCTGTAACATGGGGACACTGAGGACTGACACCCAGGAAGCAGGCTATAGGCAAGAACTGCTGTTGCTCTAACTAACTCTGTGTTGGAATGTGAGGACGCTGCCTGTGGGTTCAGCTTTAGGCCCCAATGCCGCATGGCCCCCCGTGAGTGAAACATTAGCCTGAGCAAATTACACCAATTTCACTTAAGTATCCTACAAGTTTGGGACATAGTATTTTCTGCTTAAGGGAAAGTTCTGGACTGAGACCAGAACCTTTCCAGCGTCAATTTCAATATCTGCACGCTTGGCGTGAAGCACTGGCACGCCCAGAACTGGGTTGGAATCCGCATTACACCCATAAAGACCCGTGGAGTCGCATTCAGGTCACTGAACAGTCGCTCAGTGTGGAGACGAGGCAATGCCGAACCGCGGCCCGGGACCCTAGTGGCAGCCAGACTGCAGGCCGGCTCCGGCCTGACAGTTCCTCCTGCAGCGCTGGCGACCACGGGTGGGGACTGCGGGGGCACGGGCAGCATAAGGGGCCAAAGCGCAGGCCCGAGTCACGTGCCAGGGCCTGGCCGGGGGCTGGGCTGCTAGGAGCGCACACACCCCGCCCCGGGGACGACCCCCCACTTCCCGGGCAGCGGGACGCACGCGACGGGGTAGGGGCCGCAAGTCCAGCCACTGACTCGCAGCCCGGCCGCTGTCCTGCTGCACGCCCGCCGCCTCGCGCCCGCCTGTCCTGCTCAGCCCACCCGGTGCGTCCGCCTGCGCCCACCGCTCCACCCCGCGCCGGGGGCGGGACTGCCGCCCCCCAGCCGCTGCGGACGCCCGGGAGCTGGCTGTGTCCGCTCTGGATTGCGTCGACCTGGGCGGGCACGAGGGGCGAGAGCCCCAGCCCGCAGGGCGCTCCGCGGTCCCGGCTTTCCGAGCATCCGCGGCCGGGCGCGGCCAGGGGGCGGGACGAAGGTCAGGCGGCCCCGCCCCGGGCCCCCGCCTGGCTGAGCGGGTCCCTCCGCCCGCCCCGCAGTTACGTAGGGGCGCCCCAGGGGCGAGAACGACCCCCTCGGCGACGGCTCTCCTCTGAAGTATGTCTTCCAATATTTTCAAGCCACACAATACATAACAGAGTATCACTGGGCGAAATTGGAGAATTCGGAGCAGCCACTCTCCTGAAATCCTGCACTTCAAAGCCAACCACTATTAACCCATTTACCGTAACCCTCCTTTACGTTAAAAAAATTCAAAATATAATATCAAAGATAGTTCTGAACATTTAGAAATAGGCACGAGCTCCACCCCCTTGTTCCAATGGCAACACTTCCACGATCACATATTCCATTGTGGGGGGCAGGTGGCCTAGGGCAGGGGACCCAGATCAGCCATGGGCTTCACACACTCTGGGGGCCTGTAGGATGGCACAGCCTCTAGAGCCCGAGGGTCCGGGCCCATCAGCTACCTGTGCTGGTGACCTTGGGCCGTTTACCTCGCCTTTCTGGGCCTACACAATCAGGATGGTTATGGGATGGGCAAGTTAGTACTCCTACGGGACATCGGAGGCACAAGACAGGTATGTCAGCTACTATGTCTGAGGCGTTCGGCATGTTATCAGGGAAATGAGCAATAATCGTGCAGCAACATAATTTGGTCTCGCCATGCTCCCCCAGAGCTCCACACTCCATTCTCTCGTTTTTATTTCAACCAACCCAGGGCTTCAACCAAGTCACTAACACTCTCTGTTCCTCAGTTTCTTCCTCTACAGAACAGAAATAGTAGTAATAGCATTACAGGGTGCTTGAGGTTTAAAATGAGACGCTGTCAGAGGAGAGGGTCCAGAATGGTTGAGAACCAGGTGTGGTGTGTATTACGTGGCCAATGATGTGAACAGCTGCCCCTCTGACTGGTGATGTCCCATAGGCACAGGGCAGCTCCAGGGCTGAGCCAACCTGGGCTTCAACCAAATTGAAGCAGGAAAGGAGCCCAGAAATCTAGAGCGCCATTCCCTCCTTGGCTAGTGGAGAGAACTGAGGCCTGCAGAGGGAAAGTGGCTTGCCCGAGTAGAGTTCCTTCTAAACCCCCACGCAGTTTCTCAGTTCAGTCCAAATAAATGCAACAAATACATGATGAGATAATCTCCTTGAAAAAATGAATAAAAAATAGTCCTTGAAAATAAACCCTTGAGATTGGCTATGAAAATTACACAATAGAAGAATATTTAAGTGAGACTTGCATTTTCATGCATCAGACTACACATAGAGCCACTGGAATCTAATCAGGAAGGTATTGATAGAGGAATGCACAAGTACATGACTGGAACAGAAGACGGAACCATTAAATTAAAAACCAAAATTAAATCCAGAACGTGTGCTAGGTTAATTTATGATAAACACAGTAGTTCAATTAGTGAAAAAGAATGAATTGTTAATCAATGCTGCTATTAACTGGCCAGCCATCTAAAAGGGAAGAGATGGAGTCCAGTCTCATTCCAAATACACAAGTAAACCCTAGATGGATTAAAGATCTAAATGAATAGAGCAAACAATCAAAATCATGCTAGAAGACTTTGGGACCCCAAGAGAATGCTCAGCTAGATATGCTCACCAGACACCCTCTCAGATGAAAATACTGAGATGGAAAATTATTTACAACACGTTACAATGCCCTGCTTAACTCACAGGAAAATCCGGGGAAATACCCAAGGCCCATGCCTCTCCGCACACACACAAAAGGAATGATCAGGCCAAATCAGAGTGGTTATGAACACTCTGGGCACAACCGTCTACAAAGGGACTTCTGGTCCGAGGGCCTCGTGCCGGTGCAGTGGACTAGTGAAAAATCTGCCGTGTCTGCTGCCTCTGGATGGAAAATCCAGAGATGGTATAATAAACAGTCTCTCCTGAGAATTTGTAGGCAGAGGACTCCTCCCGTGTGTGCTTGAGGTTCAGATTTAAACTGCCCCCAAGGTACAGAAAACTCACCCATCAAAGTAAATTAAAAGTTACAAGTTAGCAGGGTCCCCTAGAGGTTAGGAGGGGCAAATGCGAAGGCTCTCTGGAGAGAAGCTACTTCAGTCTAGGCCTGTCACCGTATATAAAACATGAGCTCATGAGAAAAATTACCAAAGACAGGAAGAAATAACACAATATCAGGAAAGGCTGCAGAATAACAGCAGGTTCGATCCTCAAAAGCATTTCTGATAGTCACATATTAGAATTCACAGACTAAAAACGATGATGTATAAACTTAAAATGTTAGAAGAAATCAAAATGGAATAAAAACGTTCTAAGAACAAAGGGCAAACAAAATGACCAGGAAGATTTGAAAAATAATCAACTAAAACATCTTGAAGGAAGAAATAGAATAATTGCAATAAAAACCTCAATCATGTGACCATCTGAAGAGAAAATTAACTAGAAAGCAGATGTTAAGATTTTACCCAGAAGGCAACTCAAAGTGACAAGGAAAAGGGAAATAGGGAGAGAGGTTTCCCTTTTATTCTATCTGTGTATGACAGGATACAATAGTTTAACATTTGTCTAACTGGGGCTCCACAAGATGAAAATAGAGAAAATGGAGAAGAAGCGGTATTTAGATAGTGGCTGAGAATTTTCCATACTTGCTCAAAGATGCCAAATTTCAGATCTAGAAAAAACAATGTACAGTGAGAAGCATAAATAAAAAGAATGACACATAAGCATATCAGGGGAAATGGAAGATATCAAAAAACAATCACAGAAAAGACAGATATTCTACAAAAAGATGAAAATTACCATATTTTATCAGTTCTTAAGATGCATATTTTCTCACTGTTTAACATGTCTGACATTGGGACCAATCTTACTGATGCAGTCTTACAATTCTAGCTGACAAACTGGAAGAATATTTCTTACTGGTTATAAAATAATGGCAGATAGTATGTGCAATGATGTCCTAAAGGGAGTGAAATATGGTAGACTGGTCACACATGTGTCAGCAACAGTGGGAACCCAAAGACAAAAATAACAAGTTCAAAGTGCTGAGAGAAAATAAAAACAGAGTTGAGGTTTCTGTTTCTGTTCCTGAGGAAAACTGCACAAACCATATGAAAAAATTTGTTTTCAGATATTGAACAGACAGAACAGAACCATGATCCCTGGAGAAGAGAAGCAAAGGAAATGAACTCAGTGGTCGCCTGGCTTCCTGCCTGGAGACACTTCCTCAACTGCCATCCAACAAACAGGAGTCAAAGCAGAGCACCCTGGATTTGCAGAGTTGAGGACAGAGACAGAGAAGAGACAGAGAGAAGGGAGGGAAGCCGAGGGAGCTGGGATCTGAGAAGCAGAGCACCAGCCAGGAGAGGACCATACAGAAAGACGTCCACAACTCTACAGAGCCATTCTCTGTGTCCATGGATGAATTCCATGCCAAGCAGATATCAGGTGAGACTTCTTGAGTCCAGGCAAAGAAAAGCTACAAGGGAGTTAAAAATTGAACAACTCCTGGATCTCTTAAATGGCTGGGAGACAGTTGAGCTTTAATCAGACCTTGTTGAATACCCCAGTGCCTTCAGTTGAGACCCCAGAATGGCCATGCCTTAGGAATAGGGCCCATCTAGCACTAATGTGAGAGTAATCTTAGGACTCAACCCAATGAGGAGTAAAACTAAACATCAAAAGTATCAAACTGATTTGAAAATAAATTCACCATCTGAGAGAAGAGGCCAAGCATTCTTTAAAGGAAGAAAACAAAAACTAAACACTCAACCATATAACAAGCACAACGTCCAGCATCCAGAAAAAAATAACTAGACAAATGAAGCATCATGGAGATGTGAACATAACTAGGAAAAAAAAGTCAATAGAAAAAGAACCATATGTGACAGAGATGATGGAATTGTCTGTCGAGGACTTATGATAACTATTATTAATATGCTTAAGGGTGTAGAGAAAAACATGAAACTAATGAAGAGCTAATAGATAAAACAGAACCAAACAGAACTTGTAGAACTGAAGCATGCAATACCAGAAATGAAAAATTCACTGGATAAGTTTCATTGAAGGTTAGATACAGTAGAAAAAAAGAATTGGAATGTTTGGACATGAACATGCAGTAATGGCAATGATCCAAACTGAAGTGCAGTAAATAAAAGCTGAAAAAAAGGAAAAACCTTCAGTGTCATGTGGGATAGTATCAAGTGGCTACATATAATTAGAGTCTTAGAAGAGGTATAGCAGGAAATAATATTTGAAGAAATAATGAGCAAAAAATTTTAAAATTTTATGATAGTTACAAACACAGAGATCCAAAAAGTTCAACAAACCCAAGCAGGATAGGTACACACACACACACACACACACACACACACACACACACACACACACACACATGCATGCACACACACCACACTAATGCACAACTAAACCAGATTGTTAAAAAATCAGTAACAACAAAAAAAGATGATTTTAAAAGTAGCCCGAGAAAATATTACAAAAAAGCAGAGCAAGGTTGTAAGACCTACATTAGCTGGACTTTCAAGATACATTATAAAGTCTTTTAACAACTATGGTACTGGCATCAAAGACAGAAAAGTAGGTCAGCAGAACAGAACAGACTCAAGAAATAGGCCTACACATATGTGGTCAATTGAGTTTTCACAAAGGAGGAAAAACTATTCCGTACAGAAAGGATAATCTTCCACAGTGCGGGAACAATTGGATAGCCATGCAAAAATGAAATTTGATCCATACCTTGAACCATATATGGAAATCATCTCAAAGTGGGCCATAGACCTAAATGTAAAAACTGGAACCATTAAACTTCCAGAAGAAAACATGGGAGAAAATTGCTGTGGCCAGGTTGGGTATAGATCTTTGATACAATACCACAAGCATGAGACATTGTCAAAACAGTGAAAAGACAGCTATAGAGTGGGAGAAATTATATATGTACACACTCAACTCTCACAGCTCAATAGCAAAGCAAACAAACCCATGAAAAATAGTCAAAATATTTGAATAGACGTGTCACTAAGCAGATACACAAATGGCAATGAGCACGAGAATATCTCACATCATTCATTATGCAAAATGCAAGTGCGAAGTACACGGCCCTAGTACCACAGGCCTGTGAGGACGTCTACAGCTCACACCAGGTTTTGTGAGGGGGTGGAGGGACTGGAGCTCTTGCACGCTGCTGGAATGGAAAATGGTACAACCACTTTAGAAAACAGTGTCAGTTCTTAAAAAGTTAAGAGCTAAAATGTATTTACTGACATTTAATACATAGCCTGGACATTTCGCACCCAGGTAAATAATCCAAAAGAAATGAAGGTATCTCGCCACACAAAGACTTATGTACAAGAGTTCACAGCAACTTTATTTATAATAGCCAAAAACTGGAAACAATCCAAATGGCATTAACGTGCTACTGGATAAACAGACTGGTCCATCCGTGCAACGGGGTGTTCTGAGCACTGAAGGGAGTGAGCTACTGACACATGCATCAACCTGGATGAATCTCAAAATAACTGTGTAGTGAAACAAGACCAAGAAAGATGCCAGGTATGAGAGTTGGGTGTGGGGAGGTGGAAGAGGCAGGAAGGGTCACAAAGGGGATCCAGGAAACACTGTTGGGGGGGGTGATGGACATGTTCATTATCTTGATTGTGGTGATGGTTATCCAGGTGCCTATTTGTGTCCAAACTTATGTACATTTTATATATATGCTGCTAAATCTATACTAATTTTACTTCAACAAAATTGTGACAGAAACATAATTGACAGTTTTAAGCAAAAATAATTATCCTGCATTTTTGAATTTATAAGAAATAGAGAAGTAAAATAGCTGACAATAGCACAAAGGAATGGGGGAAAAACCAAAGTATAAGGTTATAAAGTTCATATAATACATGAGAAATGGTACCTGTTATTTGAATTATACTGTGCTAAATTAAAGACGCATATTATAAATTGTATGCCAATCAGTGAAAAAAGGTAAAATAAAAAGGTAGCTGCTAAGTTAATAGAAAATATAAAACAGGATAGTAAAACACTTAATTCACAAGGAATTGCAGTAAAGAAGGGAAAGATGAGAAAGGAATAAAGAGCAGGGGGAAAAATAAAAGCAAACACCAAACCGGCAGACGGCAGTCCACCGTATTAACACCGACACTGAAAATGAGTGGATTAACTGCTCCACAGAAAAGACAGAGATCGTCCGACTGGATGAATAGGAAGACCCGGTGACAGGCTGTCTGGCAGAGACCCTCTTCGACCAGGCAAAACCTAAGGACAGGAATTGCATATGGATATATAAGTATCAGTCGAAACAGACTTTACAAGAAGGAATATTGCCCTAGACATTTCATAATGATAAAAGGGTCAATTCATGATGGGGACATGACAACCTTAAATGTGTGTAACTGCAATAATAATGCTTCAAAACACATGAATCAAAACGGATAGGACCAAAAACAGAAATAGACAAATTTGTAATTACAGCTGCAGATTTTTAACATTACTCACTCTCTCAGCAATTGATAGAAAAATAAAGCAAAAATCAGTAGGCAATGATAAGATCTGGACAGTCCTGTCCACCAGCTTGACCTAACTGACATAGGATCCTCTGCCCAATAGTCGCAGAAATTGCATCTTTTCAAGTGCAAATGAAAAATTCACTGATACAGACATGGACCTGACCGTAAAATACAACTCAATACATTTAAAAGGACCAAAACCATAGAGAGCATGTTTCTTGACAACACTAGTATTAAATTAGAACTTAGTAGTATTAAATTAGAACTTAGTAACAATAAGATGTCTACAAAATTCCCCAAATATTAGGAATTAAGCAACACTTTCTAATTAATACATGTGTTAAAGAAGAAATCAAGGGATTGATTGGAAATGGGGGGGGACCAGAAAATATCTAAACCTGTGTGATGATACATATTGTGCCTATAAAATTATTGATGTCTACTTTGCAGAGTTGAAAAAGTAGAAGCTTAGAACTAAAATACTGAACAAAAACCATGTGGCCTGGGAGGGAAGTGATTGAGGTCAAAGCATTTGTGGTTTGAAATGATGGTTGAGATATTTATTGATTAATGTAGGCTTTGTAAAACATACCAGGTAAAACTTCTAGGTTACTCACTGAAAAGATGGAAATGAACTGTATAATTTTCAAACAGAGGAAAATGGAATAAGGAAAAAAGCTTGAGCAATCTAAAAGAAGAAAAAAAAATGGAGAAAAGGAGCTGCAAATAAAAAGCAGGACATGTAAAAATTACAAAATCAGGTGGGTAGAAATAGCTCCAAACATATCCATAGTCACAGTCCATGTGGAGGAACAGCTGACTGGGTACGCCAGAGAGGCCATGCGAGACACAAACACAAACTCAGCTCTGTGCTGTTTGCATGAGATACGCCTTCAGGGTCAGGAGGACACAGGAAGGCTAGAGGCAAAGGATGAAGAAAGATGCATGATGTGAAAGAAAGCTGCAGTAGCTTACTGGATAAAATAGACTTCAGATTAAATCACATTAGGATGAAGAGGATCACTACAAATAATGACTTCATCAGGAAGAGACCACATTCTAGAACCGTTTGCGTCGTGCATGAAACAAAGACTGGGAGAACTGGGAGAAACAAACGTGAGTGGGGTGTTCCAACATCTCTTTTTAAAATTGAATTTATAGCGGTAAAGTACGCATAACATAAAGTTTGCCATTTTAACCATTTTTAAGTGTCTAGTTCAGGGATATTAAATACATTCACATTGCTGTGCAGCCACCATCACCATCGTCTCCAGAACCTTCTCCTCCTCCCAAACTGAAACTCTGTCCCCATTAAACACTAACTTCTCATTTTCCACTCTTCCCTGCTCCCGACACCCACCCTTCTACTTTCCGTACCTCTGGATTTGACTACTCTGGGGACCTCATGTAAATGCAACATCTGCCCTTTCATGACTGGCCAACCTCTTTTTAGCATAATATCATCCATGTTGCAGCATGTGTCAATGCTTCCTTCCTTTTTAAGAGTGAGTAATGTTCCAGTGTGTGTGTGTCAAATCACATTGTGTTTATCCATTCATCTAGTGATGGGTGCTTGGGTTGAGTTTACCATTTGGCTATTTTGAATAATGCTGCTCTTAGCATGAGTGTGCAAATTACTGGTCAAGTCCCTTCTTGTGGGTGTGTATCCAGAAGTGAAACTGCTGGATCATACGGGAATTCTGCTTGATTTTTTGATGAATCCCCACACTGTTTCCCACAGTGGCTGCACCACTGTACATTCCCCCCAATAGTGCACGAGGGTTCCAGTTTCTCCACATCCTCACCAACATGTAATTCTTTGTTTTGTTTTGTTTTTTTTGATAGTAGTAGTATTAGTAGTTATCCAAATAAGTGTGAAGTGCCAATGTACCTCTGAATAATTTATAAGCCAAATTGTAAAAAAAAAAAGAGCTGGGAAAGCTAGAGAATACTAATTGGCTTTATTAAATGAATATTTATGGAGTCATCCATTTATAATATAAAGAACATTTATAATTTTTAGAAAGATTCCATTTACAATAGCAAAATGAGAGATATGTCTATTGGCAGATATATAAGACCTGTACACAGAAAACCATAATTCCATATTGAAAGATGTTTAAGAAGACCTAAGAGGGATTTATCAGTCGGAGGACTTGATATTAGATGCCGTATCTCTCCAAACTGGGTGATAGATTTAATGAAGTTCCCATCGGAATCCCAGTGGGGTTCTTGCCAAATTTTCCAAGTTAGTTCCAAAGTGGAAGGGGAAGAGCAAAGGGCTAAGAACAGCTTAAATGGTCCTGAAGTTGACAAGCTGGGAGGACTTGCTTTGACAGATACTGAGACTTACTGTAAAGGAAAATAATTATGACAGTGTGATATGGACAGAGACAGAAAAACAGACAAACGGAATGAAATGAGCAGACCATGAATACATGTAGACTTGCTATAAGTCACTTGCTTTAAATAGGCAATGGGAGACAACCGCCTAGTCCCACAAGGGAAAAAAAATGAAATAGGTCTCTAGCTCACACTGAACATAAAGCTCAGTTCCAGGGGCATTAATTCTCATGGCTAACAAGTAAAACTTTAAAACAGTTAGAAGGTCATATGGGAGAATCCTTTTAGTGACTCCAGATAGGGGAGAATGCCTGAAAACACAAAAAGCACAAATCATAAAGGGAAATATTGAAAAATTGATTATATTAAAATTAATATTTCTATTCACCCAAGAGAAACTATAATAATATGAAATGGCAAGCCCTTAATTGAAAGAAGACATGTACAAAACATATGCCCAATGAAACATTAGTATCCGGAAAGTATAAAGAATTCGTGAAAAGCAGTAAGAAAAAGGCAACCCAGTAGAAAAACAGGCAAGGTACATGAAAAGGCATGTTCGCTGAGAGGAAGTATGAACAGCCAAAAGCACACAAAGGGCTCCTGTCAGAGAAATGCAGTCCAGTTGCTCTGAGACACCCTTTTACTCTCACCAGATTGGTAGTGACTTAACACTTAGCTAATATCATGTGCTGGCCAAGATGTAGAGACTGGATTTCTATAGATTGTGGTTTGAATCATAAATTGGCGCAAACGTTCTGGACAACTCTCTGGTGGCGCCTTGTAAAGCGGAACATGTTCATGCCTCATGACCTAGCAATTCCATTCCTATGGCGTAACTCTAGAGACAGTTCTTGACCAGGGCTGACCGTCTGGAGGGGACATTTGTCACTATCTGGAGACACTTCGGATTGCCACATCTAGGGCTGTGGATGCTACTGGCAGTTAGTGGGTAGAGACCAGGGACAGTGCTCCTCTACAAAGAATTATTTGACTAAAGTGTCAAGAGTTCTGCTAAGAAATCCTGCTCTAGAAATCCTTTCTCTGTGCATCAGAAGATATTAATGCAAATGTCTGTAGCCACACTTTAAAAAATTTTTTCTTATTAAGGTATGATTGATATACACTCTTATGAAGGTTTCACATGAAAAAACAATGTGGTTACTACATTTACCCATATTATCAAGTCCCCACCCACACCCCATTGCAGTCACTGTCCATCAGGGCAGCAAGATGCCACAGATCCACTATGTCATAGCCACGCTTTAAAATAAAAAAAAAATTCACCAGGATGTCTATTCATGGTTCAGCCACATGTATTAAAATGGATGAATTTTAAAAACTTGATGTGAAGTGAAAAGCAAAATGTTCAAGAACATATATGATAAAAGGTATACGAAATTAGGAAAAAGATAACCACACACTTGAGAAAAATGGTTACTGATTGGGGAGAATATGTGGGGTACAGCTAATGTTCTGTTCCTTCAGTTGAATGGTCAGTATAACAGATTTTATTTTTATCCTCTTTTATTCCTTGATTATAGTGAAATCTTGAAATTCCTGTTACAGAATAACTGATTGAGTCCTGTCCTCTGTCCAGCCCTGCTCTCAAAAAGGGTGATCAGAATTACTGTGCGGAGGGGCTATGACCACCCAAGCTCTCTCAGGTCCCTCTGGGGCCACTTGTGCACAGTATAACTTTATTGTGTGTGTGTGTGTGTGTGTGTGTGTGTGTACCTTTTTTTTTTGAGGCTGTATAGAAATCCAACTGAAAACCTCTTTTTTGAGCTTTGGGAAAAACATACATTATATCCATTATTTGGTATTCTTGCAATATTTCATCCTAAAAGTATTTTTTTAATAATTGGAAACTCCACTACTTGAAGGTATTTTATAGGATTACATTTGCGAGGCAGACCATGTTTTTATTTTTTGTACTGTGTATACAGACTGCATGACAACGGTCCAAGGAAACCAAGTTTTCTTGTACTTGCAAGAGAATCTAGGAGACTATCTGTAGGTGTCATGGAGATGTTCTAACCAAGAATGACACTCCAAAGCTGTATTAAAAAGAAAAAGAAAGGGAGAGACATATTTATGTGTCTGACTGCATAAAGTCTGTTGTGTGGCAAAAGATGCCACAAAGTCAAGAGATGAATGTTAGATCTGGGAAAAGGGCTTGAACACTGATGACAGATAAAGGGGTAACTGCTTTCTGAGGTCTCTTAGCAACAGACAAAAGAAAAAAAACCAACTAAAAATAGGCAAAAGGTATGACTCGACCTCAAAAATATATATATAGATACACCACTTCACACCCATGGGGTGGCCACGTTCCCAGCAGCTGTGGCTTTGGTTGCTGATGGGAAATATAGGTGTTGTGGCAGAAAGGCCAGGTGTCACAGAGTCTGGGGAAGGTAATCTGTCAGCAGCTATGAAAATAAAAGTTTAAACTTCCAAACCAGCAATTCCGCTGCTGGGAATCCATCTGCAGAAATAAAAGTACAGATACCTGGGTGTACGAGTGTGAAGATCTTTACTGCCCACTGTCCTAGTTCGCAAGGACAAAGAGGTTGCCTGTATCAAGGGATGCCATCAACCTTTCAAAAGAACGAATCTAATTCTATCCAGATGCCAACGGGGTATCTTCACCAGCTGTTGATGAGCATGAAAAGTAAGAAGAAGATAAATGTGATTATGTTGGATTCGTTTTGTAAAACTATGACCCCCCCTCCCCCAGCCCCTGCGTGGGCGAATGTGTGTGTGTCTATATATAGTATATGCTTACTTATGCTTATGGAGAAAAATCTGAAACAAGAGAGGCTGTTGACATGGGCAATGTGGCGTAGGACGCGATGTGGGAGCAGGGAGGGGGAAGCACCCCCGTGCACAACAGGAGCCCACTCATGTGGATGGTACGCATGCCTGGCACACGAGAGGCATGAAGGCCCAGCCACCGAGTGCTTGTGGGAGTCACTTTGGTGTGACAGGATTCAAGGTGACCTTTGTTTTCTTTTTATCTGCCTATACTGTTTGAATTCTATACAGTGAGCATCTGTTTTTCATAGAATCAGAAATAGCCCACAGAAAGCTGTTTTCATTGAAAGGTGGAAATGAGAAGAAAGAAGCCTGGTCAGGCATAAGAACCTTGTGACTGAGGGGGTCAGACCCCCACTGATGGTGATGGGGCACCCCCGCCCACCCGTCCTGGCCACTCCATGAGGCTTCCATGCTCAGCTCCCTGCCCCGTGGAGGAGTGCTGTCCGGGGTGAGAGCTCCGTCAGCTCAATTTGATTTCAATACTGTCTCCTTTAAAAACATTCTGAGATCATTGTAGACTCACAGGCCGCTGCAGGAAGCAACACAGAGAGACACTTATACCCCTCATTCAGTTTCCCCTTATGGTTACACCTTGCAAAACTATAGTACAGTATCACAACCCAGAAAATTAACATCAATACAATCCACCCACCTTACTGCAGATTTCTCTGGTTTTACATGAACTCATGTGTGCACGTGTGCATGTTTAGCTCTATGCAATTTTATCACACCTGTAGATTCATGAGCCCACCACC
Organism: Manis pentadactyla; assembly: GCF_030020395.1. Classification (NCBI taxonomy): domain Eukaryota; kingdom Metazoa; phylum Chordata; class Mammalia; order Pholidota; family Manidae; genus Manis; species Manis pentadactyla. The sequence continues at coordinate 5,228,854 of NC_080023.1, forward strand.
ACAGTCAATACACAGAACAGTTCCATCCAAGGATGGCTCCTGCTACCCTAGCCACAGCTCTCCCCTCCTCAACTCCTGGCAACCACTAATCAGTTCTCTATTTTATAATTTGTCATTGATAATGTGGTATAAACAGAATGATGCAGCCGTTTCACTCAGCATAACTCCATCATTGTCCTTTTGGATTTCAAAGTGAATTGATGGAAAGCATGGACTTGGAGTTACAGAAACCCGGCCATAGTTTCCAGATCCTTTCTGTCTGGGTGACTTGGCTTTCCCAATGTCTGCTCTGCAGGGATGGGAGGCGATGAGCTCTTCTGCTGTGAGTACCCGCAGCGTTCACCAACTGAGCAAATCCAGTGGCCCCAACTGGTACGTGCCCCACTATTGGTGATAATTATGTTAATAGACTAACCAGCCTATGAAGTAGGTTCTGTTCTTCCCATTACTCAGATGAGGAAACTGAGGTCCCAGGAGGCACGGGGAGCAAACGGTGGGACCAGGATTCAAATCCCAGACATCTGGTGGCTGGGTGGTGTGGCATCATTCCTATTTGACAGGGAGGAGACTAAGGTTCAGAGAGGTGACGCGACTTGTCCGAGGGATATGGCTAATTTGTGGCCCAGCCCATGTAGAGCCTCCTGTCCCCCCTTCCTTGCCCAGAACTGGCTTTGTTGCACCCTCTGCCTCTGGGGGATGCCTGGGTCTTTCCCTTTGCAGCACAGAAAAAGTTTCCTGCCATTTATGAGATACAGAGAACCATAGTGCGTCTGGCACTGCAGGAGCCAGGCTGGCTGTCCCAACTGGCTCTTCCATCCTGGCTGGTGACCCTAGCAGGTCGCTGACCTTGACATTTCTCAGTGGGGATTAAAATGTATATGTATATGAAGCTCAGACAGTACCTAGTACACAGTGAGTGCTCAGTAAGTGTTAGTTATCATTAATGATGTGATCATTTATTTATCCTCACAGCCGGGATGCTGGGGTTTACATTTTGGCTCTACTGGCTGTGTGACCTGGGGCAAGTTACCTAACCTCTCTGTACCCAGTGCTTACACTGGGGCCTGCTCAAAGCAAGCCTGACCAATGCTGGCTCTTGCTACTATTACAATCCTTCCACCCACCCCCAGCGTAGCCCATCACCCAGAAGGTAAGTCTTATAAGTTGGATCAGTTTCAACCACCCAGCTGGGGTGTGGGTGCTGACCTGTCCTCCGGGGGCCATGGCTCAAACTGCTGGGTTCTGACCCTCAAGCCCCCTCATCTCAACTAACTCAACAGCTTCTTGCCTCCACATTCTCACCCAGCCTCCATGCAAATGCCAGAGCCTGCCAACTGAGCCCATGGTGCCATGCCCTGTTCCAAACTCCTTAACCACCAGATGGCCTTGTGTGCCCTTCAGGTTCCTCCTGATTTGGCCTCACCAGCCTCCAGCACACATGCTCCCTCTGCCTGCAACACCTGCTTCCTAACTCCTTGTCTAAGCTCAGTGCAAGTGTTTCCTCCTCCAGGAAGTCCCTCCTGACTCCCTGAAATGGCCCTAGGAGTTCCTTCCCCTGCACTGCTAATACCCCAGGCTACCCATCATCACAGTCCACTTTGGTCCCTGCCACCTTCTGAGGCAGCATCAGTGGGGCCAGTGGGGCCATTGGTCCCCGCCTGCCCTTCTGCTCCTGCCACTGTGCCTTCTGTAACCCTGTCACTCACACCCATCCTCAGGAACTCGTATGGCGCTGCCTTTCCACCGAAGGGCAAGGCCCAACTCGCACCTTCACGCCACCGTTCCCGCTCTCTGGAATACTCTCTTCCCCTCCTTCCAGCTGCCTAATAACCAGAGCTGGCTTCCCCCAGGAGGGCTCCCAACCCTCAGGCCAAGCCACACTCCAGGCTATCTGACCTCCTCCTCCTTAGCAATGTAGCCGAACGTGTCATTTATGATTACATCCCAGAACCTGTAAATCTGACCTTATTTGAAAAAAGGATCTTTGCAGATGTCATTTAAGTCAAAGATCCTGAGATGAGATCAAGCTGGATTACCTAGGGTGGGGGTGGGGGGGGCGCTGAAATCAGTGACCGTGACTTTATAAGACACAGACAGAGGAAGTCCTGTGAGGATGGACGCAGAGACCGCAGAGAGGCTGCTTTGCAAGCCAAGGAATGCTTGGCAGCGGCAGGAAGCTGGGAGGCGAGAAAGAATCCCCCCGCCCCCGAGCCTCTAGAGGGGGCACACCGCTGCCAACACCGGGAGTGGGGGCTTCTGCCCTACGGTGAGAGAACACGTTTGTTTTAAACCTCCCAGTTTGTGGCGGTTATTATGGGAGCTTAGAAAACGAATACAGATTCATATACATACAAACCCATCTACTGCCCACCCCGAACTAGGAGGTTATTACTATTATGAGCTCCATTTCACAGATGAGGAAGCTGAGGAAAGCAAAGGGTCAGTAACTTGCCTCGGGTCACCGGCTAGTGAGAGGCAGGGTCGGAATCCCACCCGGGCAGTTCGCGCAGCAACCGCGGCTCACCCCCGCCCCCACCCCCGGCGGCGGGAACCCCGCCCCAGCACCCGCGCGCGAGGGCCGCCGCGGGACGGCGGGCACAGCTGCTCGGGAGACGGAGGGCGTCGCTCCCGAGAACGCCTGTCCGCAGGCTGCGCCGAGTAGCTCTTGCCTCTTCCAGGCTGGGCGCTGCTCCCGCCCTGCCGCACCCCGCCCGGGGCGGAGGGACGGTGCCGCCGGCCTGGAGGGTCGTGCAGACGGTGTGTGGCGGCCGCCTGGTGGCAGGAAGGCGGGATTCAATGCAAAGCTAAGCAAGCTGAAGCTGCGGATCCCTCCGAGGCCCGGGAGGGCCTGAGCTGTGGCTTCAGGCGGCCATGCAGTTCTGGAAAATGTGCCAAAGGGAGCTTTAAAGCGAAATTGGTTAAGCCCGCTGCTAGGGCTGCCATGGCAAAGCACCATAGACTTGGTGGCGCAGCAACTCCTTTTCCCGCGATTCTGGAGGCTGCCAGTCTGAGGTCAAGGCGCGGGCAGGTTGGTTCTCCGAGCCTCACCTTGGCATGTGGGCGCCGTCCCCTCCCTGTGTCCTTGCATCGTCCACCCTCTGCGTGTCTGTGTCCCAATCAACTCTTTTTTCAAGGACACCGGTCCTATCAGATTAGGGCCACCCATTCAACCTCGTTCTGTCTTGGTCGCCTCTTTAAAGGCGGATCTCCAAGTACAGCTACATTCGGAGGCGCTGGAGGTGAGGGCTTGACCGTTTGAATTTGGGGAGTACACTTCAGCCTACAACTGCTGTCTCTTTCCCTCTGACTTCCTGGCCTCGTGTTTCCTCTCATTTGGGGAGGTCTTGGGTGGCCAAGGGCTTTCGGGGGATGTGGCTGAAGGGAAGTTGAATCAACGATGCCTTGATTGGTGTTCATGGAGATGTTTATATGGTTCTCAGTCAGTCTGTATAGGTCAAGTTACTGCCCCCTGAGTGGACAGAATGGCTTCCAGGAGTGCCTCCCCCACCCTGTGCCAAGCCAGGGGCACCAGATGGCAACATGTGCTATGGTGCCTGGTGCTGGAGTATATGGGTAGAGGAGGGGACACCAGTGGTTATTCTTCAAGCAGGGGAAACTGGGATTTGCAGACCTTCAGAGTCATAAGGCAAGCTGGGAATCACCTAATTCAGGACCTCTCAGGCATCAGCTGGGATCCACTCAGTCAAATACCAGTTCTGGGCCCTGTTACTAAGGGCCCCACTTCAGTGGGATGCAGAGGAGCCTGGGCATCTGCATTTTTCATATGCCTCCCCACATGCCTGTGGGGGGTGCTGAGGTTTAGCGAGTGCTGGATAAGCCATCTTCTGGTTTGGCTTTGTACAGTTGCCTTTTTATTGCTAAATGGATACAATCCCAATAAGGAAACTGAAAAAAAAAAAGTAATTCCTCCAAATCATAGTATTCATTTACAAACGGATATAGAGATTTTCCCAGATTTGACAACAATCCTAAGAATGAACATGACTATCAATAATGAGCTACGAGACTAAAAGAGTTTTCTAACCAACATTAAAAAAAAAACCCTCCATTATTAGAGGAGTACTCTGAATTATCTATTTTCTCCCTAGGAAAAACATTACAAAGTCATTGTTCTATGAAGAGATAATCCAAAAGGGTGAAGAAGCCTAAAAAAAACCTTATAAAAGACATTAGAAAAGATGGATAATTTTAAATATATTCAATTTTTAAAGTTATTATGTGTCCTGCATTTTTTGTTTGTGATATCTGTCAACCTGAAACATCTGAAAATCTGTTGTAATTTTTTATTATTTTAATAAATATTCACTTTTGTATCTAATTTTATGTTTATAATATTTTATTCTTTTTCTTAACTTCCCCCCTCCCATCCCCATGTATAGAAGCTCTAGGGCCTATGATGGATTTACCACTGCTAGTTGCCTGCTCAAAACCCATTCTCCCCTCCTCCTAATTAATAGAACCCTGATTTTATTTCAGGCAGCAATGTGCCCTCCTTACATTTATTGTTTTAAATTTCTCAGCTGCCTCTGATGCCAGGAGTGGCCATGTGACACTTGTGGTCAAAGATACAACAGAGGCCCCTGGGAAGAGTTTCCAGGAAAGTGGTTAAAGGGAGCCAACTCAGTTGGAGTGTGCCTTTTCCCCTTCTTGACTGGAATAGTGATGGGATGCTGGGGGAAGGGCAGCCATCTTGCCACCATGAAGTTACTATGAGGAAGAAAATTACTGAGGATGCTGAGGATTGAAAGAGTGGAAGAGAATGAAGTAAGGGCTGGCTTAGCTTTGGGTTTTTTGTTGAGTGGGAAAAAATTATTTTTATTTGTTTAAGCCACTATATAGTTGACATTTTGATTACTCACAGCCAAATATAATCTTTAACTGATATACATGTATCAAAGTATCCCAAACTCAATGGCTTAAACAACAGAAACGTAAGGTTTCCCAGATCTGGAAGCTATTGTTTCCTAGTTCCGGAAGCCCTCTGCAGGCTATGGGAAGGATCTGCTCCAGGCTTCTCACCTGGATTTGAGGGTTTGCTGGCCATCTTGCTGTTGCAGCCCCACCCTGATCTCTGCTTTCATGTTCACACACATCTTCCCTGTGTGAGTGTCTCTGCGTCTAAATCTCCCCTTTTTATAAGGACACCAGCCATATAGATTAAGGCCCAGTACAACCTCATCTTAACTACTCATATCTGCAGCAACCCGATTTCCAGATAAGGTCACATTCTGAGGTACTAGGATTTAGGACCTCAACACATTTTGAGTGTTGATTTTGACATGATCCAATCCAAACACCTTGTCCCTGTCGCCTCCTCTCTCTTCTCTGTGTCCAGGCTTTGAGCAAGTCTTGCCAATTCTACTGCCTGACCCTCTCTGAATGCTGTTTCCCCTGTCCCCAAGGCCACGTTCACCCTGCCTCCTTGATCTGCACCTGCCTCCTCTGGCCCTGCCCCACAGGAAGCCTGGGTATGTGCTAATGAGTCTCAGACCTGTTCATAGAAATTCCAGTTCTTGCCTCTACTTAGAGTGCAGGAGGTCTGCATGCCTCCTTGTTTCAAATTAGGCATGGCCATGTCACCTGTTTTGGCCAGCAAATGTACCGTGAGGGGAAGTGATGTCTCTTCTGAGTGGATGCTTTAAAAACCAGTACAATTTGCTACCTTTCCTTCATACTGCCGAGTGACTAGGGGTACACGGTTGCGACAGTCTCCATTACCCTGGGCTCCTGATGGACTCCCGGTAGCAGGGCCCCCTGCTGGCCCAGATGGGATGTGTAGTGCAGGCAAGAAGACAAACTTTGGAGTTGTTACTGGGCTTAACAGAGGTTAACTTGTGCATCTGACAGCGGTCCTGGATACAGACCACCTTCCTCGGTTACAGACTCAGGATAAATTCCAAATTTTTTCCCATCGCTTAGATCTTACACGGACTGGCCTCTGCCCATCTTCCCATCCTCATCTTTCCCGCTCACCTCTCTGTGGCCCAGAGACATCTGTTCTTTTTTAGATTCTCAGATGTCAAATTTTCCTTCAATCAAGGGGGTTACCAGGGCCGTGTGAATGTTTCCTTTGTGTGGATGCTTTTTTTATTTTGCTAGAATGTAAGCTCCAGAAGGGCAGTGGCTTTCTCTGTTGTTCACTGTACTACCCTAGATCTTAATGGCTACCTAGTACATATAGGTGCTCAGTAAGTATTTGTGGAATGAAAGTGAATTTATGCATCTTTGCCTGGTTAACTTCTACCTTTCCTTCAAGCCTCAGCATCATTCATTCCATTAATGTCTGGTGATGGGGTTTTGCCTGGTGTTGACGTCTATGGGGTCAGTTAGACTCTGGCTCTGCCACTTGCTGCTGGCTGTGTTGCCGGCAATATCCACCTTTAACCTCCGACCCTCAGATTTCCAACTGTACAAAGGGGGAAACATAGAACTTACAGTCTTTGTGTCGTCCCTGACCATCGATGGCTACAGTCCCAGGCTATACGTACAAGCTCCCAAAACCTGGATTCAGCCCCTGGGGGCAGGTACGGCTTTTGGGCGCTCGTGGCGCTAAGTGGAGCCCGAAAACCCCTCCCTAGGGCAGCCTCGACCCAGAGCGGGGCCGGGCGCTCAGCAAGCCGACCCCAGCCCTCCCGGGCGCAGGCCGCGAGGCCCAGTGCGCACGCTCGGGCCGCCTCGTACCACCTCTCTAGGCTGCCGAACCGCTACCGGCTTCGGCCCCGGGCGGGGGCGGGGCGAGCACTGTGCCCTCCTCCCTGACTGGCAGGAGCACGGGCCAATCCTAAGGGCACCCTGGGGGAGGGGCGGGGCCGCGCAGCGAGCCGGGCGCCGGGCGGCCGCGGGACCTGCAGCCGGGAGCTTGCGGCACGCGCCGGCCGGCTGCCCCGAGCACAGTCACCCGCGCCGCTGCACCTGGACCCCTGCCCCGCGGAGCCGTGCGCGCCTCTCCTGTCTACCTCATTTGCATGCATCATTTTGCATGCATCCTTTTTCTATTCCGTTTTGTCCTTTTTAAGGCGGGGGCGGCGGCAGCGTAAGCTCGGGGCGGGGAGGTGGCGGCCGGAGGATGCGGCGCGCGGCTGCGCTAGCTACGCCCGCAGCTGCTGCCCGGCTCGGGCCTGAGCGCCGAGCAGGTGGGTACAGGTGCGCTGGGGGGCGGGAGGCGCGCGGTGGCCAAAGGGGACCCGCAGACCCCGCGACCGATGGGCGGACCTGGCGGCAAGGGACGCAGTGACGGTGCCGCCCCGCCCCATCGCCCGCCTTCCCCTCCTTCAACCTCCTGGACCCCTGCCACTCCGTATACCACCTCAGTGACCCCTCCACCCTGCCGTTCCCACCCCCCAGCCCCCTCCCAAGTCTCCCAGCGGGACTCTGCGTCGCCTCCCTCTATACGCCCCCTCCCCGTTTCGCCCCAGCCCAGCTCTCTCGCTCACGCCACCTCTGTTTCCACTCCTCTCCCCATTACGCCCCCGGGCCAAGGAGGGGGAGGGGGCCCACCGAGCACCTCTCGGGAGTGGCGCGGGGGGCGTGGCCGGCAGGTTCCTGCGTTGTTCTACCCGGCGAGTAGGTCAGGGCCCTTGGATCCCGGCCGAGGTGGCACAGAGGATGAGACCCGGGGTGCGTCGCGGTGGCAGGGGCCCGAGAGGGCGAGGCCGCCTTGCCGGCGCTCCCATCCCACGCACTGCACACGCTGCCGCGGCCCCTGCCTTGTACACCCCGGCGCTGCTCCGCCCACGTGGGCGCCGGCGAGGAGGCTGGAAAGATGGAAAGAATGGCTGGTACCCACCCTTCTGCCGGGTCGGCGCGCCCTGGGCGCACCCGACCTCGGGAGATGGTGCGCATGGATTGGCCTCCGCGGGGCCCGGCACCGTGCAGCGTGCCCGGGGTACTGGCCAGCGGCCTTTCGGGCCTGCGTTAGTGCGCTGTGCTCAGGCCCCAGCCCCCTCGCTCCATCACTCCATCACTCCACCCTCCTTCCTGCAGGCTCAGAGGATCCGGCCTCTTCATCCCAGGCTGCAGCCTTTCGCCTTAGAAGCACCCTCGCCACCAGCACCACCTGCCATCACCACCACCTCCCCTCCCCACACACCCTTGTCTATCCTCCTGACGATTTCGCCGGCCTGAGCTCTTCGCCAGCCTCTGCCCGGCTCTTTGGCTCTTTAAGCCCCAGAGATAGTGTGTCTCACCGCTGGTCCTCCTGTGCCACCCCCACTCTTCCACACACACAGGCTCCCTGTCCCTGGCCGTTGCTCTTGCTGTTCCCTCTCCCGGAATGCCTTCCTTCAGCTGGCCAGCTGTTTCTAGACCAAAGTCAGGGAGAGCCCCTTGTCGCAGCCTGCGCGTCCGTGTACGGCAGAATGGAACACCCTGCCCTCCTGCTTGATGGCTTCTGCCTCTCAGACCAGACCAGGAGGTCTGGGAGGGCAGGGGCAGCCTGAACTGCTTGTGCAGGGCTCCACCCACAGTAAATAACCGTCCTGGGGGGACTCCCCCTTAACTCATGGTCACCCACTCGTGTGGGGTGAGACTGTGGGAACTGGCTTTTCCTCCAGGACCTTGGGCAGGTGGCAGGGTGGCACTTCCATGAACGCAGGTGAATACGGAGGTGGGGCAGGTTTGGAGATGGGGTGGGGTGGCCAGGACCCCCCACCCAGGATATTTGCCTAGCGGGGCACTGTCAGCTCTCAGGAGACCTGCTGCTCTGAAAACCTCATCAGAGCTGTAGGGATGGTCGCACAGTTTTTTGTTGTTGAGATTCTTGCATATGGTCTGTAATGCTGAACATCTTTGCCCCTGCGTCTGGGGGTAACGCTCACGTTGATTTTTTTCACAGTGAGAAGCCCTTCATAGGATCAGGCTGTAGGCCCAACAAATTGCCATTTTCCTTCCTCACAAACCGTCCTTGCTTCTACCGCCCCTGCGACCTCACAGGTTCCTCACATTCTGGCTTCCTTGGCCCCCTCTCCCTCTCGTCACCACACTGTCAGTCTCAGCCACATGTGCCACCTCTGTGTTCCCCAGACATGTCTTCACATTTGGGTTTTCCTCACGTGCTGTGTTTTCTGCCAGAACTGTTCGCCTCCCTTGCCTGGACAGAGAACTCCTATTCGTATGATAAGGCCCAGCTGTCCTGTTCCGTCTTTGTGTGTTCCCTGACTCCGTCGGATGGTGTGTGGCTCTTGCCTCTGTGCTGTCCTACAACTTCATACCCACACATGGTATAATATTTGTGCAGCGTTTCCTTAAGCAGACCTTGCTCACGAGAGACGGGGGACGCTGAGGCCTGAGAGGCGGTCTGCTTTGATTAGGGCTGCATCTTCCTGGGGCGGTGGTCGCACTGGCACAGACCCTGCTGGCATGCACCGAGAGGGGGCAGGTGTGACAGTCTCCCGTCAGCCCAACCAGAAGGCCCCATGAGGAGGAGGCAGGGTGGAGGCCCGCGGTCTTCATGTGTGGGTGGTTTGGGATGGGGAAAGGAGGAGAAAGGGACGATTTCTGAGGGAAGCATAAGCCACTCCATGCTATGGCTATTTAACGCCCTGAGGTTGGGGCCCCGCCTCTCCACAGGCTCTGGAGCCAGACTGCCTGAGCACCTGTTTGGGACCTCACTCAGCCGGGATTGGGCAAGTGCCTCCCATCTGGGCTTTCTAACTAAGAGGGGGTGCCTCCCCCAGAAAGACTGGGAATGACTTCAGCATACTCTGGTTCTCCTGGGTCAGTCTCCTCCCTGGAGTGGTTGGGTCAACCTGCAGGACTCAGCTGTGTCCTATTCCTTATGGCGGTGTGACCTTGGGCAAGAGGATTAACCTCTCTGAGCTTCCACTTCCTGTACAAGTGGGGGTAGTGGCCTCTGGCTTGGTGTCGGGGTCAGAGGAGTGGTCTCAGGCACAGAAGGCACTTAATAAGTGGTTATGATTATGAGGAATGTGTGGCAAGTGGTTAAAAAATGGTTCTTTAGCTTGGTCATGAAGCCAAGGCCCCAGTTAGAGGCCTTCTTTGTCCTTCTCCTTCCCTAGCTAACGTCAGGCCAATAAACCAAATATTCAATAAGTGGGAATGAAGGATGACGGGAGCAGGTGCTGTGTGTTGGCTAATGCATATTGTGCGGACTTGTTCAAGAAGGTGTGTCTTGCCAGTGGGTTTCAGCCCCAGACAAGTTCACTATGGATTCAATGTGACCAAAGAAATGACAGTAGAACGTTCTTGGGGTGAAAGGGTTATACCCAACTTTATTCCCATGGTGGCAGGTCAGTCACTAGAATCCTGTCCACTCAGAGTGAGCCTGCATGCAGCAAGCCGGTCTCTGCCTCTGGGCCTCTCTGCCCCTACAGCCGTCCCAGTCTCTGCCCTCGGTGCTGCCACCACTCCAGTCTCATCCCTGCTCTCCTGTAGCCATGCAGCCATGTCACTGTGTCACCCAGAGCACTGGGCAGAGCTCTTTATATAGAGTCAATAACAATGTATTGCCCGCACATGTGTAGTGAGCTAGCCGACCAGGGCCAGGTGAGAATCCTGGACACAGGAACCTTCACTTTATCCACAAGGTGCTAAGAACGTGAGCAGGGATTCCAAATTTGTAGTCCACATAGTCCCTGTGCCTCTTTCCCCTGGACTGTCTTGCTCAGTGGTTGGGGTGAAGCAGTGACGGTAATTTCCACCCAGTTCCTAGGAAACCTCTTAATGGAACTAATAATCGTAAGTGGCAGCTACCTGCTAGGTGAGCTGGGCTGTGAAGGAGCAGAGCTGGTCAGAGGAGCTGCAATGAGGACGAGTTCAGACCCTACTGACTGTGTGACCTTGGGCAAGTCACTTAACTGCTCTGTGTTCAGTTCCTTTCTCTATGATGTTTGCATAAGGAAAATAGCTGCCCTTGCTTAAACTCCCACTCCTGCTGTGAAGTATCTTATTTAAGCTGCACAGCACTGCTCTGGGGTAAGGATCACGTGAGCACCTGACAAGCGGCAGCTGCATCTGGAGGTGCTCAGAGCTTAGGTGTTGCTCAGCCCAGCACACTGATCCTGGGAACAGAAAGCCGACCTTCCTGTGGGGCTGGTGAGAGAACTCAATCAGCGGAGCCTTTTCAGTGCTTTTTATAGAAACAGGTAACTTTAAATCACGGAGTGGCCATTGGTGTGGCTGTAGTCTGAGGCTCAGAAAAGGACCCCAGGGCTGGCCAGCAGTGGGGCTTCCCTGGATGCGTTCAGAAAATGTTTTCTTTGCTAATGCCTTTCCAAGGCCAGGTGGACAGCCCAGGCGCTGAGGGCCCGCAGGGAGGGGCAGGCCACAGGAAGGTGGCCTGGGAGCCCTATGCCGTGCGGCGCAAGGCTTAGGAGCCCCTCCAGCGTGGCAAGGAGAGGGGTGCTTGCAGGGAGTAGCCACGGAGGGAATTAGCACACTGGCCCAGAATTGCCCTGAAAACCTCAGAGGGGTCAGGGCGGTGGAAGCACCCTGGGGTGTCAGAGAGTGGGAGGGGCTGCTCTCCAGTGAGACAAGGACTCTGCTGTTGCCTTTGGTATGAGTATTGATTTTGTACCTCTCATTGGTCTACAGAAATGAATTGAAATGAGTGCCATTTTCCTTGATTCTAACAGTTGACGTTTGCCAAGCACCTATCAAGTGCCAGGGTGATGCCAGGAGTTGCTTTTGTAAATAAAGTTTTATTGGCACATGGCCATGCCCGTTTGTGTCTCTTGTCTGTGGATGCTTTTGCACTGTACGGACAGAGTTGGGCAGCTGTGGTAGATGCCTATAAAACTAGAAACATGTACATTCTGGTGCTTTACAGAAGGATTTGCTGCCCCCTGGTCTGTGCTGCCCCTGATTTGAGTTCATTCAGTCATGGATACAAGTCCCAAGGGAGGTGCCCTGCGTTTCACATTTTACAGATGGGCACAGAGAGGCTCTGAAGCCTGCCCAGGGTCACAAAGCTGGTAAGAGCGGGAGCAGGGATTTGAACCTAAGCAGCTCATGTTATATTTTTTTGGCAGGTTGGGAGGGATTTATATTTTTTATTAGCTTCTTCTTGAATCTTACCATGTTCAGAGAATGTGGTCTGTTTGATATTTATTTTTAAAATACTGTTGCCAATTTTTTAATGGCCTGGTACCTGATCATTTCTTAAAATGTCTTTGTGTTCAATATATATGTTTATATTTAATAATGTTGAACATATTAACTGGGTTTAAGTGTGCAGTTCAGTGTCATTACCTACATTCACAGTGTTGTGCCACCATCACCACCACCCATCTCCAGAACTTCTCCATCATTGCCCTCTGGCAGTCCACATTCTTAACATGATGCCATCCTGCTTTGCAGGAGTTCTGTAGAAAAAAGCAAACATCCCTGGCATCTGATATAATATAGCACGGGAGGCTTAGATTGCAGCCTTGGGTATGAATGTCAGCTCTGTCATTTACCAGCTGATCATGGACGAGCAAATGCACCCCTCTGAACCCTCCACGATTCAGTGTCCTCACTTGGGAAATGGGGCGAGTCTGCATACTCTAACTATGTGAGATCCCATGGGTGTGAGGATGGAATGAAGCAGAGGTGGAGGTCCACCTCAGGCAGGGGACAGTAGCTACGGTGTTGTTCCCTCGGCCACCACACCTTGCTGGGGTATTGGGTGTCCTCTCCATGTGGCTGTGGGGTCCCCTTTATCCTTTCCAGGTCCTGGAAGCATCCCAGGCCCCAACGCGAGTCCTGAAGCCCCTGCCTGGACCTTGGAGGACCCAGCCTCCTGCCGTCTTCTGTCCCCTCTAGCCCAGACTTGGCTGAAGGGCCACTTTAGGGAATGAAAGGAGGTTCTGTGTGCGGCCATCCTGGGACTGCCAAGGGCTGCTCGTTGTGGCAATAATGCCCCTGTATCTGCCAGGTCAGGGTTGTGCTGGCTCGGCCCACTGGCCCCCGCACCTCTGGCTGCATTTTGATTCCAAAGCCCTATACTGGCCCCGGTCCCTTCCTCAGAGACGGAGAGGGTGGGACACACCCCTGAGGGGTGCCTTACCTCTTGGAGGACAGGGAGTCCGTGAGGATTTTGAGGCGTTGACAGTGGAGGGCATCGAGGAGTGATCTGGTAAAGTAGCTTTCCACTTCATTTAGCCTCAGACACTGCATCACTCTTCCCATTCCGCCCTGTTCTTCTGGAGGCTGGTCACTCCTGTCTGCTTGCCGAGACACGAGGTTTTCATTTAACAGGATCCATACCTGACTTGTCTGTTGAAACGATTCCTTTTTCTCTCCCCCTCCCCTTTTTTTAATTGAAGTGAAATTCACACTACATCAGATTACCCATTTAAAGTGTACACCTTGGTGGCATTTAGCACATTCACAGTGTTGTGCAACCATCACCTCTATGTAGTTCCGAAACATTTCCATCACCCCCAAAGGGGACCCTGTATCCATTAAGCAGGCACTCTCCCCGCCCCCAGGTCCTGGCACCCATGGGCCTGCCTCTGTCTCTGGGTTTCCCTGCTCTGGGCATTTTGTGCCAGTGAAACCATGTAATCTGTGGCCCCTGCGACTGGCTTCGTCCCCCCAGCATCGTCCTCAGGTTCACCCTCATTGTAATGTGTGTCAGCTCATCAGTCCTTTCACGGGCAATAATACTCCCTCGTCGTGTGGACAGACCACATTGCGTTTATCCATCTGTCTGTTGGTAGGTATTTGGGTTGTTTCCACCTTTTGGCTCACGTGAATAGTGCTTGAAGCTTTGAAGTGTTTAAAGGGCTGGAGCTTTCTTCCCGGGACACAGCTGCCCGGGTCACTCCTGCCCCTGTCCCCAATTCATCTGCGCGGCTCTCAGACGGTCGTGGTTGTGCGCTTCAGGCTGGCAGCGTCCAGCCTGACTTGTTCCGGACAGCTGGAGAATGGTGCATTGGCTTCTCATTTTGTAAGGAGCGTGGGAGCGCCCCGAGGCAGGAGGGAAGGCGCAGCGGCCAACTGAGTGGCCCAGAGAGGCCGCTGGCACAGCCCTGGGGGCCCGGCCTCCTTTCTGCTGGTTCCTGAACAGGCTGGACTCTTCTGCTTGGAGTGTTTGTGCTTGCTGCCTGCTGTCTGGCATGCTCTCCCCTGCCTGGCAAGAACGCGCTCATTCTTTACGTCTCACCTTAAATTTCCACATGTTGGAGAGGTCTTCTGGGCCTACCCCAGGTAGATGCCCGCTTGCCCCCTTCACCCCACGGTCACTCTCCCTTCAGCGCCCTGTTTTCTTCTGAAATCATCATACTCTGAAATGGTTTATTGTTATACCCACCCGCTGCCTTGCCCCATAAGCTAGAATGACAGCCCCATGAGGGCTGGCCCCTCATCTGCCATGTTTTCTTTCATCTCCCAGCACCAGATCGGCACTTGGGAGGTGCTCCACGGATATTCATTGCCGTTGCTTGGGGTCAGGTAGGACTTAATTCCTGACGCCACCTTGCTCGCTCTGTGCTCTCAAGCACTCACCTAATCGTTCTGAGTTTGACTTCTTTTGTTCAATATGGAGAACATCAAGTGTCCCCACCTCGTGGGCTTGATGTGAGGGTCAGAAACTACCCGTGCAGGCCACGCGGAGCCCTGTCATTGCGCAGCAGGTGTTTGTCAGCTTCTGCCGTGGTAGTTGTAGGAGATGAGGCCATAGTGACTATGAATGAGTCAAATGCTTGCCCCAAGGAGGCTTCTTGGAGCCAAGCCACCCTCCTCTCCTCACTCGGAGCTGTCGCACACCAAAATGTGGCTTGTCCCAAATGACCTGGGCTGGTGGGGAAACATACACATGGGATTTCAAGTCTTGGTGGCAAGAGGAGAGCATTAAAGGGCCTGGTGAAAATTCTAACGTTGATGACACCTTGAGCGGATAGTACTTTGGATGCACTGGGCTAAGTGAAATGTACCATTCAATTTAGTTTCACTTGTTTCTTTTTGCATTTTTTAAGGCAGCTACTAGAAATTTTAAAATTACCTTGGGGGTCACATTGAATTCCTTCTGGGTGGGGCTGCTTTTAGACTAAGCGCCTGGAGGGCAGGGACCCGGGGCAGGATGGTGGCTCTGGGCATGAAAGGTGTGGCCTTAGGCAAGTTAGGTAAGTTATTTCTGTGCTTCAGTTTCCTGTATAAACAAGAAGCCCAGTCTGATGACAAACAATGACAGTGCACATTTGAGGACCTGCTGTGTGCCCCTGGAAGGAACTAGGGCCCCATGAAGTGGAGGCGTGGCAAGATCCCTGCCCACAGCAGCTCTCGTTCTGGGGAAGGGGAGACCCACAATCTCACAATCTAAATAAAACAAACCTAGTCCCTAAGACTGAAGGTAAGTAAGGAGGCACCATGGACAGTCATATGCGCCATGACAGCCACGTCTGTAGTTCGGCCTGGTGATGAGAACAGGTAGGCATCTAGTCAGCCTGGGGCATAGTAGGCTCTCCCTAGCTGCAGCCCGGTGCTCGCCTGGGGGTGGGCTCAGCTACTAAGAGTCACCTCCACTCAATGGCTCTAGCTCTTTACTCTCTCTGCGTATAATAACCAAACCAGAATTTTGTTGTCCTCTGAAGAATGTGTAACCCCACTTGTATTTTCCGTGCCGCTGAATACAGGAGACCTCTCCAAGCATCTTCCCCAGGGCTGCTCTGGTTGGACGAGGGCAGTTGCTTCTAGGGGCGTGGCACAGTCGCAGTCTGGGCTTGTGCATCTGCTCTGCTCTGGAGCCCACCTCTGCTTCCTGCCATGCCCGGGAAGGAATTTGGGTTTAGTTCCCAATCCAGTCAGGAGCCACAGCGGGGACAAGTCACTTCACCTCTGGGGGCTTAGCGTCGTGGGGCATAACGTCCCCTCTTCATCACAGGGTGGGTGTGCTCCACGTGGAGAGATGCCCCTGGAGGGTTGTGTCCCAGTTTTGCGGGGGTCAGCTGATGTTTACCCGTCTTTTACACACCCACACCTGCCTGCAGGTGCCTCGTGGCCAGCAGCCTGCTGGGGCAGGGCCTCAGAATGGGCTGTGCTCCCAAACAGGTGGAAATGCTCAGGGTAGGTTATTGAAGTCAGGAGCAAGCCTCCCTCTCCACTGGGACCTCATTTCTGGAGGGTGAGCGACTTCGCTGACGGTGCCCAGGTAGAACGGCAGCGGTGGCACCCCTGCTCTGGCTACTCCTGCACTTAATTTCTTAGGAAAAGAGTGCAGACGCCGTAGCCTGGCTTGCTCCCATCTCGGCTCCGGCTACTACCCCAGCAAACTCTCCCTCCCCCTCGAGCACGGCTCTTTCTTCCAGACCCTGGCTTGCTAGCTCTCTCTGCCTGCAATGCCTCCCATCCTGCCCCTGTGGAGTCCTGCCTGCTCAGTGGCCTAGCTTGGATGTCACTTCCTCCGTCTTCCTGGGCCCCCAGGAGAGACTCGTTGGCTTGTTCTGTAAGTGAGATTTGAGTAAAAGGAGTCACTAGGGCCAGACTAAGAGAGGAACGGCCTGGAGGCAGAAGAGTGGGCGAAAGGGGCTTCCTCTCCTTGAACTGATCTCGCCAGGGGGGCGTGGCGCTCTCTTGCCCGCCTACCGTGCGTTCCGTAGGACGTCACCATGCTGTTCCTGACTGAGCCAGGCTTTTGCACACGCTGTTCTCTGATGGGTCTGCCCACTACCAGCCTTCCTCTCTTTCATCCACCTGGTGAGCGTTTTCCGCTTGTGCTAAGGATCCATCTTCCTCCAGAGAACTTTCCATCTCCAGGCCAGGTCAGGCATGTCCCCAGGGTTCTCACTGCCCCAAGCATTCTTCTGTCACTGTCACTGCCCTGGACCCTGGCACAGGTAGGTGGTCACTAGATTTCAGCCTCGAGGCTCATAGATTCCTGTAACATCAGTGTTGGGAGGGGTCTTAGCAGGGACACGGGGGGTTCTCTCTGTTGCTCGTATTGCATCCACTCTGCCCCCTAATAAGCCTGACCCCTTTCTCTGCAGCGGCCACCCCCAGGGACAGTGAGCTGTGAAGCCTCAGATTGCACAGAACTCAGGGCTGGAATGCCCCAGGGAGCTCTGTCAGTCCAGAGATGGCATTGTGAAGCTTCTGTGGGCTGTAAGAAGGCTTCCTGCCCCCGCACAGGAGATCTTGCTACCCTACTGCTTTTAGTTTGAGACAGAAAAATATTGCAAAGTTATTCATCAGAACCCAGCCATGTTCTTGTGCTTAGAGAAGAGCTATTTCTTGTTCAGTTGGTTTGATTTTTCCCTTTCTCCCAAGCTGTGCCCCAGAATCCGCTTCGGAAGACCTGCCATTGTTTTAGAAGTTGCCGGGGCTGCTTCCTGGGGCTGGGGCAGCTGGGGAGTGAGCTGCTTAGCTGGGGTCATTGGGTGTCTATGGCACGTCTTGGAGCCTTCCAGACTCAGAGCCCAATGAGGTTCTTCTTGCCAAACAGATACCTTATTTTGAATAAGAGCCTGGATGCCCCCAAATTGTGCCTGATCTGTTTAAGCCATCAGGCAAAGGGAAGCTTTACTGACATGATCTGTATCTCCCTGTAATTTGACAGTCACCCAGGATAAGCCCAGTTTAGGAAGCCTGGGCCTTTTAGGTTTTCTGTTGGGAGAGCTAAAAACAAATGCAAAACATTGCAGAATAAAGACCTAATTAAGCAAGTCCTGTTGCTGGCTAGGTTACTGGGCATTGGGGTGCTCCAGCCAGAAGATGGGGAAGGGTGCTGAGTGCCCTAGATCTCAGGTGTTTTGTAACATAAATTGTGAATTTGGCATTTCACAATTCACAAGCTCCTGGGTTGTAGCTTGCCTTCCCCTTCGTTTGTTGATGAACAGAGGGCTTTGTAGGCAAAGTAAAAGGTCAAGTACAAGAAGATGGCTTGCAGGTGCGTTTAGTCGCTCTCTGGTAGGGGTGTGGGCTGATCAGTGTGGGATGGTGTTCACTGTGACAGGTACAGAAAGCACCTCTGCTCACCACATCTTCATTAGCATTGATGTCAGCTGTCTGCAAATACAGTGCCATGGCGTTTGGGAATTCCATGCTGTGGACCTCTGTCAATTCTGACCAGCCCTTCCCAGTTTGGTCTGAAGCCACACTTGTAGTCATGAAGGTCATGAAGCTGACTTCCCCAAACATCGTGAATGGCCCCAATCCTCCTCCTTGTGGGCAGGTCAAGTGGCAGCTTTAGATCTTCCAACCCAGGAAGCTGGCACTGGCCATTCCTGTGCATGGTGTTTGATGACTACTGGACGCATAATCGACTTACTCCCAATTGCTGGAACCAGGGGAAAAAAAATTATGATTGATTGGAAAACAAGCAATTAAGCTGAAAATTGTCAGTTAATTTTGCTATCTGAATTAAAAAAGAATTAGCCCTTCAAAGTTCTTGCTCTGAATTTTATGCGAAGACACTGCCTGATTGACTTAATGCAAAAGAATGCAGCAGAAGAGGAACAGAGAAGCCAGAAGATATGAGACATACAGAAAAGAAAAAGTGAAACAGCAGACAAAAACTCAACTGTAATAAATAATAACATTAAAGATAAATGGCTTAAACAATCCAGTCAAAGGCAGAGATCTAAGATCTAAGTATATGCTACCTACAGGAGACGTACATCTTCAGATTCAAAGACACAAATAGATTGAAAGTAAGAGGGTGGAAAAAGATATGTTATGCAAAGAGCAAAACCAGAAGAACGCTAAAGTGACTTTACTTGTACCATGTAAGAGATTTAATAGAAAGTAGTGATAAAGAGGGACATTATGTAATGACAAACAGGCCACTCCATCAGAAAGCTAGAGCAGTTATAAATGTATCTGTAAGTACAGATACTACTTTCAATGATGGATAGAACAAGTAGGTAGAAGATCAACAAGGAAGTCGGAATCTTGAACCCCACCAAGCCAGCCAGGCCCAGCAGCCATCCGCGGTGCCCCACCACCATGAGAATATGTGTTCTCACGTGCACATTGATCGTTCTCCGGGACAGACTATATGCTCGCCGTAAAACAACCTCAGTACATTTAGAAGGACAGAAATAACACAGGGTATGCTTTCTGACCACAGGGCAGGGAATTAGAAATCAACAGCAGCCTGGCCTATAGCTGCTGCTCAGTTCTACCCTTAGCCTGACGTTCAAGACTCTGTTTCCATTCCGGTCTGATCCTCCATCACCCCACTCACCCCTTCACTTCCTGGCCAGACTGAACTCCCGACATCCCCGCCTGCTATTGCCAGTGTCCATACCTTTGCTCAGGCTGCCCCACCTCCTGCAATGCTCTTTCCTCGGCCTTCTCCACCCCCACCCTGGGTCCTGAGGCTGCGTCCTGCCCAGCCTGCCTTAAGTGAACATCTGCCATAGTGAGCCAGGATGAGGAGAGTGTGCGCTGGGCAGGGCAGAGCCGAGCAGTGGCTCTCCACGTGGGGTCCGGACCGGCAGCAGGGTGACCCGGGTGTGTGTTAGAAATGCCCCACCCTGAGCTACTGGGTCAGAAGCACTGGGTTGGGGCCTAGCAGTCTGACTTTCGATAAGCCCTTTGGGAAATTGGGATACTCCCTCCAGTCAGAACCAGGGTAGGCAGGGCTGGTCCCCACTTATCCTGCAGTGACACAGTCTGTCTCATTGTTACTGAAGTTGTTGACAACTGGCTGGTTCCCTCCAACAGGCAGGAATCACCCCTCTGGCCCGCCGACTCTCTAGCTGAGCGGTTTCCTAGGGTGAAAAGGGCAGTTCCTCTCTGTCCAGATAAGCCTGTGTTCCACGTCGGTGCTCAGAGTGGGGGGTGTGCTTGGCTTCCAGTGGGTTCCCAAGGAAGAAGATGATGCCCTGACCTTATTCAGCTGCATCTCTCCCTCCTTGTGATGGTGGGCGTGGCCGTGTCATTGCTTCTGGGGAAAGAGGGAAGGTGGCAGAGTGTGAAGAACAGCACTGAGCTGGGAGTTTCAAGGCCTGGGTTTGAGTCCTGCCCACCTGCTGACTGCCTGTGATGCCCTGCGTGGCCCTTCCTTCCACGGGGACCGCTCAGGGCCTGCCATGTGCCAGGGACTGGGTTTCTGCCCTCTCAAAGCCCTTTGAGCAGGACAGTCGTGCAGAACAATGCGATACCTTCCCTCTCTCTGGGTCTCTTTCCCCATCTGTGAAATGAAGTGTCTTCAAAAAAATTTTTTTAACAGCTAAACCATCCCAACAATACAATGTACAGAACAGGAAAGTGATGGTTTATTATTACATTTGTTTTAGGTCTTTAAACTTCTAACACTTACTAGTTGTAAGGTCAGTCCCTGAGAACAGTGAAGTTGCTTTGATGAATATCACTTTCACAGTGAGAAGTTTGGAGTGACAGCTGTGGTCTTAATTGCTGTGGCATCCTGAGCTTTACCAGGCTTGGGCTGTGGTGGTGAAACTAGGCTGTGTTAAGAATCTTTATCTACCACATTTGCAACTGGTAAAGTTTCTGTCAATGATATGTCTTGCCATCTCAGGGTACATTTGCTGGAGATGATAGGAGAGGCTGTCCCCCAAGACCTGCATGAAGCTGAGTGCGTCCCAGGCAGCCCAGGCCCATGATGCGGGCTCCACAGAGGGTTAACAGTTGGCGCACAGCTCATGTGAGTTTGTATGCTGCCTGTGTAGCCTAAAATTACTACACCCAGAAAAGTAGAATCAAACAGTTGTTGCTCCAGACCCCTGATCCCTGAGCCCCAAGCATCTTCATGGAACACCAGGGTTCCATGGAACAGGGTTTGAAGACAGACCCCGGTCACCATCTCCCAGCATGCTCAGTGCTGCCAGTTCTGCCCCATTTATTTTAGGCTATCCCTGCCCATGCACCTGTGTCTGTGTGTTGTCATTTGCCCATCGGTATCCCATTTGGTTCTTTGTTCTGTCTCAAGTTCCAAGTGTCCCCACGTTCCTTAGCCTGGGACCTGGGAAGGTGGAGTCCCAGAATGTCACCAGCTCAGCCGAGCAGAGCTGGCGGAAGAGCTGTGTGAGGGTCGGCACGCCCTCTCTCCAGACCTGGAAGGTCCAGTGCCCTCCTAGTGGGTCCGAAGGTCCTGTCTGCTCACTCCTTCCTCAGAATGGCTCTTGAGTTATGGGGTGTTTGGGGAGAAGATCAGTCATACCAAGAAAGGGAAGATGTTTTTCTGAAACTACACTGGGCGGTGTCACCTCTTTGCCCACAGGCCCCCCATGGCCCAGGATGAAGCAAACACTTCTCGTCGTCACGTCCGTGAACCCGTCCCTGCTGCTCCTGCTTTTGCTGACTGCCTCAGTCAGCTCAGGCTGCTGTGACAGACACGCCATAGACTAGGGCCTCAGTGGCAGGAATGTCTCTCTCGCAGTTCTGGAGGCTGGATGCCAAGATCAAGGTGCTGGCAGATGTGGTGTCTGCTGAGAGCTTGCCCCCCGGCTTACGGGCAGCTGCTTTCTTCCTGCGTGCTCACCAGGTGGCCGGAGACAAGCAAGCTCTCGAGTGTCTTCTTTTAAGGCCACTAATCTCATCCCGGTGTCCCACCCTCACGAGCTCTTCCAGCCCTACTCACCTCCCAGAGGCCCCACCTCCAAGTACTCTCCCTGGGGGTTAGAGCTTTAACATGTGAATGGGAGGGACAAACATGCCATTCATAACACTGAGCCCCACCTCAGAACCGTCTGCCTCCTTTGAACTTGCCCGGACCAGTCCCTTCCTCCCGTCTTTGCATATCTGTGCCTTCCTCCCACACGCCCTTTCTGCTGCCTCTAGCGGTGGCTCAGGCTCATCTCAACAACTTCCCTGGTCCCCCCCAAGGCTCTCGTCACGCTGTGGGGCTGTTGTTTTCCACTGCATTTCTTCCTCACTGGCTGGAGCTCAGGGCCTATGCAGCATTTGAGTTTGAGGCACTGTGCCCAGCACAGCCTGGCATGGGCAGGCATTGGGGTGTTGAATGAATGAACGAATGTATGCATGGGGCTTGTGCTCCTGCTGCTCTGCTAAGTGCCATTCAACCTTCCTGTGACACCTGCTCCTTTATCTGCATGTCTGCATCTCACCACCCCCAGGGCCCACTGCAGATGTCCTACATTCACCCTGCTGGGACCCACAGCCCCTGGTCTCCTGGTTGTCACCTGGGCCTGCTACAGTCTGTTCCCTGGCCTGTCTCCCTGAGTAGAACTTCTCAAGAGTGTGGGGAACCATCAGGACTCCAAGCCCTGGGCCAGCATGGCTAAGGGACTTGGCAAATGTCTGCACCTGCTAAAGTTGTCCTTCACCATCTTCTTCCCGCACTGAGCTGGTAATGACCTGGTCATGAGAAGCCTGGCAGTGAGCTCATCTTAGTAGGAGCACCCTAGCCCTGTGATGAGTGTCCCTCTCCAGGCCCCTCTCTCTCTTACCCACCTCATCCCCCCCTCCTTCTGTTCTAGAGTCACTTTCTTGAGAAGCCAGGACATATGAGCTGTGCCCCTTACCCTTAAACTTTGTGCATACAGCAGGTGCTTGTAGGTGTCTGATGAGGAGTGTCTTAGGCATCTCAAGCCAAGTTCAGTGGCTGGGGTAGAAAGGATGTGGAAACCACAAATGAAGGTGTTTGCTTGAAAGTCATTGGCTGCCCCCACTTGTTTTCAGTGGTGTGATTACTTGCCAGCCTTCTGACTCATTTCATCAGAGGTGGGATGGAAATGACCTGATGGCCAGGGCTTTTCTGGAACTTTTTAAGGGGTCCTTGCGTATCAGTAAAGGGGAGATTCAAAAGTGGAAGTTTTCTGAGAACCAGAAAGTCTCAGCTGAAAGAGCAAAGCTTTGAATTCAGGTGGTTACTTGAGCAAATACTTGACCTACTGTAAGCTGAATTTTTTTCCCTATGAAATGAGTAAAACAACAAGTGACTGGCCAGACCTTACGCACACTGAGATGATATGTATAAAGCACCTGATGCTTTACCCCTAGGCGTGCAGATGGCTGGGGCTTATGTAAGCTGGGGCTGGAAGCTATGTAGCAGAGCAGGTAAGAATATGGACCCTGGAGCCAGACTACCTGGGTACCTATTTCCACACCTGCTTACTAGCTGGGTCACCTTGGCCAGGGTATTTCACCCCTTCCTGCTGGGACACTAAAATGAGGTCACTAATAATACCCAAGTCATAGGGCTGTGGAATAATAGATACTTTGGAAACTTTGGAACAGGTCCTGGCAGAATGACAGCTATGTAAGTGGAGGCTGCTGTTATCATACTTGGTGCATGTTTGTTGAATTGTAGTGAGTTCTGTCTGCTGGGACAGGAGTGTGGGTGCTGCCATGATGTTTTGCTTTTCTTGAAGCACAGATAATGATTCCCATTGCTCCTCCCCACCTCAGAGTTTCTCTCCTGTTCAGTGTCTGGTGAGATTTTACAGTGAAAAGCTAAAGAAAGAAGAAACTACATGTGCACAGAATGTTCTAAAGTTTCATCATGTTATCAATGTGAATGTTGATAAACAATTCTCATTCGTCTATTTCATGAGAGTTTTGTTATGTGGATTCTGAATATGGTTGCAATTTTATCAGCAATTGTGTTTGTGGGTGTGTTTGGTGAGAAATTGAAATGATGTAGGTGGTTTTCTGATGATATTGGAAGCTTTTCATGAACTGGGATATTCTGAAACTATTGCTTTATGGGAGTGTTGGGGCTAATTTCAGTGGTGTTTAATTTGCTGTCAATATGCTTTGTTCTTGGAAGGTGATAGAATGGTGTACAGAAGGAGCCCAACTGTTCCTCTCTAAAAATATTCTTGGGTGCACTCTAAGAACATGCCTGGCATGGTGCTGGGTCCTCAGGATGGAGAATAGAAAGCAAAACTGACATAGTTCTTTGGCAGCTGGGAAGTGGCCTTAGAGTCACACAGACCTGAGTCCATTCAATTCCTGACTCTGCCATTCAAGCTATGACTTCACCTTTTTGAGCCTCAGTTTTCTCATCTGTCAAATTGGTGTAACAGTGTTAGCTGTTTGACCGGGAGGTTTGAGGATGGACTGAGATGGGTGTGCCCAGGTCACTCTCTGGCACAGGGCTCTGATAAATGGCAGCTCTTGATATAGCTGCTGCTTTGGGCCCCGGGGGCAGGAGTGATGCCTCCAGAGACCCAGAAAGCCTAACTAAGTGCCACCTCCTCTTCCTTGTCCTCTGCCTGGCAGAATGGGCAGGGTTACTGTTTGCAGAGGAGATGCCTGTGACTGGGGGTGAGAAGCCTGGTTTCCTGTGGGTTTGTGGCTTTGCAGCTTGTCCCATTGATGACACCCTAGAGGGTTTCAGGACTGCCAAGGAGGCAGGTGGTGGATGGTGCAGGGTGTCCTGGGGGAGTCCAGCCCCCCCACTTGCCCCCATCCCATCACCACTGGCCTTGGGCAGGGCTTCCTGACCTTCCATTCAGTGTGCCCCTCAGCTGTGCATTTACGGAGGTTCCCCTGGGCGGCTGCTTTTTCTTCCTCTGTAGGCCTCTCAACCTCTGCACAAGAAGGTAGGAGGAAGCTGGGGCCCCGGAGGTTACACAGCCATTTAATGGTCAGAGTCAGTTAGTCTTGGGCCTCAGGATGAGAATGTGCCCTCGTCCACCCGCACCGGGGCTTTCTGGGTGGGTTGAGCAGAGGTAGCGTAGGAGGCTGCGGTCTGGGCGGTAGGTCCTTCCCAGAGCAGCCTCATGTGGACTGCTGAGCCAGACTTCATTTCATGAACAAGCAAACCGTGTTTGAGGAGCACCTTCTAGTTTTTTTCCCCTGCTCTGGACACACGCAAATTTTGTACTTTACCGGGGTTATACTGTACCAACTTTGTAACCTGACATACATTTTGAACACAACAGTCCATCCTGAGGGGGTCCCTGCGACTTGCTCCTTCACACTGATCTCCATCCACAGGGAGGAGGAGTGGAAATTGGGGCTGGCCGGGGCGTGGCCAAGGGGGGTGTGGGTGGGGCAGGACCGGAAGCAGAAGGGGAGGAGCTAGACCAGGATTTATGGGCGGTAGCAGGCAGTAAGACAGGACACCCCGGAAGCAGAAGGGAGAGTGTTTGTTGGAGGGTCAGGGTTAACCACAGCATGGTTCTGTACAGACTCACCTTCAGAGCTGGGGTGGCTTGGTGGGGTGGGGAGGAGAGGAGTCGGGCGGAGGGATGGCTGTGGCGTGTGAGGGGCACAGAGGCTGCTGGGAGCCAGGTGCTTCTCAGGCTCTTGTCATGGGTGGCCCAGAGTGGTGGCTCTGACATGGGTCGTGGCTTTGGAGGGGAACGGAGGAGGTTGCATTAATGATGGGGGGACACAGTCCTAATTGTACGGCCGTTCTCTGGGTCAGTCAGTGGACGGGGCTGCTTCTCATCAGATTGTGCACAGATCACCTTAATGCACCTAATATGTGCAACAGACTCAGAGGCAGGATCATCTCTGGCTCAGGTGACATTGAGGCAGGTAATAGAGGGAGGCAGCCCAGATAGAGTTCAGGGCGCCTAAAGTTTCAAGACCCTTGTAAGTTTCAAAAAAGCTCCCCTCAAACTTAGGCACTCAAAAAGGACACTTAGATAGACCTCAACTCTAATTTATGCCCTATGCAAGCGACTGACTGGTTATGCCCTATGCAAATGAAGTATTGTACTTTCAGCCAATCAAGAGTGGGTTGTGATGTCATCAGTTCAGTTCTCTGTTTGGTCCATGGAGCGTGGGACTTCCTCTTTCTGGAAGCCTGAAAATGCAGACCCCACAGCCCTCCCAGCATCCTCCCTTGGAACCCCTCCTGAGTAGCAGTTTTCTCTTTTCTACCGGTGGCTCCGTACTCGTTTGCTGGCTTCATTCCTCATCGCCTCTGAGACATGATCCTGGGAAAAAAAGCAGCATTTTAGCCGGTAACAGCTTGACTTTATGCAGGGCCCACAGGCAGTAGGGATGGAGCCAGGATTCAACTCTGGGTCTGACTGACGACGGAGTTCCGGCGTTCTGGGGAGACCAGGGCCTTCAGGCGCTGGAGCTTTAGTGATCACGGAGGGCTTCCCGGAGCAGATGGCGATGTGGCTTATAAACCTTTACTAAACTAAGTATGAGGCCGGGGAAGACAAGCACAGAGGTGCAGTGAAGAGGCTGGGTTCAAAGCCTGCCTCCCCATGTACTTTTGGATTAGACACCTCCCTGGGCTCCATGTCCCATCTGTGCAATGCGGAGGTGGGACCCGACGGCCTTTCTTAACATCCCTTCCAGGTCTGGAGCTCACTCCTGCTTTACATCCATGTTTGCCGACTGTTTTTCCCTTTGGGAAGACTGACATCTGACTATCAACGCCCTCTCCCTTCTTGAGCTGCCTTTGTGGTTTTAGGATGCCAGTGGGCCTCCAGGCAGGGGTCACTGCTCATGACCAGGGCTGTGTCCTGCCCGCCTTTTAGAAAGACTCCGGCTCTTCAGGCCCCTCAGACTGTCAGTGTTGCTAGGAGGTTCACTCAGTGGGGGACGCCTGGAGCCTGCCAGGGTCAAATCCCTGGTCTTCCCACATGTTCAGGGGAAACTTAGGCCCACCCATGCATCTCAGAGCCCCCATTTCCCTATCCGTAAACATGGAGGTATTATCTCACTCTCCTTATTTTCCTTGACCCCAGTGCCCCCGCCCCATTGTGAGTGGGTCAGGGTGACATGGCGCAGTGCTGCTTCCCATTTCTGCGGGTAGGAGTGATAACGAGTTTGGTAAATGTTTGGAGAGATTAAAAAATAGATTAATAGGTATGACCCAACATCACGTGGGCTTTAGGAATTCTTCCCTGCCCCTGTCTGCTTGGCCTGTAAGTCCCGTCTGGTTTTGCCTCCTAAAATATTCGGAGTCATGGCTCACCTCAGGCCGCTTCATCCTCCATCCAGTGAGGACGCAGGCTTATCACGCCTGAGCCTCCAGGAGGCCCCCTCCAGGTAGCCCCTGTTGGCCTTGAGCAACTGGTCTGAAATGCACAGGTGTCTGACCTTTTCCTCTGAGGCATAAACCTCTGCATGGCTCCCTGATGTGCTCAAGGTCAAGTTCAAGCCCTTTAGGGATTTATGCTCCTTGGGCCCTCCCAGTAGACCTCCAGTCACTCCAGGGCAGAACTGTGCCTTGTTCATATCTCCATCTTTGGTGCCTGGGAAAATATCTGGCGCTTAATAGGTTCTCAATAAGTGGTAATGAGGCTGTTTATCATCGTGTGTCTTCTGAGCGGGTACCTCATCCACTATTAGGAATTTCGGTTACAACCCTGTGGATGTCAGTATTGTTACGTCTTATACGGATGAGGAAACTGAGGTTCAGAGAGGGCAAGGGTCGTGATGGGATTCAAAATGATCATTAAATAAATATGTGCTTACTCTCTTAACCTCTTTAAAGGGAGTCATGAAGCATTCATTACCTTAACTGGAGAGAAAGAGTGTGAGTCCTGAATCTGGCAGGGAGTCAAGGGTGACAGTCTGTGAATATATTTTACTGGTTTCTAATTTCCAGAGAAGTAGTGGTAGGCACCGGGGTCAAAGGACCCTGGTGTGGCTGCATCGGGTGGGGCAGAGGGTGAGGAAGTGGCCAGTGGGGGACAAACGACCAGGGAGGCAGAAGACACCCGTCCTCGGCAGGATTGGTGATCCCGGGAGAGTTGGGAGTCATTGTGTAAGTTGGGGAATGCCAAGGGGCCAGAACGGGAGACAAAGGTGTGGGCCAGGTGGGGTGGGGCTCTGCACTCCCAGGAGCCCTTTCAGGAGGGCCTGGGGGCACATTGTACCTGCTCCAAGGCCCCTCGGGGGGAGCTGGGTCCTTACAGCTGGGGAGAGCGAGGCCCACAGCCGCTGTGTACTTCTCTGCAGTGACTTAGCAGGTTGAGAGGCATGAGCCTAGGTCTCCTGCTTTTCTGTGCTGTGGCCTGCCTGGTCTGCACTGCCATCTCTTAAGGACAGAGGGGACCCCATTGTCTGGCTTGCGTTTTCTTAGACCCAGAGCCAAAGACAGTAATCCTCCATCTTTGCCCAGAACCCCTTCCAGCTGCCCGGCCTGATTACTGGGCAAAGATTATTTTTCACCTGACTGTTATTCTTTTTTTTTTTTTGAAGAATATTATGTTTACTAGGGTCCCCCCTTCACCAAGTCCCCCCCACAAACCCCATTACAGTCACTGTCCATCAGTGTAGTGAGATGCTTTAGAATCACTGCTTGTCTTCTCTGTGTTGCACAGCCCTCCCCGTGCCCCCCCCACATTATACATGCTAATCGTAATGTCCCCTTTTTTTTTCCCCACCCTCATCCCTCCCTTCCCCCCCTTTCTCCTCAGTCCCTTTCCCTTTGGTAACTGTTAGTCCATTCTTAGGTTCTATGATTCTGCTGCTGTTTTGTTCCTTCAGTCTTTCTTTGTTCCTATAGTCTTTGGTTTGAGGTGAGTCTCTTGTAAGCAGCATAGAGATGGGTCTTGCTTTTTTATCCATTCTATTATTCTGTGTCTTTTGATTGGTGCATTCAGTCCATTTACATTTAGGGTGATTATTGAAAGATATGTACTTATTGCCATTGCAGGCTTTAGATTCGTGTTTGCCAAAGGTTCAAGGTTAGCCTCTTTAGTATCTTACTGTCTAACTTAACTCGCTTATTGAGCTATTTTAAACACTGTCTGGTCATTCTTTATTTTTTTCCCTTCTTATTCCTCCTCCTCTGTTCTTTATATGTTGGTTGTTTTATTCTGTGCTCTTTTGTGCTTCCTTTAACTGCTTTTGTGGGTAGTTGATTTTATTTTTTGCCTTTAGTTAGTATTTGGTTGGTCTGCTTTCTTTGCTGTGATTTTATTTTCTCTGGTGAAATCTGTTTAGTCTTTAGAAGTGCTCCCATCTAGAGCAGTCCCTCTAAAATACCCTGTGGAGGTGGTTTCTGGGAAGCAAATTCCCTCAACTTTTGCTTGTCTGGAAATTGTTTAGTCCCTCCTTCATATTTAAATGATAGTTGTGCTGGATACAGTATCCTTGGTTCAAGGCCCTTCTGTTTCATTGCATTAAGTATATCATGCCATTCTCTTCTGGCCTGTAGGGTTTCTGTTGAGAAGTCTGATGACAGCCTGATGGGTTTTCCTTTGTAGGTGACTTTTTTTCTCTCTCTAGCTGCCTTTAAAACTATGTTCTTGTCCTTGATCTTTGCCATTTTAATTATTATATGTCTTGGTGTTGTCCTCCTTGGGTCCTTTCTGTTGGGAGTTCTGTACACTTCCATGGTCTGATCAATTATTTCCTCCCTCAGTTTGGGGAAGTTTTCAGCAATTATTTCTTCAAATACTCTTTCTATTCCTTTTTCTCTCTCTTCTTCTGGTACCCCTATAATGCAGATATTGTTCCTTTTAGATTGGTCACACAGTTCTCTTAATATTGTTTCATTCCTGGAGATCCTTTTATCTCTCTCTGCATCAGCTTCTATGCATTCTTGTTCTCTGGTTTCTTTTCCATCAATGGCCTCTTGCATCTTCTCCATTCTGTTTATAATTCCTTCAAGAGATTGTTTCATTTCTGTAATCTCCCTCCGGACTTCATCCCTTAGCTCTTGCATATTTCTCTGCAGCTCCATCAGCATGGTTATGAGCTTTATTTTTAATTCTTTTTCAGGAAGACTGGTTAGGTCTATCTCCTTCCCAGGGTTTGTCTCTGTGATCTTGGTCTGTATCAATTTCTTCTGCCTTTTCATGGCAATAGATATATTTGTGGGGAGCTGGCGCGTGTGTTGGGTAAGAGAAAGTCCCTTCTTGTTGGTTTGTGGCCCTCCTCTCCTGGGAGGACAGCGACCTCTAGCGGCTTGTGCTGGGCAGCTGCGCGCAGACGGGGCTTCTGATCTGGCCTGGCCGCTATGGAGTTTATTTAGCTCTGCAGTTGCTGTGGGCGTGGCCTGCCTCAGCCTCAGGCTGCTGCTCCAATATGGCGGAGCTGCGTCGGAGGGGGAACAGGTGGGAGGCTGTTTATCTTGATGAGGGGCCTCCGAGCTGCGCTGCGGGGGTTCGGGTGCCCAGAGTTCCCCGGGATTCGCAGATGCTGGGCTAAGTGTCCCAGGGCGCTTCTGTCCAGCTGCGGGGTCCCTGTCCCTGTAAGACTTTCAAAAAGCACTCACTTTTCTTGGCCCCAGGGGTGTCGGTTGCGGGGACCCACTCACAGGTCTTACTGTCCCGTTTCCCTAGTATCCAGCACACCATGCAGTGTGTGTCTGCGCTCCTGGTGTGGATGGCGGGGGCTGGGTGTTCGCCAGTCCTGGGCTCCGTCTCCCTCCCGCTCCGACTCCTCTCCTCCCGCGGGGAGCTGGGGGGAGGGGCGCTCGGCTCCCACCGGGCTGCGGCTTGTATCTCACCCCCTTCATGAGGCGCTGGGTTCTCGTGGGTGCGGATGTGGTCTGGCTGTTGTTCTGTGTCTTCTGGTCTCTCTTTTAGGATTAGTTGTATCTGTTGTATTTTCAAAGATATATATGGTTTTGGGAGGAGATTTCTGCTGCTCTACTCACTCCGCCATCTTGGTTCTCCCTCCACCTGACTGTTATTCTTGATAATCATTATGTTTTAGTGTTGGGGATGTTTGTAGTTCAGAGATGTTGCTGCATCCTGCATACGACTGGTCTTTGATAAGTGTTCTGAGGCGGGTCAAGAAAGGTAATCATTTTGCTATATAGACATTATTATAACAATGGGTGACATTTGAATGTGAAACATATCAATGATAAAATTTCCTGGTTTTGATCACTGGGTTGTGATTTCATAATGTCCTTGGTCTAAAAAGATAAAGGCTACAGCATTTAGGGCGAGATGTCAAGATATCAGCGATTTACTTTCAAATGGTTCTTAAAAATAGACATATATGTGTAAAAACATGTCTTGACAGATAGATAAAGCAGTTGTGGAAAAATATGAACCATTGATGAGTCTAGATAATGGTGTATAGAGTTGATTTTTACTATTCTTGCAACTTTTCTGTAGTTTTTGAAACATTGCAAAATGAAATGTTTATAAAAAGTGCTGTTCGCGGGGCAGCATTTTGAGGCTCACGGTGTCCCCCTGTCCGCCCTTTGTTCTCTGGCCCTGTCCATGTCTCAGTGGCCCTTGGGGTGGAGAGAGCTGCTCACTGCACAGTTCAGCGCTGTGCAGCCTCCTTGGGGAACAGTTTTGAAATAGTGGTAGAGGCTTTGGACGAAATTCATTCCTCCCTCTATGACAAATCAGTGCATCTTTAAAATCTTTACTTTCAGAACAACTGCTCTTCAGATTTTCATTTCTCTTCTTCCCTTACATTTTTCTTCAAGTTTTATTGCTTTCTAAAATTGCTGAAGCAGTATTTGTTATAATAAGTATCCAAACAGAGAAGAGAATAAAGACATGAATAGATCCTCTTTTTCTCCATCTCCTGTGGGGTGAGCAGTGGTAGGTGGAACCTCCTAAATGGTCGGTGCTCAGACATCTAGTAGGGCTAGGTGTCTTGTCATTTTGTATCATTTGTTAATCTGACTAGCCTCTTACTTTTCTTTGAAGATGCAGCTTGGGTTTCACCTCCTCCTGGAAGTCCCCCAGGCTCTAAGCACTGACCCCACTCCATTGCAGTCATCTGATTACGAGCTGCCTTCCCTGCCAGATCCTGGATAATGCAAGGGCAGCAGCTGTTACCGGTTTACTGGCTGCCCTCAAGCTGGGAGCCAGGAGATGCACTGGGAGTGAGTGGATGGGCAGGGCAGGTGTCCTGGGCGGGGAAGCCACGTGAGCAGAGCGCCGCAGGTGAGAGAGGATTCTCCACTCACATGTCCCTCCTAGCCCCTGGGACACGAGTGTCAGGGTTCTGGGGTGACTGGGGACAGAGGGCACTTTGGGGAACGTGGCCACAGCCAGCCCAGAGCTCCCGTATCCTGTATGATTCTGTCCTAGTACGAATGCCCTTTGTAAGTTGGGCTGACGGGATGGCCAAGAGCTACCCAGGGGCTGGGATAGGGCCAGGTCCTCTCTCCTCCCTAGGGCCAGTAAGGCCTGGCCGGCTGGGGATCTTGGGGGTGACAGGAAGAGGTACAGGCCAGGGCTGGAGAGGCATAGGATTTAGATGTGCCCCTGGCCCAGGTCTCTTCATCTTTCTACGATCCTGACTCCTTCCTCCTGAGAGGCACTGTTTTCTGCAGCTGGGATTCATTAATGTTATCTGCAGATCGTCTGACTGGTGCCAAGGGAGCAGGAGACCGGCAATCGAGGAAGTTGAAAGTTCAGCAGGATGTAAAGCCGAGGGGCTGGATTTTCAGCCATTATACTTGGGCAGCATACAGAAAAGCATCCTTTGAGCAGCTTGCTTGAGCTGGCCTGCTAATCAGTCCGGGCTGGAGCGGTGGGGGGTGGGGTTCTCACCCACCAATCAGTCCCAGCTGGAGGGGTCTTGCCTGCCAATCAGTCCAGGCTGGAGGGGTCCTGGCTGGTCTGATGGTGGGATTGTAGACATCTGAGCACTGGACTATCTTTTCAGAAGGATTAATGTTACGAGAAGTGAGTGGGGCTGGGAATTCCCACATGGCATGGTGGGATGAGTCCTGGGAGAATGGTCATTATCATTTGGGAACATGTGGAGAACTGAGAAGTTTTGCTTTTTTGTTGTTGATTTTTCTTGATAAATATCAGTAATGCTTGGCTAGTAAATGTCTACACAGCTTTGAAGGAATATAAACTTTATACCAGCCTCAAAACAAGCATTCCCCCCATTCAGTGGAGGCATTAATGAGCCAGGAAGTGGCTTCAGACAGTCAAGGCCTGTGGACTCATTCCTGAGTCTGTGCCAGGCCCCGGGCCCCATGGGGGTGGGAGTTCTGAGAGGAGAGGAGGCCAGCCCTGCCCTCAGGGCACACCTGGGTTTTGAGGTGGACTCTCCCCCAGCCAGCATCCTCACCTGTCTTCCCACGCCAGTCACTGTTTTGAGCTCATGCAGTGGCACGCGCTTCTCAACAGTCGCTGAAGCAAAACGAGATGGTGCATGTGGCCACAGGCTCTGTGTCCTTCCCCTCAGCTTCTCGTCTGCTCATTCACCTAAGCTGACATTCATGGGTGGCTGGGGCTGTATTGTGAACATGTTCTTTGAAGGCTGGTGTTGATGCTCATGGTGGCGGCAGCGGTGGTGTTGGTGTTTATGGCATTGGTGGTGAGTGAGGAGGTGGAGCTGGGGAGCTGATAATGGTGGGACAATGGTGGTGCAATGGTCATAGTAGTAATAAAACTTGAACTTACAGGTGTGTAGTAGGCAGTCCTGTAAGCACGTTAGCTCTCTGAATCCATTGCCTCTTATGAGGTTGTAACCACCACTAGGTCCATTTTCCAGGTGAGACACCTGAGTCACAGGGCCACCCAGTGCCAGCCAGAGCTGATAGACCAGCTTCAGAGCCCACACCAAACCAGGGTTACCCAAGTGTGGTCATGGGGCTGGCAGCCTCCCCTGGGAGCTCGGCGGAGATGCAGATTCCTGGCCCCCGGCCCTTGGGATCAGCGTCAGCCAGGGGAGCCAGCTAAGGGGAATTCAAGGCACTTGGTGGGTGGTTCTTGGGCATGTTAGAGTTTGAGAACCACTGCCTTGAACTGCACAGGTCCTGCCCCGAGTCCTGAGCCAGCCTAGCCCCAGGCTCACGGAACTCTGGCGTTGTTACTCAGAGTGGCTTGCCAGCAGTAGGGCACCCTTTAAACAGGACCCAGACCTCCCTCCTGGTGAGGCGGGGGCATCTAATCCAGATGGGGGCAGGGGGCGAGGAGGAAGGCAGGTGCCTCTCATGCTTTGGATGATGTTAAAATCAGGTTCTGATTTGGTGGGGTCTGAGGCCATACCTCTTACAGGACTCCGTATGCCCACTGCAGTCACCTGGGAACCTTAAAACCACAGAGGCCAGACCCCACTCCAAGATCCTGGGTCAGCACTCCTGAGTGGAGCCTGGCATTGGGAATTCTGTTTCCAGATGATTCTCAGGTGCGGCCTGGGGTGAGACACTCTGCTCCGGTGCTGTTCATTTTACCCTAGTTGCCTAGGTGCCTGGGCAGGTGACAGCTGTGGATAAAATGAAGGTTCCTGTGGCCAGGATCCTCACCTGGCCCTGGTTGGCTAGCTCACTGCACACCTGTGGGCAATACGTTGCTATTGACTCCATATAAAGAGCTCTGCCTGGTGTTCTGGGTGACACGGTGGCAGGGCTGCAAGGCTGCAGGAGAGCAGAGCAGAGGTGGGAGTGGTGGCAGCACCGAGGACAGCTGTGCAGGCAGAGAGGCCCAGAGGCAGAGGCCGGCTTGCTGCGTGCAGACTCGCTCTGAGTGGGTGGGATTCTGGTGATTGACCTGCCACCGTGGGAATAAAGTTGGGTATAAGCCTTTCACCCCAAAAATGTTTTACTACCATTTCTTTGGTCACATTGAATCCATAGTGAACCTGCCCACTGGCAAGACAACAGCCTAATGCCAATCTTGGGCCTGCCTGCAGAGTTCTGATTCAGTGGCCAGCTGGAGCCATGCAGTGGCCTGAACAGTACATTTTCCAGATGTCCCCAGTGGGCAGAGGGCTGAGAGCAGCTGCCCTGAACCTAGTGCTCCTGCCAGGCCCCCGTGTCTCCCTGGCCGCCAGAAGAACCCCGAAAAGCCCTTGCTCTGAGCCTCCCTGCATGACGGGTGAAGCGCCTGCACCCAGAGACCTGCATGGAGCCTCCACTTCTGCTGCTCTCCCGCGGGGCTGTGTGACATCCAGCAGCGTGGTTCACCTCTCTTGAGTTCCTTCTTCATCTGTCAAATGGGAGAAACAAGCAGTTTGCTCCAAAGAGTTGCTTTGGAAATAATGTCTTAGGCAGCTTGCCCAGCGCCTGTATCCGGGAGGCCCCCAGGAGCAGTGGCTGTGTGTGTGGGTAACACGGTTTCCAAATGCAGCGGCTCTGCAGGGTCAGTGGCAGGAGCATCCCCGGGATCCCTGTGAGCGTCACTAGCCCTGCGAGGGTTCTGCTCAGCAGTCTGACAACCACTGATACTGTTGTGATGGTCTGGTGGCCATTACTAACCAGTAGCGAGGAAGGACACCCAGATTTCTGGCCTGGGGGCTGGAGGGGTCTTCTGGGGGGTGAGGAGTGTGGTAGGAGCACAGCGTGCAGAAGGCAGGCGGCAGCACAGTTCTGGGCTGTCAGTCTGAGGTATCTGTGGGTCCGCCGGGGCAGGTCCACATGGTAGCTGCAGACCTGAGTCTGAGACTCATGGGACAGCCCAGGGCTGTATCCCTGCTGTCTCTGCATCAGGCTCTGGGGCTTCAGGACTCACGGCTTGTATTGCACCATCTCGCTAACAGTCAGTCATAGAAGGGAGATCCATTTGCGGCATCTGGTGGGACGTTGTGTGCCGTGAACTGGCTCTGGGTCTTGCTGACAGTCTGCTCTGTCCCTCAGGCTGTGACTCTCAACCGTCTCTGACCACTGCCTCCTCTGTGCAGTGTCACTCCTGTCCTCAGTTTCTTTGCCTTTCCCTCCCTGATGTCCCCTTAAGCTGCCTCTCTCGGGCCGCTATTTAATAGTTTAATGTCTCCAGCGAGGCCTCATCACGGCTGTTCCTGGCAGGCTCTGGGTGTGGCCCTGGGTCCACTCAGCCTTAAGGACTTTGGGTCACTCGTCTAAAGGTTAAAAGTCAACTTGAAGGTAAATCATGTATATGTACACACACACACACACACACACACACACACACACACACATTTCTCAGGGCTGCCTTAACAAATTACCACGAGTGGGTGGCTTCAAACAGGTATTTATTGTCTCACAGTCTGGAGGCCCTAAGTCCGAAGCCCAGGTGTCGGCAGGGCCGAGCTCCCGCTGGAGGCTCTAGGGGAGGGTCCTTCCTCGTCTCTCCCAACTTCTGGCGGCTGATGGCCTTCCTTTGCTGACACATCACTCCAGTCTCTGTCCCCACCGTAGCATGACCTTCTGCCCCCTGTGCCTCTTCTGTTCTTATAAGGATGCTGGTCATATTGGTGAAGGGCCCACCCTACTTCAGTATAATCTCATTTTAACCATTTATATCTGCAACAACCCTATTTGCACATAAATAGGTTTCCAAAAGGACATGGATTTTGGAAGGACACTTTCAACACATGCATATCTATACTTTTAAAATAATAACTTCATTGAGACATAACTCACCATAAAATTTGTACTTTTAAAGTATGTACAATTCAGTGGTTTTTAGTATATTTAGAGTTGGAAATCATCACCACTATCTCATTCCAGAACATTTCATCACCCTAGAAAAAAACCCCATACCCATTAGTAGCCCCTGGCAGTCACCAATCTACTTTCTGTCTTGGTGGATTTGTCTGCTGTAGATACTTCATACAGATGGAGTCATGCAATCGGTGGCCTCTTGTGATAGGCTTCTCCCACTTAGCATCATGTTTAAGGTTCATCCATGCTTTAGCATGAATCTTCACGTGATTTATGATATATTCCACTGTATTGCTATGCCACGTTTAATTTACCCATTGGTGACTGATGGGCTTTTGGGTTGATTCTTTTTCTTGGCTGACTGAATAATGCTCCCGTGGACATGTGTGTGTAAGGTTTTGTGTGGACATGTGTTGTCAGTTCTCTCAGATGTATAGGCCAGGATAGAATTACAGGGTCACACTGTGACTCTGACATTTTGCGTAACTGCCAAACTATTTTCCAAAGTGGTTGCACCATTTATCCTTGTTGACACTTATTATTGGCTGTCTTTATTGTAGCCATCCTGGTGGCTGAGCAGTGCTGTCTCCTGGCGGTTTTGATTTTCATTTCCTTGATGACTGGCAGTGAGCAGCAGCTTTTTCTGTGCCTGTTGGTCATCTGCGTGTCTTCTTTGGAGGGATGTCTACTTAAATCCTTGGCCTATTTTAAAATGAGCTTGTTTGTCTTCTTACTGTTGAATCGTGAGAGTTCTTCATGTATTCTGGGTGTTGGCCCCTTATCAGATACACAATTTGAAAATATTTTCTCCTGTGGGTTGTATTTATATTTTCTTTATTCTGTCTGCATTAGTTTCCTAGGGTTGTCATAATGACTACAAACCAGATAGCTAGAAACAACAGAAATTTATTCTCTCATAGATCTGGAGACCAGAAGTTCAAAATGAAGGTGTCAGCAGGGCCATGCTGCCTCTGAAGGCTCTCAGGGAGTGGAGGGGGGGGGTGCATCCTTCCTGCCTCTTTAGCCTCTGGGGCCCCATGAGTTCTTGGCCTGGGGCTGTATCACTCATATCTCTTCTACTGTCCCCACATGGCCTTCTCTGCATGTCTTCCATGTCCAAATCTTCCTGCCCAAGCTTCTGCATCTTTCTGGGATGTGGTGACAGCTGCCTGGTCTACCCCAGTCCTCCCAGGCAGCCAGAGTGGCTCATTCATACCCCAGGGCCAAAGGCCACAGCCCTGCCCAGAGCCCCAAGGGGCTTCTGGTTACACTATGAACACAGTGCCGACTCCTTACCAAGCCTGATGGCCGGTGCCTCCCCACCTCCCTGTGCTCCTTGCTTTGCCTGTGTGCATCAGCTCCCTGTGCCTGGAATGTTCCATTCTTTTTCAGGGGTGGCCCTTATTCCTTCAGAACTCAGCTCAGCATCACTTCTTGGTCAAAGTCTTTGGCGACCTCTGTGCCCGGGATGCTTTGACCTTGCTGTTGGCCAGTGTCCTTTCTTTCAGAGCCCCCGTCTGGGGCTCAACCATCTGCTCTGGTGTAGGTCTGTCTGACTAGCGTCTGCTGCTCTCAGTTGATAGCATGGATGCTGTGAGGGTGGCCTGTATGTGTTCCTTCTGGACCCTGGATTCCAGCCCCTCGGGGCCCGGCACATGGGGGGTGGTCAGGGAGTGAGTGTTCTCCCACCAGATGCCTGGAGAAATCCAGATACACACGCCTGCTTTGCACAGCGGCCTTTCCTTGTCCTCTGGGCTTTAAGCCTGCCCTCTGATGAAAGCCCCCAGACCTGGCTGGCTCCTGTTGGTGCTCATTCTCAGGCATCTCAGGGCCACTTTCTCTGGGACCTTCCCTGAACACAGGGCCCCACAGGACTGCGGGATACCCCCTCAGAGCTCCCACATCCTCTCTTCCTGTCATGTTCCCTGTTGGGCTGACAGCTTCACAGGGGTGGGGCAGCGCCCTCCAGAGCCTTGCTCAGAGCAGATGCATGCTGGGTGTGGGGACATGAATGAGGCGACCTCATGACCTTGAGCACCTGCTGTGTGCCGGGCAGTGTGCTAGCCTTGGGGTACAACGTGAGCACAACAGACCACTGGCCCTCCCTGAACTCATATACTGGTGAGGAGAAAGCACATAAACAGACATGTGACTGACGTGGTGCTGAGTTCTAGGAGCACTAGTGAGGAGAGGTCAGGAGAGGGAGAGAGGGGAAGCCCTGCAGGCACTTGGGGGAAGAATGGTTCGGGGAGAGGAAGTAGCAAGTGCAAAGGCCCTATGGTGGGAGCACACTTGGCGGGTTGAGGGCCGTCAGAGGCCAGAGCTGCTGGGCACAGTATGAGTGAGAGGATGTGAGGGGTGATGGGGGGCATACATCACCAAGGACCTGGCCAGAGTTTGAGGGAAACCCTATCTCACCAGAGTGTGCCTTTTCCATCCTGGGACTGCACTGTCAGCCAGCCTGTCTGGGAGGTGCCCTTCCACCTCACCCTGCCTCCATCCTCACGCCCTCAAATCCAGCCCACCCAGCAGCCAGAGGGGGCTTGTTGGTGGAGGGTGCCCCTGGTGCCCTGCACTGGCAGGCCTCCCCTTTGTGCTCTCGGTAGTGGTCCAGCTGCACGCAGTCTCTGGGCAGGGCACGCGGCAGCCCCGGTGGCTCCTGGCCCGGGGAGGCTGCGGCTGCCTGCCGGCGTGGCTCGGCCCCTGCCACGATGTCCTTCTCCCTGGAGTCTGATCTCCGTGTGTCCCACCGTATCATCCATCACACGGCCTCGTCACGGAGGAGCCTGGGCTGGGCTAGGTTATGTTCCTTGACCCCTTAGTACCTTGGGCTCCCTGTTTATGAAGTGACCACGGTATGGGCACCCCCTCGGAGGGTGGGGCCAGAATGCTCTAGCCCACTGCCTGTGCAGGGTAAGGACTCGGGCCCCGGGCCGCCAGGATTGTCCCGCCGTGGGCTCAACATGGCCGGTTAGCAGGGAGGAGTGTCTAGGCAGGAAGGCTGGGGCTCGTGACATTGAAGTCCACTTAATGGTCAAATAAGTCAGACTACAAATGTGGGCTCAGTCTGGTGGCATGGAGGTCAGGGGTGGCAGTGGAGGGCAGTGGAGGCAGAAGCCACACTGTAGGGCAGTGAGGAGGCCATCCAGACGACAGGTGGAGACAGCCTGGAGGACCCCGGAGGGTGGAGAGAGGCAGAGGCGGGTGCTGGGGAGAGGGTGGGCTGCTCCCTTGCCGTGGGAACGGCCTTAGGGTGCTGAAAGCTGTTGGTGAGGCTGCCTGGGAGGAGGCATACTCAGGCAGCCAGGACAAAGTGGGGAGGTTTGGGGGAACATGGGAAGGAGGAGGGGGCTGGGGCTGGGAGAAGGGGGTGTTCATTCGGGGGTGCAGACTTGAGGGTGAGCCTGTCTGGTTCCTGCTTCTGTTTTCTCCTGTGTCCTGATAAAGAAATGCTATTTTCTTCTCTCTCCTGAACATTCTGCTCTGTTTATTCCTAGCTCCCTTTGATTCGGTTATAAATGGAATCACTTCCCAGTTTTATCCATGATTTGGTTATTGCTGGTGTCTGGGAAAGAAAGCAGTTGTTTTTTGGCATTTCACCCCTATGTAGCCCTGGGCAACCCTGACACCCCATTTGCACACTTTAGAAGAGAAATTGAGACTTTCACCTTCTCGGTGCTGTTGACATTTCTTTCTGTCTGTCCTAATTTCTTCTCCCTCTGTATTTTCTTGGCGGAAACCTACCCTCCCCTGCTTCCTCGGTTCTTCTAGGAGCGTTCCGCCTCCCCTTTCTAAGAATCCCTTTGTCCACACAGCCTCCTCCCCCTGTCCCCCAGTAAAAGCAGCTTTCTTGGTTTATCCCATTCGTTAGGGCTGTGACGTCAGTGTCCGGGTGTGGGGCTTTCCCCAGAGAGATGGATCACACCGGGGCTGGCTTGTCCCACAGAGAGAGTGGCGGATCTCACGGCTTCCGTGGCCTGTCTGTCCCAGGATTAGTTAGCCAGTCCCGTCCCCTTCCCATCTTTATGGATTATCCCCTTGTCTATTATTCCCTCAGGGTAGATGCTAGAAGCGATGCTACCCAGCAAAAGTGATGCATATTTAAAATTTTCACAGAAACTGCCAAGTAGCACCCGAGACAGTTTGTGCCCACCGCTTGGGACTGAGAACAGAGATTTCCCAGAGCCTTGCTGATGATGAATATTGAAAATCTTTGCCCATGTGATGAGTGAGGATTCTCGTCTGGTTCTCAGTCCCTTGGCCCCCGGTGAGGCTGAGCATCTCGTGTGTGCACGGGCCACGTACTTTTCTTCTTTGGGGAATTGCTTCTTCATTATTTATACCAATTTTTCTGTTGGCATGTTGCTTAAAACAACTTTGATTTGTAAAACCTCTTAATCTATTAAGAATATTACCCTGTGGTCTGTGCTATGTTACACATATTTTTCCCTCCGTGTGGTTTGATGATTTGCTCTGTGATGTTTTTCTTCCATGGAGGTTTAACATCTGTGCCTTCCCTGGATGCTGAGCCTTTTTGGCCCCCTTAATATTTGCTTTTACGAGATTTCTTTATTTGCATTTCACTTTGTAATCCCAGTGAAAGATGTTTGGCTGTAAGGATCCAGTTTATTTGTTCCCACAGACCAGTTCTTTATCCTAGTACAGTGGTTATGGGCAGTGGTTACCTTGCCCCGTTTATGACTGTTGATTTCCTGTGCCCGGGCTTGAAGCTGTTTTTGAGCTTTCTCTTCCATCTCATTGATCGCTTGAGCAGCTCAATTTTTATCCCTAGGGAGAGAGGCACAAACTTCCAGTTTGAAGTTTTCGAACTAGATTTTCTCTCCTAAACTGAAAAGATAGACTTCCTATCTGAGGACAACTAGTCTCTGGAGAAGCCCAAAAGACCCTGTGGGTGTGCTCCCCCCACATCCTCCTCCTGTGCCTAATCACACCCTGCCTACAGCTGCCAACCCAAACCTCTGTTTGACCTGCAGACATTTTCTCACCATCTCCGCTGACCAGGCCCTGGGCCGGGGTGGCTAGATGAATTCAGTAGGGGCTTCGGAAGCCACAGTCCCGGGGGCCTTTCTTCACTCACCAGGAGCCTCTGTGGCCCTGTGTTCATCTGTGGCATCTCTGTGATTCCTGCCCGGAAGCAGATGGGCAGGCAGACACCACCATCCCACTGCTATCCCCATGCTGGAAGGTTCTTGGCCTTCATGGGCTTCGTGTTTGAGGCTGTGATCGCTGGTGGGAGGCTGGAACGTGCACTGTGAAGGCTGGGGTGCCTGGAGCATGCTGGGTGTGCTGTGTTATCTGTCTGCAGTCCTGCCAGCAGCTCTGTGAGCTGGCCTGTTCTTGTTGTCCTCGCTGTCCAGGTCACAGGACAGGGACAGAGAAGGCAGGGTAACCTGGTCAGGATCCACTGGGGGAAAGGAGCAGAGCCAGCCGATAGCTAGGGCCTTATCTTATACTACTGTTCTCTACTGCTGTGGCCCTAGAAATGCAGCCCCAAATCACTCTTCTGAAGATGTAGGAGCTTAGTTAGCTTTTGTTCTTTTGGGGAATGAAATGACCCATCCAAGGGAAGCTGAGCCAGCCTAGTGTTGGAAATGATGACATTGCTGGGAATCGCTCCCTGTGCGCAGACCCGCTGTGCGAGTCTCTGGGCCTGGTGCTCTACAGAGAGGCAGATCTAACTGTGCAGGGAATGTGAGACATAGACAGCCCCAACTCACACATGCGGGGGCTCAGAGAGCCTACGTGGTGTGTCCACAGCAACATGGGGTGGTGGCCGAGCTGGGATTCTGGCCTGAGATCCTGGCTCTCAGCTGCTGTGAGGGTCCATGCCACTGGCTCATGAAAAGGTTAGGGTGATGATGGATTTTAGCCAAGAAAGATAAGTGTTATGATGGAAAGTATGTGCTGATGTTTTATCAGGAAGTCAGAGGACTTCTATATCTGCACATATTTAGCTTCCTAAATGTCACAAATTAGCTTGTATGGAAATTGCTGCTTTTCAGAGAATTTTCAAATCTCATTTGGTTCTCAGAACAACCGTGTGTAGTGGGCCAGATTCCCACCTCCATCCCTCTTTTGCCAATGAGAATAACTTGCCCCGGGCATTTGACTCTCTCACTAGCCATGGGACTAGATACAGTAAATGCAGGGCTGTGGGGTGGCGGCCAGTGGGTGCCAGTCGGCTGAGTGCTGAGAAGTCAGCAGGACCACCAGCTGCCACGGACAGACCACGGGCCAGGCTGACATCCAGGGGTGGGTGAGCTGGGATGTAACTCGCTGTGGCCTAGACCTGACCACGAGTACCCTCTGCAGCCTCCAAGGAAGAAGTGGCAAAGCCATGCAGCTGACGTTGGCAGAAGTTCCCCAAGCGCATCGTTTGCGTCGCCACTTCAGTTTGTACCTCAGCAGCTAAGCAGTGGGTGGTCAGGACCACTGCAGCTGCCGCCAGAAGCTTAGGGCAGAGGGTGCTGGATTCGGTTCTGTAAATCACAGCAGTCTGTTAGCTATGCCAGCATCGGATTTCATTTTCTTTTATCAGAATTACGGACTCTGTTAGTTACCATATTTTATTAAATCTTAATCTCACTATTTGAGAGGTGTGTTGTTATTTTTGTACAGCTAAAGAAAGGGAAGAAATAATGCCAGCAGCTAAAGGAGGACAGGGTTAGGTTCTCAGACACATTCTCATTTCAGAAAGGTTGAGAAGTGAGGCAATGTGTCCCTTAGCCTCAGTGCGTTAGGGACCACGTCTGAGGGCTCACTCCCGAGGGCTGGCTTTGCTGGCGCCATGGGGTGGGGTGTTGACAGTCCCGGCTCCCAGGAGCACGCAGACTACTCAGAAACTTAGACGTGCTAACAGGTATTTTCAGAACAATTTGTTGATTGATGCATTCGTTCGGTCACCAAGTATTTCTTGAGCACCTGTTGTGTACCAGGGATGGTTCTAGGGACTGGGGATCCTGCAGTGAACGAAGGTTTTCATGGAGCTCTTTCACGGCGGTAAATGTTCATCTCCAGCAGCAATCCTCAAACATTGCTGTGCAGAAAAAGCTACATGGAAAAATTCTGATTGCCACGCCTCACTTCCAGACTTTGCCATTCATTAGGCCTAGAGCAGGATCCAGGAATCTGCATTTCCACAAGCTCCCCAGCATCACCAGCAAGAGGACTTTGAACTGGAATTTAAGACATAGAGCTTGAGTGTTAATGACTTTATAGTACCCCACTGTGTGAATGGCCTGTAGTACATTCAGTTGTTGGGTATTTAGTACATACTTAGTTGGTTTCTTATTTTCTTATTGTAAATAACACATCCATGAATGACCCTGGAACTAAACACTTGTGTAACTTCTCCGTGGTTTCTTCAGGGTAAGTTGGGCAAGGGCACTTGGGCTGAGTTTTCAAGGCTGAGGTAGGAGTTTGTTTCAGGTCTCCCAGCCACCGTATCTGGCCCTGGGGCCTGACCACCTGGGTTTCTTTCCCATTTATTGGCTGAACACTTTTGAGCAAGTTCTTGCAATTTTCCCCAATTTTCTCATCCTTAAAATGGGGCAATAATAGTACCTGCTTTTTAGGGTTATCATAAGGATTACGTGTGAAGATTATGTGTAGGTAAGGCCTGGTACATATTAGCTGGGGCAGGCGGGTGGTGGCTGATGGTGAAAGTGACTGCAGGTGGAGAAGGAAGCCTGGCCTCCTCCCCACGGTGGTGCCTGCATCACTCTCTAGACACAGCACGGCTCTGCAGGGAAGCTCTGGGCATGTGTAGCCATGCATGCTGGACTTGATGCTGGAGAATTCGCTTCAGCGTCTCAGATCCAGTCTCAGTCCATGTCCCACACTGTCACTAGAAGTAGCCTCCCACTATGCTGATCTGGACATGTTTCTCTGCTCACATCTCTTTCTGACTTCCCACTGCCTGGGAATGGACTGTAAATTCTTTTACCCGTGGACAAGGAAGGCAGGAGGCCCTGGGGAACTCATCTCCAGCCCCATCTAATACTCCCCCACTCCTGGGTGCTCTGTGCATTTCTGGGAACCCAAGAAGTTCCCTCATGCCCCTCTGCAACTTACGATTATTTGCTTAATATTATTCTTTAAAATTATTCACTTAATGGACTGTATTTCTCTTCTCTTAATGGACAAGATTCTCTGAGAAGAGTCTTCTTGTGGGGTGATGGTTGAATTTGGCCATCATTCTGTTGAGGAATGAATAGGAGTTTTCCAGGTGGAGAAGGACAAAGTGCTGTGCCAGGTGCAGGGTGCTTGGGTGGGGCTGGACGACAAGTAAATTGCACAGACGCTGGCCATGGGCTGCACAGTTGGGCCCTGGTTCCTGCACGTGGCGGACTCCACTTTGTAGGGCTCCTAAAAGGTGCCCTAAGTGTCTTTGCATCGAGCACCTTTTCAGGAGCGCCTCTTTCTAGGCTGCAGTGTACCCCCCTATTCTTCTATTTCTGGCTTTTTAAGGGGCTGTAGACATCTGAAAAAATTCCTTGCCTAATTGCAAAGGGCCAGAAGGTGTCCCTTCAGTTATTTAGCTTGTCTTGAAACTGGGAGTTGGAATGCGACTAGTCTTTCTTTACACTCTTCATGGTAAATCCCTTCTGGGGATGCAGATGCGACATCTTGGAAGGCTTTTCTTGCAAAAGGTTTTTCTGTGAAAGTGGCTGAGTTGCTAAAATAATTTAGTGACTAAAATGCAGGTGGGAGACAGAATTAGAAGTAGCCCCCCAGTGGAGCCTCTTTGCGCTTCTGTTGAGTTGTTTCTCTCGCACATCTGCCTGCTTCCCTGTTCCGCTCAGCCTTCTCTTCTAGAGCGGGTGCCCAAATGCAGCGCTTACAGCTGTACAGAGCACACACTGGCTGCCT
This sequence comes from Manis pentadactyla, assembly GCF_030020395.1. Classification (NCBI taxonomy): domain Eukaryota; kingdom Metazoa; phylum Chordata; class Mammalia; order Pholidota; family Manidae; genus Manis; species Manis pentadactyla. Next base: position 5,273,843 of record NC_080023.1, read on the forward strand.
TCCGTCAGGGGTGGGGGAAGAGGCAGAAAGAAGCTGGGACTTGGATCATCACTCTGGTTCAGCAACCAGTATTTAGTAAGCACCTGCTGTATACGGACGTCAGAGGAGGCTCAGACAAGTGAGGGGTGGAATTCAGACTTTCTGAGCTGGAAGGGGACTCAGGGAGTGGTCATTTTGTTCAGTATTTCTCCGTGGGGGTGTGGCTCTGTGGGCATATCTGTGGGCATATAGGAAGGCTTTAGGGACAAACAGGTTTTATCTTATAGTATTTATTTCAGTGTATGTTAGAGAAAGTATAACTCAAAAATATAGCAATAAGTCTGTCGTTATTCAGATATTATTGCTTAGAATCAGGCTCAAGTAGTATGTAAAGAATTTTAAGTGAATAATTTTAAAGAATAATATTAAGCAAATAATTGTAAGTTGCGGAGGGGCATGAAGGAACTTCTTGGGCTCCCAGAAATGCTCTCTAGCTTAACTGCCAAAACTCTTCGAGCTGTACACTTACAGTGTGAACTAGAGCTCAGGAAAGTCGATTTTAAAAAGTAAGTCCATGTTGTTCGGATTTCATGCAGAAATCACGGCAGCATCAGCTGGATGACTGAGGTTTGGGGACACCACCAGTGCAAATGCTCATTTTTCAAAGGATGAGATGGGGGCCTGGGGCAAGGCGGGTGCTGGCTACTGCTGCCCAGGAGTTGGGCCCAGAGGCAGGCGAGTCTGGGCAGGGCTCCATTCTGAGGCATTAGCTGAATCAGCCTGCCTTTGTTCAAGGGAGCTGCGAGTGGTGGATGGGCAGGGCTGGGGGCTTGTTACAGAAAACAGGCTGTCCTAGATGCGGTGCGGGTGTGGGTTTATTAGAATTGCAAAAGAGAGATTCGGAGACATCCCATTACAAGAGTGAAGTTCTATTTCAAGATCAAAGAACCAGAGTTTGAACTTGGGGGTTACAGAGTCCTGTAAACACTCCCAGGTTGTCAGTACCGGGTGGCACGCTTCTGCTTTAGAGATTGCCTGCATTTTGAAGGCTGACCCCATCCGATGCTGGGTCTGATCTCTGCATTCACAGCACACAGAGCAGCCGCACGATCTTCAGCAGCCTGGTGTGTTGGTGGTGGGGGACCCTGGGAGCAGACGCTATGCGCTTAGATGGTGCAGCTGCCTCTGGAGGGGACGGAAGCAAGGTTTGGGGAAGGTGGACAACTCCTCAGAGCCATGGTGGGGCGCTTGGCCAGGATTCGAGGAAACTGGCTCTTTTCCTGCCATTTAGGGCGCCGCCTGTTGGTTAGGCCGTTTTATTCCAGGTTGATCCTTCTTCCTCCTTTGCTCTCTTTTTCTCCCTCGCCCCACGCCCCTCTGTCTCTCTCTTTCCCCCCTCCCTCCCTTCTTAGGTGGCTTACAGTGTGTCAGGCATAGTGGTGAGGACTGTGGTGGCTGCCGTGTGAAGTCCCCATAGTGGCATCAGCTAGCCTGCCCCGAGAGGACATGGGGCACCCAGCCCGGTGTTACTGCTCTCCCCCCGTTACCACGTTTACTTCTCACACCAGTACTGTGTGTGAGTTAGCCATGGCTGTTCGAGAACCCCATGTTACGGACGCGCGTCCCTGAGCTCGCAGGAGGACGACGTGCTTCAGGTGTAGCCCTTCTGTGTCCCGCTTGGAGACATTGAGTGTCCTGCTGAAACGGGGACCTTATGGCGGGCTGTGGGGTGGTCTCCCTGTTCTCTTCTCCCTGCCTTCTGTGGTCTAGGAAGCTGATTTTAGACCTTTTCAAAGGTGCTTTTTAAAGATTTTTGCTTCCTTCCAGCAGCATCAGGGCGATTTTCTGGGGTACAGATGGAGTCTTGCTGGGTTTCAGGGAAGAAGCCAGCCAGACGCTGATGCAGGCTTTGTGGGCTATTCAACAAGACTGGGAGGCGCTGCGGGCTGGGATCGCTAGCTCAGAGGCTGGGCTGGGAGCTCGTGGCTATTCCTGGATGCAGAAACTGCTGCTCAGCAGTCAGAGCTGTGCCCCTGCTGCGTAAGGCCCTGGGTAGGGCCCTGGGGACACAGAGGTTGGGGTGTGCTGCAGATGCTGCCCTTGAAGTTCACGGCACAGTAGTAAAGGTGGATGGAACTCTGCCGGGGGTGCCACTTCCTAGTCTGTGATCCTGGGCAGGTCTCTTAATTTCTCCTGGTCACAGTTTCCCCTTCTGGGAGATGGGGGTGGGATGGGGGAATAAGAGCATCTCTTTCAAAGAATCATGATGCTCCCTGAGCCGATGCCCGACAGCATAGAGCCTGGAGCCTGCGTGGGGGAGCTCCCCGCTCTCTGCAGCGTAGGAGGGCCGTCTGTGCTGTCAGGGCAGGGCTGGGGGTCACTGCCTGTCACATTCCCCTTCCTCCAGAGCTTGGCCCGTGGCAGGCATGCCACAAACTTCGTGCCGTAATTGTTGAAAGAAAGAATGTGACATTGGCCTTGGAGGATTTGGCCTTTAGGCGAGTGGAGACTTGGGAAGGGGGGCAGTGTTCAGGCCGGCAAGCGGGGGAACGGAAGGAGCAGAGGAGCAAAGGCCAGAGGAGCAAAGGCCAGAGGAGCGCAGCCTGCGTGGAAGCCAGGCTTCCCGGGGCAGAGGTCAGCAGGGCCGCGCCACAGATCCCTGCCGCCAGCTGCTCGCCCTCTGCCTCGGAGGGGCTGGGATCCGCTTCTGAGCCCAGATGAGAAGGGTTTGGCCTCGCTGTCTGCAGCCTGGTGGCGAGTGGGGGCCTGCTGCCCTGGTGGGAGATGGGGAGGGGCGGAGCCTGGGCCTGGCCCATGTGCAAGGAGCTTACAACCTGGCTGGGAGAAAAGGCCCTGCAGGTGGGATGAGAACATGATGTCATTTGGGCTTGGTGAGCAGATAAAAATATGGACTTTGAAGTAATTTTATTGCCTTGTTTTTTAAACTTTGGAAGAGCGATGGAATGGGCATTCCTCCGTCTTGAGTGCATGAAACACATTGTGATTCAGAGTCAGAGCTGGATTCAGACCCTGGACTCAGTATTTCTTACCTGGGCAGCCAGGGGCCCCATCAGCTGATTTCACTGAACCTCTGTTTTCCCATCTGTAGAGCATGAAAGTCATTCTTCAACTATAAGACTTGAGGGCCAAATGCTTTGGTCATCTGTACAGAGCTGGGCCTGGACATGGTGCCCATTCACTTCTGTCATTTCCTTCTGGGGCTGGGATGAAAATTCTCACATTTTTTTCTTTGATCAGCATGATTTTTCTTTTATCTGCAAGAATATGACTTACAAAGAGAAGACCTGACAGAGTCATCTGCTCCGTGTGCCTTTGCCTCTGTGGACTGACCCTGTGGCCACAGGTGGCAAAATGTGGGACTCCTGAGCCCCTGCCTGTGGACAGATGCTGTGTGCTGCTTTGGAGCCTTGAAATGTCCCAGGCAACCAGGAAGGAGACACTTGGACCCTGGGCTTTGGCAAAGCCTTTTGCTCCATGAACATGAGCCTCAGGCTGTCGACCCTGGCCAGCCATGTAGCCCTGGGAGCCTGGACAAAGTCAGGCCAGGGTGCAAACCCCAGGCCCACGTTTCCCTGGGTGTGTGTTCAGGGGTCAGTCACATGGCCTCTTGGAGCCCCCCCACCTCCTGTAAGAACTGTGGGCAACGTCCTCTCTTTTCCCCCCAACTCAGCAGATTCCAGACCCTGTTTAGGGTCACGTCTGTCTCCTTCTTACATGTCTGTGCATGAGTCCATCCATTAAAAAAGAGCAAGTACTTATAATCCAGGACAGAGGATGCTGTGGGGAAACCCCCAGATGAAGCCCTGGCCTCCTGGGTTTTATATTCTCAGGGTGTGATGAGGGTGCAGGGGAAGTGGGGCAGCAGCAAGCAAATGAAAAATGAGCAGGAAATGCAAGTCAACCATTTGCACAGGTCCTGGAGGGACAGGTTGCAATCTCTTTGTCTTGCTCCCACCTCCGAACACACGGCTGGCCCAGGAAACACCGAGCTGGGTGGAAGAATGAAAGGAATTGGCTTCTGCTGTCTTGAAAAGGCAGACTTTGCAGCATTCATGCTCACAGAAAGCCTTTCTATCCAAGTGGTGTCCCTCTTATTGCAGTGGGTTGGGGAGAAAAGTAATGTGCACATACGTGTTCAGAGTCCAGAGGCTGACGCTTGAAATCCTCACTTGCTTAGGAAGAAACAGATGTAAAATGGCACCCCTCTGCTGGGGGGAAAATGTGGTTGTGAGCCAGCATTCTGGAGTGTAAGTAAATTGGCTGCATGGAGCATCTCACCAGGAAACTCAATTGCCCTACTTTTGGTCTGAAATAGATGCACCACAGCCTCAAATCATTGCACTCCAGCTGGCATTCAACTTGGAATTTGCTAGAGTTCGATTAGCAGTGCCCATGTCACCCAGAGAGCGGTCGTGCAGTGGAAATCACGCCTAATTTTCATTCTGTCTCTCACTATTCTCTGAGCACCTGCTCAGTGCCAGGCACTGGCGTAGGTCCAGGAGCACATTGTTGAACAGACCAGGTCGTTGCTCCTAAGGATGAGTGAGAGTTCAGGGAGGGTAAGCTCTGGGTGGCAGGGACTCACATCTGTTCTGTGTTTCCAGTCCTGAGAACAGCAGCCAGCAGAGTGGAAGCTCAATACATCTGCACAGAATGAATGATTGAGTGGAATGAATGAGTGATCAGGTGGGAACAAGCCAGTCGGTGATGCCAGGGCCGAGGGAAGCACAGGAGCTGTGGGTGCCCTGACTCCGAGTAGGGAAGCTTCTGGGCGAGGAGACTGGTGAGACTCGTGAGCTGAAGAGGAGCACCCAGCTGGGGCCCAGGCCCTGGGCAGCGGGAGGCTCAGTGGCAGAATCACGCCCGGTGGGACTGGGAGTGGGTGGGGGCTGAGCAGAGACGGGTGAGCCTTTGGAGGGCTGACTGGGCTTCAGGGGAAGTGGAGGCGGATGGTTAGAGCCTTCTGCCTGGCCAGTGGGCTGGGCCGGTCCCCGAGTCTGGGGAGCCGTCTGAGCGTCCAGGCGGAGGGGTGACGTGATGTCCCTTAAGCCGCGGGAGACAGCTGGGGCCAGCAGGGCCTGGGAAACAGACGAGGCCCTATTCAGTGCCCAGCGTCGCCTCAGCCATGAATCCACCAGGGCGCTGGCCACGCTTTCTTTCCTGTTCCTGTGACTGGCCCAGATCCATTCTCTGGGGCAGCCAGTTGGTGTTTCTTTGTTAACGATGTGCACTTAAAAAATAAGAACAAATATGAGTTGGGCCTCTTAGGAGACTGAGGTTTAAGAGTTAGTGTTTCAGAATCCTCACACCATGGCCCGAATGAGGTAAGATGCTTCTCGTGTCGTTTGCTTCCCTCCCCTCAAGTGTACGGTGGGAAGAACCCAGATCTGGGTTCAAATCCTGCTCTGTTTCGTGCCAGTGTGACCTGGGAGCAGTGTCCTCAGTTGTTGGGTAGGGGAGGGGTGACAGCTGCCTTCTGGTGGGGGTAAGGTAAGGGAGATAATGCTGTGGCACGCCCAACATGATGTAACTCCCCTGACCTGAGGACGTCAGTGCCCAGAAGGTCTGTATTGATTAAACTTTCTAATTCACGTTGGCTCCAGGGGAAAGGTTACCTAGTAATTAAAGTTCATTCCCTTCATGCTTTTGGATTTTCATGTCCAAAAGGAGGACCTGGGTCTGGTGGATAGGACCAGGGCTTCGGCATTAATCAGTTCAGTGTTTGAATCCAATTTCTGCTAGGTATGAGCTGTGTGACCTTGGGCAGTTGTCACTTGACCTGTCTGAGCCTCAGTTCCTTGTTTCTTAGCCTAGGAACTGGGGACAGTAATAATTCCTGTCTCACTGGGTGTTGGGACACACGTGGGAAGTCCAGAGCTAGGAACTGCACCAGAGTCTTCTGAGTCCTAGTCTTGCAGCCTCAACCTAATTTAGGGCTGTGTTTTTGAAATAACACCTTATGTGTCCTTTGAGGTATTCCATTTATTTAGGTAGATTCTTAAAAACAAATAATGACTGCTTGCACAAGCTAGTGCTCATGTTTGGAAAATGTTAAAAAGTTAAGATATGCCATATTTAAGGATGAGTTCAGCCTGGCCGAGTCTCTAAGTGGATTCCAGGGGTTGTGGCTGAAAGAAATCACAGCCTGCTTGCCTGGGGCAGCCTGCCGCTCAGGTAGGGTAAAGGGGGGGACGCCCTAGGGGAGCTTCCCTTGCATCGACCACTCAGAGCCGATGCCCTTGGCCCTGGCACCTAGGCTGCACGTTGGAATCACCTTGGCTGCTCTGGGGAGACACCCGTGTCTGTGACCCCCCCCAGACCCGTGTCCTCTGGACTATATCTGGGTGTTTTCTTGGTTTTGTTTTCTCATTGCTTGTTGTTAATGTGTAGAAATACAATTATTTTTGTATACTAACCTGGTATCCTGCCATCCTCCTGAACTCATTTATTAGTTCTAATAGTTTCTGGGGTTTTTTTTGTTTTTGTATTTTGGTAGATCCTTAGGCTTTTCTATACACAAGGTCATGTCGCCTGCAAAGAGAGATAGTCTTATGTCTCCCTTTCCAATTTGGCCCTTTTTTGGTTTTTCTTGCCTAATATCCTTGGATAAGCCTGTAGAACAAGACTGAATAGCGGTGGAGAAAGGAGGCCTCCTTGCCTGTGATCTTCCAGGGAAAGTTTTCAGGCTGTCACTGAGTGTGATGCTAGCTGGGGAGTTTCTGTAGGAACATCTGAGGAAGTTCCTCTCTAGTCCTACTTTGTTGAATGCTTTTATCATGATGAGGTGTATGATGTTGTTATGGCTTTTCTGCATCTATTGAGATGAACATGAGATTTGTTGTCCTTTATTCTGTGAATATGGTCTGTTTCAGGGGTTAGTTTTGGGTGTCACACCCACTTTCATCCTGGGATTGTCTCACCTGGTCATGATGTATGGTTCTTTTTATATGTTGCTGGATTTGGTTTTCTAGTATTCTGTTGAGGATTTTGTATCTATATGCATGAGGGATATTAGTCTGTAGATTTCTTCTCCTGTGATGTTTCTGCCTGGTTTTGGGATCAGGTAATACTGTCCTCTTCTACTTTTTGGAAGAGTTTGGTAACGATTGTTTAAACATGTAGTGGAATTCGCCCGTGAAGCCATCAAGGTCGGGGTTTTCTTTGTATCTAAGTGTGAAGAATGCTTAATATATTACAGTTTTCAACTCCCCGTTGGAGCATTACAGTTTTACTTGAGTTGGAAAGGAAGGGCTGACAAGGTCAAGGTTTTTAAAGGGCCCGTTTGTATCAAGTTTGCAACTCTCCTTAATGTAAGGAGGCCTGGGCAGGAAGGCAAGTGTCTTGTGCAAACCAGACCTTCGTCAGTATCTCGCCTCCTCTCCTTCTTGGCCCTCCTGTGCACGCCGGGCTCTGTGCCGGGTGGGCGCCAGCATCGCCCTTTAGCTCACAGTGTGCTCTGAGGGGGATGCTGCGGTCCTGGGCCCCAGGTGAGGACACTGAGAAGACAGAGGCTGCTTTCCTGGAGCTGTCAGCCGGGAGGCAGGTGGGGGTGCAGCCCAGCGCCCGCTCCCCCCTCCCCCTGGGCCCCACAGGCCCTCTGTTACTCCCTGCTGACCAGAGGGAGAGGCTGTGAGACTATTCTTTCTCGCCTCCATTTAAATAAAAACGTGTTTGTTCCAGAATCTTTGGTTGGGGTGGAGGGAGGGCTTATTAAAACTCACACTGTTAGGCCCACCTCCAGATCCGGATTCAGTAGGTCGGGGTTGGAGTCAAAAGAATTTTAATTCCTAATGAGCTCTCAGATGATGCTGGTGCTAATGTGCAGAGAGCCACACAGAACCATTGTTCTGGGAAGTGCCCAAGTTATCCTAAAATTAATTGCAGGACAATAGGAAAACTGCCAGAGTTTAAGTGGGAACCTGAGTTGGCTAGAGCAGGCCTGCCCTCTGTCTTTGTTTGGAGTGTGAAGTGGCACAGGCTGGACCCAGAGGGGGTCTGGTCACTGTTTTTTCTTTTTTTAAGGTATTATTGCTATACACTCTTACGAAGGTTTCACATGAAAAAACAATGTGGTTACTACATTCACCCATATTATCAAGTCCCACCCATACCCCATTGGAGTCACTGTCCATCAGTGTAGTAAGATGCCACAGATTCACTTTTTGCCTTCTCTGTGCTACACTGTCTTCCCCGTGACCCCTCACACCATGTGTACTAAACATAATACCCCTCAATTACCTTCTCCCTCCCTCCCCACCCGCCCTCCTCTTTGGTAACCCACTAGACCCTCCTTGGAGTCTGTGAGTCTGCTGCTGTTTTGTTCCATCAGTTTTGCTTTGTTGTTATGCTCCACAAATGAGGGAAATCATTTGGCACTTGTCTTTTTCTGCCTGGCTTATTTCACTGAGCATAATACCCTTCAGCTCCATCCATTTTGTTGCTAATGGTAGGATTTGTTTCTTTCTTATGGCTGAATAGTATTCCATTGTGTATATGTACCACATCTTTTTTATCTATTCATCCATTTTATCTGTCCATCATCTGATGGACACTTAGGTTGCTTCCATGTCTTGGCTATTGTAAATAGTGCTGCGATAAACATAGGGGTGCATATGTCTTTTTGAATCTGAGAAGTTGTATTCTTTGGGTAAATTCCAAGGGCTGGAATTCCTGGGTCAAATGGTATTTCTATTTTTAGTTTTTTTCAGGAACCTCCATATTGCTTTCCAAAATGGTTGAACTAATTTACATTCCCACCGGCAGTGTAGGAGGGTTCCCCTTTCTCCGCATCCTCGCCAGCATTTGTTATTGTTAGTTTTTCCATGCTGGCCATCCTAACTGGTGTGAGGTGATATCTCATTGTGGTTTTAATTTGCATTTCCCTGATGATTAGTGATGTGGAGCATCTTTTCATGTGTCTGTTGGCCATCTGAATTTCTTCTTTGGAGAATTGTTTCTTCATATCCTCCACCCATTTTTTAATCGTGTTATTTGCTTTTTGGGTGTTGAGGCATGTGAGTTCTTTTGGATGTTAACCCTTTATCGGATTTGTCATTTACAAATATATTCTCCCATACTGTAGGATGCCTTTTTGTTCTGCTGATGGTGTCCTTTGCTGTACAGAAGCTTTTTAGTTTGATGTAGTCCCATGAGTTCATTTTGCTTTTGTTTCCCTTGCTCAAGGAGATGCATTCAGGAAGAAGCTGCTCATGTTTATATTCAGGAGATTTTTGCCTGTGTTGTCTTCTAAGAGTTTTATGGTTTCATGACTTACATTCAGGTCTTTGATCCATTTCAAGTTTACTTTTGTGCATAGGATTAAACAATAATCCAGTTTCATTCTCTTGCATGTAGCTGTCCAGTTTTGCCAACACCAGCTGTTGAAGAGGCTGTCATTTCCCCATTGTATGTCCATGGTTCCTTTATCATATATTAATTGACCATATATGTTTGGGTTTATATCTGGGCTCTCTAGTCTGTTCCATTGGTCTATAGGTCTGTTCTTGTGCCAGTACCAAATTGTCTTGATTACTGTGGCTTTGTAGTAGAGCTTGAAGTTGGGGAGTGTAATCCCCCCAGCTTTATTCTTCCTTCTCAGGATTGCTTTGGCTATTTGGGGTCTTTTGTGGTTCCATATGAATTTTAGAATGATTTGCTCTAGTTCATTGAAGAATGCTGTTGGTATTTTGATAGAGATTGCATTGAATCTGTAGATTGCTTTAGGCAGGATGGCCATTTTGACAACATTAATTCTTCTTATCCATGAGCATGGGATGGGTTTCCATTTATTGGTATCTTCTTTAATTTCTCTCATGAGTGTCTTATAGTTTTCAGAGTATAGGTCTTTCACTTCCTTGGTTAGGTTTATTCCTAGGTATTTTATTCTTATTGATGCAGTTGTGAGTGGAATTGTTTCTGATTTCTCTTTCTGCTAGTTCATCGTTAGTGTATAGGAAAGCAACAGATTTCTGTGTATTAATTTTGTATCCTGCAACGTTGATGAATTCAAGTATTCGATCTAGTAGTTTTGGAATGGATTCTTTAGGGTTTTTATGTGCAATATCATGTCATCTGCAAATGAAAGTTTAACTTCTTCCTTACCAATCTGGATGCCCTTTATTTCTTTGTGTTGTCTAATTGCCATGGCTAGGACCTCCAGTACTATGTTGAATAACAGTGGAGAGAGTGGGCATCCTTGTCTTCTTCCAGATCTTAAAGGAAAGGCTTTCAGCTTCCCCCTGTTAAGTATGATGTTGGCTGTGGGTTTGTTGTATATGGCCTTTATTATGATGAGGTACTTGCCCTCTATACCCATTTTGTTGAGAGTTTTTATCATGAATGGATGTTGAATTTTGTCAAATGCTTTTTTTGCATCTATGGAAATAATCATGTGGTTTTTGTCCTTCTTTTTGTTGATGTGGTAGATGATGTTGATGGATTTTCTAATATTGTACCATCCTTGGCATAAATCCTACTTGATCATGATGGATGATCTTTTTGATGAATTTTAAAATTTGGTTTGCTGATATTTTGCCAAGTGTTTTTGCATCTATGTTCATCAGGGATATTGGACTGTAATTTTTTATTTTTGTGGTGTCTTTGCCTGGTTTTGGTATTAGAGTGATGCTGGCTTCATAGAATGAGTTTGGGAGTATTCCCTCTTCTGCTTTTTGGAAAACTTTAAGGAGGATGGGTATTAGGTCTTCACTAAATGTTTTGATAAAATTCAGCGGTGAAGCCATCTGGTCCAGGAGTTTTGTTCTTAGGTAGGTTTTTGATTACCAATTCAATTTTGTTGCTGGTCATTGGTTTGTTCAAATTTTCTGTTTCTTTCTGGGTCAGCCACAGACAGTTGTATTTTTCTAGAAAGTTGTCCATTTCTTCTAGGTTATCCAGTTTGTTAGCATATAATTTTTCATAGTATTCTCCCATAATTTTTTGTATTTCTGTGGTGTCCATAGTGATTTTTCCTTTTTCATTTCTGATTCTGTTTATGTGTGTAGACTCTCTTTTTTTCCTGGTAAATTTGGCTAGGGTTTATCTATTTTGTTTATTTTCTCGAAGAACCAGCTCTTGCTTTCATTGAATCTTTCTATTGTTTTATTCTTCTCGATTTTATTTATTTCTGCTGTAATCTTTATTATGTCCCTCGTCCTACTGACTTTGGGCCTCATTTGTTCTTCTTTTTCTAGTTTCGTTAATTGTGAATTTAGGCTGTTCATATGGGATTGTTCTTCTTTCCTGAGGCAGGCCTGTATTGCAATATACTTTCCTTTTAGCACAGCCTTCACTGCATCCCACAGATTTTGTGGTGTTGAATTATTGTTGTCATTTGTCTCCATATATTGCTTGATCTCTGTTTTTATTTGGTCATTGATCCATTGGTTATTTAGGAGCATGTTGTGAAGTCTCCATGTGTTTGTGGGATTTTTCATTTTCTTTGCATAATTTATTTCTAGTTTCATACGTTTGTGGTCTGAGAAACTGGTTGGTACAATTTCAATCTTTCTGAATTTACTGAGGCTCTTTTTGTTCCCTAGTATATGATCTATTCTTGAAAACGTTCCATGTGCACTTGAGAAAAATGTGTATTCTGTTGCTTTGGGGTGTAGAGTTCTGTAGATGTCAGTTAGGTCCATCTGTTCTAATGTGTTGTTCAGTGCCTCTGTCTCCTTACGTATTTTCTGTCTCCTTGATCTGTCCTTTGCAGTGAGTGGAGTGTTGAAGTCTCTTAGAATGAATACATTGCATTCTATTTCCCCTTTTGATCCTGTTAGTATTTGTTTCACATATGTAGGTGCTCCTGTGTTGAGAGCATATATATTTATAATGGTTATATCTTCTTGTTGGATTGACCCCTTTATCATTATGTAATGTCCTTCTTTATCTCTTGTGACTTTCTTTGTTTTAATGTCTATTTTGTCTGATACAAATACTGCAACTCCTACTTTTTTCTCCCTATTAGCTGCATGAAATATCTTTTTCCATCCCTTCACTTTTAGTCTGTGCATGTCTTTGGTTTTAAAGTGAGTCTCTTGTAGGCGGCATATAGATGGGTCTTGTTTTTTTTTACCTATTCAGTGACTCTATGTCTTTTGATTGGTACATTGAGACCATTTACATTTAGGGTGATTATCAATAGGTATGTACTTATTGCCATTGCAGGCTTTAGATTCGTGGTTACTAAAAGTTCAAGGTTAACTTCCTTACTATCTAAGAGTCTAATTTAACTCACTTAGTATGCTATTACAAACACAAGCTAAAGGTTCTTTTTCTTTTTTCCTTTTTCTTCCTCTTCCATTCTTTATATATTAGGTATGATATTCTGTACTCTTTTTCTATCCCTTAGTTTATTTTATTTTGCATTTGCTTAGTAATTAACTGTTCTACTTTCTTTACTGTGGTTTTATTACCTCTGGTTACAGCTATTAAACCTTAGGAACACTTCTGTCTATAACAGTCCCTCCAAAATACACTGTAGAGATGGTTTGTGGGAGGTAAATTCTCTCAGCTTTTGCTTATCTGGAAATTGTTCAATACTTCCTTCAAATTTAAATGGTAATCTTGCCAGATATAGTATTCTTGGTTTGAGGCCCTTCTGCTTCATTGCATTAAATACATCATGCCACTCCTTTCTGGCCTGTAAGGTTTCTGCTGAGAAGTCTGATGATCACCTGATGGGGTTTCCTTTGTATGTGATCTTATTTCTGTCTCTGGCTGCTTTTAATAGTCTGTCCTTATCCTTGATCTTTGCCATTTTAATTATTATATGTCTTGGTGTTGTCTTCCTTGGGTCCCTTGTGTTGGGAGATCTGTGCACCTCCATGGCCTCAGAGACTATCTCCTTCCCCAGATGGGAAGTGTTCAGCAATTACCTCCTCAAAGACACTTTATATCCCTTTTTCTCTCTCTTCTTCTTCTGGTACCCCTATATTGTTCCACTTGGATTGGTCACACAGTTCTCTCAGTATTCTTTCATTCTTAGAGATCCTTTTTTTCTCTCTGTGCCTCAGCTTCTTTGTATTCCTCTTCTCTAATTTTTATTTCATTTATCGTCTCCTCCACTGTATCTAATCTGCTTTTAACACCTTCCATTGTATGTTTCATTTCTGATACTGTGTTCCATAATGATTGGATCTCTGACCAGAATTCATTCCTGAGTTTTTGAATATTTTTCTGTACCTCCATGAGCGTGTTTATGATTTTTATTTTGAAATCTCTTTCAGGAAGATTCATGAGGTTGGTTTCATTTAACTCTTTCTCTCATGTATGTATGATTTTGCTTTGACCCAGGTTCCTTTGATGTTTCATATTTGTATGTGGCGCCCTCTAGTGTCCAGAAGCTCTGCTCTCTGGAGCTGCTCCCCACCTGGAGCAATGTCTGGGGTTGCAGAGGTGCGGTTTTGGTGCCTCTGGGGAGGAAAGAGCCGTTTCCTCCTTCCTGGCTGGTATGCCTGTCTCCACTGCCAGAACCAGTGGGCCAAGCACACAGGTATAAGCCTCTGTGCTTTGTGTTTGTAGCTGCTGTAGGTGGGGCTTCCCTCTGGCTGGCCTGACACCAGGGTAGGGTTTGCTGGTTTGCAGGCCAGGTGGGGCTGGCCGGTAGAAAGGCGCAGCAGGCTGCGTATCATGGTGGGGGGCCTTGGAGCTGTGTAGCCAGCCCCAGGCTGGAGCACCTGAAGACACTGAAAGTTCGCAACCTGCTGGGCAGAGTGCACCCAGACAGTTTTGTCTACCTGTCCTTTCTCCTGAGCAGTAAGCTCTGTGCAATCCTTGCCCCTTTAGCAGCCCTCTCGCTGTTAGGAAGTCTCTCCAACTGCCCGCCTTTCTTTTGTCCCAGAGCAGCTGGATCTGAATCCCTGCTTTCCACAAGCAGCTGGAATCTCAGTCTCTCCAGGTATTCTTCCTGTCTTAGCTTTCCAACCCCCCTATTCACCAGAGCACCATGCAATGTAGGTTTGTGCTCCCGGAGCAGATCTCCAGAGCTAGGTGTTCAGCAGTTCCAGGCCTCCACTCCCTCCCTGCTCTGTTTCTCTTCCTCCCGCCTGAGAGCTGGGGTGGGGGAGGGGCTCGGGTCCCACTGGGCCACAGCTATGGTACATTACCCTGTTTCGTCAGGGTATTCTTTTCTCCAGGTGTATGCAGTCTGGTGCAACCCTCTTTCCTGTTGCTCTTTCAGGATTAGTTGCATTAATTATATTTTTGTATTATATGCGGTTTTAGGAGGAGGCCTCTGTCTCACCTCTCATGCCGCCATCTTTAATCCTTAAATTCCTGGTCACTCTTATCAGAGTGCAGAGATGGGCCCGGGAGAGCCTGTGGGAGCTGAGCCTTGAGGCTCTGGTGATGGCAGGAGGAGGCCCCCCAAGTCCAAGAGCTGACCAAGAGTCGGTCAGGAAGACACATAGCCTCCAAGCCTGTTCAGAAAGCTTTCAGAATGTATGTAAAGGAAATAAAGGCAGAACAAAAATGGCTTCATCTTTTCTGCAGACCTTCCAGGCATCAGGCACTGTGAAGAGTGTTTTCACAGGCTAGTTTGCCTAAGCCTCTCAGGGTGGGCTCTGGTGGTCTCTACTTTAGATGGGAAACTGAGGCTCAGAGAGGTTACATAACTTTCCCAAAGTCACACCGCTAGACAGAGCCAGAGCGGGTGTGGAACCTGAGTCTCCCAGGGTCCACCAGGCTGCCTCCAGAAGGCATCAGTAGTTTTTCTCTTTCTGTTGATAGCGTGTTCAGAGACAAGCGGCCACATACACACACACAAATGCCACACACGCGCACACACACAGTGCTGGACTGAGGGGAACCAGGACTCTAGGCTGAGCTCTGTCTCTTCCAGGTGGGTCTACTATAATGTCCGAGGTGAGGGTCAGCTGTAATGTCCGAGGTCATTGAAAATCCCACCACAGCATTTGTCGTTTCTCAGAAACCTTGGAGACAGTGCCAGGCTGTAGATGATCATATCATTTGGTGGGTCAGTCCTATTCCATCTGCCGCTGTAGATAGAGCACTGCTGGTGGCCAGGCCATGTGCTGGGGGCTTCCCATCTTTGTCTCGTGGGACCCTCATGGCAGCTGCAAGTGGGAGGAGCAGCAGTGGACTCCGAGGCCATTTGACCCCCAGCTGTCTCCTAAGGCTGAGCGCAGTGGAGAGCAAGACACTGAATATAGTCCCAGGATTCAAGATTGGACTGCAGATATGTCAGCTTACAAATTTACCAGTAATATGAAACAAAATGAAAAGATACAGCTTTTTAGAATGGCTGAGTCTACTTGGAAATGTTATTGCATGACAAATCCATGCAATGCTCTGCTCAAAGGTGAAAAAAAAGTCACTTAAAAAGCTCTAGGCTCAGGAAAAGCCAGATATGAGAAACTACCTTATTAATACACAGACACCAGGCTGGGCCTGCTAACCTGGCCTGTGCAGGTCTACCTGGGACAAGCCCCTTTGAAAGGCTGCTGTGTTTGGCCAGTGACCCCTGGGAAGGGAGGAATTCTAAATGTGCACAGAAGTCCCTGCAAAGGGACGTCCACTGCAGCTCCCTTCAGCAAGGAAGCATGGAAATACCTGAAATGCCACAAAGCAGGGAATGACGGAGGCAGTGTGGCTCCACCACTCTTCAGAGTATCTTGCAAAATAACTCGTTTTGTGTGAAGTGGAGAAGAGAGGATAGAAGGTGACCAGCAGACATGAGATGAGTCTGATATGTAAGAAAAGTCTACGTGGGGAAACATGAGAAGGGAGCGAGCAGATGTTCAGGGCACTGCGGCATGGGACAGTGGGATGTGAGAGAAGCGGCTTTTTCTCCCTTTCCTTGACCATGTTTTCCCAACTGTCTTGATGGGGTGTGCCTGATTCTTAAAATGAAGGGTAAAACCGGTTAGTACTATTACAAAGCATAAACTCCTCTAGATGCCTGAGCACAGAATGTTCCCTTTCCAGGGCCCAGAGCAGGTTCCCCATGAACACTTCTCCCGCCGGGCTGCTCAGTGGTCGTCAAGGTCGTGGAGGAGCCCACAGCCCATGGGGCCTTCCTCGGCATCGGTGTCCTGGGGCACTTTCCACTCAGTGCAGGTCTAGCTCTCTGTTCACCTGCTTCTGTGGGTGAGGTCATGGGAAAACCGAATGAGCTAAGAGGAAGGAACATCTCCCGGATCTGGGCTGGGGACGGGGGTTCATTAGGCCAGGCCCTGGGGAGCAGGAGCCCTGGTTTTACGGAGGGGTGCTGAGGGGTGTGGTGGGTGTTTGTTTTATAAAGGAGTCCCTTGGGAAGGGTTTCCTTTAGCATGTTTGATGCTGGCAGCTCTCCCTCGTCCTCTGCGATGTGATTCTTGAATGTTCCCCTCACTGTGGTGCCCAGCACTGGGTGCTGGCTCTGTGCTGGGGTTATGGGTCCCACAGACCTGGCCCCCGCATTGCTCAGCTCAGGGGTCTTGGGGAAGTGTTCTTCCCTCTTGGAAGCCCAGTTTCTGATTCTGTAAAGGGTGGGGAGGAAAGGACTCTCTGAGTGCTTACTGCATTCCTGGCCCTGAGCTGAGGTGCTTAGCATAGGCACTCTGGTAGGTGCCTGCCTTTGACTTTGGGACGTTAATTATCGTACTGCAATTCCTTCTTAATTGCATTTTCTTGATACCCAAAGGATACTAGCAGATGCCAGAGATGCTTTTCTACCACGTTGCCTGGGGCACTCTTTTATCTCCTTCATATGCAGAAGCATTGCATGTTCATTTTGTAAAGTTGGAAGATTTTGAGAAGACACATAACAAGATTTCAAGTCACTTACTTCCTCTCCCCTCCAAGAACCTCATCCCCTCCAGTGGGGACAGAGGTCCACAAAGGGGTCCTGGCACCAGGTTCCGCTGTTATTCGGCAAGTGGACGTGTCTGGCCCAGCAGAAAGACCCATCTACCCCCATGGGGCTAGCATCAAGTGGGCCCAGGGGACCGAGTCTGTAAAGCCTGGGATTAGCAAAATAGGCACTTGGCGCACCCTGAAGTGACGGCCTGTGGGACAGCCCTTCAGGGGGCAGCTGGCACGCATCCCTGCAGCTCAGCCAGCTACTCTGCTTGGCAGTCAATGGCATGAAGTCATCAGACATACGCTGTGCTGTTTGTGGAAGGATATCTATCACGCAACTGTGATAGCACCTCCTCCCCACAAAAAGACAGGAATAAAGAACCGTAGGGGACACCCAGAGGGGGCGGGTGGGCTCTTCTAAGGCTTGGTTCTCCTCCCAGCCAGTCTCTTCTCTCTCTGTGTGTGTGTGTGCATGCGTGTGTATGGCATGGTTCCCTTAAAAAAATTGGGACAGCATTTCCTATGTTGTTCCCAGTTCTTAATAAATACATTGTATTCATTTCTTAGGGCTGCTGCGGGAAGGTGCCGCTGACTGGGAACTTACACAACAGACACTGATTCTCTCCCGGTTCCGGAGGCTGGAAGTCTGACATCTGTGTTGGCAGGGCTGGTTTCTCCCAGGCCATAAGGTCCCGCCTCTCTGCCAGCTTCTGGGGCTTTACTGGCGGTCTTTGGCATTCCTCAGTGTGTGGAAGCATCATCCTGATCTCTGCCCCCAGCAGGAGCCATTGAAAACCCCCCAAATCAGGTTAAAGTTGGGGAGGGGGCATGTGCCCATGTATCAGAGGCGTCCAGAGAAGAGCAGGCCTGCCTTTGCTGTGCTGTATGCACATAGGTGCAGGTGTGTGTTAATCAGTATTAACTATTACTATTAACTAATGAAATGATTCATAGTTAATAATTAATAAATTGTCCCCCACTGCTCCTGGAAAGATAGGAAGTAAGCGGGTTTTAATTTCTTCTTTATCTGTCTTCTCCAAATATTCCACAGTAAGCATGTAATACTTATTAATTGTTAATATACATTAATATTAACAATATCAATTAGTAATTAAAATATTAATAAGTTAATACAACTCATGCTGTACTCAAAACACTGCAACCCTGTGAGGTAGGTATCATTTTTCCAGGTGGAGAAACTGAAGCCTGGAGAGGACAAGCTGCCTGGCTAGGGACACACAGCTAGCAGAGGGTAGGGCCCTGGTTCTGGCGCGGTCTGGTGCCAGAGGCAGCCTTGGGGAACGCTCCGCCCACCGCCACTCCGAGGTTCTAGAATGTGAAGTCCCTTCAGTGGAGTGTGGGTGTGGGTAGGGCCTACTGTTGGGAGCAAGAACAAAGCGTCATGTCTTCTGTTGTCATTAAAATTGTTTTGTGTGTCTCTCTTTAGTTTCAGCTCAGGTTTCTGGGACACCCAGTTTCCATCTGTGCTCAGCTGCAGATACAAAAGCCACTCTGTTGGGCTACTTTAAACGGAAGGATGTGACACAGGGAAGTCCTGATGGTGTGGTTGGCAGGTGGAAGGGCAGGGTCTCAGCCGGGCCTTAGGCTTGTCCCCAGAATGACCCCCTGCAGTTGCCCACCAGCAGGGCGGTCGGAAGCCCCTGCACCGGAACTGGCTGCAGCCCCACCTGAGCAGAGGTGATGGCCAGACCCCAAGAGCACCAGGGCGCCCACACCTGCCAGGCGCACTCCAGCAGATGGGCCGATCTTGTCTGAATGAGTGAACTGGATGAATGATGGGACGTAAGTCCCATGCAGAATCCTGCGGAGCTCTGAGGGAGTCTGGGGCAGGGAGTTTGAGCTTCCTTGCCTCCTCAGTTGAGGATGGCACATCTGGGCCCCTGTGGAGTCATTACTCAGGGTGATGAGAGTATGTATTTCGAGGTGCTGCCATCCCGAGTCTTTGAGCCCGTCACAGTTGCCTGTTTTCCTGGGGCACAGGGCTGGCAGGGGCTCCGGCACGTGCTGTCGCCTGGCGGGTGAGGCGCTTTGCAGGAGCTGCAGCAGTGTGACAGTTAAGCTTCCACAGGGCAGAGCCTCGTGAATTTCCGGAATTCCAGAGAGGATGGAGCGTGCAGGGACACCCGATCTGGGCCCTGGCAGGACAGCACGCCGATGCCAGCTGCTTAGGTTCAGCTGACCTGCATGGGCACTGAGAAGACAGACCTGTGAAGCCCTGTGGAGGCGCAGAGACACAGGTGGCTGTATTCTGGCGACTGGCAGAGGAGGTGACGTAAGGCAAAGCAACAGGTGGCTCTTTGCTGTGAACAACAGCGTGTGGGAGGAGTCGGCCACCTACCCCGGGGGAACCCGGAGGGTCCCCCGAATCGTGGAGCAGAGGAGGCCTGGAGGGGACAGGCCGTGGAGTCAGGCTGGTGTGGAGGGAGCTTGGCTCCCCACCTCACTGCCACGAGCCTCAGTTTCCCACTCCGTGCAATGGGGGTAGTCATGGAGTTCTCTGAGCTTGTTAGATCCAGTTTTCTGCTAGGTGCCTGGTATATTGTGAGTTGCCCTGTGGCCAGGTGCTGTTGTTTGATTTCTGTGTGGTACCTGCAAGCGCCTCCTGAGCACAGGCAGGGCCTGCTGTCTTGGGGTTCCCATCCACCCCTGGAATCGCGGGACCTCACTGGCTTAGTTTTTTCTGGGCAGGCCATTCATTGGAAATCTAGATTATGTTAGTTTGGCTCCTGACTAGTAGTAATCACACCATCAACCATCAGAAAAGCCCACGAGAAAGGGCTCCCTGAGCAGGGCAACGGCAGGGCTGTGTGGCTGTGCAGCGTGGGCAGTGGCTGAGTCCCTCTGCTGCAGCAGGCTCATTACCAAGTGCGGAGGACCAGGCCTCCCTCTCAGGACCTTCAGAGGGTTCAACAGATGGTCCTGTGCGGACGGACACCCAGCACATTCTAATGGGTCCCTATCGGTGCTGCCTCCTTCCTGCTCCCCGAGGGCAACACTGTCTCTGGTGCTGAAATAGGACTTCCAAAGTGCTGAAATACTCTCGTGGTGACCTGGTTTAAATGGACCAGAATGTGAATCATCCGTGGCTGCCTGTGGCAGTCAGAGCGCTCCCGGAAGTGTTAAGGGCTGGCTGTTCGCCATGGGATCCCACCCCCACCATTTCTTAATTCCCACGACACCAGTCTCTGCCAGAGTGTTAGCTGATAATTTGAAAATGTCTGTATGAACTTCCCTGTGAGCTACAGCTGTGCTAGTAGGCAGTGAGTGGTTCAGGAAGAACCCGTGGACCGGACTCTCAGGGTTTGAGTTCAAGTCCAGGCTGGCTGTGGCTCTCGGGGCCTCTGTGTTCTCCTGTGTAAAATGGGGCCGAATGACTTCTCAGAAGGATTGACAGTTGACACTGTGAGCAGAGGGCAGCCGGATGAGTTTACTCTGATGCGCCCTGTGCATCGTGGCTCCGTGGAGGGGGGCCAGGCTGGGCCGGGGAAGTGCCCATCCTGGGGTGGTCTGGGCTGGCTCCTGGCACATCCCACAGCTTGAGGAGGGGGAGCAGTAGTCCCCAAGGAGACCCAGCAGCCCTGGCCCAGCCCCCAAACTCCAAACAGAGGGGCTCTGTCTTTTGTCCTGGCTAGTCCTAGGGTCCGGCTGCGGCCCGCTCACACGCATCCTCCTTCGAGTGCCCCCGCTAGAAGGCACCTCTCCTGCCTCTGGGTGCCCACTACGGGCTGTGATTACGGACACAGCACCTCTCCCCTGCTGGGCGGAGGATCTGGTGGGAGGAGGGGAGGGCATGACCTGGGTGGGGTCACCACCGTATCCCCAGGCCTTGTGCAGTGGCTGGCATTGTTTGTGTGCATGGAGGAGGGCTTTGCTCTGTCTCTGTGTGCATGTGTGAGTGTCCATTTCACAGGCACTTGCCGGCTGGTTTCACTGGGGGACGGGTACTAAGTGAGGCTCTCGGGAGGTTGAGGCAAACATGAGTGCCTGGTCTGGTGGGCAGAAAGGTGGTGCCAACATGGCTCAGTTGGTGAGGAAGGGAGGCTTGGGGGGTTGTGGGCATTCAGGGAAGCCCTCACCCAGCCTGGAGGTAGGAAGTAGCACCAGACAAAACCTCCCAGAGGAGGTGGTGCCAAGCTGAATTTTGAAGAAGATGGACAGGTGAGAAGAAGGGGAGGAGCATTCCAGGAAGGGTGTGGCCCTGCTGCAATAGCAAAGACCCTGCAAGGGCAGTTCATGCTCTGGTGAGGCCACTGGGCTCTCCTCCAGTAGGTGGTTCAGGGATCCAGCCCTCCCCAGCTGGTCTTGCTACCATCTCAACAGTGGCTTCTAAGGTCCCTGTACCCAGAAAGACCAAAGGGGAGTCACCTGGGCTCAGCCCAGAAGTGACACGTCATGCTGTTTGTACATCATTGGCCAGGGCTAGTCACGTGACTCCCTCACCTACTGCAAGGCCATCTAAAAAATAGAGGAAGCATGGGGGGATTTGTTGAGCACACAGGGACCCCACTTCCAGAGGAGCAGGGGATTGGAGAGTAATACTCAGACATTATCCCTCAAGTATTTCTTCTGTTCCTTTCTCTCTTCTCCTTCTGGTATTCCCATTACATATATGTTACACCTTTTTAGTTATCCCCAGAACCTTAGCTCTGCAAGAAACTCTAGAGAACATGACTGGCCACCCAACCACTTCTCACCCCTGCCCTGTCACTGCTAGGCATTGATACTGTGGCTGGGAAAGAGACCCACAGAAGGAACAGAATTCAAAGGGTAAAGGAGCCTGTTGACAACATGGAGGGGAGGAGTAATTTCATTGACGACTTACTTTTTTAAGGAGTTAGGTTTCACACTGGCCCTGTCTGTCTCTTGCTCACCCTTCCTTTCTTGGAAAGATAAGTAAGATGGAGTACCTATTATAGACTTTTTCATATGGAAATGCAATCTTCATGTTATGCGTCTTCTAAGCCTTACAAAGAAGCTGTGGGCAGAGTCACAGGCGATGCTGGCAGAGGGCCTGGAGCCTGCTGAGCAAATGCTCAGGAGCATCCGCTGGGAGCTCCTGCCTTGCAAACTTCACCATTCTTACTGGCAAGGGCTTTGTCTTTTCTTGTGATTTTAATTTAGATTCATCATGATGATTTTTTTTTGTTCTTTGGGTCACATTTCCTAATGCTCTCCTTGAGTGTCATTTGCATAATGTAATTTTTATCTTACTGACTGTATTATGAAGATCTTTCTGTAATTTGAAAAGGGCCGAGTTTGTTCTTTTGGCTGTAGGTTAGAGGTTGTGTCAACATTGGCAGATTAACAGTGGCTGGGAATTGATTTGTGCTGTCATTTCCTTTGGTTGCTAGGAACGTTCAGAAGTTGGCTGGCTCTTTGCATACAGGTCCTGAAGTTCAGCGCTTTCTTGTAGACAACATATGGTTGAGTCTTGTTTTTTGATCCTCTCTGACAGTCTCTGTCTTTTAATTGGTGCATTTAGACCATTGACATTTAAAGTGATTCTCGAGAGAGTTGGGTTAATACCTACAGAATTTGTTACTTTTCTGTCGTCCTGCTCTTTGTTCCTATTTCTGTCTTCCCGTGCTTTTCTGCCTTCTATAGTTTCAGCTGAGCATTTTGTGTGTTTCCACGCCTCTCTCCTTCCCAAGCATATCAGTTGTACAGGTGTGCCTCATTGTATTGCACTTTGCTTTATTGCATTTTGCAGATACTATGTTTTTTTTTTTCAAATGGAAGGTTTTTTTGGCCATGCTGCCTTCAGCAAGACTGTTGGTTCCTGGGCAGTGGAATGTGGAATTCCTTGGTGCTTGTCGTTGTGAAGGAAAGAATTCAGTTGAGAGACTTTAGATAGAGAGTTAAAGCCTCAAAGGGTTTTGTATCTAGCAAAGCGAAAGTACAGGGACCCTGCAGAGACAGAGGAGAGGCTGCCCCTGGTGGCGGGTAGACACCTCGGAGTTTCACATTGTGTTTTTTCATGGGGTATTGTTTGCTTTCCTCCCTCTCATTTTGCATTCTCACACC
The DNA here is from genome assembly GCF_030020395.1 of Manis pentadactyla. NCBI lineage: Eukaryota > Metazoa > Chordata > Mammalia > Pholidota > Manidae > Manis > Manis pentadactyla. The sequence goes on from NC_080023.1 coordinate 5,296,688, forward strand.
TCCCCTTGTTTTGCTCTCAGTGCTTTAAGTTCTACTCCTCTTTTCTTGCTCACATGGTTTCTGAAGAGAAGTCTGATATAATTATTATCTTTGTTCCTCTATTGGTAAGATGTTCTCTCTGCTCCCACTGGCTTTTTTTCAAAATTGTGTTATTTATCTTTGATTTTCTGCAGTTTGAATATGATTTGTGTAAGTGTGGTGTTTTGGCATTTATCCTGCTTGGTGTTCTGTGAGCTTCCTAAATCTGTGGTTGGTGTCTGACATTAATTTTTGAAGATTCTCAGACATTATCCTTCCAATATTTCTTCTGTTCCTTTCTCACTTCTCTTTCTGGTATTCCCATTATACATATGTTACACCTTTTATAATTGTCCCACATGTTCTATATCAGGCTTTTCTTCCGTTGCTGTTCATTCAGTTTGGAAAGTCTTCAGACTCACTGGTTTTTTTCCTCAGCTGTGTCCAGTCCTCTAATGAGCCCACTAAAGGCATTCTTCAGTTTTTGTTATTGGTTTTGATCTCTAGTGTTTCTTTCTGGTCTTTTATTAGACCTTCCGTCTCTGCTCCCATCAGCCATATCTGTTCTTGCATGTTGTCTACTTTCTCCATTAGAGCCCTTAGCATATTAACCATAGTCATTTTAAAGTCCTGGTCTGATAATTCCCACATCACTGCCCCATCAGTCTGGTTCTGCTGCTTGCTCTGTCTCTCCAAACTGGGTGTTTTGCCTTTTAGTATGCCTTGTAATTTTTCTTGTTGCTGAAAGTTAGGCAGGAGGTCCTTGGTAAAGGGAATCTGAGGTGGTTCCCATGGAGGTTTCTACTCTTGTAGGTTGTTATTCTCTGTGTCTGTCTGTCTGGCTCTCCACATTTTGCAGCAGTATTTGCATCGTGATCTCAGGTCTCTGATGGATATAAGAAAAGTTACTGATTTACAGTTTGTTCAGCTTTATTCTTACTGTAGGGATGGGAGTGATGACTTCCAAGCTCCTTTCATGCTAGACCAGAATTAAGTTCAATTAAATCTGTGTCCTCCTTCCCTCCTTACTTCCATCCCTTACTCCCCTGTTTTTTTTCCTTCCTTCTCTGCCCCCTTCTTGCTCCTGGGTAGCACCCACCCCACATATGTACTGGGTGGGACTTTCCCAAAGCAGCCGTGGGGCAGGTAACTGGGGTTTCAGTGAGATTGTTTTGGGGTCTGTGTGGGTGGCATCACGAGTTCAGACCTGGGCTCTGTGCTTCCCTGGCCATAAGGCCTGGAATTCCAGAGTCTGCTGAATATAGAGCTCCTTTACCTGAACATGGCTGCACTTTCCTGCTTTAGGACATACCGAGATGGATGTTCTAGAACAAGGAGATGGAGGCTGTTCAAAGGTTCTTGGGCACTCCTGGCTCTTTGCTGAAGGCAGTGTCCTTACTGTGCACCTGCTGCTGTGTCAGCTTCAGCCCTCCATGTGGCTCTGAGCTTCAGAGATGACCGTGCTTATTCTGTGACTGGGATGATGAGGACATGTGACCATGGCAGACAGCGCAGCCAGAGAAAGCAGGGCTGTTCTGACCTCATAATACTTCTAGAGATGGAAGAGTGGTGGCCCTCAGAGAAATCTCACGTCCCCTCCTGGGGCTGTATTTAGGATGCAAAGGGAAGGCTTCCTTCTGATCTACGTATGGAGAGGTTGAAAAGAGCACATGTGCAGGATTCTGAGAGGAAGAAGCTTAGGGAAGGAGAGGCCGCCAGCATCACAAGGGCAGCTCAGTGCTGCAGTCTCCATGCCCAGCACGGTGCCTGCATGTAGGAGGCATGCAGTAAACTTGTGCTAAACAAATGACAGAACAACATGTCCAATGGCTGAGCTCCTCTCGCACAGCTTTGTTTGGCCAAGAGCAGGACCCAAAGTCTGTAGTGCTATCTTGTCATTTGGCCATGGGCCACAAGTATCAAGGGTGCCCTGCTGGCATGGAGAGGAACCAACTGGTAGGTGAGCCAAGCCCATCACCGGGCACTAACCTCTCTGTCTACACACAAGCCAATTCTTAGGTAGTTATACTTGGCTTCATGGAATGGGCGATTATTTTTACCAGGGGCTCAGGAAACCCTCATCCCTTGAAAGATCTCATGTGTCCTTATGTCTGAACTTTGTAAGATACTCCATGGGGGTGGGTGTGAAAGGAAAACTTGTCCAAGGCGGGGGGCTTACGTCATTGAGCGTCTGCTCTGGGCAGACCCTTTGCTTGGCTGGTGAAGAAGGTGGGTTAGAAGGAGTGGAGGACCCGGCAGGTCAGCAGACATGTAGGCAGGGTGGTAGGAGAGGGGGCAAGGGGCTAGAGCAGGCATCTCACTGTGTGGTGTGGCCTCCCCTAGGCAAAGAGTCATACCAGGTTGATCTGTTATTATTGTTGTGATTATATTCTGCTCAGGGGTGGGCTTTGGGCTGACCTGTGCCTCAGGGGGTGCCCTTGGTGGCTGGGGGCATGGGCTGGGAGCAGGAGCATCAGGGAGGCTGATAGGAGCTTCTGAAGCGGTCAGGCTGCAGGAGGCAGGGAGGGTGGTGTGGAGGACTGGCCAGTAGACCTAGGGGCTTGCGTGGCACCCCAGGAGGGTGGGTGCAGGAGGGCACCTGCCCAGGGGCACCCAGCTGGGGTTTGTATGGTAGACGATGCTGCCACTCTCCCCTCTCCTTTTGAAGAAGCACATGCACCACCAGACGGGTCTCCCATGGTGGGGACAAATTCCCAGGCCAGTTCCAGACCTGGGGCCAGTAAACTTTCCCCTTGCCCCACTCCATCCGTGCCCCTTGGGGCGCGTTCCACAGCACACAGCCTCAGCTCTGTCCGCACGTTTGGACAAACACCCACGGAAGCTGCCCTGCCCCATCCCACAGAGGGCTGCCCTGACTGAGCACCTGCTCCCCAGGAGCTTTGTAACGGTGGACGATCTCCATTTCACAGAGGAGGAAACCAAGGCCCAGAGAACTCAGATAACCTTCCCCAGATTGCAGGGACTGACCTTGGATTTGAACCCACCTCTGCCTGGTGCTTTTCTAAGCACACTGATGTCAAGTTACTTACTGCCTTTGAGCCTCAATCTCTCCATCCATGAGGTGGGGTAATAGGTACTAGCGTTCTAGCATTGCTGGGAGGCTTAGATGGGATCATCCTGTAGAAGGTTGATTGTGGTGCCTGGTATCAGTATGTGCTCAATAAACACTCCCTCTTACTCTGCCATGTTTCATGGAGAAGAAAAGATTGGAATCCCCAAATCTCTACAGGGGTCCCCTGTGTGGGAGGCAGCATGCCCTCGTTTCTGGGTGGCTTCCGAATGGAGCAGGCAATAGCAGAAGGTATAAAGAGGCCCCTATTTTGTTTGTTTCTGGCTTGAAATAAGGGTGCTTTCTACAGTAGAGGGGCTACCGCAGGGGAGCAGGGATCCCCCTGGGATCCTTCCTTTCATTGGAAGGACTTTCACGAGAAGCTGTGGCTGCATGTCTGGGACCGAGGACCGTCTCTCCCCCAGGAGGAATGACCCGCGGGGCCTCTGCGTGCCAGCCTCCCTGTACCCTGTGGCTGGCCTCGTCTTCCTTTGCACTATTTGTTCATCACACAGTGAAGAGCCCTGTTTCTGGGATGCTCCACGGCCTCCCACATGCTGTCACACCCACTCTCCCGTTGGGTCCCTACCAGTGTGCTGGGAGGCCACGGGCCTGACTCGGCCAGGAGCCTGGGGCTGGCTGCCCAGTTGCCTCTGCTCCAGGGCACAGCCTGTGCCCCTTTCTCCTCGGCTTACCCCTTTCCTTCCAGAATACCTGGCTTTTCAGCAAACCCAATGATGAGACTCTTCAGTGTGTGTGTCTCAGTCTCAGTTTCGTCATCTTCCTAGATCGGGAGAAGGGCCTTTGTCCTGCCTTCACTGCGTGGCTCTGGGGCTCAGCTGGGGTGAGGTGGGCCGAGGCTGGCCAGCAGACAAGAGTCGGGTTGGGCTCGCCTGCTGCGTGGCCCTGCGTGGCAGGAAGAGGCACATGCCTGAGATTGTAGGGGACGGTAGGCAGGCCCACAGGGGCCACCACTGCTCAGGCCAGGCCGTAGAGCAGGGCAGGGCACCGAGGGCTGGCTGCTGAGCTGTGGGCACTGTCCCCTGCAGGTCATCACAGGGAATGGTGGGGAAGCTCACTCCTACTGCCCCTGGAGCCTGGGTAAGGCAGTGTGTGGGCTCAGAAGACCAGGGATCCCTGGTCCTGGCAGGATGGGTTGAGCGGTGGCAGGAGGGGACGCTTCAGAACTGGTGAGGGGGACAAGGCTTGGCAGCTGGACCCTGAGGGTCAGCGAGCCAGTGTGTGGACCGGGCTGCCACAGAGAGGGCTTGGACCAGTGCCTGGGTAGCCCAGCCCCAAATGTGCTGGGGCAGGTGGCTGTCCTGTCATCACCTCTATGGCCAGCCAGAACCGAGATTCTGGGGTCTGTGGTGGGACCCCGGGGCCTTAGACCTGGCTGCAGGTGGCCTGCTCTGGCCTTGTGTGGCACACAGCTCTGCCCCCACGCAGGGCCACGGGCCCGGCCGGCTCCCTTCCAGCAGCGGAGGCTCCTGCATGGGGAGAGGACCGGTGGGGGTCCGGCCATGCGTGAGCAGCTGAGCCTCCTGCTCCTCATCTTTGCAACAGCACTGCACCCCCAAGTCCAGAATATGTGTTTGGAAAACCTGACTTGGTTGATTTTATTTATTAAGTTTTATGGAAGGTTTCTTTTTTTTTTAAACCACCCCTGGCGGTTTTGCTCCAATATAAGGAGGCTGGCCAGCAAGCGCCTTATGAATTTGCTGTAATTGGAGAAGCAAGTCTCCTAAAAAAGTTAATATTCTTCTTTAAGTGTCAGGGGAATTATTATTTACTGTCTTACTCTTGGTGGGTGTGGTGTGGAAATCTTCGCTCTCTCCCTTTTCCTGTCTGTGTGTGTGCCTTTCACAAAGCAGCCTCTTCCGGGTTCCCTGGTGCGCTGGGCTGGGGGAACATGCCCGCGCTGCATGCGAACCGTGAGGTAGTAGGCTGTGCGCGAGGGGCGGGAGGACTGCACTGGCTGTGGGGGGATGTTGGCCCCTCAGAAGCCGGGTCTCCACCCGCGTGGTCACAGCTCCTGTCTGCGGCACCACGGTTGCCCACGGTGCCCTCCAGCAGAGCGATTCCTTTTCCGGGGAAGGACGCAAACAAGCAGCATTAAAGCAAAAGAGGAGGATTGCAGGAGTGGGATTCAGAATGGAGCAATCCCCACGCGCAGGAAGGGGCAGATTGGGAAGGGCACGGAGACTTTCCCGTTGCCAAATGCATGTCACGTTAACAAGTGACGTCTTGTGTTTAAAGGACTTTGTAGTCTGCTAATTATTATAATTGTTAACACTTCCCTCTTGCTTGATGTGGTTTGGGCCATGTTCTGGGCGCTGTTAGAGAGTGAGCCATGTCATCCCCATGGCCTCCGCCAATAACATGGGGTTGTTATTAGCTTCATTTTCAGGTGAGGCGACCGAGCACAGGGAGGTGAAGCTCCTTGCCTGAGGTCACACAGCTGATAGAGCTGAGGTTCCGGCTGATGGAGCCCATCATTGTGCCCCTGCGCTCCTAACCCCCTGCCTGCCCTCCGCTGACCCTCACATGTACGGGCTGGGCCACATCCTGCAGGTGAGGAACCTACAGCTCAGTGACGTGAAATGAGACAGAACGAAGTATCTCCCATCCCACCGCCCGCGCTGGCCTCGGGGGCGCCTGAGTCAGCTTGGCGGCTGCGCAGCTCGAACCCCTTCACTTTCTATCATGCCGCGTGGTTTTGCTTCACGAGGCCTCTGCCATTTCCTGGTTCTCAGTACCATCTTTCGAAAACAACAGAGATTCTTTATTGTTTATCATGCTAACGATGCAGCACAGAGTCTTTGTAGATACTTTAGAAAAGATATCTAGAGAAATATCAAATCAAACAAATGAAAAAACCCAGGGATCCTTATGACCTCCAGGGAAATCCACTCTCACTTGGGAAAGAGTCCTTCACCTGGGCTGTTTTAAATGCCCTCACTTAGATCAAGCCCACCCCCAAGTGCACACACTGAGTTCGGTTTGGACTGCCCAATTTTTGACAAAACGTTTTTTGGAGTTAGTTTCTAACATATAAATATTGGGGATTTCACATGGAAATCACTTCTGCTATCTCTAGTCCAGTCCTTCCGAGTCACTGCTGAGCATCGGCTGGAGCTGGGCTGCCACCATGGCAGGAGAAGGGTCCGGTGCTGGGCGCACCCCAGTCCTCTTGACCAGGGCACATACCCTCACCCGCACATGTGAGGGTCAGCGGAGGGCAGGCAGAGGGTAGGAGCACAGGGGCAGAACGATGGACTGCGTCAGCCAGAACCTCGGCTCTATCAGCTGTGTGACCTTGGGCAAGGAACTCCACCTCTCTGTGCAATTTTATAGGGCAAGGAGCTCCCACAGGAGGCATCCAGAGTGATGATGGTGATGAAGCAGCAGCTGGCATTTTTGAGCATTGCTGTGCCAACGGCTGTAATAACATTGAGTCATTTAACCGCCCAACAGGGCTGGGCAGCAGGGACTCCGACAACCCCCGCTACAGTGGGGATGGCAGGGAATTACTGGCAGGGGTAGAGGCTGGCTTGGGGCACAGGCCTCACACTGGTGTTTCAGCTCGAGCTCAAAAGACAGCCCAGCACCTTCTCTTTCGTTATGTTTATTGATGGCACACACAGCATTACAGCGATCACAGGATGCAAACTGAAACCTAGAAATCGCCCAGAGTGGACTGATGGAGAGCGCCCTCTCCGTCTCCCCTGGGCTCTGCCCAAGGCCGGCGGGCTCTGCCCAGGTCCCGGCGTGGTTGGCTGGAGTGCCATCCTTTATTCAGCCGCCCTGGGCCTTTTTCCTTTAGGGAATGATTTCCTTAGAATAAATTCCCCAGGAACAGATTACAGAGTCTGGGCTTTGTAAGTCAGCACAATCTTTTTGGATTTAGTTATTTAAACCAAAGGCATGCACTTAGAGTTTTTTTTAAGGGCCAATTAAATATGAATGTTTGTTATTAAAAGAAAGTGGGGCTAGATTTTTCGAGATAAACTGTTTCATGCTCACAGAAAGGATTTGACCCTACAAATACACAGCCTTCGTATTTTTGCCAAAGGGACTTTTGGGGTCTTCAGATAATTTTTGGTGAAATGAGCGAAGTGTTGCCAAGAAGGCCCTTTGCTGGGCTGCAACTTGTGTTGATGAGATGTTACTGGATCTTGGTTGCCTTCTAGGAGCTGACTTTGCTTTGTGCCTGCGTATGTGAATCTTGTTGTAAAGGTAACAGGCTGCACTGGGGTGGAGGCAGGGAGCTGAGCTGGAATCCCAGAGCAGCCACTGGATAACTGGGTAACTGGGGGGAGTTTACGCTCGTTTTCTGAGCCTCACTGTCTTCACCTGCAGATTGGAGGTGAGGCCCCTTCCTGTCTCACCTCCCGTGTGTGGAAGGGCAAACAGGAAGGGATGTGAACCTGCCATGTTCAGAAGGGCCACGTTACACTGTTACTGGGTCGGGGCAGCGCGGAGAGAGGGAGGGCTGGCACAGCCCCAAGCGGGGCCGAGCTGCCTATCTGAAGCCCTTCAGCTGAGCGCCGAGCGTGCTCCGGGAGTGTTTACTCCTGCTTGCCTGTGTGCCTGTTTCCTGTGGTTTCCATGAAGGATTTCCATGATCTGGGACCTTAAAACAATGGAAATGTACTGTCTCGGTTTTGGAGGCCAGGAGTCAAAGGCAAGGTGTGCGCAGGGCCGTGCTGGCTGTGCGGGTCCTGGGGAGGTGCCCTCCCACCACTCTGGCTCCCGCGGCTCTTGGTTCAGGGTTCTTGGCCTCCTGAGCAGCGGCTGTGTCACCCCATCTCTGGTCTGTTCCCACCGCCTTCCCTTCGGCATGTCTCTTCTGTGCGTCTCTTCTTAAGGATACTTGTCATGGGATGTGGGGCCCACCCTAATCCAGGATGAGCTCACCTCAAGATCTTTAACTTTACGACATCCGCAAAGACCCTTTTCCTGAGGAAAATTACCAGGTTCCAGGAGTGTGGACATACCTTTTTGGGGGCACCACCAGCCCACTATAGCCGTCATCACCAAAAGGCAAGCTGTGTTGCTGGGGACATGCTTCCCACCGAAGCTCTGGCCCTTGCCTCCGTCAACCTCAGACCAAAGTCCCCGTCCTTCTGCTCACTGCTAAACCTCGTCACCAACAAACTGTGCTTTAATGAGGCAGGGAAGTTTCTGGCGAGCTGGACAGTAGCAAGGCCTCCTCAGTGCTTCCTGTGTTGGGGGCACGGACCCATTTCACCCTCCCCTCCCTCTAAGGGTAGAGCCGTTGTCCTCTATGTTCCAGGGGTGCACAAGCCCGAGTCTGAGCCCACTGCAGCCCCGCAGCCCTCAGCCGTGCTGTGACCCACGCAGGGCAGCTTCAGGGGGGACCGCTGTGCAGCACACAGCGCCCTGCACGCAGATGGCCTCGCGCTTGTTTAATGCTCTGCTGTTGCCACCAGAGAGTCTGAATAATCTCCAAACAGGAAGGCCTGCATTTCCATTTCGCAGTGGGCTGCAAACTGTGCAGCTGACCTTGACCCTGTCCGTGGTCTACAACCTCTGCGGGGTCTGGAAGCTTGCGCCCTTCCTCCCTCCCCATGCCGGCGGCTTTGGTGATATTTGATAAAGGTATCACAATACCCTGTTTACTTGTTCTTTCCAGCACCAATTACATCCATGGTTATTTTATGTACTCATTTCTGTAGTTGTCTCCGCAGCTGGAAGGTTCTGTGGCTGCTGGGACCTTGGCTGGTCCTCCGTTCATCCCAGAGCTGGCACGGGGCCAGGTGCTCAGTGCTGCCTCCCCGGAATGCACCTGTCGGCTCCGGCCCTGCCCCTGGGGATGGCCTTGAGCGCTCACATCGCCTCAAGGCGCCTCTTCTGGCTCCCTCTGTGGGCCCTGGGCTGCTCCACCTGCCCCGCGGCATGCAGCCGTTGTGAGCTCAGAAAGGAGCACTCCTGGCACACAGCAGCACCAAGTGCACCTCAGGCCGGAGCAGGCCTGCTGTTGCTCCTGCGGGTGAGGCCTCATGGAGGTCTGCAGCTTTGGGGTGACTATAGGGAGGCCGAGTGGCACTCAGAGGCTTGGGCAGGATCAGCCACGGGTGTGGCCTTGGCGAGGCCAGCTGCCTGGACCCACCATCAGCCCTGAGTTTGCCTTGGCCCAGGCCTTTGGGCATCACACCCTTCTGCGTCCCTTCATGTCCACATTTATCGAGGCCCTGGCCTGGCACATGTTGAGGGTGGCTGTTGAGACCAGTAAGCTTGGTGTTGTTAGCTCATTGGAATTCATTCATCCAGGAAACACCGAGCTTGGACTTTGGGCTGGGCATGGGGTGAGGCCTGTAAAGATGGCAGTCAAGGGCCTCCATGTGAAGGGCTGATTGATAAGAAAACTACAGGGTAGCCCTCAGCCTGCAGTTGTGGGAGCTCAGAGGAGGTGTCTGACCAACATGGAGGACACCAGGGGAGGCTTCCTGGAGGAGGTGAAATGGAAGTTGGCCTGAAAGGGGGTGGGAGAGTGGTTTTCTCCATGGAGAGCTGAATGTACTGTGACCTGCTGGGCATGTGCCAGGATGGAGTGTTGGGGGGTTGGCAGGCAGTCGGGCCTGAAGCCCCCAGAGGCTCGGCTTTCTTCAGAGGTGGTCAAGCCTTTGATGGCTTCTCACCAGGAGGTCCCAGCTTTGTGACTCCATATACTGAGCCACTTTCCCCTGGGACCTCAGTTTTCTCATCTGCAAAGTAGAGACCAGACTGCTGAGATTGCTGCTCAGTGAAACCAAGAGCAGGAGAAGGGGGCTGCAGTTCTACTGAGGACGGTGTAAACACAGCTTTCGGGGTGCTATGGCTGGGGCGAGAGACTGGGCTGCCCTGGAGGGCCTCTGCTCGGGGGTCCGGCCTGGCCTGTGCCTGTCTGCCTCTGCCCTTTGGCCCTTCTGTTTCTGGGGTCTTGAAAGCCTGGCGAGGGGGCCTTGGGGGCTCTGGTAAAAATGCGCAGCCTGGGACCGGCCCTCGAGGCTGCACCAGCCTCTGTTCTGTGGTGCCCCAGATGCCCCTGGGGGGCCGCCTCCCCACATGCTGTGCTCCTGGCTGGGGCGCTGCTGCCCCAGGGCCTCCCCAAGGAACCATCTGCTTGGCTGCCTGTGTCTGGCCTGCTGGGTTGTTTCGGGCCAGCGCTTTGCCTCCGAGGCCCATGTGCTTCGTTTACCCCCTTCCTCCCCAGCATCTGCAGTGGCCATGGGAGGGGCCGCTGGGAAAGGAACCGGGCCTTCAGGATGGCCTGAGCCTCTGCCAAGCTGTGACTCTGTGACGCCAGCTGGGCCGCACCTTGCCACGTGGCTGCAGCAGTGTCCAGTCCCAGCACGTGTCACCTTGACCTTCATGGCGACATTACTGGGAGGCTGGCATTACCCCTGATGAATTTGGCTTTGTTTTGTGCACTGTCTCCCCTGGGCTCCTGGCAGATCATGGGTGTGGGCCTCGGCAGGCCTTGCACTTGTGCAGTCACACTGCCAGGGGTCCCATGAATCACATGAGAAAACCGGGTCATGGAGAACGTGAGTGACTTTCTCAGAACCACCCAGCCAGGGGAGCATGAGCTGAGTCAGCCCCACATCCACCTTGCCCTGTGGGACAGCCCTTGGCTGGGTGACATGGTCTTCCTGCAGAACGGTCAGCTGTGTCCTGGGGGTGTACCCATGTCCCCCACCCTTGGGAGCATCTCTTCCTTATGGGCAGCCCTGGGAGTCAGGAGGAGACAGAGCCACTTGCGACTGTGCAGGGAGAGTCAGGCAGCCTGACCGGCACCCGGCCGTGCCCGGGGCGGGGCCCCTCGCTGCCTCTTCCTTCTTGCATCCTTCCCAGCAGGACCCAGAGGGCCTTCTGAAACTTGCTTGCCTGCCTTTGAAAAACCGGCCTCGTTGATTCCTGTAAAGCTGTCCTAGGAATAGAAACTTTGCTTTATCTGGAAGAGCATAAAGAAGATGTCACCAATGATCACACCATGCAGGCAGTCACTGCTAACATTTGGGAGGCGTGGCTATCCAATCCTCACCATCGTGTCCCCCCAAAATATTTGTGGCCAGTTTAAAAAAATGAACAGCTATGCATAATGTTCAGAAAATTGCCCTGACAAATTGTATTTGTTTTTTCACTGCGCCCTGTTGCTCCCTAGACGTCCGCCTTCTGCCACGTGGAGTTTGCGGCCATGGCTTTATGCAGTTTATGTAACTGTCCCTTATGGCTGAGCGCCCTGTGGTTGGGAAGAACACCGTGTTTATACAGACTGTATCTCTGGTTGGTTTCTTATCGGGTGTTCCCCCTAGAAGAGGTGTCGTTGGTCCAGAGGATGGAATAAAAAGGAGAAAACTCCCCCGTCCTGGGCGCTGTACAGCAGAGGGCTTCCCGCTCACCAGGGGTGGGCAAGATGCGTGAAGCCCGGGCTGATCTCTGAGAACCGCTCTGGTTGTAAAAGGCGGCAGGTCAGCGGAGCGAGGAATGGATTATGGATTAGCCCTAATAAGTCAAATCAAAGCAAATGGAGTCCATATTTATCTGAAGACAGTGTTCCTTTCTGAAATCCATCAGCAGGGATGTTGATTATCCCTGAATGATCTTTCCCGGCATGTTGAGAACCAGTGCCCTCTGCTGCTGCAGAGGGGTATGACGGGCCTGCATCATTGCCTTCCGGAATGTTCTGTTTGGGGCACATCCCAGTTTCCCATGCTGGCAGGTCCCACTAACTTTAGTTCATGGCCGCTGAGTGTCTACAGCTTGCCGGTCATGCCGGCATTGGTGAGACCGACTGCAGCTTCGCTCCCTGTCCGCACTTTCCACATCTGCCCACCTGACCCCCGACTCCCACCCACAAAGCAGCTCCTGCCGAGGCCGCTGACCCCCTGGTCCTGCACCAGATGGCATTTCCCATCCTCAGCCTGGCCTCTGAGGAGCTGCCCCCTCAACTCCTTCCTTCTACCTGAAACAGATTCTTCTCCTGGCTTCCCTGCTCTCCTCGTTCCCCATCAGCTGACAGGCTTCTTGTTTATGGGCTTCCTTGCCGGTTCTCTCTTCTGCTGTAGGTCCAAAGGCTGGCATTCCTTCCTGCTGGAACGTTCCCCTCTCACTGTATTTTCTCCCAAGTGATCTAGTCCTACCACCACTTACTGGGCTCTGTGACTTTAGGTAGCTTATTTAACCTCTCTGTGCCTCAATTGCCTCATTCCTAAAATGGGCTTACTAACTATGCCATCGTCACCAGGGCTGCAAGGATTACCTGCTCCAGGCTGCTATCATAGGACTTGGCACATTCTAAGTGCTTCATTAACTGTTTTCTGTTGCCACTCACTCATTAACTCATTCAACAGGTATTTATGGAGTGCTTTTGCATGCATGGCTGTTCTAGGCATAGGGGCTACAGTGAGGAACAAAACAGACCCAGGCCTGCTTGCTTGCAACTCACAGCCTAGTGTAGGGGAGAAAGAGGTAACAAAACACGTGCGTGGTCTGTCATATGGGAGACAGTAGTCAGGCAGAGCCAGGGCAAAGGGGACCAGAGGTGGGCTTGCAGGGCAGTGCCGCTGGGGCCGGGCCGGGGCCGGGCTCGGAGCTGGGGGCTGGGTTCCATCCCAGCTCACAACATCCAGTCGTGCACATTGACTGGTTGATACCGTTTCCTCTTTTGGGCTGTGTCACCTTCTAGCACTCAACCCCTGTGTGTGTTTCCTCATGTGTGATGTGATGCTGGGCAATGTCACCGACCTTGGAGGGTGGTTGTGCCGATTACTGTGAGGTGACATGGGCATGGTATCCGGTATGCAGTGGTCCTGGCTGCTGCTGCAGGCCTTGCTCTAAGGGCTTTGGCTTTGCCAAGTGGGCCATGGGGGCAGCCTTACCCAAAAGGTCCCGGCATCCCCCAGAGGAATGTGTGTGCTGGAAGAGCCCTTAGCTTGTCAGGGCACCCCTGTCAACCAGGTAACCAGCTCAGACCTGGCCAGGACAGCTCAGAGGCCCGGAGGCCTGCCGATGCCACCGCTGGGCCCAGAGCTGACAGCTTGGGGTGACCGGTGCTGGACTAGTCTTTTGGGGGTGTAGGGGAGGAAACCACTGACCTTTAGGAAGTCTAACAGCCTGTTTTTTGAGTGGTTCTCAGACCCTGCCCAGAATTCCCTGGGAGCATAGATGGGACATCCAGATTCCCTGGCCCCACTGCACCGCTGTGCCTAAGCTTGACCTGCGCTTTGAAACAAGCAGCCCACCCAGGTGGCCCACTGATGTTTGCAGCCCACCGGCTACAGGTTGCTCAGGTGCACCTCACCTTGATGAGGGCAGGACGGGGCCAGAGCTATTCAAGGGGTGGTTATCTGCGAGCAACACCTGGGAGCTTGTGGAAATGCAAATCAGATTCTCTGGGGGTGGGCCCAGGTGGGCCCTGTGCCTAAGAAGCTGCCAGGTGAGTCTGATGCAGCCCCAGCTTGAGAATGGCCAGGTTAGCGTTGACAGTGGCAGGACATCCTGGGGATGAGCAGGTGCCTGGCCCTGGGAGGGAGGCATCAGCAAACGCTGGCTGTCACATGTTTGAGAGCCCAGACAAGCAGGACACCAGCCTCTCTCTCTCTCTGCTAACCTGGCTTCCTTCCGCCCACAGGATCCCAAGTGATGGTAGTTTACGCAGAGGGCGAGCTGAGCGCTGCGCAACTGGTTAGCACCACGGAGCTCGGAGTGGTGCCTGCTGGCTGGCGGGCGTGAACCACGGGATCTCAGCATCTCCACCTGAGGAGAAGCATGTCTAAGAAAGGCCGGAGCAAGGGCGAGAAGCCTGAGATGGAGGCAGACGCGGTGCAGATGGCCAACGAAGAGCTGCGGGCCAAGTTGACCAGCATTCAGATTGAGTTCCAGCAGGAAAAGAGCAAGGTAGGCAGCCTCCTAGCTTGGCAGCAGATGGGCTGAGAATTTCCCCATGGTCAGAGTTGCCCCTCGGGCATGAGTGGAGGGCATGTTCCTAGCCTGGGGTGGGTGCTCCATCTCTCTGAGCCTCAGCTTGTCTCTTGTTTAAATGGGTATAACATCAGAGGTAGTACCACCTGGGTGCATATCCTGGCCCTGACCCATCTCACTGTGACCTTGGACCAGCTACTTAACTCTCCAGGCCCCAGTTGTGCCCCTTCCCAATCCCACTCAGGATTCCAGGCTTAGGGCAGTCACGCCCTCCTGGCATGGTGCCCGCTGGTCTGCACCCTGCCCAGTTCAGGAGGGAGTCACTGCCCGGGACCCCTTGGGCCTGGCAGGTCTGACCGAGAAGTAGCAACAGGGAAGCTACAGAGCCAAGGTTGTTCTGCCAGGGCTCCATCCGACCTCCAGCACTTGAGGTCTGCCATAACTCCACCATAACTTGCCTTGAGGTCTTGGCAAGTTTTAAACACCCCATGCCTCAGTTTCCCCATCTGTTAAACAGGGTCACGTCTGGGTTTGAGGAATGAATGACCGTTACATACATGGCCTAGATGCTGCCTGTCACGTGCAATCCCTGCACAGTTGTCTGGCATGTGTCTACTGTGCAGACCACAGCAGTGCCTTAGAGGTGCCTCCTGACCTGGTGGTGTGACCTGTGAGGGCAGGGGGGCTTTCCCCGTTTTATAGGTGAGCAAACCGAGGGTCAGAGACAATGGTGACCTGCCCTGGTGTACTAGCTTCCTGGGGCCACTATAACAAAGCACCACAGATGGTGGCTTAAGCAACAGACAGGTATTTTCTCCCAGTTCCAGAGGCTGGACATCTGAGATCGAGCTGTGGACAGGGCTGGCTCTCCTGAGGCCTCCCTGCTTGGGATGTAGACAGCTGCCTTCTCCCTGTGTCCTCACAAGGTGGCACCTCTGTGCACATGTGTGTCTTGATCCCTTCTTAGGACATGACACCATCTGTATTGGATCAGGGCCCACCCTAGTGACCTCATTTAACTTAATTACTTCTTTTAAGAATCTATCTCCAAATCCAGTCCCATTCTGAGGTCCTGGGGTTAAGGGCCCCGCGTAAGAATTTGGCTGGGGTGGGGTGGGGTGGGGAGGGGCAATCCAGCCCTTGACAGCAGGTCAGCCCAGTTTCAGGTGGCGGCACAGGGTTTGAAGCCAGGCCTATGGGAAGTTGCTTCCCTGTTACCAGGGCCTCAGAAAAGCCCCTGCCCTTGGGTGCACAGGCCCTCAGGGAGCCAGCAGCAGGCAGCACTTGGCACGTAGCAAAGGAGATTTTAAGAAACAGTGCAGTGGCGAGAGGGGCCTGGGAAGGCTTGCAGAGGCGGTTGGGATCAGCTTTTGAGGGTTTTGCCTGCTGGCGAGGGAGGGAGCAGCGCTCACACATGTCCAGCAACGCCTGTGAGCATTCTGGGCACCAGGCGGGCGTGCCGAGGCCGAGGCCGGGGCAAAATCCCTGACCTGGGGAAGACCACGCCATCGGGCGGACAGGGGATTGGGGAGGAGGTGGTGGCTGTGGTCTGGGGACAGCTGCCACCAGCGGCTTGGTCTCGGGTGGTCACAGGAAATGGGGGGATGGGGTCAGGCTTGGAAATAGAGTCTCCCTGATGCATGGGAGGAGCTCAGGCGAGGGGCAAGCAGAGGCTGACGTCACCATTCTGGTCCAGCGGCAGGCGGCTCAGACGCATCCCCTCCACCAGCCCCCTGCCACCTGGGGTGCTTCCCTCTCCCAGTTGGTTTGCTCTTGCTGCATTTAGAGTCCAGATCCTTCATTGAAGGTCTACTGACTTAAATGTTAATCACATCTTTAAAAATACTTTCACAGCGACACCTAGCCTGGCATTTGGCCAAATGATGTGGTACCATGGCCCTGCCGAGCTGACATGCCACACCTCAGGTTCGACAATTTGCTGAGGGAAACACACTCCTCAGTGCAGATGTGGGATCTGGGGTCCCATCCTTTGGGCCGCAAATCACTGTCGACATTGCCTTGGGAGGCCAGAACGGTGCTGCCTCCTAGAAAGGACAATGCCAGAAGCATTTAGTTGCCAGCTGGAGAAATCATGTCAAATATTTCAGTTCTGGCTCCCTGGCACTGAATTTGTTAGGAAAAGACTCCGATTCTAGCCCTTGGGTGAGGTGGGCCAGAGACTGACCAGTCCTTCCTCTTATTTCTGTTCTTGTGAGTGTTTATTGTAAGGAGATGTTGATCTTGCTTGCCCAGGTTGGTTTTATTTGCTTCTGTAAGTAAAGATTTATCAACACCCAGGGACATCATATAGCTCCTCACCTGAAATTAATTTCCACGTGTTGGCATGTAGTAAAGTGTGCTCTAGGGAAAACGTCTCCGTTTGCCACGGGAGCAGCAGCTTGTTCGTGGGAGACCATTTGTTCTGGTTCTTTGGAGGCTGGTATTAGCAAACAAATGACTGGAAAGAGTGCTTGCAGAATGTATATATTATGTTTAAAATGGAAAGGTCAGATGAAGCCTTTTGGAGTATTTTAGGAAAACGCTTCCTCGGCACATTTTACAAATAATGTTTTAAATTGTTTGCTGATTAGATGGATACACTCAGGTGGGATTGGCAGCCTGGCATCTGTGCAGTACTGACACTGGGTCCTGGTGTCTGGGGGTGAAGGCTGGCTCTGCTCCTGATTCCTGAGACATCTCTGCACCTTAGCTGCCTTGGGATGGAACAGTTACCTCCCTCCTGAGGCTATGGGAAGCTAATGTGGGGGTGCCTCGGAGTCCACAGCAAGGATGGTGCCCTCTCCCTGCCCGTCTCTGTGGCTGCCTGCTCTGTCTTCTCTAACTCCAGGGTTCATGCATGGGCATTAGAAATGTATTTGGTCTGAAATTTGTTCAGCTTTGATGAGAGAGACGATTTCTGCCGGTGCCTTGTGTTTTGTGACTGTTGGACTGTCATGAGGACGTCAAAGGCTTGCTCTCCTCGCCAGCATCTCCAGATGTTCCTCCACCTCTAGGGAAAACCTCAAGAAAATAGCAAAGTTTCTGGGTGGGGCTGATGAGGTCAGGACTGGGGGGTGATGGGAGAGGGAATTGGCGTGGGTACCCAGGAAGGTTTCAGGCAAGGTCTCAGGGGTGGTCAGGCACCAAGGGACGTGGGGGGTGATGCGCAGGCATGACTCTGACCCCGACCCCCACCACCTGTCTCGCTGCCCCGGTTGCAGGTGGGCAAGCTGCGCGAGCGGCTGCAGGAGGCCAAGCTGGAGCGCGAGCAGGAGCAGCGGCGGCACACGGCCTACATCTCGGAGCTCAGAGCCAAGCTGCACGAGGAGAAGACCAAGGAGCTGCAGGCGCTGCGCGAGGTGCTCATCCGGCAGCATGAGCAGGAGACGGCGCGCACTGCCAAGATCAAGGATGGCGAGCTGCAGAGGCTGCAGGCCATGCTGAACGTCCTGCGCGACGGCGCGGCCGATAAGGTCAAGACCGCACTGCTGGCCGATGCGCGCGAGGAGGCGCGCAGGACCTTCGACGGCGAGCGTCTCCGGCTGCAGCAGGAGATCCTGGAGCTCAAGGCGGCGCGCAAGCAGGCGGAGGAGGCGCTCAGCAACTGCATGCAAGCCGACAAGGCCAAGGCGGCCGACCTGCGCGCCGCCTACCAGGCGCACCAGGACGAGGTGCACCGCATCAAGCGCGAGTGCGAGCGTGACATCCGCAGGCTGGTATGTGCCTCCGCGCCCCTCCCCACCTGCCGCACATCATTTCCTCGCCGCCTGCATGATGCATGCGTTCCCTAACCTACGTTTATATCCTTTCCTTTCTGTCCAAGTGCAGTAGAGATGGACTTTGGAGGACCCCCTACGCCCCAGGCATCGTTCTAGGCACTGGGCTTCCAGCACGTTCCTGCCCCCCTAGGGGTAATAAGGAGGCTTTGGGCAGCGAGTCTCTCCTCAATAGGTGTTTAATCTTTGGCAGGTCACTGAATAGCCCAAAAGGACAAGCTTGTCACCTGTAAAATGAGGTTAATAGATAATGGGCAGGGTCCTTGTAAGAAAGGATACGGTAGCATATCAAAAGTGCTGGGCAGTTACTTACCCACATAATTAATAAACCATGTGATTACACTTACATTTCCAGGTAAGATCTGGTAGGTTGGGACAGACCAGCCATCTCGTTGCAACAAGTAGAGAAAAGCATAAATTGCAAACTATCATATTTTTAAAGATTGAAGAACTGTGGAAACCATAAGTCTAGAAGAATTAAAACTTCAAAGGGATGGAGAAAGAGTCCCTCCCAGGTGAGCTGACAGTGACCAGCCACTTTCTTCCCTGGCGGTCATTTGCTGGTCCTGGATGTGGGCTGGGGAATTGGGCTTCCCCCAGCAGAGACCCCACTGAAAGTAGAGAGGTGAGGAGGACTTAACTGCCACCCCTCAGGGTGCCATGAAAGATGGGAAACTAGGGGGGGCCCCAAAGGCCTGGTCAGTTTGTACCATAGATGGTCATTGGTTCTGGGGGGATGTGGGGACCAGCAAGTTGGGACAGAAAGACAGGGTGAAATTTTCCCAGAGCCATCTACTTCAGAGATAAGGCTTTGCAAATGGAGGTGACCTGCAGCAAACACACCACCAGTCTGCCCCTCAAGACACTTCTCAGACTTTGAACCTGTGTGGTGCAGGAGGCTAAAAAGCCAAATAAGCTAAGACTCTCGGACTAGAGTCAGCTGCAGCAACAGACATTTACAAGAGATATATCTTGATTATGAGGATGCAGTTAGATTGAACATAAAAGGATGGAAAAAGATCCATCATCTAAACACTAACCAAAAGAAAGTTGGCTTATGTATTAATGTCAAAGACTTTAAGACAAGAAGTAATACTGAAGACAAGTAGGGGTGGTTCTTAATAATAAGAGGGTCGATTCAATAAGGATGCACTTAATAACAAAACTTCAAAATGCATACAAAAGAAACATCAGAAACTATAAGGAGAAACAGACAAATCCACAATTCTAATTGGAGAAGAGCATATGTATCTCAGCAAGTGATAGGAGAAATGAATGAAGAAATACAAGATTTAAATAACCAATTGGAACTAACCTGACAGTACAGTATTTCAGCAGCTGTAGAATACTGTTCTTTTCAAGGGGATGTGATGCACTTGCAGAATTTGTGGGCTATAATCAAATCAATCCTTAGTGCAAAACAGGTTTCAGGTAAACAAAGGAATGCTGAAAATGAAACATCTAAGCTTCCATGTGAAGGGTCGTAAAGCACAAGAATCACTGAAGTGAACCCATAAAGAAAATCAATGCCTTCATAAGTTAAATAAAGTTGACAAGTTGATGAAGCCTGAGTAAACTGACAAAGGCAAAAAGAGACTCTATGTCCCCAATATAAAAACATAAAAGGGGAACCACCACTACTCCTGTACAAATTGAGAAGACAGTAAGAGTACGTGATGAATAGCATCTGCCAATCGGTTTGAAACTTGGTTCAAATGGGCATATGCCTTGAACAAATACAACTTCCCAGAGCTGACACCACAAGAAATGGAAAATTGAATAGTCCTAGAGCTGTAAAGAAATTAAGCCTGTAATTAATGATTTTTTCCCAGAGGCCTCACAGGTAATTTTTCCAAGTATTTAAGGGAGAAATAAAACTAATTCTACACAAGCTCTTTTGGAAAATAAAGAAATAGGGAACACTCTATTTTTATGTTTTATAAAGACAGCATAACATTGGTCTTAAAACCAATGATATTATAGGAAAAGGAAAATTTTAGATTACCTCTTATGAACAGACACAGGAGTACAAAATAAGATATTAACAAGTCAAATCCAGCAATATATAAAACGGCTAATAACCATGACCAAGTTAAGTTTATCCTAGGAATACAAAAATTGATATTCAAAAGATAGTGAATATAATTCAATTAGTGATAGAATAAAGGAGAAAAAAACCTATGTAATAGATGCAGGAAAGACATTCGGTAAAATTCAACTTCATGATATAAACTCTCAGCAAATGAGGAAGAGAATTTCCCTAATCTGATAAAGAGGTCTACCAAATATCTACTAAACATATATATTGATGAAGTAGCGAATGTTTCCCACTGAATTCAAGGACGAAACAACATGTCCGCGGTCACTACTTCAATTCAACGTCACGCTGGCTAGGACCTCACATACAAATGCAATAAAAAGAAATAAAAATTTCAAAGTTGGGGGAAAGAAAGGGAACTGGGCTTATTTACAGAGGCTGTCATTGTGATGTTGGAAATCATAGAGACTCGACAAACTATTCGAATTAGGAAGCAAATCTATCAAAATCTCCAGATAGAAGGTAAATATAGAAAAATAGCATTTCTCTAGAGTAACAATGAACAATTGGAAAATGAAACTTTAAAAAATACTCTTTACAACAGACATTTAAAATTTTGAATTCCTAGGAATAAATCTAATGAAAGTTGTGTTAGATTTCTACCCTGAAAACAACAAAACGTTGCTGAAGAAAAACAAAGGAGCCCTAGTCGATGGAGAGAGAAGCTGTGGGTCCTAAGATACTGAGATATTGATTCTTCTGTCATTGATTTATAGATTCAATGTAATTTCTGTCAAAATCTCAGTGTGCTTTTTAAAAAATAGACATTGGCAAATACATTCTAAATTTGGCATGAAAATTTGAAGGACTGGCATTGCAGTTTTGAAAAAGAAAAAAATTGGAGGTCTCACTATATAACAAAGCTTACTGTGAGGGTGTAACAGTCAAGACAGGCTGAAGGGTAGATGGATAAGTCAATGGAACAGAAATGTCCAGCCACAGATCTCTACATATGTGGTTACTTGATTCAGGGAAAAGATACCACAGCCATTCAGTAAGGAGAGGGTGGTCTTTCAATAAACAGTGTGGAAGTAGGTCATATCCATAAGAAAAAAGCTTTAAAACAGTTTTGGCTCCAGCATCATATCATCTGCAAAGATGAATTCAAAATGGACCATAGACCCAAATGTTAAAAAGTAAAATGATGAAGATAATAGAACAAAACGGAGCAATATTTTCATGATCTTGGGGCAGTAAGTATTTCTCAAGACACAAATGCTTTATTCATATTAGTGCACTCTTCTTCAGGTTGTACACCAAACGTTCAAAGAAGAAATTTTGTTCATCAAAAGACACTAAGAAAGAAGAGGCAAAGTACAGACTGGGAGAAGTCATTTTTAATGTGTATATCACAAAGAGCTTTTACTCAGATAATAAAACAACTATAAAACAATAAGAAAAATCACAATTAAAAATGAGCAAAGGCTTGAAAGGAAACGTCAACAAGAGAATGTGTATTTAAATGACTGATAAACATGTGAGAAAGCCCTGACCACTCTGATTATCAGAGAAACGTGAAATGACAACTAGATCCCATTTCATACTCACTGCAGTGGGTATAGTAAAGACACACAGTAACAAACCCTGGCCAGGATGTAGAGCAGGCGAACCCTTAGACATTGCTGGTGGGATTGTAAAATGGTACAGCCTCTTAGGAAAATGATTTGGCCATTTGTTAAAATGTAGATTTACCCACTGACCCAGCAATCCTGCTCCTAGTTTATTCCCAAGAGAAATGAAGACACTTGTCTACAGGAAGACTTGCCTGTGTTCACAGCAGCATTACTCATCACGGTACAAAAATGGAAACACTCCGCATGCCCATCAGGTGATGAATGGATAAGATGTAGTGTGTTCATATAACGGGACACTCTTCAGCAGTGCAAAGGAATGAAACAGCTGGTGCTGTAAACAGCACCTACGGACATGCAATTGCTCCACGACTGTGGCCCAGAGCAGGTACAGAGCAGATCCCTTCAGCTGAACGGTGGTTTGCCTGAGCTTCAGCACTGGCCTTGGCACCAGAGCTGCAGAGGGAAATAAGATGTGAGCCTGAAGCAAAGAGCTGGCATTCAGCCAGGTGGCAGGAGTGCTGACAGACAGATGATTACAGTGTGGGGAGCCCCGCTCAGTGACGGAGCCACACGACCCTGAGAGGCAACTAAGAAGAGGATGTGGCGACTCTGGTGTTTGGACCCACGAGTTTCACGGAGGAAGTGAGGTCCGATCCAGGCTGTGGAGAATGAATAGGAGTTTGTCTGCATTGCATGCTGAGGGGAAAATACTGGAGGTCAGGCAGGTGCATAGTGGGATCATTTTTGCCGTAAATCTCTAATAGCTATGCTGATGTTTTGGGTACTTGGATTCCCAGTAAAGCATTAAATGAAAATACAGTTGAACCTACCATTGTCAAGTACTGGAGACTCTATATTTTCCTTAACGAAAGTTTTTATATTATGAAATATTTCCTGCAAAAAGTATGGATCAGGTTTTCCCACCATGCAGTGGATGAATGGAAGCATCACAAATATAGTCGAAACCCCTGCCCGCCTCCAGCCCCACCCCCTGAATTTGGAGTGAATGATTCACTTCCTGTGCATGTAGCCGTGAAGGGTATTCTGCCTCCCGATGACCTGTGGTCAAGGACACGTTTCAAAAGTGGGTCCTGTTCCCTGCAGACCTCATCGCAGTAGGCACAGAAGCCTTAGCCAGCAGAAAAGTGATGACAGGCATGTTGCTTATGTTGGCTTTTCTTCCCGTAAACTCTCAGAGCCGGCACAACATGAAGTGCCCTTTCCGTGGGTATGAAGGGCCCTCTGTGGTCTCACGGAGCCCCAGAGGGGGAGGGCAGGGGATGTGGCTGCGGGAAGGTGAGGAGGGATGGCTGAGGTTGGGGGGAGCGTCAGGTCCCTCAGCCTTTTCCTGTTCTCTCTGCCTCCCCAACACATTTTCATTTGCAGAGTGGTCCTTTGACCACTGTCTCCTTTTGAGGAGCAAGAAGCATGTCCAGGAAAGGTGAGTGACCTCAGAGCAGAGTGCTCCTGTGCCCGGACGGGTCACTTGCTCACTGACAGCACCAAGCCCCTCTGGGTGCCAGGACCCCGGCGCGCCTGCAACGTGCTTTTACGTGAGGGTGGTTAGGAAGACAGAGGGTGACAAGCACTGAAAATGGGGGTGGGGAGTGTCTCTCATTTTGATGGTTGGAACACATGTTCATTTGTTCTTCACCCTCAATATCTGAAAGATTGGAGATTCCAAAGGCCCTGGGGGTCAGAGCTACAAGCTTTCTGGGAAGGTAGTGAGTGCCCCAGCCTGGGGAGAGTGTAAGTAGAGGCAGGGGGGCTCTCTGTGGGAGATTTAAGTGACCAGGTGACGTCTTGAAGTCTCTGTCCAGCTTAGACTGGTAACCCAGTAGTGGCAGAGGGTCAGGTCACGTTTTAATAATCTAGTACCAAGAATGGCGGAAGAGATGTGCCGATTTTATATTTCTAATTTATAGAACATCTAAGCACATGCCAATTCTAAGCTCTCAGAAGCATTCTCCAGTCCTGTGTGTGTGTGTGTGTGTGTTTAGTGGAGGTCTTATCATGTAATGATAAGAGAAGTCTTTGGGGAAAGTCTGCTCTGGGTCTGAATCCAGACTCCCCAGCTTGTTTGCTGTGTGACCCCAGTCAAGTTGCCTACTGTCTCTGAGCCTCTGGTATCTGATCTGTAAAATGGGGATAATCAAATATCTGCCCCAGGGTTATAAGAATTAAGTGAATTACAGCACCTACCAGCAGCTTAGGGTTCCTATAATGGAAGACCTATAAAATATCCCTCTGTTACAGGAAAATTTGTATTTAAGGTACATAAAATGGGGAAAAAGCAAGTATTTGTATAAGAGACTGCTTGAGCTTAATTTGAGTATACCGAGGATTTGCTGTCTGTTTCCATCTCAGCACCCAACAGAAATAGCCCTCATTCAGGTATTCTCAGTGTATGTGTGGGTTTTACTTCAAATGGCCCACACAGGACATTCTAGTGGGAGAACAAATATCCATTTTCCCAGGTACCCCCTAGTTTGAAAAATGTCACTCATGAGCAGGTCCATAGCTCATGGCAGTGTGTTCAGTCTGCATTTTATTTCTTTGTCAGCTGGATTGGATTGGGCATGCAAGAAGGCTTTTAGTCTTCTGCTGACACAAGAAAAGTCTAGAAGAAAAGGCAGTTATGGTCAACATGGGCAGTAACCTCGCATTTCTGGACTCATTTCTTGGACCAGTGGGATTGGTCTGTTTGCACGGTACAGATGACCCCCCCAATACACAGGGGCTTAAAAATTGGAAGTTTCTTTCTCACGTGTGGATTCTGGAAAGGGCCCTTGTGGGGCGCCACAGAGTAGTGAGGGATACAGGGACCTCACAGCTTTCTCCTCAGAAGGGGCTCTGGGATGTGGCCCTGATCCTCATGGCTTCTCATCCCCATGAAACACCAGCCGTCACCTCTTCATCCCAGGGTGTCCGTGGGAGGGCAGATGAAGAAGGGTGTGGTCTCCACTGAAGAATACTTTCTGAAAGTTCCATATGCTTCTGCATCTTTGGCCAGAACATGCTCACCCAGCCTGACCTACTAGCTGCATGGGGTGCTGGGAAATGTGGTCCTTTACTGAGCACTCGGGAGCTCCTAACAAACCCTGGTGAGGTATTATATTGCCTTCCAGGGCTGCTGTAACAAATTACCACAAACTCAGTGGCCTCAACCACAGCGATTTATTCTCTCATAGTTCTGGAAGCTGCAAGTCTGAACTCAAGGTGTCAGCAGGCGCACGCTCCACTGGCGGTCCCCAGGGGACAAGCCTTTCTCACCTGGTCTGGCTCTGGCGGTCACTGGGAGTCCTTGGCGCTCCTCGGCTGGGAGCTGGATCTCACCTAGTCTCTGCCTCTGTGTGGCTGTCTCCTCTGTTTGTGTGTCTGGACTGCTTACAAGGACACCAGTCCTTATGGGATCTAGTCACACCCTGATCTGGTGTGACCTCATCTTAAATTACATCTTAATTACACCTGCAGACCCTATTTCCAAGTAAGATCACATTCGGACTCTGGGGTAGATAGGATGTTTTGGGGACACTATTCACCATGGGTACCAAGGAGGAGAGTGAGAATGGGTGTTGTGGTAGCAACCTCTGCTTTGTTCTTTGGTTCCCTAAGCTTTGTAATGAAATGGGTCTAACAGGGGGGTCCGAGCCATGCCCTCTTCAGGCTGTTGGCTCTAATTGGGTCATGTAGCCATCCCAGAGCCAATTGCCATCAGGGCATGGGGACCTGTGTGTGGTGTGAGCCAATCAGGGCCTGACCTGGGAGCTTGGAGTGGTTTCAGCTCCACCCCTTTCCTAAGCCCTATGCCGAGACTGTCAGTGTAGACGAAGGGACGTCCTGCACACCCAGGTGCTGCAGTCAGGTGATCTCAGTGTCCGAGTGTCACAGCTTTGTCAAGGTGCTGGGGGCAGGGGCCAGGATCACTGAGAGCTCAGCCTGGGGGTCAGACTTAAAGTCAGCAAACAGCATGCCTGCCATCAGCTGTGTGAGCTTGGCAGGTCTCCTAATCTCTGGACCCTCAAGACTCTGACTGGGGAAAGATAACCTAGCAAATGCTGACTCCAGACTATATTCCATATTGTCCATCCCTTCCTGCATGTCACCTCTGCTTGTGGAGACTGTTTCTAGGAACATTTTTCATGGCAACGGGGCATAAGCCCTCTGCCCACTGACTAGGATAAGTAGGGGATTGGTGCTCGCCTAGCGTGCAGATTTGGGATTCCAGAGATACCTTGCTTGCAATGCTGCTGCTTTTTCTGGGAGGAGGTGGTGCAACTTGGAGGTGGGCTCCACTTCTGGGCTGCAGTGCCAAGCAAGACGTGTATGTTGGGGATGCTGAGGTGGACAGACGGGACCCTTATGGTTAACATGCAATACCCCCAACTGGCACCACTGATTCCCCTCACTGTATATTTTTCTTCAAGCGCTGATCACTCTCTGATCTACTGCAGTGCTGACTTATCTGTTATGCTTATTGGCTACCTCCCACCATGGAAGCTCTGGGGACAGGACTCTGATCTGTTTTGCTCACTCATGTTGGCCAGCAGCAATGAAAGCACATTTGAGTGGTTTGCATTAATGAGCTCCTTTCACATACTTATGCTTCTGGGTTGGCATCTGCAGTGGCGACATTTTCTGCATCTTTAAGAATGCTTCCCTACAGCCAGGAGGTGCTCCTGCACATTCAGAGGGCATTTGGCCAAGGAGGGACTGTCACCAGGCGGACTGTCACCAGGGGGAGCTGCAGGCATGTTCTGCCGCTCTTCAAGGAGAAGCCGCAGCAGGCGCTCTTGGATGGAGTTCTGGAGATGGTTATGGGGAGGGTGGGCTTGCGGGAGGAGCGAAGCGTCCTGTCTTCTTCCAGAGAAAGGTGGCTCAGAGAGCTTGTCGGAACTATAGGACTTTGCTTGAGAACTTCCCATTGTGGAATTTGCTGGTATCATGTCCCTCCTCCTAGAATCTCAGTGGCTTTACATTAACCAAGAGCTAAAATGGATTAATGGTGGCAACTACACTGACTGCATGCTTATCATGTATCAGGCTCTGTGCTAAAATCTGAATCTCCCTGCAGTTGCATAGGGTTAGGTTCTAGACTGATCTCAGTGGCCCCAGTTTACAGAGGCTGATGCCAAGCCTGATGGTGGCCCCACCTGCCCAGTCACACGGTAGGAGGGCAGGGGATCTGAGCATCTGCTGCCAGAGCAGAGCTCCTCACCGGCATTCTCTGCTGTGGTGCCCTGTCTGAACTCGAGGGGAGAGATCCAGAAGGAAGAGTTTCACGTCACAGTCAACTGCGATTTGTCACACCCTGTGAGGGTGCTGAGTCCCGGCACTTGTATTAGTGTCCAGGGCTTTCTTATTTTTTATTTTGGTATCATTAATCTACAATTACATGAGCAACATTATGGTTACTAGACTCCCCCCATCACCAAGCCCCCCCCACATGCCCCATTACAGTCACTGTCCATCAGTGTAGTAAGATGCTGTAGAGTCACTACTTGTCTTCTCTGTGTTATACTGCCTTCCCCATGCCCCCCACCCTGTACATTATGTGTGCTAATTGTAATGCCCCTTTTTCTCCCTTCTCCCTCCCTTCCCACCCATCCTCCCCAGTCCCTTTCCCTTTGGTACCTGTTAGTCCATTCTTGGGTTCTGTGAGTCTGATGCTGTTTTGTTCCTTCAGTTTTTGCTTTGTTCTTATACTCCACAGATGAGGGAAATCATTTGATACTTGTCTTTCTCTGCCTGGCTTATTTCACTGAGCATAATACCCTCCAGCTCCATCCATGTTGTTGCAAATGGTAGGATTTGTTTTCTTCTTATGGCTGAGTAGTATTCCATTGTATATATGTACCACATCTTCTTTATCCATTCATCTACTGATGGACACTTAGGTTGCTTCCATTTCTTGGCTATTGTAAATAGTGCTGTGATAAACATAGGGGTGCATCTGTCTTTTTCAAACTGGGCTGCTGAATTCTTGGGGTAAATTCCTGGAAATAGAATTCCTGGGTCAAATGGTATTTCTATTTTGAGCTTTTTGATGAACCTCCATACTGCTTTCCACAATTGTTGAACTAATTTACATTCCCACCAGCAGTGTAGGAGGGTTCCCTTTTCTCCACATCCTTGCCAACATTTATTGTTATTTATATTTTGGATGATGGCCATTCTAACTGGTGTGAGGTGATATCTCATTGTGGTTTTAATTTGCATTTCTCTGATGATTAGCGATGTGGAGCATCTTTTTATGGGCCTGTTGGCCATCTGAATTTCTTCTTTGGAGAAGTGTCTGTTCAGATCCTCTACCCATTTTTAAATGGGATTATTTGCTTTTTGTTTGTTGAGGTGTCTGAGCTCTTTATATATTTTGGATATCAACCTTTTATCGAATATGTCATTTATGTCATTTATGAATATATTCTCCCATACTGTAGGATGCCTTTTTGTTCTATTGATGGTGTCCTTTGCTGTACAGAAGCTTTTCAGCTTGATATAGTCCCACTTGTTCATTTTTTCTTTTGTTTCCCTTGCCCAGAGAGACAGGTTCATGAAGAAGTTGCTCATGTTTATGTCCAAGAGATTTTTGCCTATGTTTTTTTCTAGGAGTTTTATGGTTTCATGACTTACATTCAGGTCTTTGATCCATTTTGAATTTATTTTTATGTATGGGGTTAGACAATAATCCAGTTTCATTCTCTTACATGTAGCTGTCCAGTTTTGCCAACACCAGCTGTGAAGAGGCTGTCATTTCCCCATTATATATCCATGGCTTCTTTATTGTATGTTAATTGACCATGTATGTTTGGGTTTATATTTGGGCTGTCTAGTCTGTTTCACTGGTCTGTGGGTCTGTTCTTGTGCCAGTACCAAATTGTCTTGATTACGGTGGCTTTGTAGTAGAGCTTGAAGTTGGGAAGCGTGATCCCCCCTGCTTTATTCTTCCTTCTCAGGATTGCTTTGGCTATTAGGGGTCTTTTGTGGTTCCATATGAATTTTAGAACTATTTGTTCCAGTTTGTTGAAGAATGCTATAGGTATTTTGATAGGGATTGCATTGAATCTGTAGATTATTTTAGGCAGGATGGCCATTTTGACAATATTAATTCTTCTTACTCAAGAGCATGGGATGAGTTTCCATTTGTTTGTGTCCTCTTTAATTTCTCCTAAGAGTGTCTTATAGTTTTCAGGGTATAGGTCTTTCACTTCCTTGGTTAGATTTATTCCTAGATATTTTATTCTTTGATGCAGTTGTGAATGGAATTGTTTTCCTGATTTCTCTTTCTGCTAGTTCATCATTCATGTACAGGAAAGCAACAGATTCCTGTGTATTAATTTTGTATCCTGAAACTTTGCTGAATTCAGATATTAGTTCTAGTAGTTTGGGAGTGGAGTCTTTAGGGTTTTTTATGTACAATATCATGTCATCTGCAAATAGTGACATTTGGACTTCTTCTTTACCAATCTGGATGCCTTTCATGTCTTTGTTTTGTCTGATTCCCGTGGCTAGGACCTCCAGTACCATGTTGAATAAAAGTGGGGAGAATGGGCATCCCTGTCTTGTTCCTGATTGTAGGTGAAAAGTTTTCAGCTTCTTGTTGTTAAGTATGATATTAGCTGTGGGTTTGTCATAGATGGCCTTTATTATGTTGAGGTACTTGCCCTCTATCCCCATTTTGTTGAGAGTTTTTATCATGAATGGATGTTGAATTTTGTCGAATGCTTTTTCAGCATCTATGGAGATGATCATGTGGTTTTTGTCCTTTTTGTTGATGTGGTGGATGATGTTGATGGATTTTCGAATGTTGTACCATCCTTGCATTCCTGAGGTCTTGATCATGGTGTATGGTCCTCCTTATGTGTTTTTGAATTCAGTTTGCTACTATTTTGTTGAGTATTTTTGCATCTATGTTCATCAGGGATATTGGTCTGTAATTTTCTTTTCTTGTGGGGTCTTTGTCCAGGGCTTTCTTAACAGCTACAGACTTAGTGGCTGAACACAACAGAAATTTGTTCTCTCCCAGCTCTGGGAGCCAGAAGTTGGAAGTCATGGTGTGGGCTTGGCTGTGCCACACCAGAGGCTTCAGGGAGCTTCCTTCCTGCCTCCCAGGTTTTGGGGCTATGGGCAACCCTGGGTTTGTGGCTGTGTCACTCTGACCTCAGCCTTTCTTCAAGTGGCCCCTCCCTGACTTTCTCTCCTCTTCTTCTCTCTGTCTTTTCTTCTTATAAGGGCACTTGTTATTGGCAGCCCATGAATCCACGATGATCCCCTCATCCTACTCTCCTTAACTATGTCTATGAAGACCCTTTCCCCAAATAGGATCACATTCACAGGAATCTGGAGTTAGGACATGGATGTATCTTTGTAGGGACCACAATTCAAACCATTGCAGTGTTCATTCATTTCCTTAATATTTGAATACCTAAAGGGGACAGGAGTCTAGGAAGGCAGGAAGTACTCTTTATTGAGACCTATGGTGTGCCATGCATGAGTAGGGCTAACATTTATTGAATGCCTGTTCTGTGCCAGGCACTTTCCATGTGTTAATGCATTTAATTCTGTGTTCAGGGCAGTGACGGGAGCGGGCCTGGGCTGCAGACTGCGGATTCTGCTCTGAGTTTGCCAATTTCAGCTGGCCTACGTCTGTGGAGCTGCTGAGCCTTTCTCAGGGCCTGAGGCCAGCAAGGGAGAGATGGCCCTGGTCACAGCCTCTGTGGTTGAATGCTCATTCCACCTTTTTCTTTTACAGATGGATGAGATCAAAGGGAAAGACCGTGTGATCCTGGCCTTGGAGAAGGAACTTGGCGCACAGACTGGGCAGACCCAGAAGCTGCTTCTGCAGAAGGAGGCCTTGGATGAGCAGCTGGTTCAGGCCAAAGAGGCTGAGCGGCACCACAGTAGCCCAAAGAGGGAGCTCCCGCCTGGCACAGGGGATATGACAGAGCTCATGGGCATCCAGGTGAGGGGACAGTAGCCTGTGGGAGCTCTGTCCTTCCCTCTGCGGGCCATTCTTCCAGTCACCTTGCCTGCCTGCTGCCCCTATTCTTTCTCCCTCCCCTCCACCCATCTGTCCACCCTTCCTTACCCCCTCCTCCCTAGATTTGCTGACAGTCACTACGTACTAGGCTTGGTGCTGGGCACTGGGGTGAACAGCTGGCTGCTTTTGTCTCCAGTGGTCTTGAGCTTGTTGAAAAGAAAGAAATGAAGACATCAGGGCAGAGGGTACAGTGAGAGCACAGACAGGGGCCCAGGCAACACAGGACATGACTTAAAGTCACAGTCCTGAAGGATGAGTAGGGGCTTAGCCAGCCGATGAGGGCATTTGGGGCCACAGCTTGGTACTCAGCAGGCACAGAGGAGGCTGAAGCAGCCTGTCAGCCTTCCTTCCTTCCTTTCTCCCTCCCTCCCTTCATTCCCTCCCTAAATATTCGTGTGTCTGTCACATGTGCTGTGCGCAGACACCATACAAGGTGCTGGTTCTCAGTGGTGAGCAAGATGGGCATGGCAGATCTGGAGGAATGTCCTGGCACGTCAGTGATGGGCCTTCATAGGAGGTGCACAGGGGGCAGGGGCTTGAACGTGAAGGTCCCCAGAGACCGTGTTTCACTTAGGAGCCATTGGAGGGTGTGAAGCCTCATCACCTTTGAGATGACGTCTCTGCCAGTCCCTGGCAGGGCTTCAGGGTGTCGTCCCTGCCGCTCGACTTAGGGGCGCCCCAGCGTGGCGTGAGGTCCTGCTGACAAGGAGCTCA
This sequence comes from Manis pentadactyla, assembly GCF_030020395.1. NCBI lineage: Eukaryota > Metazoa > Chordata > Mammalia > Pholidota > Manidae > Manis > Manis pentadactyla. Next base: position 5,327,907 of record NC_080023.1, read on the forward strand.
CCCGTCATGTGCTGTGGATTTTCTAAGAAGGGTCTCTGAAGGGCTCCGGATCATTGAAGCTGCCGCAGAGCTCACTTGTATCTTGACTCTTTTTAGGATCAACATATGGATGAGCGAGATGTGCGGCGATTTCAACTAAAAATTGCTGAACTCAATTCAGTGATACGGAAGCTGGAAGACAGAAACACCCTCTTGGCAGATGAGAGGAATGAACTGGTAATCAGCCCCCCGGGGGGACAGCTGGCGCCTTGTAGGATAGGAGGAAGCAGCCCCGGGCTACAAACACGCCTGGAACATAAAGTTGATGCAGAGGCCTGCTGGTTTTCTTTGCTTGCTTTCTGATTAAAAATCTAACGCATGCTTATTGAAGAAGACCACTACTGCCCTTTGTTTCTGCAGGAGTTTATCCTGAGAAAAGAACTGGAGAAGTTAAGTGGGCAGCATGGAGAACATGATCAATGCAGTGTTTATAACAGCACCAAACTGAGACCACCCAGCAGCCCAGTTGTTCAATACTCACTTTTGGTCCGAGTAGTTATGGGACATTTATACAGTGAATTGCATGTAGTCATTTAGAATGATGACATAAATCAGATTAAATTGCCGTGGAAATCTGCTCATGGTAAATTAAATGATAAAAGCAGTTTATAGAACAAAAATACACTTCATTATCCTGGGTGTTGAAAGTTGTTTTAGGCAGTGTGGTTATGGATAATTTTTACTGATTGCATATCTACTTTTTTTTTTGCGTAAAAGTTTGCAAATTCCTAATTTAAAAAATAATGAACATGGACTTCTGGTTAAAAAAAAAAACTAGCTAAAATAGCAATTTCTTGAATGTGTTTAAATTTGCTGGATAAACAGCTCAACTAATTTTTATATGATGGCAGTGAGTACATACACTTCCTGGCAAATGCTCATAATATTTCTGTTTATTCTAAATTTTATTATGAAAATAAATGTATCTATATAATATTTGGAAAACATGGGAGATGGAAAATGTTAAGTGTCACCTTTTCACAATTTTAACAGGATCAAAAATCCATTTCCTTTGGTATTTTTAAAGAGGTATTTTCAGATGGCTTTAATCATACTGGACATCTAATATTATGTTTCCATTTTTCACTTAAATATTCAGGTGATTGAGAAAAATCTCTCATGAGCTGCATTATAGTTTACTAAGTAGATCAGGAAAAAAATACATTTTGCTTGAAATAATTCAGGCCTCACTGCAGTGTTTAAAGTAAAAATTGATAAGCTTGCCAGCACTTAAAACTTAAAATCATGAGATAACTGTAGTTAACAGTTTGAGGTCATTCTTACATGTTCTTAATGCTTATGTAAAAATCAACCCCCTCCAGGAGATTTTTTATTGTTTTGTGGTTAGAAACAGGATATTTTCCCTATGCCTCAGCTGGCTTTTTTGGCCTGATTTATGGATTACAGCACCCCCCCCATCAATGCCTAAAGATGCCTGTCTCTGCTCAGAGCTGCATCGTCCCCCACGGTGTGGACACACCGTGCTTCAGTCACTCCTCCCCCGCCCCCCCACGCTGCCCCCAGCAGGTGGTTAGACTGTTCCGGGTTTCTTTGGTGTTATAAACCATGCCACACAGTAGATAGAATTCTCTCTTTGCTCACATGAACCTTTCTTGCTGTGGGGTAGATTTCCACAAGTAGAATGTGTGGGTCAAAGGCACATTTTATGTTGTAGTGGATAACATCAGTGTTTTATCTTAACATTCCCAGCCAGGTGGCTAAAAGCAGGGGTCTGCCATCAGTCCCTGCATTTGATTCTTGGTTTTAGCACTTCCTGTGTGACCATGAGCACATCACCCCCCCGTCTGTGGTCTCTGACTGGGGGTGGGATAGCCCCCCTCCCGGGGTTGTGGTGAGGGGAATGAGAGAGGTTGCCTGGCAGGGCTGGCCTGGTGTGGGACGTGGCCAGTACTTGATCCAGGCTCTCATGGTGGTTGTGATACCGATGGATAGTTCAGTTGTTTCTAGTTTTCCTCCATTAAAATAACCCTGCAAAGACCATCACCATTCCTCTGATTCTTTTTTTATTTTATTTTATTTTTTTGTGAGGGCATCTCTCATATTTATTGATCAAATGGTTGTTAACAACAATAAAATTCTGTATAGGGGGGTCAATACTCAATGCACAATCATTAATCCACCCCAAGCCTAATTTTCGTCAGTCTCCAATCTTCTGATGCATAATGAACAAGTTCTTACATGGAGAACAAATTCTTACATAGTGAATAAGTTACATGGTGAACAGTGCAAGGGCAGTCATCACAGAAGCTTTCAGTTTCGTTCATGCATTATGAACTATAAACAGTCAGTTCAAATATGAATATTCATTTGATTTTTATACTTGATTTATATGTGGATACCACATTTCTCTCTTTATTATTATTATTTTTAATAAAATGCTGAAGTGGTAGGTAGATACGAGATAAAGGTAGAAAACAGAGTTTAGTGTTGTAAGAGAGCAAATGTAGATGATCAGGTGTGTGCCTGTAGACTATGTGTTAATCCGAGCTAGACAAGGGCAATAAAACATCCACGGATGCAGAAGATTTCTCTCAAAACAGGGGGGGTGAGGTTCTAAGCCTCACCTCTGTTGATCCCCAATTTCTCACCTGATGGCCCCCCTGCGACTGTGCCCGTCTTAGGTTGTTCCTCCCTTGAGAAATCTTACCCGTCTCTGGCTAACCAGTCATCTTCCGGGGCCATACAGGGAAATGTAAAGTTGGTAAGTGAGAGAGAAGCCTTATTGTTTGAAAAGGTTAGCTTTTTACTTCTTTGCATATTTATGCCCTGTGGCTTCTATGCCCAGCATTTGTCTTGAGGTGTCTTTACCACTTGGAAGAATTATGATACTTGGTAAATTTGATATGAGGCACGAATTCTATTTAAGGGTTGTAATTAGGTAGGAAGAAGAAAAGCTATAGAAGTAGCAGGCGGAAGAAAACCTGGGAAGATTGATTATTTCTTTGACATATCTTCTTGTAGAGTAACTTCAGCATGGATAGGTTTTAAACTACTAATTAAATTGTGTGCACACATTAACATAATAGGAATACAGTTATGTAACCAAAGCATACCTGTAATTACCATCCATCTCCAGTGAAACCAAGAAAACCAGTTATAAGCACCTTAGGCATTTGTGAAAACTTATCTATGATATGGTAGATATTGTCCAACTGAACTTGAACAGTCTGAGAGAATTCAGATAAATTAAAACAACCCATTCCTGGGGACTGTTCACATCCCATATGTTCTTTTAACAGTAAATAGTCTGTGGTTGTAAGATTTTGGAGCGCTACAAGTTGCACTTCTCCTAATTTTTGGTTGAGTTCCAACAGTATAGATCCAGTCAAATTTGTTGTTTTACTGTATGTACAGGCCAGCTTAGATATCTCCTTCCTCATTCCCATGGCAAGTCCAGGAACTGGTGGGATGAGTGCATCTACAGCTGTAGCAGTGCGTGGATCTTTGTTGGGGTTTTTTTTTGCTGATCATCTTCTGTCATGAGTCTTCCTGAGAGTGCTGATGTTGGAAGTTCTTTTTCATATCGTATCTTAGTTCATTTTCGGGGTAGCCCAATTAGGCTTTGATCCTCTGTATAAACACAAACAGACCCTTTGCCTACACTTTTATATGCCCTTTATATCATTGTGTAGAACTCATTGGAGGTCACCACACAGGAACTGCTTTTTTTTTTAATCATTAATCTACACTTACATGATGAATACTTTGTTTACTAGGCTCTCCCCTATACCAGGTCCCCCCTATATACTCCTTTACAGTCACTGTCCATCAGCATAGCAAACTGTTGTAGAATCACTACTTGTCTTCTCTGTGTTGTACAGCCCTCCCCTTTCTCCCACCCCCCCTATGGATGCTAATCTTAATACCCCCCTACTTCTCCCCCCCTTATCCCTCCCTACCCACCCATCCTCCCCAGTCCCTTTCCCTTTGGTACCTGTTAGTCCATTCTTGGGTTCTGTGATTCTGCTGCTGTTTTGTTCCTTCAGTTTTTCCTTTGTTCTTATACTTCACAAATGAGTGAAATCATTTGGTATTTCTCTTTCTCCTCTTGGCTTGTTTCACTGAGCATAATACCCTCCAGCTCCATCCATGTTGCTGCAAATGGCAGGATTTGCCCTTTTCTTATGGCTGAGTAGTATTCCACTGTGTATATGTACCACATCTTCTTTATCCATTCATCTATCAATGGACATTTAGGTTGCTTCCAATTCTTGGCTATTGTAAATAGTGCTGCAATAAACATAGGGGTGCATTGGTCTTTCTCAAACTTGATTGCTGCGTTCTTAGGGTAAATTCCTAGGAGTGCAATTCCTGGGTCAAATGGTAAGTCTGTTTTGAGCATTTTGATGTACCTCCATACTGCTTTCCACAATGGTTGAAGTAATTTACATTCCCATCAGCGGTGTAGGAGGGTTCCCCTTTCTCCACAGCCTCACCAACATTTGTTGTTGTTTGTCTTTTGGATGGCAGCCATCCTTACTGGTGTGAGGTGATACCTCATTGTAGTTTTAATTTGCATTTCTCTGATAATTAGCGGTGTGGAGCATCTTTTCATGTGTCTGTTGGCCATCTGTATTTCTTTTTTGGAGAACCGTCTGTTCAGTTCCTCTGCCCATTTTTTAATTGGGTTATTTGTTTTTTGTTTGTTGAGGCGTGTGAGCTCTTTATATATTCTGGATGTCAAGCCTTTATCGGATGTGTCATTTTCAAATATATTCTCCCATACTGTAGGGTTCCTTTTTGTTCTATTGATGGTGTCTTTTGCTGTACAGAAGCTTTTCAGCTTAATATAGTCCCACTTGTTCATTTTTGCTGTTGTTTTCCTTGCCCGGGAGATATGTTCAAGAAGAGGTCACTCATGTTTATGTCTAAGAGGTTTTTGCCTATGTTTTCTTCCAAGAGTTTAATGGTTTCATGATTTACATTCAGGTCTTTGATCCATTTTGAGTTTACTTTTGTATATGGGGTTAGACAATGGTCCAGTTTCATTCTCCTACATGTAGCTGTCCAGTTTTGCCAGCACCATCTGTTGAAGAGACTGTCATTTCGCCGTTGTATGTCCATGGCTCCTTTATCAAATATTAGTTGACCATATATGTCTGGGTTAATGTCTGGATTCTCTAGTCTGTTCCATTGGTCTGTGGCTCTGTTCTTGTGCCAGTACCAAATTGTCTTGATTACTATGGCTTTATAATAGAGCTTGAAGTTGGGGAGTGAGATCCCCCCTACTTTATTCTTCTTTCTCAGGATTGCTTTGGCTATTCGGGGTCTTTTGTGTTTCCATATGAATTTTTGAATTATTTGTTCCAGTTCATTGAAGAATGTTGCTGGTAGTTTCATAGGGATTGCATCAAATCTGTATATTGCTTTGGGCAGGATGGCCATTTTGACGATATTAATTCTTCCTAGCCATGAGCATGGGATGCGTTTCCATCTGCTAGTGTCCCCTTTAATTTCTTTTAAGAGTGACTTGTAGTTTTCAGAGTATAAGTCTTTCACTTCTTTGGTTAGGTTTATTCCTAGGTATTTTATTTTTTTTGATGTAATTGTGAATGGAGTTGTTTTCCTGATTTCTCTTTCTGTTGGTTCATTGTTGGTGTATAGGAAAGCCACAGATTTCTGTGTGTTAATTTTGTATCCTGCAACTTTGCTGTATTCCGGTATCAGTTCTAGTAGTTCTGGGGTGGAGTCTTTAGGGTTTTTTATGTACAGTATCATGTCATCTGCAAATAGTGACAGTTTAACTTCTTCTTTACCAATCTGGATTCCTTGTATTTTTTTGTTTTGTCTGATTGCCGTGGCTAGGACCTCCAGTACTATGTTAAATAACAGTGGAGAGAGTGGGCATCCCTGTCTAGTTCCCGATCTCAGCGGAAATGCTTTCAGCTTCTCGCTGTTCAATATAATGTTGGCTGTGGGTTTATCATAGATGGCCTTTATTATGTTGAGGTACTTGCTCTCTATTCCCATTTTGCTGAGAGTTTTTATCATGAATGGATGTTGAACTTTGTCAAATGCTTTTTCAGCATCTATGGAGATGATCATGTGGTTTTTGTCTTTCTTTTTGTTGATGTGGTGGATGATGTTGATGGACTTTCGAATGTTGTGCCATCCTTGCATCCCTGGGATGAATCCCACTTGGTCATGGTGTACGATCCTTTTGATGTATTTTTGAATTCGGTTTGCTAAAATTTTGTTGAGTATTTTTGCGTCTACGTTCATCAGGGATATTGGTCTGTAGTTTTCTTTTTTGGTGGTGTCTTTGCCTGGTTTTGGTATTAGGGTGATGTTAGCTTCATAGAATGAGTTTGGGAGTATCCCTTCCTCTTCTATTTTTTGGAAAACTTTAAGGAGAATGGGTATTATGTCTTCCCTGTATGTCTGATAAAATTCCGAGGTAAATCCATCTGGCCCGGGGGTTTTGTTCTTTGGTAGTTTTTTGATTACCGCTTCAATTTCATTGCTGCTAATTGGTCTGTTTAGATTTTCTGTTTCTTTTTGGGTCAGTCTTGGAAGGTTGTATTTTTCTAGGAAGTTGTCCATTTCTCCTAGGTTTCCCAGCTTGTTAGCATATAGGTTTTCATAGTATTCTCTAATAATTCTTTGTATTTCTGTGGGGTCCGTCGTGATTTTTCCTTTCTCGTTTCTGATACTGTTGATTTGTGTTGACTCTCTTTTCCTCTTAATAAGTCTGGCTAGAGGCTTATCTATTTTGTTTATTTTCTCGAAGAACCAGCTCTTGGTTTCATTGATTTTTGCTATTGTTTTATTCTTCTCAATTTTATTTATTTCTTCTCTGATCTTTATTATGTCCCTCCTTCTGCTGACTTTAGGCCTCATCTGTTCTTCTTTTTCCAATTTCGATAATTGTGACATTAGACCGTTCATTTGGGCTTGTTCTTCCTTTTTTAAATATGCTTGGATTGCTATATACTTTCCTCTTAAGACTGCTTTTGCTGTGTCCCACAGAATTTGGGGCTTAGTGTTGTTGTTGTCATTTGTTTCCATATATTGCTGGATCTCCATTTTGATTTGGTTATTGATCCATTGATTATTTAGGAGCGTGTTGTTTAGCCTCCATGTGTTTGTGAGCCTTTTTGCTTTCTTTGAACAGTTTATTTCTAGTTTAATGCCTTTGTAGTCTGAAAAGTTGGTTGGTAGGATTTCAATCTTTTGGAATTTACTGAGGCTCTTTTTGTGTCCTAGTATGTGGTCTATTCTGGAGAATGTTCCATGTGCACTTGAGAAGAATGTGTATCCTGTTGCTTTTGGATGTAGAGTTCTGTAGATGTCTATTAGGTCCATCTGTTCTAGTGTGTTGTTCAGTGCCTCTGTGTCCTTACTTATTTTCTGTCTGGTGGATCTCTCCTTTGGAGTGAGTGGTGTGTTGAAGTCTCCTAGAATGAATGCATTGCATTCTATTTCCTCCTTTCATTCTGTTAGTATTTGTTTCAGGTATGTTGGTGCTCCTGTATTGGGTGCATATATATTTATAATGGTTATGTCCTCTTGATGGACTGAGTCCTTTATCATTATGTAATGTCCTTCTTTGTCTTTTGTTACTTTATTTTGAAGTCTGTTTTGTCTGATACCAGAATCGCAACACCTGCTTTCTTCTCTTTGTTGTTTGCTTGAAATATCTTTTTCCATCCCTTGACTTTAAGTCTGTGCGTGTCTTTGGGTTTGAGGTGAGTCTCTTATAAGCAGCATATGGATGGATCTTGCTTTTTTATCCATTCTATTACTCTGTGTCTTTTGATTGGTACATTCAGTCCATTTACATTTAGGGTGATTATTGAAAGGTATGAATTTATTGCAATTGCAGGCTTTAAGTTTGTGGTTACCAAAGGTTCAGAGTTAGCTTCTTTACTATCTTACTGTCTAACTTAACTCGCTTGTTGAGCTATTATAAACGCGGTCTGATGATTCTTTATTTCCCTCCCTTCTTATTCCTCCTCCTCCCTTCTTCATATGTTGGGTGTTTTGTTCTGTGCTCTTTTTAGGAGTGCTCCCATCTAGAGCAGTCCCTGTAGGATGCCCTGTAGAGGTGGTTTGTGGGAGGCAAATTCCCTCAACTTTTGCTTGTCTGGGAATTGTTTAATCCCTCCTTCATATTTAAATGATATTCGTGCTGGATACAGTAGTCTTGGTTCGAGGCCCTTCTGTTTCATTGCATTAAGTATATCATGCCATTCTCTTCTGGCCTGTAGGGTTTCTGTTGAGAAGTCTGATGATAGCCTGATGGGTTTTCCTTTGTAGGTAACCTTTTTTTTCTCTCTGGCTGCCTTTAATACTTTGTCCTTGTCTTTGATCTTTGCCATTTTAATTATTATGTGTCTTGGTGTTGCCCTCCTTGGATCCCTTGTCATGGGAGTTCTGTGTACCTCTGTGGTCTGAGAGGCCATTTCTTCCCCTAGTTTGGGGAAGTTTTTGGCAATTATTTCTTCAAAGACATTTTCTATCCCTTTTTCTCTCTCTACTTCTTCTGGGATACCTATAATTCTTATATTGTTCCTTTTCGATTGGTCACTCAGCTCTCTTAGAATTCTTTCATTCCTGGAGGTCCTTTTATCTCTCTCTGCATCAGCTTCTCTGCGTTCCTGTTCTCTGTTTTCTAGTCCATTAATGGTCTCTTGCATCTCGTCCATTCTGCTTTGAAGTCCTTCCAGAGCTTGTTTTATTTCTGTATTCTCCTTCCTTAGTTCTTGCATATTTCTCTGCAAGTCCATCAGCATGGTTATGACTTTTGTTTTGAATTCTTTTTCAGGAAGACTGGCTAAATCTGTCTCCCCAGGTTCCTTCTCAGGGGAAGATGTAGCAGATGCCGAAGCTGTCTGGGTTAGTCTTGTCTGGATCATATTTTTTTGCCTTTTCATGTTGACAGGTGCTATTGACTGTCAGCTGGGAGGGCCAAACTTTTCACTTGCTACTGGCCTTTCTTTACTGGGACAACTGCGACCCCTAGTGGCGTGTGTTGGGTAATTGCGTGTAGAGTGGGTCTTTGTGTCTTGTCTGGCCGGAAGGGAGGAATTTCCTTTTCTGTGGGCGGGGTTTGCCTTAGGCTGTTTCTCTGCTTTCGCAGCGCCCGGAGGGGTGATGGATGGGGGGGCTGTTTGACTGTTTGCCTCCGTGAGGGGTCTCAGAGCTGTTGCCCAGGGGGTTAGTGCGCCCGGTTTTCCCTGTAATTTCCAGCCACTGGGCTGTGACCTGGGTTGTTTCCGTCAAGCTTTTAAGTCCCTGTCCCTTTAAGACTTTCAAAAAGCCCCTGCTTTTCTTTGTCACAGGGGCATCAGCTTCGGCACCCGCTCAGAGGTCTTACCCCCTGTTCTCCCAGTATCCAGGGCCCCCTGGGCATGTACTGTGTCTGCGCTCTGGCCCGGATGGCTGGGGCTGGGTGTTCGGCAGTCCTGGGCTCCGTCTCCCTCCCGCTCTGCCTATTGTTCTCCCGCCGGGAGCTGGGGGGAGGGGCGCTCGGGTCCCGCCGGGCCGGGGCTTGTATCTTACCCCTTTCACCAGTCGCTGGGTTCTCGCTGGTGTAGCTGCAGTCTGGCCACTGTCCTGCGTCTTCTGGTCTCTCTTTTAGGGCTAGTTGTGTTTGTTGTATTTTCAAAAGTATATATGTTTTTGGGAGGAGATTCCCACTGTCCTACTCACGCCACCATGTTGGCTCCGCCTCCTGTTCCTCTGATTCTTACAAGTCTATGATGCAGGCACTGTCTTTGTTCCTATTTTATAGATGATGAAACTGAGGCTGAGGAGTTGGTGATGGTCATGCAGCTAGAATATGAACGTGTCCCCGAGGACGCTATCCTCAGATGGAAAAGGGGTGCCTCTGAGTGTGCAGGCTCCCTGGTCCCTGCTCCCCTGCTGACCTCTGTCTGCTGTCATTTCTCACATTTCTGTCTCACTGGACTGGCCTCCACACAGCAGAGTGAGGGATTGTTCTGGATGTCAGGCCCAGCCACAGAGTGCTCCCATTTCAAAGCCCTCAGGGGCTGGGCGTGGAAATCAGATGACAGGGCTCTCCAGCTCCCTAGATCGGGGTCACGTCCCCCACCACTTCTCTGCCCACCACGCCCTCTGGGTTCCTGCTGCACTGAGGGTAGCTGCACCAACAGCCGTGTCCTTGGCCCTGCTGACCTCTGGACACGTGGCTCCCCGTGAAACGTCCACCCACGGCCGTCTCACTGTGTTATTGCCTCATTACTGCCTGTGCCCTCTTCCCCCATCTGTTGGATGGGCATCTGTCATGGCATCCCTTTAACCCAGCCCCCAGCACGGCACCCAGGCACAAGAGGGCCCCCCTGATGCTGATCAGATGAGAGGGGAAGGACACCCCGCCCATCAGAGGGACTTGGGCATCCCAGTGGGCAGATACTGCCACAGTGACCTCTGTACCCCCAGCACTGAGCCTGGCACTGGGGGGCTCAGGTGTTACCTGTTGCCTGAAGAGTGTTGTGCTTTCTGCTGCATCTGCACCTGGGGAGGACAGGTGTCCAGGAGGAGCTAGGTAGCGGGAGTGTGCCCAGAGGTGAAGGAAGTGTGACCGGGGCACACGGCACAGGTCGCTTGCCAGCAGGTCACCTGGAGGCGGGGCCGTGGCCTCGCTGGTGGGGCAGCAGCTCCCCCCACCCTACCTTACCCAAGGCCCTTGGAGGCCCCAGTGGGACACCATCGGGAAGCCAGGGGCCTGTGGGCTCCTTTTGGTGTTTGCACCATCTGGTAATGTGTTCTCACAGCGGCAGCCCGGTCCTGAGGAAGGCCCGGTCAGATCTCCGTGGGCCTCTGCGCTGGGACGTCAGCAGTCCGCTGGGCCTCACAGCCGCCTGGCCTCTGTGTCTTTCCGATCATAGCTCAAACGCTCCCGTGAGACTGAGATCCAGCTGAAGCCCCTTGTGGAGAAGAACAAGCGGATGAACAAGAAGAATGAGGATTTGCTGCACAGTATCCAGAGGATGGAGGAGAAAATCAAGAACCTCACGAGGGAAAACGTGGAGATGGTAAGTCGTTGGCCGCTGCGCGCCAGCCCTGGAATTCTGTCTCTGCTGGGATTCTCCGCCCCGCCCCTCGCCCTCCGCGTTCCCTGGGACGCTCCCATCACCTCCGCCGGGAAGCTCCTGAGCCGTCTGTCTGCACCCGTCCCTCCTGTCTGCTTCTCTGGACTGTACAGGGCTGCTGCCTGGAGGGTCCCCGCCAGGTGACACCAGGCAGCTCGTCTACCCCTCAGCTCTGATTGCTGCCCCCATGCACTCAGGCACACACTGAATTCCCTCTGTGCCTCAGGGTCTTCACCTGTAAAATGGGAATGAAAATATCAAAATGATCAGTGAAAATGTCTGCAGCTGATGGGGTTGTCGAGAGGCAGGAAAAACAGCATAGAAGGGCCTCGCGGAACAGCCGGCTCCTTCTGGAAGCTCGGTCAGCGACCCCATGACCGTGTGTGCCCCTGTGCATAAGGGGTTTACATTTGCTTTCACAGCAGTGATGGGTCTTTGCGGCCAGGGTGGCGCCCTGGGGCTGGTGGCGGATAGACTACACTGAGGTGCATTGTCCAGAGCCCTGTGGCTCACCCCCACTTGACCGCTGAGGCTTTGAGAGATGGGACACCTTTCCCCTGTGCCCCTGTGGGTCCAGGTGTGTGATTACAGTACATGGCCTGCTCACCTCCCGGCTGCCAAGGCCTCCCACCCCCACTGCCTACCCACCCTTTCCGGGCAGGGGCCCTGTCAGCTGCGCCTCAGGCTGCATTCTCGTCTGCAGTCGTCCTCTCCTCCAGCCTGGGGACTAGGTGGCCGTCACCCCTCCGCCCTTCCTTCCGTGTCCTGGCACCCACCCTGATGCACAGTGGGTCCTCACACATGCCGTGGGATGCGTGGCCCTGCAGTGTTCTCTCCCCTTTGGCTGCAGAAAGAGAAACTGTCTGCACAGGCCTCCCTGAAGCGCCACACTTCCTTGAATGACCTCAGCCTGACGAGGGACGAGCAGGAGATCGAGTTCCTGCGGCTGCAGGTGCTGGAGCAACAGCACGTCATTGAGGACCTTTCACTGGTACGTCTACACTTGGTGGCTTGCCAAGTGACCCGGTGTCAGGAATGGCATCACAGCCTCAGGGAGACACGACCCAAGTGCAGGGGGTCCCCCGAGTCCATCCTCATGGGTGTCTCCCTGCTTTCTTCTGCCGGAGGCAGCCTCGACTTGGTCTCGATGACATCACTAGTGCCTGGGAACGGTTTCCATGGCTGCTCTTTGCCTCGGCTCTTCTCCCTGGTGTGCTGCTGTTAGGCAGCAGCCTCAGCTTTGAGAATGAGTCTTCTGGCCTTTACAGAGTGGGTGTGATCTGTCCCCGGGAAGTTTAATTTTTTTGTTTTAGCTTAGTTGTTGCAGACCATGAACTTGAAACCTGAACCTTATCATTAGATTAGAATTTGAAGGGCTTGCTAAGACTGTGTGTGTGTGTGTATAAGATTAAGGGGAGTGGTAAGTATGTCTTAAGTGGATGGAGCGCTGTATCCAGAGAATTCCTGCAGTTCCCTGCGAAAGGAGCTTAGGTACCAGTGAGGGAGCATCCCTAGTAAACTTTAGATGGATCGTAGGAGAAAAGTGTGTTCTGCTTGCTCAACAGGGAATTGATGGTTCCATCCATGGGTCTTGAAAGAGTACAAAAGCCAGGGATCAAAATTCTAGAAAAGGCTTTGATTCTAATTGTCAAAGTCACTTTGCTTGCCTATCTATCTCTTTAACTCCTTCCTTCCTTCCTTCCACCCATCCGTCCATCCCTGCCGTCCCTTTGTCCATCTTCCTGGGCATGCATGCGTCCTCCTCTCTTCCCATCCTCCTCTTTCTCTCCTTCCATCCTCCCCTCCCTCCCTTCTTACCTACCTTCCTTCCTTCCTTCCATCCATTTATCCACCTTCCTTCATTACACAAAAGACTTGATGCAACATAAGATGAAAAAAAACCACACACTATAACAATAACAAGAATATAGTTAGAGGAGGAATAATAAACAACTAGTAAGACGAGAGGAAGTAGATAAGTAGAGAACAGCATCAGTCAGGATCCGGAGGGACAACTGGGTGGACCATAAGGGCTGTAGCCAGGCACCAGATTTGTCTGAGTTTCCTGGCAGCCAAAGGGAAAAGCAAGACTTGATTAGAAAGGGGAGAATTTACTGATTTTGTCCTGGGCAGAATGCTGCTCCTCCTGCTACTACCCTTCAGGCGCTCTTTTTACTGTCAGCAGCCACCAGGCACCCACAGTCTCTTGTTTTTTTCTTCAGGAAGTACTGCAGGTTCCAGCCCCAGATAGCAAGGAAGAACCTGGGGATCAGAGAAATGAACCCATCCCCAGCTAGGAGGAGACCCATGGGGGTTTGGTCCCGCCTCTGTCTGAGCTCAAAGCCACAAGCCTTTCATTCTCTGCTGTGGTCACCAACAGAGCAGACATCTGGTCAACACTGCCTAGGGATTCACAGCTTCCAGCCCCCAAAGCAGACCGGCTGGAGTTTAATGGGACTGGCAAATTCTGGCCTTTTTTCCAGAACAGGCCAAGTCCGGTTAAGGACTTCAGTAAATGATATGGCTCCATAGCTCTCGGTTCTAAGAAACAGCCATCACTTGGGTGTGCAGAACCCGGGCTAACCTGTGCCCAGTGCAGGCAGGTATGCTCAGCAGCTCTGTGAGTGCTTGGAGCACCAGCTGGGCTGCTTGGTGTAACATGAGGCTGGCTGGAAATGCCAACAGTTGTGTTTCCTTCTAGGAGAGAGAACGGCTCTTGCGCTCCAAAAGACATCGTGGGAAAAACCTGAAGCCCCCCAAGGTGAGCCTGTGTGCCCAGGATCTGCAGGGCACATGGTCCAGGGAGAGGGAAGAGGCTAGCAATCCATAGAGGGGTCTGGGAGCAGAGACACTCACATTTCTGCATGTTTGATGGTTAAAAAACTTGTCATTTCCAGCTCTCAAAGCAACAGAAATTATGGCATGGACCTGGTTGTTATAATTTATTCATGGAAAACTTAAGGGTAATTCTGTATTTAGGCTTCAGGGGCTGCTCACCAAAATTAAAAACATAAATACTTAGAGCTTTTGAAGGATTTAAAGGACACTCAGGCTTGGTTTACAACATCTTATATACTCTGTTCTGAAAAATCAGGAGCTTTGAGATTTTCTGGAATAATGTAGAAGAGTATTCTTTTTGCAAAATGTGTTTTTATAGAGATAGTATCCAAATGTCCTGGCAGAGAGAGCAGAGCTGGGCCTGGAAAGCTCAGACACCCCCAGGACCAACCTGCACTGAAAAAGAGCAAATTAGGGCAGGTATAAAAAAAGACTTAGTTTGCACTTAAATGCATAAACATTGTTTTTCACTGCCACAAAGATGTGGGCCTGCTCTTTTTTATTGAACCAGATACCCCCTTGGCTTATCTTTTGATAGAGATATGGTTACAGAGACCTATTTCTCTTCTCTAATGGAAAACAGAAGCATAGATGTGATACTGAATGGCCACAGACATATGACTTCAGCATCAGGGTGACAGCAGGGAGTGGTGGGGACTGTGGCAAACTGGGCCCTGAATATCAGTTGCTGTAAGACAGTGAGCCAGGTGGTGTCAGATAGTTCAGTCTTCCAAGAGAAGTGGAAACCCTTATGCATTTGTATCCTAGGGCTGCTGTTCCAAAGCACCATGAACTGGGAGGCTGAAGGCAATAGACATTTATTGCCTCACAGTTTTGGAGGTTGGAAGTCCAAAATCTGGGTGTTGGCGGGGCTGCGCTCCCTCTGAACCCTGTAGTGGTTCCCTCCTGGCCTCTTTCTGGTTCTGGTGACTTACTTTGTCTTGCAGCTGCGTAACTCTGACCCCTGCTTTCAGGGTCACATGCCATTTTCTCTGTGTGTCCCTGTCTGCATGTGGCCATCTTCTTATCAAGACACCATCATAATGGATCAGGTCCACCCCACTCCAGTATGACCTCTCTGAACAGACCTTCTTTTCAAATACGATCACATTCTGCAGTATTGGGGGTAGACTTCTGTAGATCTTTTGGGGGGGACCCAAGTCAACCCATAATACCTTGGTCTATGTAAAACCCGAGAATTTTAAATGTTGGGGCAGATGTTTATAATGCACTGTGGGCCAAATACCATATATATGGAGGCCAAATTTGGACATTTGGATAAGTGGGTATTTATACCATCTCATTTAATCCTCATAGCAACCCTGGGAGGTAGGTGTCACCCTGTGCATTTTATGGAACAGGAAGCATCTGAATACAGAATATAGAAATGACTCAGAGGGACAAAGTGAACTGACAAGACTGAGATTCAAACCCCTCTGGTGCTCCAAGGCCCAAGTTTGTACCACTGAGTCAAGCTGAACGGGGTACTGATCTCTACGCCCTGACATTAGAAACCTAGAAATGGGAAGTGGCCTGGCAGAACTTGTTTAAATACATATTTTTATGACGGAAGCTTTATAACTGCACTACAGACTACCTGGGAAATGGCCCGTGATTGCCCCGCCCCAGCAGTCCCTCCCCACGTAACAGGGTCAGTATTTTAATGCAATGCCCTCTCCCCACCCCATCCGCGTTCTGCTGTTCCTTGCCTTCATAATCTAACTGTAACTGCTGGACACACTCTCGCCCCCTGGCATTTTACCTAACGTTATACTATAAAGCATTTATCCATGTTACAATGCTGTCATCATAAATACCAATTTTTATGGCTACATAATCCGTGGAGTAGATGGGCCATAGCTTTGTTTACGTTCTATGTCTGTCGGGCCTGGTTGCCTTCTGT
This sequence comes from Manis pentadactyla, assembly GCF_030020395.1. Taxonomy (NCBI): domain Eukaryota; kingdom Metazoa; phylum Chordata; class Mammalia; order Pholidota; family Manidae; genus Manis; species Manis pentadactyla. The sequence continues at coordinate 5,343,765 of NC_080023.1, forward strand.
GCCTCACAGGTTTGAGTAACGCTGGGTAGATGTGTCTGTGCCCAGGAGACAGCTCTTTCTGCACTGCTTCCGCTTTAGTCCCCGAGTGTTGACGTTTCATTAGGTGACCACCCCTTCCCTACTGTTAGACTTTCTGCTCCTGTAAACCGTTGCCACTGCACACTCCTTTTGTCCTGTGTCGTCGGTAGTCTGGATCGCTCCCATGGATAGGTTCCCAGAAGCTGAAATGGGGACAAGAGGGCGAAGGCTTTGATGGGGAGCATATGCCCCCCTCTGCTGTACAGCTGCCAGGAATGTCTGTGAGTGCCATTTTCACCATGGGACATTTGTTTAAAAAGCAACAATCTAAAGCTCTTAGTTTGTCCCATAAAGCTTCTGGGTAGGGTTTTCGGGAAACCCACTATTGGTCCATGACTGTATTTTTTCAAACCTGTATCAGAATGCCTGGACTAAGAAAAGATTTTGTTTTCCCTTCTCCTGACTCCTGAGTGTTTATGGGGAGAGAACTTTACAGAGGCCCGGAGCTGACTTGGGGTCTGCTAGGCTCTCGTGTGTGGCAGGCAAGGAGGGCAGTGCCCTTGCGCTTCTCGCTGTGTCCTGTTCACTGTCTGCACAGAGGAGGCATCCCTGAAGCCTTGTTGACTGAGTAAACAAATTGCTTTCACCGGAAAAATGCACTTGCACAACACGGCATCATCCCAGAGGGCTGTGGATGTTTGGTCACTGTGATCAACATAGTCCAGTGCCACTACAAGTGGAGTTTGGGAATCTCCGTGAGGGCGCCGCTGCCCTGGTTCAGGGTCTCTCTTACTTACTGTTGCTGTAAACCCCTGCATCTTCCCTTTTTTATCAAGATTCAGTGCAGAACAGCTTTCTGCCCATGCTCCTAGTCTATCCTGGCATTGTCTGGGGCCAGATGGGCTGGATATATGGATCCATCAGGGACCTGAGCAGGTCTGCAGTCCCCCAGGGCCGCCTCTCACACATGGGGGTTCCATCCAGCTCCCCTTTCTGCTCCTCCACAGGCCTCATAGATTCCGTAGTTCTGTTTCCCTGCAAATGCCTCCATCGTCTGTTCCCTGTGCATCCATGCACTTTGCCGCCTTGTCAAGGTCTCTGCTTAACAGAGTATCACACTGAATGCATTGAAGGTTCCAGAATTTTCCAGAAGTCTGACAGCCCATCTGTGTCCTCTGGCTATTGCATGCCTCCTTGGACTCTGCAGGTTCCCCGTGAAGGGGCTTCTCCAGTTCCACACCCACACAGCAGTTTGTTGAAGATCAGAGCCCTCAAACTCCAGGGGGGTTCACATCCCTGAGGGTGGCTGGTCCTGCCTCACTGGGCTTCTGGGGGCAAGGCTGCCATTGGCTGACTCTGCCTGGGTCCCTACTAGTTCAGCCCCCAGTGAGGGGTTGCAGGAGAAAGACCCTAACCAGTTCTCAGGCCCTGTCTGGGGAGGGGACTTCTCTGTGCAAGGGCTGGCATCGGGCCTAATCCGGACAACCCTCCACTGGTATTGCATCAGCTGCCTTCAAAACTTGCTATCTAGCCACAGACGGTTGTTTCGGGAGAGAGCTGAGCACGTGAGCAATGGCTAGAACGAGTACGGTTTGCTCCCACACCTTAGCGGAAGTGGAACTGGGGTCCTGATGAGAAGGTGCAGCCTGCAGCCATGTGGGAGTCCCACCCAGCTCCAAGCCATGTGGCAGTGATCTCTGGGAACGTCGATTTCCTGGTTCTTAAAACAAATATCACATCCATGGGGTCAAATGCCGCTTCTGGCTCTGTGCCTGACATGCCGTCAGGATCAGTAAGTTACAGTTCCTGCTTCTCCCCTCGCCATAAATCAACTGCTCCCCTTTGGCAGGCCCATCCAATGCGGATTCCCAGGCCCTCCCAGTCTCACGCCTGTCCTCCGTGTTACGGGCAGCCTCAGGCAGCAGGAAGGAAAGGCCTCCAAAGGCTCAGGGCAGTTGCTCCCCTTCCAGGGCTGGTTGGGAGGATCCCTGGGAATCAAAGCGCCACCGGGAGGGTCGGCCCTGCCTTGACCCCAGGCCCCAGTGCCGCCGTCCCCACCTCCCCAATGCGCGCTGCTCTGTTGTCACCGAGAAGTGGCTGGTGCCTGTGGAGCTTCTGGCAGGTCACCGCTGGTCAGTGGGTCCTGCATCCATTCTGACAGGACACTTAGGGTCTTTCCAGAGTTGCCCCTGCACCCCTCAAGGCCAAGCCTGCTACCTGGTGGAGGGGAGGACTGGGGCGCCAGTGGAAGCCAGTGTGCACTGCCCCCGCCTGGCTGGGACACCCCAGCACGTTTCGTCAGGTGCACACGTTCTCCTTTATGAAGTAGCTAAAGGATCTTGTTTTTTCTTTATGGTTGTTTCCACTTGACTTTGGCCCTGAACAGCCCTTCCCCATGACCCTGTCATCAGCCTTTGAGTGAGGTGAGCGCTGCATCGCGCCTTGTTTATCCATCTACATGCAGCTCCCAGCACCGCGCCCCCTACAGCCGGCTCGTGACATCAACTAAGGGAATATTATTTGTCCGAGTCCTGCCTGTCTGCGTGGCCCCCTGTGGGTGGCATGCAGCTGAGGGGTTTTGCTGGGTATTCATTTCCTGAAAGGGACAAGGACTTGTTCCATAAGCTGGGCAGTGTCCCTGTCACCTGTCCTCTCCTCCACAACCAGTCAGGTGGGTGACTGAGTCCCATAGCAGGAGCATGTGGGGCCCCCAGGGGCTGGGCTCATGGGCCCTTTGGTAAAGCACTTGGGGGAAGATTTGGGTCCTGGAGGCAATTGTGAGGACACAGGGCTTGTGTCCTGGGCTTCACCTGTGCAGCTGAGCAGCACAGCCATGCACATGGACTGTAGGATCCCGGCCTGGGGGGGCGTTGAGGGCCGCTGGGCAGTGCCGGGAAGCCGGAGAGCAGAGCCTGCTCAGGGTACTTCGTCCCGCATGGCAATGGCCAAGGGGACATCCAGGTCACCCCTGAAGACTTTGGAAGGGACAGGAAGTTATGGTGGTTCCAGGCAATGTGTCCAACGGGGCAGGAAACCCCGGGCCTGGGAGTGAGCGTGCGGGTGAGCCTCAGTCCTCGGGAGGGAGAGGAGCTGGCTGGGGCAGGTCTGCAGTTCCTGGGCCGCCTGCCTGGGGTTGGGGGGGCACCCCAGGCCCGGTGAGGAGGGACCTGAAGCGAGAGCTCCCTGATTCCCGGCCTGTCCCTCCTGGCCTCTGCTCCCCTGCCTGCCTGCAGTGCCTTCCTTTAGGCCCTTGTCTGCTTGTCCTGGGATCACTGAACCGGCTCCCTGGCTGCTCCCCTGCCTCCAGCATCTTCCCTCCCCTTCAAAGCTGCCAGAACAGTCTTTTTGAGGCACAAGTCTGACCCTGCCATCTTCCCGTAAACCCTCTGCCGGCTCCGCATTCCCCAGGACGTGAAGTTGGAGCTCCTTGGCCAGGCCCTCAAGGCCTCCGGGATGCAGCCCTGCCCACCTGCTTTATTCCCCTCCTGCAGAGCCCAGCTCCCATCCCTGGACCTGCCGGGCCGCCTCATCTCCAGACCCCCACTTGGGCCAGCGCCCCGCGCTTCTCTGCTTGCTGCCCCTACTCCTTCAAGTTCGGCTTTGCTGTCCTTTTCCTCCGAGCCTTCGCCCCTCCCATGGGGTTGGACCCCTTTCTTTGGGGTCCTCAGCCACCTGCCCCTTCTGTCATGGCGCATGGTATAGCATCTTACTGTCAGTTCCTCACCTGCTCTCTCTGGGGCTCAGTGCTGGGGGGACTCGTGAGATGCCTGAGGTTGAGGGAGGGATGATGGGGGCCACATACTCTGCCCGGCAGCCCAGGGAGCAGTGCCGGAATCCAGCCTGGGCTCCCCAGTCGGGCTCTCTGGGTCAGGTGCTGGGGAAAAAGTAAAGGTCATTGTCATGAGACATCCTGCTCTGCCTGAACTGGCGCAGGGCCTGTGGCTACTCGTGTCCACTGAGGGCTCAGTGGTCAAGGCCAAGACAGTGTGGCTCTCAGCTTCTCCCAGCCCCCTAACCTTGTGTCATTCTCTGTGGAGCATCTGCCTTGACCATGACGAATGTCAGATGGCAGGGCATAGTGGGGTGTCTCCACTCCTGAGGAGCTTCAGGCTTGGGGGTCTAAGTGGGTCCAGCAGCCAGCCCAAAGGGGTACATCTCAGGGTTTCCACAGAGCCAGGAATCCATTCGCCAGGCAAAGACTGTCTTGGGCTTTTCTTGAAGGTCCAGATGCAAAGCAGCTTGGGGAGAAATCAGCCTTTAGGCCAGTTCCAGAGCTCAACAGCCTGCAGACGGCTTGGTTTCTAGGATTACCTCCTACTCCTCCATTAGCCAAGATTCTTTCTACTGCTGGTTTCAAAAAATCAAAGTCATTTAAGCAAAGAAAGAATTTATGTTACTGAGAAGTCTAGAGATGTCTAGCTTCAGGCATGGCTGGATCTAGCTACTTACCCAAATTGTCAGAAACCTGTGTCTCTGAATCTTTTAACTCTGCTTTCCTCTGGGCTGGCTCTTTATCAAGCAGGCTCTCCTCATGTAGCCTGAACAGCCTCAGCAGCTCCAGGTTAGCTGTGTACATGCCTGGCAGCCCCTGTGGTAAGAGGGCATCTTTCCTTCTCAGTGTTCCCAGCAAAAGGCCCAGGCTGGTGCTGCGTGGCTCAGCTCAGTCTCAGCTCATCCCTTAACCAATCCGACCTCTGCTGGGGACACTCACTTAGAAACATGACTTAAAGACTTAGCACTGAATCGAACAGCATGATATGGTTACATGAGCTCATATCATGGATGCTTTGAAAGGCACAGAGTATCAAGTATTATGAAAGTTGCAATATATATATATATATATATGAGCTTGGCTATATGTATTTTTTCTTTTATAATTTACACTTTGCCTTTTGATGTTGCTTTAATATCTATCAAAGTACAGGAGATTTTATTTTTTTATGGTAAAATCTGTCTATTCTTTTCCAATATGGGCTTTTTACCTTTGAGGTGATGTCTAGAGAAGCTTCTATGAGAAATGGGCGGGGCACTGAAGGCTGGTCCCGCTGCTGTTTTTCTGCTGGGGAGTGTTTGTGTCAGTCTATAAAAATGGTAAAACAAATGCTGAAGAAGGGGGTTCTGAGAAGCCAATGCCTTTTGTTGCTCCGGATGCACATGGGGTATTCAGGGATCAGTGCAGCCATTTCCCAAGCACGGGAGGCAGAAGGCACCTCCTCGTACGCATCTCTGGTCCTGAAGAAGGCTTCTCCGTGTCGCAGCTGCTCGTGATCTGCCCAGGGGCTCTTGTGATCACCCAGGGACCTGGGCCTATGGAGTGGCACTGACAACAGGGCAGCTGAGGGAGCCGGGGGCCGGGAGGAAAACCCCGAGAGAATCAACCAGTGTGGAAGCCATTCTGTGTGATAAAGCGCCCCAGCCTGGCTCCTGGATCGGCCCTAGAGCTCGCATCCCCGTGCGTAAAGGTGCATCTTGTGAGCACCCCTGTTCCCAGGACTCTGCAGCAGACGGGTCTGCAGTAAGCCTCAGAGACAGTGGCAGAGGAAAAGAGAGCTTTGGGGAAGAGCTGGTACTTTCTCCTAGGACTTGAGCGAGGCCTGGACATCGATGTCAGGGATGTGGCTCGTGGCTCCGCCGACACACACAGGCTAGCGGGTCCTGCAGCCGCATCCCGGCCATGGAGTACATCCTGTTCGTGCTGTACTTCTCCTTCTTTCTCTGTCTCTGTGCCCTGGTGTGTCTGTACTTTTCTGGCTGCCAGGAGATGACCTATAAGCACGAAGGTAAGCAGCCGGCTTTGGGGAACGGTTTGCGGTTCTGTGAAAGTTAGTGGCCGTGACTGGGGCTCTTCCCCGTGGCAGCAGTTGGAGTCAGGTGGGAACTGTTTGTTTTGGAGGCACCCCCCCTCTTTTCCTCAAGGTCCTATTGGATATCCTAAATTAGTGCCTCTGTGTATTTGAAGTATACATGGGAAAGAAACATTTATTTTTTAGTCATTTTTGCCCAAACTGCATTTAAAAAATTTGGATTGGTTTGTAGGAAGGAGTCAGCAAGGCAAGACTTTGGGGGTAAAGCAACGGACATCTGCAGGAGTGAGCCCCCCCTTTACATAGAGGACGTGCTTGGAATGAGCAGAGATGAAAATGTATGCTCTTAAAGTATCTTTTCTTAGGAGATGCCCAGAGAATATGAGGATGAAGGAGACTGAGAACTCCACCATTTCTTTCATGCTGCGCTTTAAAAAAAAAGCCCACTATGAGCCAGCATTAGAGGAAATGATGTTTTTCCCTTTTTTTTCTGAGAATGAGAAGCAATTCTCTCCTCATTCCTTGGAAGCAGGTGTTGTCATTTTCTCATGTGTTTTGAAAACATGAGTAACTGATTGTCCTCAAAGAAAGACAGCCAGCAGATTCTCACTTTAAGTATTAAAATGTCTTTTTCTATTGTGTTTTTTTTTATTAACAAACATACATTTGTAGTACATTTTGGCTTCCATGTAATGTAGTCATTAAAAAAAAAACACAACTAACCCTTAGAGGAAACAAAGTAACCCAACCCGTACGTTACACAAGGTTTTCCTGGGTGGTCCACCACGCCACCGAGTGCTGCTGTGGGAAGTGTGGGCTGCACAGCTGTGGATCCGCCGCCTTGTGTCACCGGATTATAGTTTGTGTTTAATCTCCGGCAGCACGCTTCCAGGGAGTCTTTGTCTCTGGGGCCACATACTTCAGGAGGCTCCACTTGGGTCTGGGGACAGGCTGTTTAGCAAAGCAGTTGTACTTTCAAAGTACGTGTGCAATGTCTGCATTTAAAGCCCTATGTTAGGGCGTGTGATTGAGTACCTAACTTCCTGCCCTATGAACTACCGAAAAGTGAATCCTCCTGGGTGATGGGACACTGAATCATTAGCCCCCAGAATGATCCGCAGTGCTGACAGTGGGCGGTCACAGCTCGGTGTCGTGTCCGGATCCTTTGGAGCGTGTGTGGCCTGATGGTTCCTGGGGCTTCATCAGTGTGCCAGGCTGGGCTCTCCCTGCACCGCAGCTCACTGCCAGTTGGCACAACAGCTCACACAGACCTGTCTCAAGAGGCCTTGCAATTAATGGTGTTTACGAGAAATAAGGTTGGCTGAGTGGCTTCCCAGAGAAATGAGGAGCCTGGGGCTCAGGAAGATGACCTGCATGTGTACCGAGGAGCTTTGACTGCTGCAAATAGGTCACTGTCACTGCCTCCCAGAGAGCATCGGCAGCGTTTTTGATGCATAAACTCAAGTGGGGTTTCTCACCTGGAAGGGAAATTTGAGTATATGATTGTCTCCGACCTCTGCTTGGAGAGAAGGAATCATTGGAAATTGATGCAGCCTAACAGGTCCTCATATTCCTACCGGGTAGATTCACCTGGGTACAGGTGGCTGCCCAGCTGGTGCTGGCTGTGTGAGCGGAGGACAGGGAGGCCATGAGCAAGCCTAAAACTACTTGTGGGTAAACAAGTTAGCTTGGCTTTGAGTTCATTACCAGAGTCATGTTTGCAAACACTCAGTTAGCAGCCAGTATTTCATGAGCATCCCAGGCTGCAGGCTACAGTAGGGAGCAGAATCCCTATTCACATGGGGCTTACATTCTTGAGGGGGGAGACAGGAGTAAACACATAAACAAAACATGTCTGGTGTCAGGTGGTGATGGGCAGAAACAAGGAAGAAGGAGTGAGAGACCGGGTGGGATAGGTCAGGAGGGGCTTCGACGTGGGGGTCAGGGAAGCCTCTTCACCCCAGGGAAGTGAGGAGAGAGCCATGTAGATTCCAGGGAAGAGCATCTGGACAGCACAAAGGCCCTGGAGCAGACGTGTGAAAGGGGCAGGAGTATGCTCCCCAGTGTGGCTGGAGCCTAGAGGTGGAGGAGGGGCTGAGGCCGGAGCGGGTGGGGAGGCGAGTCACGCAGAGCCTGTGGACTGCAGCGCGGACACTGGCTTTTACCCGGGTAGATGGAGAGCCACTGGGTTGTGAGCAAAGGACCAACATGACATCACTTCCATTTCAAAACAGGCCCTCTGACCACCAGGTTGAGGGATGAGGGCAGGAGCAGGGGAGAACAGTAGGAGGTGGTTTTAATGACCTCTGTGAGAGATGATGGGGCGTGGACCAGGAGGGGGTTACCTATTGATAGAGGGGGTGAAGGGTTGGGTTTCTGAGTTGACTTTCTCCCAGAGAGCTGTCAGAGAGCAAGTGGGGGCCGGGAGGCATCCAGATCTTTGGCCTAAGCAGCTAAAAGGCCGGAGAGGCCAGTGACAAGCATGTGCTTGATTGTGGAAACAGCAGGTTTTAGGGGTGAGTCGCTGTCCACTAGACCCCCACAGAGCTGTTGAGGTGGCCAGCTCATGAGCCAGGAGCTCAGGGCGAGCAGTACCTGCCCCACGTGTGCTAAAACAACAGAAACGGGGCCCAAGGTGCAGTCGGTCCCCAGAAGGACAGATGCCAAATGCAAGAACCGTGTGGGTGACACTCTGCCGCCAGGTGCCTCCAGAGCCTCTTCAGAAACACTAACTGTACAAGGAGACAAAGAAAGCCCAATCTTTCCCCCTCTGATGTCTGAATCATTTGTTAATGACGTTATTCATTGTGGGACCAGCCACATTGCCCTTACATTTGAGTGCCTGAGGTCGCAGGCATGTACCGGCGTCAACAAGCAGGGCAGGAGCGCCCCGACCCCTCTGTGGGCTGCGGCGTGTGGAGAGGCTCTGGGAAAAGCCAGGTTCTGGATGGAACAGTGGAAGCCTGGGGCTGGGCTCTGGGTTTAGTTAGGGTTCTTTCTTCATGGTTGGGAAAAGCATTCATTGATTATAAAAACAAATAAAAGTCCTTTTTCCAGGGCTATTTTGTAAACACAAAAAGCCAACATTCCTGAAACATGGGAAGCTGGTCGGGTACCTGGTGGTTGATGTCTGCAGCCCCCAGGGGACTGAGGCTCCTTGCGGCAGGGACCCCCGGGCGTTGACCCGGTTGCACTTGCTGGGCCCCAACCCCACGTCTGACCCATAGGAGGTGCTCAGTCAGGTGTCTGCTGTTGCATGAATGCATGAATGAATGAAGCCCCATGTTCTGTGGCATTTGGGGTAGAGTGCTGGGTAGGGTAGCCGGGAGGCTGGCACACAGAGCATCAAGGTGGCCTTACTCTGAGTGATGGGTGAGTGAGGGTCCATTGTACTACTTTCTAATTTTATAAATGTTCCAAGTTTTCTAAAATAAAATGTTAAAAACTGCCTCTTAATGCAAGCGTGGTGAGGACCTGGGCCACCCACTTACCTGGCTGGTCTGAGCCCCAGGGTGCATCTGACCCTTTTGTGTACAGAGCTAGGCTTGACCTCACTCTGTGCTCGTGGGTGAGCTGGGGCTCCGTGTGTTCGATGAACGAGAAGGCTGGTGCTCCTAGAGACTAGGTGACTTGCCAAAGGTCAGAAGCTCCCGAGCCTGGAGCCGGGTCGGGCCAGCGCACTCTGCTGCATGCCACCCACCCCACCACCTTCGCCCCTTTCCCACCCAGTCAGTTACAAACCCCCAACCATCCCTTGGGATGCTTTTGTGGCCAAGATGCCCATGGCAGCCCTCTCTGCCCTGGGGTTGTGGGGCTGGGGGACTTAGCAATTTTGAGTCCTTTGCTAATGTCATACACATTGCCTTTTACAGAAGCATGTTGTGGAGACATTTTTTGGATTTGATGAGGAGTCTGTGGACTCAGAAACATTGTCAGAAACATCCTGCAACACAGACAGGACGGACAGGGCCCCAGCCACGCCTGAAGAAGACCTGGACGATGTGAGCACGTTACCCCTGAGACGCTGCGGGGGCACATCCGGCCTCTGGCAGATGCCAGCGTTGCTCTACTACCTAAAGAGTAAACCCGTGCCACAGACTAGTGGCAAGGCAGTCCCCACACAGGCAGGCCAGTGGATGGCGAAGCGGGTGCTGGCAGCACGTGGGGGGGTCCCTTTCCTTCCCCCAGAACTTGTTTCATAGAGGAAATCTGGGGTGGTCTTGGTTACTTACCCTTTGCAATTAAAATTGCTGCTTGCTGGTCTGTCCCTGGACCCCCGTGCACATACACGCACTCACCCGGCACAGCACCCTGTAGAAACCGTGTGGCTGCCTTGTCATGATAAGGTGACGTGGCGTTGTAGGAGCAGATCCAGGTGGCGCTGACAAGGGCAGAGGAGCATGAAAAGCAGCTGAAGCCCGCTCACCCCGAGTCTCCCATCCTTAAGCTTTCCTGACTGCCTGTGCACACGCAGGTTCACGACGGCGGCCCTGAGTGAGCTGGACCCACAAAGGAGGGGCTTTGCTCTCCCCCACCCGCCCCTCCTGGTTGACCTCTCCTAGGACTGAGTAAAACATGCCCGCTCCAGACACAGGCTTTCTGATCTGCCGCTCTCACCAACGGCATGTGGCGGGCCTCTCTCTGCAAGGCGGCACGCCCCACACCGCCGCTGCACCAGCACGCGGGGCCTCTCTCCCTCTCTCCCTCTGTCTCTCTCTCATGCATGGGCTCAAACAGTGCGCTAATGAACGGGCTCCCATGACGGGAGCTCACGGTTCCAGTTGTTCACAACTGCGGGCAGCATGCCAATGCTCACTCCGCATTTGCCCCTTTGCACATTTCAGTTATCTCCTTGCAGGAGCCCCCTGCAGAAGAAGAGCCAGGGGAGGGCATGGTGTGAACACCCCCAGGAGCTGCGCTGGCCCCGGGTCCCCTCGCCTTTCCCCGGTGTGTGACTAAGGCGATTCCCAGGGCCTCCAGGAGCCCAGGGCTGCGCGCTGGCAGCGGAGGCGGCGTCTCCCCACAGCCCTTCCCTCCAGGGTCCCAGTGCGTCCTGGCAGAGACCGGTTTAAGTGCTTGTTGGCAGCAGTTGTAAGGGCTGGACGTTCGCTTTTGCTACCTGGGCCCTGGTGCTCGGGGCCACACAAGTCACGTACCTCATTATGATTTTCTTCTCGGTGGTGTAAGACGACGAGCAGAGAGGAGGCGGACCTGAGGTTCTGCCAGCTGACCCGGGAGTACCAGGCCCTGCAGCGGGCCTACGCGCTGCTCCAGGAGCAGGTCGGGGGGACGCTGGATGCTGAGAGGGAGGCCCGGGTAAGTGCGGCGGGCCCAGGGCAGGGGCGGGACTGCGCAGAAGGCCCCCCTACCCATGCTCTTGCCAGCCGTGTGAGTCGATCGTGGTTTCTCTGCCTTTGGCACTTGGAGGGGCCTTTGGGAGGTGACGAGGACACATAGCAAAGCGTCCCTTGTGGCAGTGTCCCAGAATCTGGCAAACCCAGCGGGAACCATCTTTCCATCCTCGGTGTGACGCACATGTTGCCAGAAGAAATGGTGCTGCTGTCTAACATGCAGCTGTTTGCAGGACGGCCTCAGAATCTGGGTCAGGAATGAAATCACGGGCCCGGTGACCCCGCAGACTTTATACTCCTCTCCCTCGCAAGCTGAGAAGCCCCCCGGCTGTCCCCGTGGCGCCCCTGCAGAGACTGCTGCGGCGCTTCCAGCCCTCAGGCACTCTGGTCTCTGCCGGCCACCGGGTCTGGGTCACCCCGGCCCTCATCCTGGGCTGAGCTCTGCCCTCCAGTGACTTCCACTAACCGGCCCTTTGGGAGTCACATAGTCCAGGGGCTGCTTGTCCTTCCTTCTGAAAGTGAGGGGACAAGGGAAAGAGCGCTCACCGCCTGGTGGCAGAGCTTTACCTAGCGTGGCCTCCATGTCATTCCCACAACAGCCCGTGAGGTAGGAGGTGGCACTGAGGCTGCCAGGGAGGGAAGCCACTCTTTGTGCCACCAAAGAGTTCGGCTGTGCCCTATAGGTCAAAGGAGGTAAATGGCTGGGTTTCATTTGGGCTGAATCTTGTGGTTTTTATTGAAAATTTCATCTAGTTGCCAATGTTTAAAAGCCAAGAGACTTCACATAGAAATCCAGATTCCTGGCTGCTCCTGAAAGCTCAGGATATCTGGCAACACCAGCCTTGATCTACGTGGTCACGCTGGTCTGAGTGGCAGTTTCCTCTGAGATGTGCCTCCAATTGGCTACAGTTGCCACCACTCCCTATTACCCCACTGTCAGTTTCCTTTATTTGCATTACCTGCCTGGTCTTTGAGGTATTTTGGTTTCCAGCTCTTGCTGTAGGTGATAAAGGCCCATGAAATGGGCTGATCAGGTATGAAGGTGCCATAGTGTTGGCGATTACAACCACTGAACTTGGTCAGAGGCCAAGGTGGGGACCCTGGCGTGTGTGGCTTCTGGCTCACTCACTTGAAGAAACTGATCCCCTCCCCAGGTGTCAGTTTCCTTATCTATTAAGGAGGGGTTAGAACAGGTGACCTCTCAAAGCCTTCTAGTTCTTAAGAGTTTTACATCTCTAGGGGAAAGAGCCATGTGGGCCAGGTTTGCACCGCTGGACCTGTTGCTAAGGTCTGGACTGCAGCATGGTCCTCTCCACGTCTTTGTCACCCATTCAAGGGGACCTAATCACTTTCTGGTTTTATTCTAGACTCGGGAACAGCTGCAAGCTGATCTGCTGAGGTGTCAGGCCAAAATTGAAGATCTGGAGAAGTTACTGGCTGAGAAGGGACAGGTGAGCAGGAATGGTCCCTCGCTCTGTGACTCTTTGTGTTTCTGTCCCCTTGGCGGTGTCCCTGTGGCCTTGGTGCCGAGGGGAATGTTCTGTAGATTTGTAGTGTTTGCTCCAGAAATCCTAGAAGAAAAAAAAACTAGCAAAACCCAGGTGAGAATATCCTAGCTAATGTGCCTATTTATGGAGTCTTAAAAAATCAAAACACGTTATTAAATTCTAATTTGGCTTTTTCTTTGTTTGCCAAACACACAAAAACTGGGAGACAATTCTAAAATCAAAGTGGTGACCAAAATATTTTTTGACTTGAATCCGAAGGTAAGCTGCCCTAGTTGATCAGGACTGAACTGCAGAAATAGACCAGCCCCTGCCACTGGCTCTGAACTATAGCAGAGGCTGTGTATCAGGATTCTAGCTGTGTCTGTGAACCAGAAACCCCGGGGCCCTTGAGTGCTAGGTTGGAGTCACTTCCATGTGTGCATGCTTGCAGTTTGATTGGGCCTGGTTGACCGCAGGACGTAGTAGGGAGGTGAAGTCTGGGCCCAGCCCACTCCCCTGGGGTGGGGGAGATGTTGGAGGGGGCTCTGGGTGGAGGTCCAGCCTCTCAGAGCACAGCGTCCAGAGGCTACGCCCAGCCAGGGGCTCTGTGGGAAGAGGTAACAATTCTCATGGCTTCGCGCAACAAGGTTTTCTTCCTACTGAGCGCTCTGCCTGCCTGTTCTGTAGGCAGAGGTCATTTGCTCTCTGGGGTTACCTGGGGCTCCAGCTGCAGGCACCACCCTCTCATAACTGCCCTGTCTACAGCATGCCTTCCTTGGCAGGGCACCAGAGAGGCTGTCTGCTGCCCCAGCCCATTTCCTTGGCCAAAACAGTCACTTGGTCCTGCCTAACTGTAAGGGCCCAACGAGCATGTGGGCAGGTGAGGTGCCCGCTGCACCCCATCCCAGCGCATCTGATGGCAGTGGGGACTGAGGAGGTCTGGCAAGGGCTACCAGAGGCCGTAGGGCAGGACCAGGGACTGGGGGTGTGGGTGTCAAGGGTAGGGTCTATAAGAGGTCCCAAGCAGGCTGACCGGGGGCTTCAGGAAGAGCCACAGAGCCGATGGCTTAGAACTCTGACTGTGTCCAGTGCTGGTGGGACAAGCGCTCGGCTGGTGAGTGAGATTCAAAAGAGGCAGACCTCCAGAAAGCGTTCACTGCAGCACCATTCGTACTGGGCCTGACCTGGGGCCGGGCGGGCGACCAGCTCGGGAACCGGTTACATACCGAGCTCCGGAATGCTCTGAGGCGGCAGGAGCGTGGTGAAGAGCACAGGCTCTTGGTTCGAATGCCAGCCCTGCTGCTGACTTGTCACGTGACTGTGGGCAAGTTACATGATCTCTTTGTGACTCAGTTTCCTCATCTTTAAAATGGGGCTAATAATAGGAAGTGACACACTGGGGAAGGGGAGTGGGGAGACTCAGCAGTAGCTGGGGCAGAGGCCAGGTGGAATAAGGCTGTTTTCAAACTCCTGTCCTAACTTGCCATTGACCTCTTCCAGGCCAAGCTCTCCCACTGCCTGACCACAGTCTACAAGTCAGTTAACCTCCCTCCTGAGGTTCCAGGGCCCTGTGTTGATGGGCCTGCTGTGCCCTCAGCACCTGCTAAGTGAAGGGGCCAGTTTGGGGCAAAACAAAGGGCCCTTTATTCATCAAACACTCAACAGAGCCCTTCCCTTTACCAGGCTCTGTGCCTGGTGAGCAGGATCATGTATCAGTGAGCTATCGCTGCATAACAAGCCACCTCAAAACTTGTTAAAAATGACAAAATTTTTATTTGCTTACAAGTCTGTGGGTCAGCCCATTGGGCTGGGCTCAGCTATGTGGTTCTTCTGCTGGTCTCACCTGGAGTCATTCTAGGCACTGCACTGTCAGTATGTCACCTGGGGCTCGGTGGCCTGAGATGGCCTCACCGTCCAGTCTGGGTATTGGTGCCAGCTGTTGGCCAGACCTTTCCTCAAGGAAGTTAACCTGGCTTCTTTACCTGGTGGTCTGCGGGCAGGAAGAAAGAGCAGGCCCTGATGCACAAGTACATTCTAGGCCTCTGCATCCTGTTTGCTAATATCCCAGCGGCCAAAGCATGCTGCAGCCAAGCCTAGCTTCACGGTTAGAGCAGTCCATGCCGTCTCCCAGTGGGAGGATCTGCAAACTCACATTGCAAAGGAGCATGTGCGCACAGATGGGAGGGCTCATTGCTGGCAATCTGTCACTGATAAAAACATGAGCTGAATGGAACATGGCTCCATCCCCACGGGCCTCACGGCCTCACAGGGCCTCACTGTGTGCCAACCCAGTGACAACACAGGGCGATTATTGTTAGGTAGAAGGAAGCCCAGGAGGCCGCTGGTGAGAGAAGGGAACAAAGTCCATCCACTCCTTCCTTCTTTCATCTGCCCTTTGGTATTTACCACATGCTGGCTGTGTGCCAGGCACCATGCTAGGTGCTGGTGAATCGACGGACTTAGTGCCAGGTGCTCACAGAACTTACCTGCGTCGGCCCTGACCAGGCAGAGGCACGGCTGGGCGTCATGGGCAGAGGGACCAGAATGCACACACTTGTGTTACCTTGACAATGCCAGGTCCCGGTCGGTGGCCAGCCCTCAGGGTGTGGCCCCACGCCGGCCCGCAGGCTTCAGTGAGCCAGCCAGGAGTCTGCCTGCTGGTGCCCATGCAGCCCACTGCAGCCACATGTCTGTCAGTGGTAGACAAGGGATGCCCGTAATTTCAGGAGTGTGAACGGCCGAGGCAGGACACCCCACACCCCTGCCATGTCCCCTTTGGGTTTAAAGTTTCAAAGGGTGATGAGGCTGTTCTGACCGCTGTCCTTTCCTCTGACCTTTCCATAGAAAGTTCATATCAAGTGACCTTTCACCGACACTTTGTTATTTAACCATCTGTTTGCTTCAATGAGAGTGAACATATTTAGTACTTTTCCTTAGGATTCCAAATGGGTTGAAGAGAAGCAGCTGCTCATCAGAACAAACCAAGACTTGCTAGAAAAGGTATGTGGGTGTAAATACCCGGATGGCTGCCCCAGAGAACCACAGGGCCGGGGCCGACAGGGACCTCAGAGGCCCGCTCTGACCACGTGAGCCTCGCCCAGCGCCTCTCCTGGAAGGCCCCCTGCGTCCAGGCCGGCTCTCAGAGGGGGGACATTTTCCTCGTGTTGGGTCAGAGCCTGATTCCTGGGGCTCCCAGATGCTGGGCCTGGCTCTGTCCCGGGAGGTCAGGCCTGCAGAGCTGGGTCAGACTACTCTGTGGGCTTGGCCAGGCCGCCCGTCCCCTGGGGCACCTGCGGGCACGGCGAGGCAGCCTGAGCTCTTGACGGGGGGCTTCCCGGCTGCCTCTGCCAGGGCTCTGAGGCTCCAGAGCCCCTCTCTTCCCACGTGGCAGGCCTCAGGGCATGGCAGATGGGCGGGCTCTGAGGCCACCACAGTCTGTTCATGTACTGGAGGCCGTGGCACTGGCAGGATGCAGCCTGCCCTTCCTTTTCTGGTCCTGGAACTCTCCAGAGCATTCTGAAGCAGTAGGCATGGGGAGTGGATCTAATGCTATGGGACAAGAACCTGGCTTTACTTGTTATTATTTGTGTACAATTCAGCGATTTTTTTTTAAGTACACTTACGGAGGTGTACATCTATCACTATAGCATAATTCTAGAACATTCTCAGCTTCCCATAAAGATCCCTTGTGCCCATTTGTAGGCACTCCCTGTTTCCTGCCCCTCAGGCCCTGGCCGCCACCAGCCTACTTTCTGTCCCTTCCACTTTTTCTGGACCTTCCACCCTGGTGGACTCGGGCCTTGGTTGGGCCTTAGCGGCCTGGTCGTGCCGCCTCAGGGGGGGCCTCGGTCCAGTCCCAGCTCTGTCCCTGACCTGCTGTGGGCTGTTCCCTGCCTGTGTTTCTCCACTGCCCTTGGGGCACTGGGACAGGACCGTCACTGCCCTGTGTGCTGGGAGAGCCGTCAGGCCCTTGGCCCTGCTGGCTAAATCTGGGAGCCGCGGAGAAAACACTGCTTCCAAATGCTCTGCTGTGGGCGGTACCAGCTCAGTGGGGAAGCCCTCCTTGGCCGCCCTCCCAGCGGGGAGGACACGAAGGTTCCCATGACTTACATGTTGACCCGCCTCATCCTGGTCCCGCCGCAGCCGGTGGAGGCGGGCTGCTGCTCTGCTCCTTGGACGGAGGCGGAGGCACGGAGCAGCTAGGCAGCTGGCCCAGGGTCTCCCAGTGGGCTCGGGGCCCAGGCAGGCCACCTTCGCAGACTGACGGTGCTTCCGGGGAGCTGCCTGTAAGAGCCCTCTGGGAAGGTGAAAGAAATATGTGCCTTCGTGCAGCTGTCTGCTGGACTCTGTCTGGGGGTCTCGCCCCGGGAGGGCCCTACAGAACATGGAAAGAACACACACAGACTTTGGGATCAGAAGTGCCCGTATTATACTCTTGCTTCCCTCCTGTTTGGCCATAGGGAAGGGACTTAATAGCTCGGTGCCTCAGTCTCCCCGTCATTCATTTATTCAGCAAATACATGAGGACCCCCTACTCTGGGCCAGGCTCAGGGCTGCAGGGATAAAGCAGGAACCTCTGGCTGGGGCATTCCTACCCACCTTTGCAGAAAGGGCCTGCAGTGCCTCCTCATACACACGCTGCAGACCCTTCCCATCCCAGCCCTTCCCTGTTCCCTCTGGCCAACAACCAATGTGGTCTGTGATCAGGGGCCTCGTCTCTCAGGGCCCCCGGTGGGAGACAGTGGTTCTCCCGCCCATTAATCCCTGGATGTCTTTGCTCTAGATTTATAGGCTGGAAATGGAAGAGAACCAGCTGAAGAACGAAATGCAAGACGCCAAGGATCAGAACGAGCTGTTAGAATTCAGAGTGCTAGAACTCGAAGTAAGAGACTCTATCTGTTGTAAACTCTCAAATGGAACAGACATTCTCTTTGAGCCCAAACTGAAATTCATGTAAAGCTCCCAGATGTTTTCAAGCATGTGTAAAGGGATGTGGTGTAGTTGTTTCTTTCTTTCTTTTTTTTTTTTAAATCTGTATGTTTGGAGTAATTTCACTGCCTTAATATGTTCTGGAGAGAATGCTCACTGAAGTCCTTGGACATGTACCAGAGCTAAGAATATATTTATTGCCTACGGCTTGTTTTGCACTTAATAAAATAATTTGTTTTTGCAATATTTTGCCTTTTTTATTTGTGTTTCATTCCCATAAACTACTTCTTTCCTGCATGCATCGTCACCTGGTATGCATTCTACAAACCCGGAGAGAAGCCCTGTTGCAATTAATAACACACCTTTTCAAGTGACCTTGCATGCAGTGAATCTCACCTTTTGAAAAAGCAGGGTCTGACCTGGCCCCCAACTGACTCTATAATGTGTTTACTGCTAGTTTGACCCCCCCATTTTCTATTTGCCAAGGTAAACACAAGGTAAGTATTTGCGTAGGTGTTTAAGAAAGCTGTTACGTGGCTCCAGCTCTTTAATCCAGTAAGAACAGGCCTGCACATAGCAGCAGTATTGGTCTAAAAAATGACTAACTCAAACTGCAATTCAAAACGGCTACTTAGCACAGAGGGAGATTGAGTGCTGTTCACGGGCAGAAATCACGTTCTGAACCCTCACTAACTTCTCCAGCACACGAAGTTGGACCCAGTGTGAATACTGATGGCTTTCTTGCTTCTAGCTGAAATCTCGCCTTGGGTGTGTCACTGGATCGCCTTGCTACCATATTACTTCATAAGCCTTTTTTTTTGTTTTTTGTTTTGGTTTCCATTTAAAAATCATCTACATTTTAAACATCACCAAAGTTTGTGACTAGTGTCTCTAAGCACCTAGTGACACGGCTCTGCTCTTCCTCAGCTGAAACCCCTGCATGTGTGGGACCTCGGTAAAAGTGGGTGCCTTGGTGATGCTGGTGTGTCTGGTTTCTGTTTGCTCCTCCTGGCTTCAGTTAAAACTATTTGCACTAGAATTTAACCATCTTGTACTTTGTCATGTTGGCACGGACCATGGCCTGAATGTCTTGCCGAGTGTCTAATGATGATGGTGTGGCTTCCTGGCTGGTGACACTGTAAACCGTCTCTTCCTGGCTTCCACAGCTCTTGCGAGTGTGACCTGAGTAATTCGTTTAAGCAGCAGAGGCTGGAAGTGTCACGAGGTCCCTGTTAGAGCCTCTGCCGCCATTAGAAATTCTCTCTCCGGTCTTTGTTATATGTCTTTCTCATGAGATTTCCGTAAGTGTTGTTCAGTTGACTAGAATTTTCTTCGAGTATCTCCACCGTCCTCCAGAGCCATTAGAAATCCAATTTCTGACTTACATGCATGTAAAGGATGAATTTTCTCTTGTCGCCTTTTCTATGGAGACTCCATTTAAGTATCAAAGGTAGAAAGGCGTCTGTAGAACAGAACCACTGTGAAATTTTTCTTTTTGGCTAATAACAGAAATGAGGTTTTCTCTCTAAACTGTTTTCAATACAGGTTAGCCTGGTTGGGGTTCCTTGGATATTAATTGATGACCCTGCCGTTCCTCTCTCCCTTGTGCTCATCCCAGAGCATCTACCCAAGACGTGTCACCTAAATTAGTGCTCATCTTGGTTAACTTCTTAGTGGAAAGCTAAAGAACACCATTGGTTCTGAAGCTAGATTCTGCAGGACTGGGCTAAAGCAGGCTTACTTACCTTACTGTAATTTTAAGAAAATAAAATATACTTTGAAAAGGTCTCCTCTGCTGGCCCTCCCATCATGCTAATGCTAACCTGCCTATTACTCAATGTTTAAAGAAAGATTATATAAGAAACACATTAGAAACCACAGTACCATTCTGCTGTGGATTTTTTCCCTGTAAGTAATTTGGCTTCTCCTGTCCTTTTTAAAGACGTGTCATTTTACATATGATCAACAAATTCCTTTTCTGGGAAAATGCCTGCTTTTCCTTCCTTAGTGATTGACACGTGACTATCAATCTAAAGCAGGGACAGAATAATCATTGATGTGTTAGCTCAGTTAAAAAAATATTGTGAACAAAATCAGCAAATTATATTGGGAAAAAAAAGTGAAGTGAGGCTTTGTGTTTGGGCCCCACCACTCACTAGTGTGGGACCTCAGCACGGGCCTCTCTGAACCTCGGTCTCTTTGTCTACAATATGAAAGCAGTCATGTGTGCTCCGAGGGCTTGTGTGAGGGTTGACTGAGATAAGGACAAGCCCAGAGCACACTTAACAACACACCAGGGTACGTGCTAGCTTTGCTCTCTGCTGAGATCTCCTGCACTTGTTCTTAACCACGTGGTATGGTGATGGTGTGTCTTCCTGGCTGGTGACACTGTAAGCCATCTCTTCCTAGCAGACTGGGTAAGGAGCACACGTGTTAGCACAGATCGTGGTGCACTGGAGGGACAGCCACGTGCCCTTTTCTGGACGAGGAGACCCTAGTCTGAATGTGCACTGTAGTGACCCCTTGGCCAGCTGGAAGCCATTGATTGTTGCTGAGTAACATGGGAAAGTGGCAAGTGGTAAATAATCCAATAAAGTTCTGTTCTTAAACCAAATCTTTTCCCCAGGAGAGAGAGCGAAGGTCGCCAGCATTTAACCTCCAAATCAGCACCTTCCCTGAGAACAACAGCAGCGCTCTCCAGCTGTTCTGTCACCAGGAAGGAGTTAAGGTAGCGTGCTTGGGGTGCCTCCGCTGGACTGGCAGCCAAGGGCCTGCTTGGAGCCAGGCCCCACTGTGCGGGGGGATCGTGCTCTCGGGTCAGCCATGGAATTGATTTTAACAAGAGACCCGTGTCCTCCCCATGTTTCTAAAGTCCATAGTTGGTTCATTTTTTAGAGGGTCACCAAATGTCACTCTGTTGGTACCGTGTTAAAAGAGCCCCCATTTGTGATGTGGCCTTGGGCACAAACCCCACCTTGGCCACTTCCTGGCTCTGGCCTGCAAGCTCTCAGAGCCTCAGTCCCAGCCCCCTGCCTGTGAGATCTGAGCGGCTTTACCCACCCTGGGAAAGCAGGTGTGACCAGTAAATTAGTGAGAACTCAGCGCAGTGCCGATGGTGGCTGTGGTCACGCCAACAGCTGAATGTAGCCGTTTGTCTGCAGTCTTGCTAGGCCCCGGGGCGGCACAAAGGTGGTCCTTCCGGCCCACATGATTCCATGAGCCTTTCTAGAAAACAGCGTTTGTGCCCACATAGAACTCGGCCTCCTCTCCCTTGCTCCCCGATGGAACTGCTAAGATCCCACTGGCCCAGCTCACCGTGCCCCGAGGAAAGGAAGGGCATGCTGTCTTATCAAGGAGGCCATGGCTCTGGAGATTGGTGTGGACAGCCTTTGTAGCTCACACAAAAGTGAACATTGACAATCTCTTCCAGGATGTGAATATTTCTGAACTTATGAAGAAATTAGATATCCTTGGCGATAATGGGGTAACTATGAGCGATCGGTTTCTGGTCTTGTGTTCTTGTTTTGATGCGGGTGTACTCTGTGTGGCTTTTGTTTTGTTGTGTTTTAATTTCTTCCTAACTTAAGAGATCTGTTAAGTACAATGTAAAGCTTCTGTATGGCCATGTTCCCGTGTGGGTGGTCGGGTCCGCACTGGCCGGCAGTGGGCTGTGAAGTTAGGGCATCCTACACCTGTGAGTTCTGGTGGGTGGAGCATCAAACCAATGCCCAGAGGGAAAGGGGCTCCCTCAGGATCTCTGAAATCAGAATGTAAGAGCTTTGCCTTCTTAAAAGATTGGCTTGGATGAGGCCCTACTTCTAAAAGGCTTGGTGCCCCAGTGTGAAATGTCCCCAGCCAGAGGGCCAGTCCTCAGACATGACACATCGGCCTTTAAACACTGGCCCCTTTAGAAAGTGGGGCTGATATCTGGGGGCTCCTCCCCAGAGGAGCATCAGAGGTGTTTCGCGCTGTCTGCACGTGGTGTGGGGTCCAGTGTAAAATGCCCTTGCCCATTTTTGTGTTTTAGAATTTGAGAAATGAAGAACAGGTTGCAATAATCCAAGCTGGAACTGTGCTTGCCCTGTGCGAAAAGGTACAGCCCAGTGGCATTTCTGTCCATACACCTTGTCAGAGCTTCCCAGCACCATACAAGAAACTGTACATTGGTGTCTCGCTTTGTTCTGGAAGCATGCGCGTCGGTCTGTCTGCGTCTGCATGTGCACGCGCATGCCTGTTCATTTTCTGACTGAATGTCACACACGGTCTTTGTAGAAACTTAGAGACCGCAGAAGCAAATGAACAGCCCGTCGAGGAAACCACCTGCAACATTCCTTCCGGTGTTTTCGCTTGCCCATGTTTGAAACTTAGTTGAAATCATACTTGGCATCTAGTTTTTAATCCCTCTTCAGGAGCTGCTTCTACCATACGGTTTAGTGACCCCTGTGACTTCACTGTACAGTTGAACCATAACTTAATTATTTCTAAGCTGTAGCTATTGAGTGCGTTTCCACATTTTTTGTCCTATTTACCGTCATGCAACAGTGAACCTCTTTATACATAAGTTCTATCTACATTTTAAAACACTTCCACAGCACAGATTCTGGATGTGGAATCACTGAGCTGATTGGTAAGGACGTTTTTTAAAGCTCTGATATCATCAAAATAGTTCTCAGAAAGTGGTACCAGTTCCCCTCCTACTTCAGTGCTGCCACATTGCTGGTTTCGTGTTCAACATGGCGTTTCACCGCTAAGGAACTCTGACGGCATTCTTTTAATTTCCATTTATTCGAGTGCTGGTGATACTGAGTTTTTTATTGTATGTTATCTACTTTCTTCTCCATTGTGAATTGTAATTACATTTGTTTTGACCATTTTCCACTGGGTTTGTTTGTTATTCATTCATTCACATATTCATTCATTCATTCAATATGTATTTGTCATTAAGTATGGTTTTCTCTGTATGCTCTACATCTGAAAGATAATTTATTGCCATACTTGTTAAAAATATATTCATGGTTTATCGACCTTTTATATTTGTTTAGGATATCTTACGTGTAGACAACCCTTTGTGTAGTCCCACCTATAGATCTTTTCTTTCAAGGCACGTATGTTAAACTTTAAAATGCTAGTTCAGTAATGATGAGGTCTTAATGATCTTAATCAAGATTCCTTCCAGAACCTTTGGAAGGACATTTAAAATAGAGTTTTCTGTCTTGAGCTCCTGTCCATCTCCCAGTCATGTAAAGGGCACTAAGTGTTGGTAGCAGACTGTGGCAGAGCCTTGCCTGAGGCCATGCAGTGGGTAAGTCACCTCCCAAGTCACTCCCCTGGCTGAGTCTGCATCTTCAGGTGGTCAATGGGGATGATGACGGCTCACACGTGGCTGGCTGGTGGGCTCATCAGATGCAGGAAACCTGACAGTGTTAGGCACATGGTGTGCGGTCAGCAAACGTCCTTCTCACCAACAAACACAGACGTGACTGACTGTCCTCCTGCAGCAGGGTTCTGGGGAGTGTTACATAAAGTGCCAAGTAAACACCGATGACTCCATTCACTCAAACATTCACTAAGAGCCTCTGAGCGCCAGCTGCCCAGCAGGCCCTGGATGGCGTGACTGCATCAGACTTCCTACTTCCCTCCGGGTCTTCAGGCGCCCCCAGGCGGCCTCTCGGCCCACCACTGGCCCACATTAGGGAGCCCGGCATGTTGGCTTGTGTCCCCCTGAGCCACGGAGCGCCTGTGTGCCTTGCAGGGTCTGTGTGGGGACTCCAGACGTGGCGTTGTCTAAGTAGATCTAAGCATTGCTGCTGAGAACCTGGGCGACGCTGGGTTCCCAGAGGCGTCTGGTCAGTGTGGCTGGTGAATGGAAATCAGAGGATGCAGTGCCTTGGGGTGGGGATGGGGCAGCAGGCAGAGGGGGGTGTCCGGGAGGGTGGCAGTCTGTAGGATGTTCATGGCCTCACTGAGAACAGCCTTTTGCCAGGCGCCATGTTCGCCCTGCTGGGCCCTTGCTGATATGCCTCTTCTCCAACCCCAGCAAACAGTGGGTGTTCCAGACCCACAGCTGTGTATCCCCAGGGCTCGCGCCTCCTCTTAGCTTTTGTGCAATGTGTCCTTGTCCACCTGCCTGGCACACAGCTACTGACTGTGTTACCCTGCCCACCTTCACCAGCCCTGCCAGCTGCTGCCCATCTGTTGCTGACCACCAACCAGAACCCCACCAAGCTGGTTGGCCTGGCACCATGCTCTGCACCCTAAACGCTGAGGCCTGGGGCCAGGGGCTTCCTGGATGTGGGAAATTCAGTGCTGGAATGGACATTCCTGGGCACATAGGACCAGGTTGGTCGCTCTGGAGCTGACAGACATTGGAGAAAAGCTATGGCCTCAGTCAGCCCCCTGCCAACCAAAGCATCTCATGTTTTAAAGCTGCAGTTCAGTACTGGTACCCGAGCAGACAAGGTCAGTTGCAGTTTTCTATTTGGAGGCACAAAGCCGCTTTCATAGCATGTAAATGAAGAGCAGCTCAGGCTAATTAGGGATGGCACCTGATGCTCCCGGATGACCTTGCTGCCCACGGCCTCCCCCCCTGGGTGCCAGCCTTCCTCCCATCCCCACCTGGGGAAGCCCTGGTCCGCCTTGACGCTTCTGGCAAACAAGCCGTTCCAGCCCTGCCAGCTCCTGCCCCCAGCCAGCCGAGCCCAAAGCCGGGGCCGTGTCTTGCTCCCCCCGCACACCACACATGCTGATCAGAGAAGCGTGTATGTAGGACATAGGAGGGTTTGCAGGTCACGGGGCACGTCTCTTCTTTGTGAGTCTTCCTCAAGTTCAAAGCCAACTGAGAAATAGTTCAAAGGCAATCAGAAAGATGGAAGTTTAAAAAAAAAAAAATCTGTGTTCTCACTGGTAACAACAGTTCGGAGAATGAGGGTTAGCCTTGAGGCCACAGTGAAGCTTTCCGACAATCCGCCTGGAGCCGAGGCCTTGGGGCCCTTCTCTGGAGGGACAGTTGGGTCTTGGAGGAGAGAGGGCAGCTCTGGGCATCACAGCCCGGCTCCCCACAGAGAGTCCTCCGCTGCCCCCTGTCCGCTGGCTCACTTCCTGAAGGTCTGGGGGAAGGCGGGCACTCCTGCCGCCTCCTGAGGGTGCCACAGAGCCATGAGCGGCCAGGGCCTCACTCCTGGGCTGAGGCCCAGTAGATGCCTGGCCAGCGTCTTCAACATGGAATCTGTGACCTCACGTGCCCGGGGTGCTCACGGCCCGCACTTCCGTCCTCACGTTACTCTCTCTCCCAGTCACTAAAAAGGACTTGTCAAGTTTCTGCTTCACATACATTATATGTGATGAAAAAATTTTTTTAACAATAAGAAAAAACTGGACACCGTGTTCAACAAACATGTTCTAAGGGCAGCTTGTTATTATGATTCAGAACTGGATTTTGTCTTCCATTTTCACTGTATTCATTTTACGACCACTTGCACTGGGATATTAAAAATGAAATATTTTTCATTCCCTGTCAAAAGTGTGCTCACCTATTTCTAAGACGCTGCACACCCATCAGCGTCTCAGGAGAGGCCCCACTGCTACCTGCTTCTGCTGCGGCTCTGCGGGCCCCTCTCAGGGGCCAAGCTGACCGTGATGCTGGGAGCTTCTGAGGTCAGAGCTTTACCCAGTCTTGTCCCCTCTGTGGAGCTGGCACACACCCCTCCAATCTCCACACCCTCGTGTCTGCTTCCCTTCAGCAAATGTTTGCTAGGCACCTGCTTTGTGCCAGGCCCTGTGCCAAGTAAGGAAATTTAACAGAACATGTCAGTGTGGTCCCCACTTTTGGGGGCTTCTATGGGAAGAAGCAGACAACAGCGACCCATCAGGTGAGTGCTGTGGCCGGCATTCACACGTGGACGTGGGGATCCATGCAGGGCCCCTGGGCCACGGGCTCAGGAAGCAGGGCAGGCTTCCTGGAGGTGGTGGCTAACTTGGCCGAAAGGGTGGGTAGGTCTTAGCTTGGTAAAGGCCTGGGGCCGTGGCTGGGGATGGGAGAGCTAGTGAGAGCCTAGGCAGAGAGCAGCATATTCAGAGGCCCTGCAGTGAAGGAAGACTTGGCTTCTCAGCCAGCAGGCTCTTGGGGCAGTGGGATTTCCTTGAGGCTTGGAGCAGGAGCAGGAAAGCTCCTGAGTACAGGAGCCTGGAGGCTGAGAGGGGGCTGCGCTGGATCGAGGCGGTGGAGTGTGGAGGGTGGGCTTTGAAATGGGAGGGGAAGGACCCTCCGTGTGGGGTGTGATGGAGAAGCAGGAGCACGTGGCCCCTGGCTCTCTGATTTGGGGGAATGGGGCTCCTTCCTGACAGAGGGATGGGGAGGCTAGTGAGGGTCAGAGGGGAGATGAGTTGGGGGGTTGCGCATCTGGCTGGAGGGTGTAGGGGTGGCAGGAGCCTGAGGGGAGTGGGGGCCAAAGGGGCAGGCTGAGGGCAGGGCCCTGAGGGCACCAGGGTTCCAGAGGTAGGCGAGGGTGAGGAGCCACGGCTGGCAGGGAGGCAGGAGGTGGGGAGCTTGGGGCAGCTAAGGGCCAGGGCGCGGCGCACCGGGCAGGGGGTCATCTGCAGTGCTGGACATGCACGTTCATGCACGTTGTCAAACCTGATGCCCTCTGGTCTGTGGACACCCCCGCTGGCCTAGCCACCCTGTTGTGCGGACTGCCTGCTGGCTCTTCGGCTTCTTGTAAAGTCACAGCTATGTCCCCACAGCTGCCGCCACCTGCTCACTCAATCCCAGATCCCAGAAGAGGCAGAGGCCCGGTGACCCGTGCCCAGGCTCTCAGCCCTCACCGTCTGCGCTCCACGGGGCAGCAGGGGCTGGGTCCAAAGTCCCTGCTTCCCACTGGTGTGACCTTGGATCAGTGGCTTCACCACACCTCCCATGTCTTTGCCTGCAGAATGGGTGCTGCCTATGCCAGGGGGTGGACATGGGAGGGCCCAGGCGTGAAGCCACCGTCACAGCACTTGGCAGCACAGGCCTCAGTGACACCGCCCACCCAGCTGCACACACCCTGGTGCTGGCCGCACACTGAATCAGGCTCCCACCCCATGCACACCACCTCCTCACTTGCATACGGGCTGGCCTAGGCACCCCCCACACACCCCCATCCACATGCACACACATTCGTGCACATCTGTGACCAGGTTGATCCCTGAGCAAATGCCCGTCAAAGCCAAAACCTCTATACAGACTGAAATTCCAGTTGGAGGACCACCCTAGGATATGACGGGGACCCTGTCAGGGCTAGGGGAGTGTCTAGGAGACAATCCCCTGCACACTCGGTTTGGGGAAGGCCCCCAGCGGGAGATGGTTCTCATTGGCTGGCCCCTGTCCCTGCTGTTTTCCAGTGGCTGAAGCAAATAGAGGGAACCGAGGCAGCCCTGACGCAGAAGATGCTGGATCTTGAGAAGGAAAAGGTAAGACTTGGGCCCTGGAAGGGAGGAGGATGGAAGAGGCCCAGATAACTGGCCTCCTAGGAAGGCTTTGCTTCTATTGCTGTATGCGTTGATTTGCATGCATTTGTCAATTTCACATTTGTTCTGGGAAATTCTCATCCATTCACTTACTTTTTCACTCTCTCAGATATTCACTCAATACGTATTTTTGGAGCCTGTGCCATCCAGGTGTCATGCCAGGATTAGAGGCTCTGTCATGCCCAAGCGGGGTCCTTGCCCGGAGCAGCCAGCTCGCAGGCCTGTGGGCACTGTGCTCACGGGAACACAAGGCGGGCATGCTGGCGATGGGACACGCAGACAGGGCCCGGACCTTCACCCTGCCCCTTACGGCCGTGAGAGTTTGGGAGACCCATGGTTCTTAGTTTCCTCATCGATAAAAGGGCGTTCCGGTCTCTGCCTCGCCAGGCTGCAGAGATGAGACACTAGGCACACAGCCTTTCCCAAGCTATGAGCATGTCGGGGGCCATTTTACCCAGCCTGGGAATGTCAGAGAAGGTTTCCCGTGAGAGACGGGGTGTTCTCCAAGTAGAAATGAGAGGCGAGGAAGGAAGGACCGAAGGAACAGCATGAGGCCGGGAGCAGCGCATGGCCTAGAGAGAGCCCCGACCTGGAATCCCAAGGCCGGGTCCCAGTCTCACCTCTGTCACCAGTGAGCTGGGGCATCTAGGGCAAGACACTGGTCCTCTCTGGCCCTCTGTTTCCTCGTCTCTAAAATCAAGTGGCTGTAACAGACGAGCACTAACCCGGAACCCTCAAACGAGTACTAGAAAGACTTGCATTCTGGAGGGTTTGTGCCGTCCGGGCTTAGGAGCCGGGTTGGAGGGGGTGTCCCTTCACCGCAGACACCCAGGAGGAAGGAAGCCTGGATTGGCTGGGACAGGATCCCGGCTCCGGGGCCTGTGGAGCTCCTGCTAGGGGGTTCGAGCAGGGAGCAGGCAGGGCAGCCCACCACTGCCCTGCTCACCTGAGCACCTGGTAGTGCCCACCTGGGGGAGGCTGGCTCCGTCTGGGGGAGGGGAGCAGGTAAGCTCTGAGGAGCTGCCCTGGGACAGGCCCTCACGTTGGTCTTGACTGTGGTGCCTCTCTTTTCCAGGACCTGTTCAGCAGGCAGAAGGGTTACCTGGAGGAGGAGCTGGACTACAGGAAGCAAGCCCTCGACCAGGCTTACCTGGTAGGGCCGGAAGTGGGTTGGACACCTTGACTCTTAGACTCACCATTAGAGGCAGCTTTCCCTTCGCCTGACCCCGCGTTTTAGGGTCCTTGCCAGCTGCGTGGGTGAGATCAGAACGCCGTCGCCATGTTGCGACTGGAATGATTGTACAGAGAAACTGCCACTTTTTCCAAACCAATCATGATTTTCAAAAATAGCTTGATGGTTTCTTTAGACACACTTATTCAATTCCAGTATTCATTTGAGATGAATGAAAAGCAGCTTTTTCTTATGTGTATGTTTATACTTAAATATTTATTTATGCTTAAAGCCCCAAAGCAAGTTTTCTCGTAAAATAGGAAGAAGAGACAGCCACAAAGGAACGCAGAGGTAAAGCAGTGAGCAGAGGCAGGGTAATCATCAGAACAGAAGTGACTCGTTGTGAGGTCCTTGCAATATTGTGTATGGGTCACAAAATTCGTTCTGGGCTTCCTGGTGATCAATGTAAAATGGGATGATGTTCATGTTCACATGTCAGATGGCTGTGGGGACCCTCAAGGCCATGTCTTCTGGCACTGAGATACTGAGATCACGGGCGTTCCCAGAATGTCCCCACAGCAAAGAGAATTTAGAGTTCAGTGTCACTCCTTGCAAGAAGTGGCAGCGTAATTTACAAAATCTGGCGCGAATCTGCCCGGATCGTTTGCAATTAAAAATCACTTTACAAAATGTGTTTGTCCCTAAGAAATGCAGGGTCAGTAACTGAAGAGTAACTTTCACACCCTTGTTTCCATGAGCATCTCCAGGAAGACAGAGCAGGTAGCCTGAGCACGTGTAGACGGGGGTTCGGGGCGTGAAGGCTGGTCCACCTCACTGAGACCCTTGGTCCTTTGCGCTCTGGCTCTGAGGCTCGAATGCCGCAGGGCAGGAGCAGATGGTGTAGAAGTCAGAATGGATTGAGCTTCATCAGGACCTGGCATTTCCCTCCCGGGTCTTATTTCTGGGCTTACAGTGCTGTAACAGGTTTGGGCAATTTAAAAAAGAGAATGTACTCATCCTGCTCTCGCCCTTTCCCATTTCTGGTCACCCTTGATTCTGTCCAGACCCTGTCCCCCTGCAAACATCCTGCCCCGGCACTACACACCGTTTCTGTCCCTTAGCTCTGCCCTCCCTGAGCACTTCCCAGAGAGCCCTGAGGGACATGATTTCAGGAGATGCCATAGGCACCCCAAAGCAGGGTGGGCTGCCATAGAATAACAGGAGAATCCTAAAGGACTTCTTGGGTCCTTAATATGATGAAGGGTGGGCTAAGACCCCGGGAGGAACATAGCAGTTTGCCAAGTTCACTGGGTCATGGGGCCCTCTTTTCAAGGAACATCATGCAAGACTGCTGTTTCCCAGCACGCGTCGGCAGGCTTGGTGCCCATCCTCTGTTGTCTAAGTACCACCTGCAGCCAGGCCTTGGGGAACTGTCAGAGTCCTGGGCGTGCTAGCCCTGCCGCCATGTAGAAGCTACATTCATACCCAAAGAATGTTTCAAAGCCTCAAGGGGGACGTCAGGCACACGACCAGACTGGAGTTCTGATGCCACGCTAGACTGACTCTAACAGCCAGGAAAGTAAAATGTGCCAAGAGGATGGCAGTGCCGCGTGCCTGGGCAGGAGTCAGGATGGCAGGTGCCCCCTGTAGGTCTGGGTTCCTCTGGCATCACACTGAGTGGCAGCTGAGATGGGGCAGGTCCATGATGGGCTCTCCAGAATCGCCTGATGCAGGGTGGCTGGAGATACGGGTTTCCTAGAAGCTCGGCTGCAGAATGGAGCCGCTGAGGCCGCAGGAAGTGGGCAGCTCCCACTCCACACAGAGCCCAGGTGGGGCTCGGCCGTGCCAGTGGCCAGGCTTCCACCTGCTAATTCCCAGGGGCAGCGCTGGGGTCTGGAGGGGATGTGACCAGGCCTGTTGGCAGAACTGGCCCTGGCCTGGTGGGCCTGTGAGTCCTCTTGGGAGTTAGGATGGCTGTGTTGAAGCAAGCGAAGGCTGGAAGAGCAGGCTGCCGAGTGTACCCATGTTGCCGCCAGCCTCAAACCACCTCTTGCCTCTTCTTAACAGTTTCTTTCCAAATCGATGATTGGTCTACACCATCTTAGGAAGAGAAGTTGAGGTTCCTTAGTAAGGGATGTGAGTGGGGATTGAGGTAGGTGGGAAAGGAGGTGATTCTCTCCTTTATCCCTACACACTCCCCTACAGTAATGATGTTCAAGCATCTTGCTGTGTAGATGAAACCTCTTCCTCTAATAATGATGAAAACAGAGGCCCCCAGTTGGCAGCTGACCTCTCATTTGCTTTGCTAACAAAGGGTGTCTTACTCTTTTAGCAGAGATGGGACAATTAGAACATTGTCACTATTTGCTTTGGGTTAAAACTGCATTCCTGACTCCAGCTAAAAAACAAATGTGTGCAGTTGGAGTCATATTTTCCCACTGGCATCCATGATGAAAGGGACGTTTGTTCCGAAGGTGGGGGCAATAAATCTGGACCAAAGATTTAAAAACACAATCGAAGCAAACCTCTTTTGAATCACACATTTGAAGGGGTGGTTGTAATTACTTCGTCTTATTGCCCTTGTTCCCTCTTGTATGGAGTAAGGCATCTTGACTGAATAGCGTAAGACGCGTCTCCTCAGCCCCCCGCGGCTGCCGGCTGCTCTGCTGAGCCCCTGCATGCCTCCCCTCCCTGCCCAAGACCCCTTGACTCTGCCTGCCCCAAGGGCAGCTCCTGGCCGCTGCTGTCCACCCTCTGTGACCTTCCCCTGTCTGTGTGATTTGGGCCACCCAGAAAATCCAGGAGCTCGAGGCCACACTGTACAATGCGCTGCAGCAGGAGCCGGGGCGCAGGGCCAGCGAGGCGCTGAGCGAGGGCCAGCGGGAGGCCCTGCAGGCCGCCGTGGAGAAGGTGCGCAGGCAGATCCTGAGGCAGAGCCGGGAGTTCGACAGCCAGATCCTGCGGGAGCGCATGGAGCTGCTGCAGCAGGCCCAGCAGGTACGGGCGGGGGCCTGGCACGGCGCGTTCCCACCCACCCCCAGCCCCCATGGGCGCTCGGACATCTCAGACGGGCGTGTGGCTGTCCCAGGTGCATTCTATGGGGAGCTGGTGGGAAAGCGAGTTCCTGTGCAGCGAGGGCAGTCTTCTCATGGTGCCCTTGTAACAGGGCAGGTGTGCTTGGCAGCAAAGGGGAGGGAGGCACGGCGAACTCTTTCCCTAGCACACATTTAAACAACAGGGTCCCCAGCCTTGCTAAGCAGTCACCCAAACCAAGGCAAGTGGTCCTTTCGGCCATCTTCCTCTCGTATCTGTGTTCAGCTCCACAGTCCAGTTCTTAAACCAGGAGTCACCGCTGAACGGTTTGCTTTTTGGCTGTCAGTTTGTGATGCGGTTCATTTGAGGGTGGGACCCGGAAGTTGCATCAGTGGTTGACTCTGCAAACCTGAATGTATTCCAAGGTTTGGTGTCCCCTGTGCGTGTCATGTGCTGCTGGGGGTCCCAGGTGTCCCCAGCAATAATGAGTGCAAGGAGGGGGCAGCATGCCCTGGCACGTGTCAGACGCTCACTGTTTTAGACCCTTTATTTCAAGGTACCCCTGTGGGCTGGGGATTATGATGTCCATTTCCCTGATGAGAAAACTGAGGCTCGGGAAGGTTAATTTGTGTGCCTGAAGGTCACAAAGCCAGACGGGAGTCACACCAGCGAGAAGGGAGTGAGGCAACCATGGGGAGCGGCCTCACTGAAGGCAGAGAGTGTCAAGGAGGAGCAGGGAGAGATGAAGCCGCCGGAGTCTCCATCGGGACTGGGAAGCACGGGTCCCGGAGGATTGGAGGAGAGGGCATGGGGGGCACAGCCAGGCTGCATCAGGCTTCCGAGTGAAAGGAGACGAGGAAGGGGAGAGGGAGCAACCATCAGGGTATGAAGGACTCTCCACCCATGATTTGATTGGGCTGAAAGGTGGCCCTCTGCCCGAGCTCTCGCCTCCACCCCTGAGCTGCCCACTCTGTGCTCACGCCACCTGCTTCCCTGCTCCCGAGCAGCCCGGCTCCGATGCAGCACGTCTCCAGAGTGTGCACGTGTGCCCTGTGCAGGATGGAGGCAGAGGTCTTGTTACCGTGGGAGGTTCCTGTTTATGCTGGAGTGTCAAGGGGGCACAGCAGGCAGGAGACTGGCTGGAGACCAGGGCAGAGAAGGGAGAAGCACCAAGAGGGTCTGATGGCAGAGGGCTGGGCGAGACCCAGAGTGTGGCCTGGCAGGTAACGCGGAAGGCGCAGCCCCTTCTGGACAAACGCAGGGGGTTGGGGAAGGAGGACACAGCGGTGAAGCTGCGGGTCTGTACCCACTGGCAGGGCCAGCTGATGGTGCTCAGCTCCGCCCCGTGTCCTGAGGGAAGAAGAAGGGGCCCACGTTGCTCACACAGGGGCACATGGTGTGGTGGAGGGAGGGGGAAGGGAGGGCTTGGAATCCCTGCAGCCCAGGTGGGCGGGCATGTTGCTGGTGCAGGTCAGGCCCCTGAGGATGGAGACCCAGAATTTGCAGTGACAGTGAGCAGAGTGATGGGCGGCCTGGTCCGGAGCAGGACACTGCAGAGAGGAGAGGGGAGGAGGGCCTTACGGCCAGTTACCATCAAAGAGATCTTGGTGCAGGGATGCAGGCACGGGGCCTTTGCATTTGCAGTTGCTGTCACTGAACCATCTCTGTTAGGGTCATATCACTAGGGGAAGTCCCCGGAGGCACCCCCCAGATGGGTGGGGGGCCCAGACACACAACAGATCCTGACCACCTCGTGTGGCTGTGGCTCTTCTGTCTGCATGCATCAAGTGCTGAGGGAGTATGGGGGGGTCTCTTTCCTGGGGAGGCTGGAAGCCTCCTGCTGCTGGGGCCAGCTGAGCCAGGTTCTGAAGACAAAGAAGAAGATGCCCAGTGGCCGTCCAGCGGGGCGTAGCACTTTAGACAGCGGCTCTGGCCCTGGCTCACCTCCCTCCCTGGGTCCCTGCACATACTGTTCCCGCTGCTTGGAATTCTTCTCCCTCTGCTTCTGGCAAACTGCTGTGGGCCTCAGGCTGGGTCCCACACCTCCTCTGGGCTCCCCCAGCCCACAGCTGAATCCCTCACCCTCCTCACCTCTCAGTTCAAGTGTGACCTTTCCTGAGCACCCACATAAAATACCCCCACGACCTCCCTAACCTTGCTAAATTTTCTCCATGACATTTGTATTTACCCAGTACTTGCATAATGCTTTTGTCTGAATCCCCACTGAACTACAGACACCTGGAGGTCCTGGGCATCTGGAGCTATTTTTGCAGAGTGGGTGAATGTGTTCACAGTGGTGGTTCACCAAGTGGAGTCCCTGGACCAGCGGCCTCCACCTCACCCAGGAAGCTGCTGGAAATGCAGCTGCTCAAGCTCAGTCCTCAGACTTGCTGAGTCAGAAACTGCAGTGCAGGGGCCCAGCAATCTCTGTTCAGCAAGCCCTCCAGGTGACACTGACCCAAGTTTGAGAACAGAATGCCCGGAAGGCTTCGCCGGGACTGCTTCAGGGTCTGTGGAGGCCGTGTGCTTCTTTGGGCTGACCTTTCTGCCTGCCCTCCAGCCTGACAGCGTTCTCTCAGGGAGTGAGGTCTCCATCTATGCTCAGGCCTGGCAAGGCTGCAGACGGCTGGGCAGTTTTGTGGGAGACAAGCCCTTGAGGGGTGATGAAGTCCTAGGGGGCATACGGCAAACTGGAAAGGCCACACTTGCCAGATCCCCTGGTTTGACTGCTGTGCAGGACTGGCATGGATCGGAAAACCACTGAGGGCGGTGGGCACCCCAGTGGGCACTCGGCAGGTGCAGTGCCGGGTGGGTGAGCAATGGCCCAGTGAAATAAATCTTGGACAAGCACACCCTTTGGTGCCTCTTCCAATCCCTGAGCTTCATGAGCCTGCACAGGGGCCTCCATGTCTTGGTCCAGGTGGATGTTTACATTTCAAAGAGATCCTGTCTTTTTTTTTTTTTTTTTTGTAGATAATTATTTTTTATTGAAGGGTAGTTGACACACAGTATTACATTACATTAGTTTCAGGTGTACAACATAGTGATACAACATTTATATACATGACAATTCTAGGTAACAGCTTTCACCATACCAAGCTGTTATATCTTGACTATATTCCTTATGCTATACATTACATCCCGGTTACTTATTATTTTACCATTGGAAGTGTGTACTTTTTTTTGTGTGTGAGGGCATCTCTCATATTTATTGATCAAATGGTTGTTAACGACAATAAAATTCTGTGTAGGGGAGTCAATGCTCAATGCACAATCATTAATCCACCCCAAGCCTAATTTTTGTCAGTCTCCAATCTTCTGAGGCATAACAAACAAGTTCTTACATGGAGAACAAATTCTTACATAGTGAATAAGTTCTTACATGGTGAACAGTGCAAGGGCAGTCATCACAGAAACCTTCGGTTTTGCTCATGCATTATGAACTATAAACAGTCAGTTAAAATATGAATACTCATTTGATTTTTATACTTGATTTATATGTGGATACCACATTTCTCTCTTTATTATTATTATTTTTAATAAAATGCTGAAGTGGTAGGTAGATACAAAATAAAGGTAGAAAACATAGTTTAGTGTTGTAAGAGAGCACATGTAGATGATCAGGTGTGTGCCTGTAGACTATGTGTTAATCCAAGCTAGACCAGGGCAATAAAACATCCACGTATGCAGAAGATTTCTCTCAGAACGGGGGGGTGAGGTTCTAAGCCTCACCTCTGTTGATCCCCAATTTCTCACCTGATGACCCCCCTGCGACTGTGCCTGTCTTAGGTTGTTCCTCCCTTGAGGAATCTTACCCGTCTCTGGCTAACCAGTCATCTTCCGGGGCCATACAGGGAAATGTGAAGTTGGTAAGTGAGAGGGAAGCCTTATTGTTTGAAAAGGTTAGCTTTTTACTTCTTTGCATATTTATGCCCTGTAGCTTCTATGCCCAGCATTTGTCCTAAGGTATCTTTACCACTTGGAAGAATTATGATACTCGGTAAATTTGATATGAGGCACGAATTCTATTTAAGGGTTGTAATTAGGAAGGAAGAAGAAAAGCTATAGAAGTAGCAGGCGGAAGAAAACATGGGAAGATTGATTATTTCTTTGACATATCTTCTTGTAGAGTAACTTCAGCATGTATAGGTTTTAAGCTACTACTTAAATTGTGCACACACATTAACATAATAGGAGTATAGTTACATAACCAAAGCATACCTGTAATTACCAGCCATCTCCAGTGAAACCAAGAAAACCAGTTAGGCACCTTAGGCATTTGTGAAAACTTATCTATGATATGGTGGATATTGTCCAACTGAACTTGAACAGTCTGAGAGAAATCAGACAAATTAAAACAACCCATTCCTGGGGACTGTTCACATCCCTTATGTTCTTTTAACAGTAAATAGTCTGTAGTTGTAAGATTTTGGAGCGCTACAATTTGCACTTCTCCTAATTCTTGGTTGAGTTCCAACAGTATAGATCCGGTCAAATTTGTTGTTTTACTGTATGCACAGGCCAGCTTAGATATCTCCTTCCTCATTCCCATGGCAAGTCCAGGAACTGGTGGGATGAGTGCATCTACACCTGTGGCAGTGTGTGGATCTTTGTTGGGGTTTTTTTTTTTTGCTGATCATCTTCTGTCATGAGTCTTCCCGAGAGTGCTGATGTTGGAAGTTCTTTTCCATATCGTATCTTAGTTCATTTTCGGGGTAGCCCAATTAGGCTTTGATCCTCTGTATAAACAAAATAGACCCTTTGCCTACACTTTTATATGCCCTTTATACCCTTGTGTAGAACTCGTTGGAGGTTACTACACAGGAACTGCCCTTTTTTTTTTTTTTTTTTTGGTATCACTAATCTACACTTACAGGATGAATATTATGTTTATTAGGCTCTCCCCTATACCAGGTCCCCCCTATAAACCCCTTTATAGTCACTGTCCATCAGCATAGCAAAATGTTGTAGAATCACTACTTGCCTTCTCTGTGTTGTACAGCCCTCCCCTTTCTCCCACCCCCCTATGGATGCTAATCTTAATACCCCCCTACTTCTCCCCCCCCTTATCCCTCCCTACCCACCCATCCTCCCCAGTCCCTTTCCCTTTGGTAACTGTTAGTCCATTCTTGAGTTCTGTGATTCTGCTGCTGTTTTGTTCCTTCAGTTTTTCCTTTGTTCTTATATTCCACAGATAAGTGAAATCATTTGGTATTTCTCTTTCTCCGCTTGGCTTGTTTCACTGAGCAAAATACCCTCCAGCTCCATCCATGTTGCTGCAAATGGTAGGATTTGCCCTTTTCTTATGGCTGAGTAGTATTCCATTGTGTATATGTACCACATCTTCTTTATCCATTCATCTATCGATGGACATTTAGGTTGCTTCCAATTCTTGGCTATTGTAAATAGTGCTGCGATAAACATAGGGGTGCATTGGTCTTTCTCAAACTTGATTGCTGCATTCTTAGGGTAAATTCCTAGGAGTGCAATTCCTGGGTCAAATGGTAAGTCTTTTTTGAGCATTTTGATGTACCTCCATACTGCTTTCCACAGTGGTTGAACTAACTTACATTCCCACCAGCAGTGTAGGAGGGTTCCCCTTTCTCCACAGCCTCGCCAACATTTGTTGTTGTTTGTCTTTTGGATGGCAGCCATCCTTACTGGTGTGAGGTGATACCTCATTGTAGTTTTAATTTGCATTTCTCTGATAATTAGCGGTGTGGAGCATCTTTTCATGTGTCTGTTGGCCATCTGTATTTCTTTTTTGGAGAACCGTCTGTTCAGTTCCTCTGCCCATTTTTTAATTGGGTTATTTGTTTTTTGTTTGTTGAGGCGTGTGAGCTCTTTATATATTCGGGACGTCAAGCCTTTATCGGATGTGTCATTTTCAGATATATTCTCCCATACTGTAGGGTTCCTTTTTGTTCTATTGATGGTGTCTTTTGCTGTACAGAAGCTTTTCAGCTTAATATAGTCCCACTTACTCATTTTTGCTGTTGTTTTCCTTGCCCGGGGAGATATGTTCAAGAAGAGGTCACTCATGTTTATGTCTAAGAGGTTTTTGCCTATGTTTTCTTCTAAGAGTTTAGTGGTTTCATGACTTACATTCAGGTCTTTGATCCATTTTGAGTTTACTTTTGTATATGGGGTTAGACAATGGTCCAGTTTCATTCTCCTACATGTAGCTGTCCAGTTTTGTCAGCACCACCTGTTGAAGAGACTGTCATTTCGCCATTTTATGTCCATGGCTCCTTTATCAAATATTAATTGACCATATATGTCTGGGTTAATGTCTGGATTCTCTAGTCTGTTCCATTGGTCTGTGGCTCTGCTCTTGTGCCAGTACCAAATTGTCTTGATTACTATGGCTTTATAGTAGAGCTTGAAGTTGGGGAGTGAGATCCCCCCTACTTTATTCTTCTTTCTCAGGATTGCTTTGGCTCTTCGGGGTCTTTGGTGTTTCCATATGAATTTTTGAATTATTTGTTCCAGTTCATTGAAGAATGTTGCTGGTAGTTTCATAGGGATTGCATCAAATCTGTATATTGCTTTGGACAGGATGGCCATTTTGACGATATTAATTCTTCCTAGCCACGAGCATGGGATGAGTTTCCATCTGTTAGTGTCCCCTTTAATTTCTCTTAAGAGTGACTTGTAGTTTTCAGAGATCCTGTCTTAAGAGCGTGCTCTGCCTAATTCTATTTCAAGAGCAGGCAAATCGATCTTTGGGGATAGCGGTCAGGATGGAGTTGCCCTGGGCGTCCGAGGGCGCCTCCCAGGCACAGAGAGGCTGTCTCTCGTGACTTGGGTGCATGTAGAAAAGTGAGTCAAGCTGCCCACTGAGTATATAGATGCCTCATTGCTCATGTGCTACACCACGGTAGGAAATGAAAGGTAAAGTTCTGAATCTAGAAATGTTACTTGTCCTGATACATAACCTACTGTGTTTCAGAGAATCCGGGAACTGGAGGATAAGCTGGAGGCCCAGAAGCGCCACCTGAAAGAACTGGAGGAGAAGGTAGGTGGCCGGGTTAGGGCCGGTCACGGGCTTCTTTCCAGGAGGTGTTAGCACGAAACCTTCTCTCCCTCCTGCCAGCGTCCTGATGCCCCAAGACAAGGCTGCGCCCCCAGCCCTCCCTTCCCTGCCCCGATCCCCGTCACCCCGCCCCCCAGCACTAAGTAGCTCCTTCAAGCACTTCTCTAGGGAAGAAAAGTGCAGTTTGGGACCAACTATCTGTGGGGTGGCATGGGGGCATGTCTCCTTTTCCTCACAAAAGACCTTCTGCTGAAGCCCTCTGACACTACCTCACTAGGAAAAATGAAGCGACCCTTTTTTTGGAGTGATAAGTCAGGTCAGGCTGTGGTTAGGCTGGTGACACACACTTGCCACAGACATTGGTTATCTCCCATGGACTCATTTACGTTGAATGACTCCTGTATGCACCAAACTGAATAGCTGTGGGTTCTTGGAAGTCTCTTCCCTCCCAGAAGCAAGCCAGGCTGACCTGTCGCAGGTTGACACCAAGCCCCATCTGTCTTTCTATGGGTATTTCCATTTTAGGGGTGAGAAAACTGAGCCTGAGATAGAGTCAGACATTGTCCCTGACCCCACAGCTTGGAAGGGATAGCTGGGGTCTCCAGGGGCCTGCTGCCCACACCTTGACACAGACACGTGAGTCCTGCTCGGGACCCTGTGTGCACCATCTTTGTTGCGGCACTTACCACCTCCCGTATGTCTGCTTGGGGACAGGGACCAGCTTTTATTCATGCCTTCATCCAAGACAGTTCTGGCTAGAGAGCAGGGCAGCATCACATGTTTGTGGGCAAGTAACAGCCGAGTAGAGAGAAAAACAGTAAGCATTCTGTGCACAGAGGCGAGTCCCTGTGTGTGCAGCCATTGCGGGGAAGAGTGGGAAGGGGCATTTGGGGGCGTCAGGTGTCTGAGAGAGGAAGCCAGCCCATTCCACAAAGTAGGAACAAAGTCACAGGAGTCGCCCGAGGACAGATTTCAGGGCTATCTAAAACTAGGGTGACAGCCCCTGCCTGTCCTGGAGGGAATCAAAGACAGTGTGCCCGAAGGGACAGGCCAGCTCTTCAGATGCCACACCAGCGTCATGAGCCCGCCCGCAGGCAGGCTGAATCCACCGGGAGCCCAGTGCCTCTGGCCTGCACCCCCAGCAGTGTCCTCAGGGGGGCAGCCGAGAGTCGCGGCTGGAGGCCCCAGGGGCAGGGGTTTGGGGCGGGTGTTCCAGCCAGAGCCGTGGCGGCCCCCGCGGGAATTCCGGCCCCAGTGGATTCCTAAATCAGACGGGAGCGGCACACCCATGAGACGGCACTGGCTATGCCCTTGGTCCAGGAGAGAAATGCCTGAATCCTCTTTCTGGCTCTTTTTCACTCTTTTCTCAAAGAAAACGTGTGTGGATCGGTCTATCTGCTTTTGTCACAGAAGGGAGTTGCCGAGGCTGGCACACAGAGCAGACGGCCTCCTGTAGGGCCAGAAACACCCAGAGATGTGTGCACGCACGTCAGCACGCCCCCGCCACGGGCACGGCCGGCCTGTGCTGCTGGAAGAGCGACTCCAGCGCCATTGTCAGGGGGCTTTGTCCTTTCCAACCCCCTCCCTGCCGCACCCCGCTGGGTGGTCCGCGCAAGTCCTCCGCCCCCAAGCCCCCGGGCCTGTTTTCCCACGTGGGAAATGAAGAGCTGGGTGATTGCACAGGCCCCTTCTAGCCCTGACTTACGATGATTCTAAAATTTGAAAGTTGGCTGCTGTCCGTTTGGATTTTAATTTTTAAATTAAAAGTTATTACCTTGTTTTGGCTAAAAAAGAAAGAGAATTCTTTTTCAGAGTCTCAGATAATGTCAAAATCTACTTTCAAACTGACTTGTATAATTTTTCCTTCCTTTAAATCCCTCCCCCCTCCCCTTCCCCCAACTCTTGCGCTTGTTTTTCTTAAAGTAAACTAATCAAATGGTCCAGAAGATTTTTTCAACAGGGACTTCTCTTGGGAGAGCAGGTCCTGGCAGGGATGGTGCAGGGGGAGGGGGTTCTGTTTGTCTGCGGGCTGGACGGGGTAACCTGTGACCCCGAGTGGGGCCTCCGTGACCCTTGTGTGCACGGCGCTTGCTGGGGCAGCCACGACGATCAGAGGGGCCCCTCCTCTCCTTGTAAGGCGTCCCGCCCGCCAAGGTGCTGCAAGAAGGCCTCATCTCAGCACCAAGGAGCCCTGGTGCACGGTGTCAGCCCCTCCGTCTGAGTTAACGAGGTGTTTGGGGAGTGCACAGGGACACCCCGCCCTGGCCGTGGCATCCTGTAGACTGGGTTTCCCAGGTGCAACCCGCTCCTGAAGCCCGTTTACTCCCTGTTTCTCCTTCTGAACCCGGGGTTGTAGTTCTTGTAAAATGCTGTCCTTGTCCGTACTACATAATCTCACATGTTTTTTTTCCTTTCTTTTCTTTTCCCTCATTTTCTTTTGGTCTTATTTTATAGTTTCTATTCCTTTTTTTGTTTTTCTCACTAGCATTCATTCTGTGGCCTTGACGACTTCAGCGAGCCAAGAACTCGGGTTGGTATCCTTTCATTTTCATGGATAAAAGTGGTGATTTTCCAAAAAGGGGGCAGTCTTCCGACGCTAATGTGACATTCCCTGAGCGACAAGGGGCCATGCAGGGCGGCCTGGTGGCTGACTCCTCGGTTCTCTGGCTCACTGGGCCCAGAGGGTGGGGCAGCCTGGGGTCCCTGGGGAGTCCCACCCCTGGGAAGCAGGTCAGGAGAGCTCGCTGTGAAAGGGCAGTGGGGCCCTGGCTGCTTCCCACTGTATTTAATCTTGAAAAGGGCAAAGGTTCTGTCCATTTTGTCTTCAGCTTCCGGTGGTTTACATGGCCTGTAGGTCAGTAAAGCCTCTGTAGGGTCCTGACCATAGTGGGCTCCCGGGGTCAGAGGTCTGCAGGAGCAGGAAGCCGCAGTGCAAGTACAGGACCTGCATGAAAAATGCCCAGGAAGCCTGGGTAAAGAGCCCCCCACTCCGTGCTCCTCCTGGTCCCCTTGCCCTTGACCCCGAAGCCTGGCTTTGATGTCTGTGCCGTGCTCGGGGACCTTCCGGTGGAAGTCATAAGCATTTGGTCCTCCTCTGATCACTGGGCCCTGGGCGGCCCCAGGACCTGGCTCTCCCCCAGCTTCCTGTTTTGGCACCAAGTCCTTGCCCTTCTCTCTGCTCTGATTGCCCCCCTTGGGGCTTGGGGCCGATGGGTCTCCCAGGGCCTCTAAAGTCTAGACTTCTGGCCTTGAATCCAGCTGAGAGCACTGTGAGCTCTGGGGGTGCCTGCAGTGCTCCCTGGCTGCCTGGATCCCCCGGTCCTGGTCCTGATGTCATTGCCCTGAGCCGAGCCCTGTACGCACAGCCCTCGCCTGTATCTTCTGTGTCCCTGGGCCTCGGCCAGTGCCTGGCACAGGCTGGTGCTCGTTCAGGTTTGTGCAGTGAGTAGAGGAATGATTCCAGGACTCATCACATTGGGAGTGGAGCAGCCATCGGGGGTGGGGGGGCTGCCCGGAGGACAGGGACCCTGCCTAGCCTGTCTTCTCCTCCACTGGATTGCTGGGGAGGCCTCTCAGGGGGGCTGTGTAGTTCAGGACAGCAGTGGGGGTAGGGAGGCCGACGATCTAGGGGCTTTGTCCACCATTTTAACCCTTAGTTCTTGAGTCATTTCTAACTATTTTTTAATCTTACAGGATAGGAAAAGAGTTTATGGAATAAACTGAGTCCCTACAGCAACCCCAACCCCATTCAAACCAAGATTCAGCAGCAAAGCAAGCTATTCCAAGCCCAGAGACTGAAATCAGAATTCACGTGTACTTGGTGACAGCCTGAACGGGAGGCCTTGTGGACCTGTGGCTGGGCCCTGGCTCGGAGGGGCTGAAGGAGTTCCACAGGGACCATGGGGATTTTGTCAAGCTCGGGGCCACATCTGAGTCCCCACTGTGGCACCTTCGAGAGCCCAAGGGGCAGAGACCCGAACAGCAGGAAACTAAGTGCCATTACGGGAACCTGAGTCACCAGAGAGCCACCGCACTGTCTGGGGCCCGGCCGGAGTCCTTGGCCCTCCTCTGCCTGCCCTCCCGGGCCACGGTGGCACACCTGGCTGAACACAGACCCGTGTACTCGTGTCTCCAGAACTGTGCTCTGTGCATCTGGGATCTGTCGGCCAGAGTGACTTACAAATGTCCTTATGATCTGAACCCAAAGTCAAGCCCCAGCCAGCAAAGCCTTCCAGATCCACGTGCAGCTGGACTCAGCATCTGGCAGCCAGCAGGAGAGAGCAGGACGCTGACGCGGGGCTGGAGCCCTGCCCACTGCAGAGGAGACCCTGGGGGCCACAGATTTCTAAGGCGGAAGCCACAGGATCCATCCCTTTCACAGGCATGACGCGGTGCAAGTCCCAGAGCATGACTGTCCCTGGGGCCGTGCGGAAAGAGGACTGAGAGGCGGACACAGCCCTTACTAGACCATGCTTGGGCTGTCTTACATCTTGGTTGTGGTTTGCAGGAGGCTGTCCAGGAAGAAATGGTGGCCACTGAAGTGCCCTTGGAGCGCGCGCGGGAACAAGGCCCCTTTCAAAGCGTCTGAGACCAGGTCTGCTCTCTTACAGTCATGGACAAGGAAGGAGCCCTTCCTGATCTGGGGAGACTGGTCCCTGAGCCAAGCCTCCCAGGAGAGGGGGTGCGGCAGCCAGAGGGCAGGGCGCCAGTCGGTCAGACTCAAGCCCCGGAGGGAATCCTGGAGAAAGGAAGTTACTTTTGGATGTTTTTGCTGTTGTTATTCGTGGGTGGGCGGGAGGGGGGCATCCCCAGAAGAGGCACCTGCTCACATGACTGTCCTCTCCCAAACTTTTGGAAGGAGTCAGAATATATCAAGTGAAATAGATGATAGTGAATGTGAAAGAAGGGGTGACAGTGTCTATGTTGAAGAACCTGATGAGGGCGAGGATGGGGTGACCCCAAGGATGGGGAGAGTCCCTGCTCCATGTTTTTTGGGCTGCAAGAGCAGTCCCGTTATTTCTAGTGGGAAGAACCTTCAGAGAAAACTAAAATTACTGCAATTCGGGCCACTGAGGGATCCGTGGGGCAGGGAACCCAGAAGAGGGGCTGAAAATTCTTAGAAAGGCAAATCCCAGGATGAAGAAGGACATGATGATAAGCACAGAAGGGGCCCCCCAGCCAGATGGGGAGGGACGTTCAAACCAAACCAAAGGATTGGGGGGCTCTCAGCAAGTGCACACCAGGACAACTGAGAAGAGACCATTCTCTTGTGAAGCCTACACTCCAAGCACCTGCTACACTAGCCTCCATTGACTCACCAACACGTGGTGACCAAATGTGAACAGACTGAAGTTTTGCTTGAAAAAGCAGGCATCTGAGCACTCCAGGTGGGGGTGGGGGTGGGGGTGGGGAAGCAGGCAGTAGGCAAGAATGAAGGGCGCCTCTGCGCTCTCTGGGCCGAGGAGGCGCACGGAGCACTGCTTTGCTGAATTAACAGGCAGAAGCCCTGGCAGCGCACGTGTCTCCAAGGAGCTGCTCTGCCCGCACGGAGTGTCCATCCTCTCCCTGCTGCAGGAGCGTGCTGGAGGGTGGTCCTCATGCCCTCCTGTCCCTGTCCTGTCTGCTCAGCTCCCCCACCCAGGCAACAGGACAGGAATGGCACTGACTTTGAAGTCAGACCCACCCGGGTTCACTCCCAGCCTGGCTGCTTCCCTCCAGCAGAT
The DNA here is from genome assembly GCF_030020395.1 of Manis pentadactyla. NCBI lineage: Eukaryota > Metazoa > Chordata > Mammalia > Pholidota > Manidae > Manis > Manis pentadactyla. Next base: position 5,387,821 of record NC_080023.1, read on the forward strand.
GCTGGTCAAGTACTTGCTGCTCTGAGTCTTAATTTCCTCCTCTGTGGAGTGGGGGTGATGGCTCCCCTGCAACACCTCACAGAAGGCCTTCTTCACACACAACCAGACCTACAAGACTCCTGGGTGCCGGCAGGAGGCACAACAGGCAGCACCCGCTGCTCCCCAGTGGGCGTCCTCCTCAAAGGAGACCATACAGCCAACGCGGGACCGGGAGCCGTTCTCTTCGGCCCCCGTGGACACCGCGCAGGTGCAAGGGAACGACGAGGCAGGTATGAGAGCTGCCCCTGCTTAGGGACCCAGAGTCCCTCATAGGAGCACTTCTTAGGATAGTCCCAGGCATAGCTTTTAAGGTTCCTGTGAGGGACCGGCTTGGTTCCAAGCACCCTTGCACCGAGAGGGCCTCAGAGCTCGGGCAACCCACCGGGAGTGCACTTCTACTTCAGCCACAGCCCTCCGTGCCCGGGTGAGGTACACACCTCAGGATTGTGGCTGTTGCCTAGTAACACAGCTGGTGTTCTACGTGTGTGTGGTTTCTAGGGAAGCTGAGCTCTAAGGTCAGCAGAACACAATGTTAATTTCTCATGCAGAAGGGAAAAGGGCTGAGCCCACCCTTCCCCACCACCCTCCCACCGATCTACTGGGAGGATGAACAGAGAGCCTGGGCCACGTTCTCCTGCATAGGGACAGCCACACAGTGTGGCTTAAATGCATGACCACCCTGACCCCTCACTCCCCCGTGAGGGAAATGCAGAGGGTGGGGCTGTGCTGAGCTGATGCTTCTCAAGTTAGCTCAACCCAGAGGTCCCAGATTTTGTGACTGCACCCAGCACTGGGGGGCCTCGGAGAGGAGCGGTGGGTGCCTTCCCTGACCCTCGTAGGGGACTGTGGTTGCCTCAGAGAGTGGGACCCCGTGCCTTAGAACAAGCTTTAGTGCCTTTCTAAGTGAATTCACTACCTTTCCTTCCATGGGCCGCTCTTGCCCCCTTCCCTGGCCACCCTCCCACGCTGCAGGCTGGCGGCCTCACAGTCTGGTCTCCCTCCATGACCAGCTTATGACAGAATCTTGCCCGATGCCCCCCGTACAAACAATGGCATGTTTGTTTTTGTTTGTTTTCTCACATTTTACCAGAACCTGCTGGAAGCCTGCCAGATTGGGTGTGAGGTTTGGGGTGCTCTTCCTTGAGGTTGTCTAAGAACCCCTAGGGGCTTCCTTAGACCCAAACTATGCCCCAGATTCCATCTCTGTGGCAGGTGTGGCCGTGGCCCTCAGACTGCTGGGCTGGCCCCCTCTCCTTCCCTCCTCCATCTCTCTGGGGTTGCCATTCCGTATGAAGGGCAGACTCCAGTGCCCTGCTCTCAGCCAGGGTCTGTACCCCTCCTGTGACCACTCTCAGCCTTACGGAACCGCTCCTTGTAAGGTCCTGTCCTTACAGCTGCCCTAGGCTTGTCTGTTCCCCTCCCTACCCAGGTTTCCACCCCTGGGATGCCCGCAGGGGTTGATACCCCACAGACAGGCCACGTTCCTGTTTATCTCCCTAAGATGGAGAGGGCTCATTCCAACTGAACCTCAGGATCTCAGTAACTTACCAAAATGAGCCTCAGGAGAATTCCCTAGGCTGAGGCCTGGGGTGCAAGCACCTCTGTTTACCTGTCCTGGAGGAGGAGAGAGGATATGCCTTCCCTTGGGGCTGCTGTCCTGAGAAGTGGCTGGAATACCTGCTTCCTCCTCCTCACAGACAGGCCATTCAGGTGAGCACTGGGCTGCATGCAGCTGTCGGTCACTGCTGCTCCAGGATGCTCTTCAAGCTAATGTCCCTGGGTGGGGCCGTACCAGCCATAGGACCAGGCACTTGGGGGCTCATGACTCATACAGTGGCAGGGAGGGGACGGCTGTCCATCTTCTTTGCAAGGGGCAGAGTTAATTGCCTAAGATCTCTGCAAGCAGGTAGCAGACCTCACAGCCCAGATAGCTGGTCCGGAACCACACAACGGTGCCTCACCCATCGGCCCACAGCTAGCGTGCTGCATTTCTGCGTGCTCGGCACTGTGCAGAGCGCTTTGCATAGATCAACTCATTTATCCCTCCGCAGATGTTGAGTCAGGGACTATTTTTACCCACCCTTACCTGAGAAGTTAAATAATTTGTCCAGGATGCCACTGAGAAATGATAGAGGCTGGCTTAGAGCCCAGGCAGTCTGGCTGAGATCTGAGTGTCTCCGCTACACCCCCTGAGCCAGCAGGCGCCCTGCTGCCTCTGACCGCGCTGTGTCTGTGCGAGCCCCGGGCCACCCCTACACGTTGGCCACTACACATAGGCTTTCCGGAAGGACTGGAGTGGGTAAGATGAGATGACGCCCAGGGCATCGACAGTCCCCATGCCTTTTACCCGGCGAGTTCTGGGTCCTTGGTAAACATTTGATGTGCCCAGAGAGGAGGTGTAGAACTTCATTCACTGGAGTGAAGACTTGAGCTTTACTATTGAGAATTTATGACATTCTGATGGTCCTCCCTGGAAATCTTATTTCACCTCTTTGTACGCACAATATTAAGTGTTTAATTCCAAGTGACTCTTCTGTGACTTTCTTGCTTTGGGTGAGTTCTGGCATGCTGGCTTGTAAAGCGAGAGGCTTTCATTTATATTGTATGACGTGTGCAAATGAAACCCAAGGCCCCCGCTCATAAATAATCCACCTGTTTTTGCCCTCCTCAAAGGATGTTTTCCTGCACAATCTGAAGGCCCTGCAGCTGCCTCGAAATCTCCAGAAAGTCAGTGTATAAATTCACTTAATTTTATTAAGTCTTGACCCACGTGAACTATGTACGGGATGGAGCCAGCAGCTAAAGGACAGACTGAAAAACGTTTCAGCTATGTTGTCAGAGCCCCCAGCAGTGACGGGTTTGATACAATGAATGTTGATGTGAAGATTGACACGTCCTGGATATTCCAGGACATAGAAGATGGTGGTGAGGAGCACGGATGTCCTCCGGAAGAAGCAGCCCGAAGGCCCGGTGTGGATAGAGGGGCGCTCAGGAAGCAGCTGGACTCCTCAGAGCAGAAGCTGTTGCCAGCTGTGGGCAAATCCGTGATGTCGGCGTCCAGGCTGCAGAGCAGGTAACTATGCCATTTGGACCTCTTCTCTGTATACTCCCAGGGCGTCATCATCATGTTAGATGGTGTGTTGCATCGCTTCCGTGGCTGAGGAAGCTGGCTCACCTCCGGTCCGTCGCCTGCTCTCAGTCCCTTCTGTCCTTCCCGTCCTCCGCTCCATGTCTCAGGGGCTGAGCCTGCCAAGCAGTTTCCCAGGCTCCCTTGCGCACTGGCTTCCATCTGGGCCCAGCCAGTGGGAGGCACCAAAGGGAGGAGGAAGGGAGAAGCGAGGGTATTTCCCCCTCTCTTCTGCTCTGAGGCTCACCTCCAGCTGTGGCTGTCCTCAGTCACCCCGTCTGCCTCCTGTGGTCCTGCCCCTGCTGGGTGGCCTGGCCCCTGGAACCCACCACTTCCTCCCTGTGCGTCCCACCAGCCCTGGGGACAGAAGTGGCTCCAAGCAGTTGGGAATCTCTGGGGTGCCTGGCATTTGTCTGGCCTTTCACATCTTCTGTCTCCTTTGTAGCAGATTCTCTGAGTTTGTTTCTTGCTGCTAAACTCCCAGGGGTGGGCTCTGTTTTCCTGGGGGAATGAACATGGGCCAGAAGTTGGTCACTTGAGTTTAGATCTCTCTCAAAGATTCAAAGCCCATGCTCTTTCCAGGTCATTTTTTGATACCTAGGACAGCAGGAAGAGGTGGGGCCTTGCATGTTTGTAAGAGGAGAAACAGCGTGGAAATGAAGTATGGGTGTAGCTGGAATCGATTCTGATAGGCTCACCAATATTCCAGAAGCCAAGTGTCCTAAATCTATCTGGGACGTCACCATTTTCTTGTACTTTCCTTCACTTTAATAAAATCAAGTCATTAAATGTGTATTTACATGTGCTTTACTTTTTTTCCCTTTATGTGAAACTTTTCACATGAAGAAATTCACTTATCAGAAAAATTATTTTGTTACTCTATGTGATTGTCCATTCACTCATTCCCTCACTCATTCGTCACTCACTCACTCATTCCCTTTTCATTCACTCATTCATTCCTTCTCTCACTCATTCATTCATTCTACAACCCGCACTTACCCCCACCCACCAAGAGTCATGTACCAAGTACTATGAGTTGCTCAGGCCACTGTAACAAAGTCCCACAGCCTGGGGGCTTAAATAACAGAAATGCATTTTCTCCCAGTCCTGAAGGCCGGGAAGTCCAAGATCACAGTGTGGGCAGGGCTGGGTCCTTCTGAGGCCTCTCTCCTCGACTTTCAGATGTCTGTCTTCTCCCTGTGACTTCAGATGGTTGTCCCTCTCTGTGTGTCTATGCCCTAATCTCTTCTATAAGGACACCAGCTGTATCAGGGCCCACCCTCGTGACCTCGTTTTAACTTATTTTTTTGAAGACACTTTCTCCAAATACAGTCACATTCTAAGGTACTGGGGGTTAAGACTTCCACATATGAATTTGGGGGTCACAAATCTGCCCATAACATCATTCGTAGGGGTTGAGAGATGGGGAAGTTGGGGCCCCAGCCCTGGAGATGAGCGTGCAACCCACACATGGTCATGCACTCAAATCTTCCTCCAGAAAGGTTGGCAGTGAATGCCAGAAGGTCAGCAGGCTAGAGGAAGGTGGATGGGAAACCCTGCCAAAGGAGACTTCCCATGTGAGGGAGGGACGGGGCCCCGGGCACACCCTGAGCAGTGGAGAGGAGGGGGCCTCTGCTGCAGGGGCCTGGGAGAGGCCCACCTGGGCCTGCCCGTGGGGAAATGGGGGCTGTACCTTCTGTCCCCTGAGGGCAGGGTGCACCATCTTGCAGGAGCGGGGAGCAGGGAGGGGGGCTGGATCTGTGGCTGGGGTGGAGAAGAAAAAGACGTCAACACTCACCAAGAGCCCACCAGGTGCCGGCTCAGGGCTGGCCCTGCACGTGCTCCATCATCGCGCCCTCTAACCCAGTGACACACAGAGGCTATGACCAATCCCCTTTCCCACGTGGGAAACTGAGGCTAAGAGGATGAAATGCATTACCCAGAGTCACTGAGAACTGAGGCCAGGGTCTGAATATAGATTTCAGGCTGATTTCCCAATGGGTTTGGTCTAGCCAGGGAGGGTAAAGGTTGGTAGCATACATTGGACTTCAGTTAAAGGCTTAAAATTTCAAAATATTTATAAAAATAATGAACAGCATTGTGAGAAATTTGGGAAATTAAACGCACACCCATTTTCATGACACTTTCGTTGCAAATTCATTTCTAATCCAAATGCAACAGGATTACCAATAGCTGCACAGGCGTGGAGGGCTCGGTCCCTGATAGGCACAGTCACATGCTTGGCATGGATCAAGAGATTTAATCATTAAAACAAAACTAACAAGGAGGTAACAGTGGTATTTTCAATTTACAGGTGGGGAAATAAAGCTGCTGGGTAGTTAAGTAACTTCAGGGTCACGACCCAGCTACGTGGGGAGCTGGGACTCGAACCCAGGCAGCCTGCCCAGAATGGTGACTGCAGTCAGGAAGGACCACCTTATCCTGCTGCCCTGGAGGGGCAAGAGACTTTCACAGCACTCTTCGCAGCCCTGCAAATATTAATATTTTTTAACTCGTCATTAATCAGTGAAAAGTTGTGCTTCAGTGTCTATTTCCTGTTTGGGAGTGTGTTTGTTTCCTATGGCTGCTAAAAAAATCACAATGAACTGGGTGACTTAAAACAACACACATGCATAGTTTTGCCCTTCTGGAGGCAGAAGCCCTAAAGCCCGGTCACTGGGTGGGTCAGGGCGTCTGGAGGGCCAGGCTCTCCCCAGTGGCGGTAGTGGGTGGGGGGAATCCGTTTCCTTCCCTTTTCCAGCTTCTATAGCTGCATTCCTTGAATTCTTTGGCTCCTGGCCCCTTCCTTCAGCTTCAAAGCCAACAAACAGCACCTGCCTCCGTGGTCACATGGCCTTCACCTCTTGTAGCTAATCTCCCACCTCCCTCTTGTAAAGACACCTGAGATTGCAGGTAGGGCCCACCTGGATAATCCAGGTTCATTTCTCCATCCCAAGATCTTCAGCTTAATCACCCCTACAGTCCCTTTTGCATTTTAGGTGACACCCAAAGGTTGCAGGGATTAGAGGCTGGTTATAATTTAGGGGCTGTTATTCGGTCGGCCACAGTGAGGTCAGTCACTTTCTGCTTAAGGTATAAGAATAATAACAGAATTAAGTATTGTTTTATATTTAATGTTTCAGGCTGGACTCAAAAACTAAAAAGAGAGGCTTTTCTTGTCTCTTTCAGATATCACCACATTTTACACAGTCAGAAGGCACTCAGCCTGACTCTGATTAACCTGGGGCCACGCCTCAGGTTCGCTTTGGAAGGAGCTTGATTATAAACCACACAAGAGGGCACACTCCCTTCTGTCACTCCCGAGACGCTCCCCCAGGGCCTCAGAACTAGAGTAGAAGAGGGGGCTCTTGGCCTTATTATTCATACTAATGCATCATTTTATTTAATCTTCACAACAACCCTCTGAATAAGGGGCAATTATTTCTATTTTACATAGTGGTGAACAAGCTCAGTTAAGGCCCCACGGCTGGTACGTGGCAATCAGGAGGCAAAGACAGGTCCTCAGCCAGGGAGGCAGCGTTTGTCCTCGAGTAGCAGGTCGCCTGGCCTGGACTTGGGGAAAGGAGAAAAGGAGAGGGGCTACACAGAGCTTGTCCATGTAGGCTGTGAGCACACTTTTCATGTTTCCTGGTTTCCTATAAGAGAGGTAAGATTGGCCCATTAAGGGGATTTGAACTAGGAGAAGAGAGGCCAGACTGTGGTACCAGCAGCCCAGACTTTTCCCTCCAGGCTTCTTTCCATCCCCGCATGCGTTTCCTCTCTATGTAGCTGCAGTCTGTCTGGGTTCACATCCAGTCTGGGTACCACTTTGTGTGAGACCCAAGCTCCACCATCTCCCCAGGATAATTAAAAAGTCTTCAGGTCCCTAACTGTTAGACAGGTAGGCTGGTTCCAACTTTGCACTTTTCTAGGTACTACAAAGATGAATTCTTTTACTTGCAGAAACTTTTTTTTATTTTTCCTGAATTTCAATCCTTTCCTCAGAAGAGTTTCACAAGGGCATAGCTCAAATGGGGGGCAATGGAGCACAGGGTCAAAAGCATGAGTTTGGGAGTCAGATGGTGTGGACTCTAAAATGCTGTGTGACCATGGGCCAGTTGGCTGGCCTCTCTGATCCTCAGTTTCCTTGTGTGTGAAGTAGGGGTAAGGGAACTCATCACAGGCTGGTAACAAGAGGATTACTTGTGACAATGCAGATAAGCGCTTAGCCTACAGGGCTCAGGCTCAGTCCCCTTAGGTGGGACCAGCAGACCTTGGGGCACTGGTTTAGGGATAAGGACACCTTAAGAGTACTGATGTGGGTGCATTAGCACTCAAGAGATGTCTCTGAAGTATTTTAGATCATCTTGAAAAAATACATATGAATGTTTTACAAAATGCAATTTTGTCAGAATGTCAAATTGGCCAAGTGACAAAAAAAAAAAAGGTTGACCTCGATGTGTGTGAAAACCTTAGGCCGTGTTTACTACATCCTGAGTAAGTGCTCCCTGCCTCAATGCTGCAGAATTCAGGAGCTGGAGCTGTCTGAGAGGGACCTTCTCCAGAGGGTGGACCAGCTGAGCGCCCGCGTGGTCCAGGAAAGAAGCGCCTCTCTCCGGGCCCAGGAGAAGCTCCAAGCGCTGCAGGGGGAGCTTGTCAGCCAGGTACTGTTTTCCTTCTCTGCCCAGGTTCCAGCCCAGCAGGGTGACCCCATATATTTGGGCCAGCCCGGGAGAGCCAGCTGGGGGGTTAGAGGGATCCTAATTCCAACAGAGCAGGCAGGAGCTGTGGGGTCTGCGGCAAGGTCACGTGGCCTCTGTGGGCCTCAGCAGCCTCGTCTGTAAGATGGGATCCCCGTGCACTGTGCCAGTGCTTTGGGTGACCTGTCGGGGCTGGGCACCTGCTGGGAGCTCTTGTCAGAGATTCGTTCTGTGGCCTTAGTGCCTGACAACAGGAGCCGGCTCTGGCCTAACATGAGCTGATGGGTGATGCAGTGACCCTCCCTCAGGAGCCTTGTGCAGGTGGGGAGACAGGACACCAGTCACTCCACAGCTGGACGCTGGGTGCCATGAGGGAGGCACTGGCACAGCGTGTGTGTACGTGGGGGAAGCCGTAGAGAATGGAGACATCTGATTTGGGCCTTGTGGAAGGGCATGTGAAGCGTGGGTAACAGCATGGGCAAAGGCAGGGGCGGGTGGGCGAGCATACCCAGCCCAGAGCAGAGGGTGCGGGTGGGGAGAGGGCACTGGTGTTCCAGAGGGACCGAACCCCAGGGCCACAGTGTGGACCACATTCTGAAGGCAATGGGACAGATGCTGGAGGTCAAACCCTGACCCTGCCACTCATTAGTGAGAGCAAGTGACCTAGGGCAAGTGACTTAACCTCTCTGGGCCTCAGTTTCCTTATCTGTGAAGTGGGATGATAGAGCAGCCACACCATCGGGCCTTGTGTGGGTTGAGTTCGAATGTGTAAACCACTCACAGCAGTAGGCATTTAGACAACACGGGCCACTTTCATAATTATTAGCCTGTATTGAAATACTCCAGGGGAGAGATGATGAAGGCTGGAGGTAGGGCAAGTTTAGGAATCGGAGGGCAGCTGTGTGCGGCACCAATGATCCCCAGAAACACTGTTTCCGTGAATTGCTGCTTACAGTCCAGTGTAAAGAGTGTCGAGTTGCAGGTTGACTCCCACAGTGGGTGGTGAAATCAATTCCTTGAGTCACAACCAGCATTTAAAAAGCGGAATTGACTAGGAAACATGAATAGGCACCACATGTATGAAGGGGGGAGCTATTTCATGAAACTTCTGTCTCAGCTGTGTGTGTGTGCATGCGTGTAATGTGCATGGTGCTAAAATGTGTTTCTTATAGTGGGGGACAGTCGAACAAGTTCAAGAAACACTGGTTTAGCCAGTGAACTAGGGTGTGGAAAGATAAGGAGTTCAATTAAATTGAAATCAGTCTGAGATGTCAGGAAGACATGTCAGCGCCGTTTTTTCCCCCTTTATATTGAACTCTTCACATGCCAAAAGGCGACTTAATGCTCCTTGGCTGGCGCATCAGCAGCCTCAGAGGTCTCAGCACTAGATAAGGTGGTGGGGTGTGGGATTCCACCAAAAATGGACTCGCTCTGTGGGAATGAGTTTCATAAAAATTTTTTAGCCATTCCCTATATACATGTCAGATTTCCAAGGTGAGCCAGACACACAGACCTGCAATCATGAGATGTACACAGCATGATGGGGAGACAGAGGACGCGGGTGCCCAGCGGGGGAGGTGCTGTGGGGCTCAGAGGCACAGCAGGACCAGCACTTCTCAGTTGAATAAGCCCTTTTCCGCACACATCCCTGTACTACATTCTCATTGCCGTCTGTATGCTCCTGGGAGAGGCCTGTCATGAAACCCCACTTCCAGGTGAGGGGCAGAAGTTCAGGGTGGTAAGGGGGTTTGCTCAGGCTCCCTCAGCAACCACTTGGCCTAAATCTCTCGCTAGAGGCACCCGCATTTCACAGCACGTTTTGTCAGAGTGCGTGAATGAGTTGTCTCTGCCCTTTGCGCTTGATAGCTTCCACAGGGCAGGTTCACTCAATTGTTGTCAATATTCCCAGCAAGCATTTGCATACAAAGAGAGCTGATTTCTGTAGTGATCTGTTTTCATTCTGAAAGCTGACCGAGGCAGATCCGTCTAGGCAGCCCACCACCATGTGCTCAGCACCACTGATTACGGGATCCACACCGTCAGGCAGACCAGGGCAGTTTTCCTCCCAGGGAATGTGACCCCAGGTTCATCTACCCCATATCCCGCCAGATCAAGCTGTCAAGCCTGCCGAGCTGCTCCCGACGTGCCTGTGTCCTGTTTGCACTTGTGGTTTTGCTCTGGCTTCTGCAAGCTCCCCACGTGGAGAAGCAGCACAGGTACCAGCAGCTGAGAGAGAATTTAGCACAGAGGCAGTTGTACCTGTGCGCTTAAATTAATTCTGAAAATGAGCCAAGGACTCCCATTTCGCAGTGGCTGGGTCACCCCCGCCCAGCTCACATGGGTCGGGGGAAGGCAAGGTTTGAGAGCAGGGAGGGTGCGCTCCAGGCCACGAGTCAGTTACATGGAGGCTGGCCCCTGACTGCAGTGACTTTTAGGGTGATAAGTTGTGCAAGTCACATGAGTGTATGTCCTGAGGGGTCAGCAGTTCCTAGCTCCATTCACAGTACTGAGCAGCCACTATGACCTGGTGGTCCTGTCTCACCAGCCAGAAGCCGAGGCCAGCTGACCCTTGCTGGGCCGAGTATTAATCTTCAGGCGCCGGGAAATGGGGAGATCCGGGAGGTCCTGGGGTGAAAGTGGGGAGGCTCAGGGGGTCCAGGCGGACTTTGCAAACTGGCGCGGAGGTACTCAGTAGTGGAAGCCCTGGAGCAGCGCAACAGACGCGCCCCAGTTGACGCCTATCCTGCCCGCTGCGGTTTCCTTCCCAGGACTTGGGGAGCCCACAGGCGTGCAGGCCCCTGCTGTGGAGAGCTGAGCAAGACACTCGCCTCCACTGCAAAATCTAAGGGAACGTAAAAAAAAAAAAAACAGTAAGCAAGATAAATAATATTTTGAAGGAGTATTTCTATGCAAAAAAAATCCATGATGAACACAATACCGAAGTTTACACAACGACAGATCGATGCAAGCGGTCTGCCCCTGGGCTGGCTTCCTGACGCCCTCCTCCGCCGCCGACTTGCAGGTTCTGGAGAAGGAGCGCGCGGCCCGGCGGCAGCGAGGGCGGCTGCGGCATCTGCGGGAGCGGCTGCGGCGCAAGGACGCGGCGCTGGGGCGGCAGGCGGCTGCCCTGGAGCGCTGCCGGCGGACCCAGCGGCGCCAGCTGGGGCTGGTGCGCGAGCAGGAGCGCGGCCTGCGGGAGCAGGTGCAGCGGCTGGAGCTGGGCGTGCGGCGCCTCTGCCGCGCCGCGGGCCTCCTGCTGGCCGAGCTGGACGCCCCGGGCCCGGCCGGGCTCCCGGTCGTCGTCGACGAGGCCGCGGAGCTGCGCGCCCTGCAGGCGAGGGCTGAGCGCGGCGAGCGCGAGCGGGACGAGGCGGCGCGCCGCCTGCGGGAGCAGCGCGCCACGGAGCGCCGGCTCCGCGGGCAGCTGGAGGAGCTGCGCTGCCGCATCTATGAGCTGAAGTTGTCGGAGATCGGCCTGCAGGGCCGGTTGGAGGACCTCGTCCAGCAAAACAGGAACCTGCGGCAGGAGCTGGGAGCCCAGGCCCCCAGGGACAGAGCGCCCAGCATCGCCTCTGCTGGTCACTGTAGCCTGGTAAGTGGCCTCAAGCCAGGGCACGAGTGATTTATCGCTTTTTTTCTAAAGTTCTGGTACAGCCACTTGCTTAAGTCACTTACTTAATTACTCTTTCGGTGTCCAGTCTTCCTATTCACCTGCCTGTCCCATCCATCCATCCTTATTCCCATCCAGCCACCTACAACCGTCTGCCCCATGGTCCTACCCATGCACCCTCACCCACCCATTCTCTGCACCACGCCCTCACTCCCCACCTGCGCCCCTGCTCATCCACCCGCCCACCTACCCACCCTCACGCCCATTCACTTGCGCACCCAGCCATCCGCTTGTCCACCCGTGCTCCCTTCCCTCCTTCCCCACCATCTGCTTGTCCATCTCTCCAGGCAGCCAGTCAGCTTCTCTCTGTCCCTCACATGTGTTCCCTCCAGACCGTCCATCTATCCGACATTCCATGGGTTCCTGCCGTGTGCCCGGCCCTGTCTAGGGGAGCTCCTTGGTGTGCAGTGCATGGCACTGCCACGCACTGGGGCCGTTTCCCTGCTCCACGCGCTCCCTGCCGAAAGCAGTCAACCCCTTTTCCTCCTTCCCATCTCCAAAGGTGACGGCGGTTCCCTGCACAGCAGTTCCTCACATGGTCTTCATTTCTCCTTCCTTAGACTGTGAGCCCCTTGAGGGCAGGGCCCGGGTCTGACGGGTCTTTGCAGCCATGCCTGGCAGCAGCGCACAGGAGGCCCCCAGGACTGGGCAGTGGAAAGCACATGGGGTTGGGTCCCTTGCTGATTCTCCTGTTTACTAGCTGTGTGAGCCTGGGCACGTTTCTTAAGCTCTGGAAGCAAGGGCAGACTGGGTATTTATTTATTCACTTGACTGACAGAATAATAAAAATTTGCATTTAATATATTCCTGCCATGTGCTTGGCCCCCAATGGGGTCCTTTCAAAGCCGTTGTTCCATCTAATGCTCATGCACACCATGATGGGGAGGCTGAGGTTCAGGGAGGTGGTGCCCTGGCCTGCTGTCACACAGCTAGCAAGAGGCCGAACTGGAATTTGATCCAGATTTGATGGGCTTCCAAAGTACCCTGTTTTCCTGCACCAGGCTGCCTCCCCGGAAAGAGCGCGTTAACTCAGCTTCCCTCCAAAAGCTAGGCATCCCTGCTTCTCTCCCCTGGGTCAGTTGGCACTTAAGGGAAAATGAGAGCCACCTTACCCAAAGGGGACTGGTTATTCAAAAAAATCAAATTTGTCTTTGGATTCAGACAATCTATTTTAAATTAAATGGAACTTTAAACCATCTCCATTTTCTTTTCTTAAGATAGTGAAGTTTATCCTGCCAAGATCATTTTAGTGCTGAGTTTGTCTGTGGTTGTATTTTGTCTGTCTGTCTACTCTGTCATCTGCCTGTTGTTGCTCATCTGCTGCCGTGTTCTTTCTCCATTGTGTCCATCCGATAAAAGGAAAACAGTGAGTGTTTAATATTGGCAACATGTAATTTTGGAAAATAAATCATGTGTAGATGGAAATTGTCATTCAGAATTCTTTCTGTAATTTTCCTAAAAGTAAGATTGAAATTTCAGGCTGTGGCTTAAGACTTTATTCTCCCCATCTCTCAGTCTCTCCAGACACTGCGACTCATTCTTTCTTCTAAGGAAAAGCTGAATACCTAAACTCTAAGGGACTCCTGCTAATATTTTGGACGTTCTGTGTTCTCTCATGTAATCCCTAGAACAGCCTGTGAGCCAGGGGCTGTTATCCCACCGAGTAGCTGGGATAGCCAAGACCCGGGAGGTTAAGGGACTTGGCCACAGGCACCCAGCTACAAAGTACTGGGGCCAGCATGGGGACATGGGCCAGATCAGAGCTGGGACTGCAAGCTGCTGCCGTTGCCTGGAGACCCTGGGGCCAGAGTTTGTTCCTGAGCGTCTGGGGCCGTGTCGGTGGCTGGATTCAGGAGTTGGTGGGCCACCAGTTCGCAAGCCCCCCGTGACGCATCTGTGACCTCGGTGTTTCACACTTGCCGGTTATAGGTCCCAGTGCTCTGGGGACTGCATCTCACATGGGGCTCATGCTCTTGAGGTTTTGCTGGAGATGCTGTGCACTGTCAAAAGCCTCTTGAAAATTCCCTAAATTGCCCATCAGTCGTGGTCCCCAGCCAGCCCTCCTCTAACGTTGGGAGAAGCCAGCCCCTTGTCAGCAGAGGAAGTTGGGGCTGCTGTTTAGGAACCTGTGGAAGAGAAAAGTGGGTCCCTCAGCATCGGAGCCTCTCGCAGGGTCGGAGCCAGGGCGGGTGAGATGCTCATGCGTGAGAGGCAGGGGGGACCCCAAGCAGACGCCAGTGCGCCTCTGCCTCTTACCCACCGTGATGCCTCTGGGCAGGTTACTAGACCTTTCTGTGCCTCAGTGTTCCCAGGTGTGAAACGGAAATGATACTGAGACTGGCTTTCTAGTGTGATTATGAGGATGAAAAGGAAGGTACGGGGAAGGCTCTTAGTGCCACACCCCATACATCGTGAGTGACCTGTCACATCTGGCTTCTGTCCCCATCACCAGTGCCATCTGCCTGGGCTTGTGGTCGTCCGGTGGGATGTCGGGTGGGATCACCCACTCTGCCTACATCCTAGTTCCTCTCTCGCTTGGTCTTTTGCTTGTCCAGGGCTTCTCCTGGACTGGAGTAGGTTAAGTGTGACCGTGATTCATCACCATGATCTGTGGGGGCTGCCTGGGCTCAAAGGCTGGGAGTGCACAGGGCCTGTGGTCACCAGCTCCTCCGCTGCAGGGGCCCCCTGGAGAGGGCTGCCTCCAGTGTGGTTCTCCTGGTGAGCGTCGGAGAACCTGTGCTGGGAGGTAAGGGTCAGCCTGCAGGAGGGGTGAGGTGGGTGAGGCTCCCTCGCTGTCAGGAGACCCGGGGAGGGAAGGAGACTGGCCTTCATCCTTGGAACTGGGCCCTCTTATATTCATAACAAGTACATAAGACCTGCCACCAGGCTGATGTTCTGCCTGCTTCATAGACGGGGAAGTGGGGACCCAGGGTCATGCAGCTCAGGAGCGAGGGGGTTTAATCCCAACCCTTGCTGTTCCTTCATGTCCAGCCAGCCTCTGGGTTGGGAATTTCCCAGGCAGTTTCTGTTGCTCATGCCTCCGCGTGCAGACCCCTAGTGGTGGATTGGAATGGCCCTGCAGCTCCTGAACTTGGGCTGCTGGGCTTCTGAGACCACCTTGGGGCAGGAAGTGACACAGAAGGTAGGAGGGATGCAGAAATGACACAGAACACTGAGCAGCCAGGGCCTTGTCCAAGGGAGGCGAGCAGGAGGCCCCAGCCAGCCTGGAGGGCCTCAGGAGAGGCCACCCAAGAGACCATGTGCAATTGTGCCCTGCCAGGTGCACCCGCCTGGCTGGAGCTCAGGGGCAGGAAGGGCCGCGTCACCCTGATTGCTCCTGGAGGAACTGCTCCTGGGAGTGTCAGCAGCCCTAGGCGAACTGAGTGCCTTACAGCCACAGACATTTAGTCTTTCACGGTTCTCGAGGCCTGGAGGCCAGAACCCCAACGAGTCAGCAGGGTGTGCTCCCCCTGGAGGCCTCTTCCGGCCTCTAGGGCTGCAGGGGTGACCCGGCTCCTGGCCCCATCACCCCAGTCTCCGCCTCTGTCCTCACTCGGCCTCCTCCCTGTGTGCCTGTGTCACTTCTCAGGACAAGTTGTAGTGGATTAGGGCCCCCTGCCCCAGTATCAGCTCATCTTAACTTACATCTGCAAAAGGCCGCATTCACAGGTACAGGGGGGAACAGAGGTAGGACCTGAACATGACTTAGGGAGACAAATGTTATGTGGCAGGTGACAGCTCAGGCCTCCCCCCCACCTCCTTCAGGTGGTGTTCCCTCTTCTGGTCCTCCAGAGGTCCCCAGGCTTCCCTTCTCATGGCCCTGTGGGAGCACTGTCACCAGCCAGGACTGGGGTGGGGAGTGCACAGGGTGAGCTGCGGAGACAGCACTGGGGGGAGCCAGGGTGCCTCGGCCTGCTCCAGCCGTCACCCCTTAAGGACCCATGTGCAGGGTGGTCATCCTGGCAACAAGCACATGAAACCATTTCTGGACCCATGTCACCCCCTTGGGGTCGTGTGAATGCAAGCCCTTCCCCAAGAGCAGCCTGTGTGACTGTGCACTGCCTACCCTGCCTTACTTGTTCCTTTACTCCTGTCTTCCTTCCAACAAAAGCGGACCCTTTCAGGACAGCACTGCCCTCTTGATCTTTCGTCGCATCCTCTGCTCTGCACAGCACTTGGCACTGGAAAGAGCTTGGTAAACATTTACCAAGTGCTTCCCCGAGGAGGAGGGAGGGAGGTGCACCCTATTCTCAGTTACTGGAGCCCCGTGGCTGCGGGCAGGCCCCTGTGAGGCTGAGAATCAGAGGAGCTGCATTCCCGGCCAGTGGTTGACACTGTGAGCTCAGGATGGCTTTAGCGCCTGTGGATTCTGCTGGGCCCCAGGGTAGCAGAGCTTGCTGTCTACCAAGAGCCCTGTAAAGATGGAACGTAAGTCGGGTAACATTTCCAGCGTAAGCGTCATTGGGCGCTCACCCATCTGGCTTCTAGCAATCTGAAACGGAGCCCTGTGAGAACCCAGGCTGGGAGAGGTCCCGCGAGGAGAGAGCTTGCTTCTCTGTGTCCGCTTGATCGTGGCTTGTGTGTTTCTTGCATCACATGCTCTGACTTGCAGGGGAGGTAGGCTCTCATCCCACTTGCTGAAGATCCCTCCCAGGGGGACTCAGCCCTGCAGGGAGCAGCTTCCTGTTAAAGCCAGACAATAACAGTTCCCCCAGGGGGAGACACGTACAGCTCAGAGATTCTCCCACCTCGGGGGGCCAGTGCCTGGCTCTACTTCTTGGGACCCTGTAAGCTTTTTGAGTCGTTTCATATCTTTGTCTCCATTTCCTTATCGATCAAATGGGGACCTAGGCACTGAGTGAGTTTCCTGGGGCTGCTTGGCAAAGGACCACACATGAGGTGGGCCATGAGGGCAGGGTGGGGGGTGCACAGGTCGTCCCTCTGGGCATGTCTGCCTCTGTATCCAAACGGTCCCTTTTAGAAGGACACCAGCTCTACTGGATTGAGGCCTATCCTAGCTAGGTACGTCTGTGGAGACTGTATGTCCAAACCAGGTCACCTTCTGAGGTCCTGGAATCCAGAAGCTCAACTCCTGAAGTTTGGGGGAACACAATTCAGCCCATAACAAGACCCCCTCTGGATCAGCTGTTCTGAGGCCCCAGGATAGGGTAAAACTGTCAGGTCCAATTCCCTGACGGTGGGCGACACGGGCTACTTCAGCTCCGTATGCGGATGTGGACAGTCCCCAAGGTGTATGGCGGTGTCTTCGTGCACTTCCCCTTCCCCTGCCCTCTATCTGTTGTTGACGCGTTTAGTCCCTTACTGACCTTTAGAGGAAGGCACTCTTTTGTCCCCATTTTGCAGATGAGGAAGTGGAGATTCCGAGAGGTTCATAACCTGCCCACGGTCACATGGGTATTCAGTGTTGGGCCAGGATCTGTGCCCCATGGGCTGATCCCATAAGTGTGCTGCGAGCAGCACGCTTTGCTCCTCCTATAAATGCTGGTCAGTGGGTCAGTGATCAGTATTCCGTGGGTGCCCACTTGGTGCCTAACTCCATGAACCTGAGCTGCATCCAGGGGCAGGGAAGTGCATGAGAAACCCCTGCCTCATGGGGTGACAAGCACCTGCATAGAGGGGTGGGGACAGAGGATGGTGAGAGGAGGGGCCCAATAGCCTGTGGGTCACTGCTGGGGCCCTGGTGCTAGGAATGGGCCTGGACCCAGGGCCGTGGGGTGTGGCAGGGGCTGCCAGGCTCTGTGCTACTCTCAGAGCGCCTGACAGCTCTGTCTTGGGCCACCTTGAGAGGAGGACGTCCCCCTGAGAAGGCCCCTGGGAGGATGTGAAGTGCCAGCCGGTCACCAGCTCTCAGGCAGTGTAGCCGGAGATTTTAGAATTTAAATACTAGAACCTACTGATAAGCAAACTGCAAAGCCAGACGTGGCTCCTCAGGGTCTTGGTCTGGAGTTGTGTCAACCTCAGTGCCCGTGGCCGTGGCTGTGTACCTAGGAAATCATAGGCAGGGTTTTGAGAGCATCGCACATGTGTGTGATTTCCCAAAGTGACAGTGCATTTCTGAAGGGGCCGGGACCCAGGGAGGGAGGAGCCAGGGAACTGAGGCAACCCCCAGATCATCTCCCTTTACAAATTCCCTGACTCCCATCGCCTGTGAGCAAGTTCAAATTCCTGCCCCCAGTTTTGGAGGCCCCCGCTGCTCTGGGCTGGGATCCTTCTCCAGCCCCACTGCCCACTCCTTCCCCTGACCCTGTCCCAGCTTCACTGAGCTTCTGCAGGCTCCTCCTGAATATGCGGGGCTCTTCCTGCCTGCCTGCCTTCCATACATCTAGAAGCTTCTACTGCCCTTTCCCCTCAATGGCGGGGTAAACCTCCACTACTTTCTCTCAATTCAGTACTGCCCTCGAGGCTTCCCTGACCTTCTCCCTTAGCGACCTGACCCATGCCTGGAAGCTCTGACTCCTGCTGGGCTGGGCCTGGAGCCCATGCCCACAGCTGTGTGTTCCTCGTCACTACCAGCTGGTACTGATTCAGCCCCGCATACCAGCCCCTCGCCATGGGCTGTGAAATTGAAAACCTAACGAAGGCTGAGCCCTAGGGAAGTGTGCATCAGATAGAAAGTCATGAGAGACGTCAGGGCGCCCACCCAGAAGGGCCTGTTGGTTTTATCTGCTGGGCTCTGGGCGTCATGGTGTAAATTACGGTGAGAGTAATCACCGTGAGAAGATATTCTATTTACTTCATATTTACAAAGCACTTTCCCAGACAGGATCTCATCAATGCAGGGCAGTAGTCGGGCAGAGATCAGTGTCCTTGTTCCCAATCCCACAGCCCAGAGGACATGCCTTGCCAGGGATCTCAATGTTTACAGTTTCTAGAGCAAAGTCATTGGAGCCCAGGTCCCTGAAGACACGGACCATTCCAAGGACAAACCCCAACTGGGACGGCATTTGGGGAGGGGGATTCTGCTCAGGGTCCTGGGTGAAAGGAAATCTGAAAGGACTGTGATTTGTAAGATAAGTAAGGCATACCAGCGGATGCATGTGAATGTTCTTTAGCAAGTGGGCACTGGGCACCTGCCACGGCCCAGGCCCTGTGCCAGGCACTGGGCTGGACAGGTGACCCTGGTCTTTGAAAGCCCACAGGCAAGACAGACACAGGTGTGGACAGTGGTGATTCGGGCTGCAAATTGCTAAGGCAGGGGACAGCCTAGGGCTGAGACCAGGCCTAAAGGGTGACAGGAGGCTCACGCAGGGAGACGGAAAGTCACACTTGTAAAAATATCAGTGTCAGGCTGTCATCCTAGAGCTGAGATCTTGTTCCACATTGACAGCAGTATCAGGAATACTGGACGCTCTGCCAGCCTCCCTGCTCCACAGTGTGAGTAGAGCGACCCCCAGTGGCAGTTACAAGAATCTCTTCTTGTTCAGAGAGTTCCAGGCAGCTCACGGCTTGCATGTATGCAAAAGTATACATGACACATTTGTTTGTTACTCACTCCAGCAGCAAACAAGGGCTTTAGAACACAGTGCCAATAATGTCAAAAAATGAAACATAGGCAAAAGTCATGAATACACAAATAATATAAAAGGAATACAAATAGCCAGTGGTCTTACACAGAAAGGTCAGCCCTACTAGTTATAAGATAAATACCAATGTGCAAAACCTCAATATTCAATTTTATTCTGAATATTTGTCAAATATTAAAAGTACCTTGGCACTGCTGAGAGTTGGTAAAAATTGGAAACAGCCTAAATGTCCAATAAGAAGGAACTGATTTGGTAAATGAAGGCATTCTTCATGTCAGAGATAGTTGGACAAGTTAAATACCAAAGTGCAGAAGAACTTGGGGAGAAATAATCCTCTCATAATATCAAAGGATAAAAATGAATGAAGCAAAAATCGACATTTTATAGAAACACACTTTTGAAAGAATTTAAATGTCTATGTATAGAAAAAGCTTGGAAGGGTAAATTCTAATTTCATCACGTTTGTGCCTGGGTTTCACTGTATTCCTCACTTTCTTCTTTTGGCCTACCTTTCAGAATAATTACATGTTAAAGCTAAAGCCATGTAAAGTTACAGGCAAATGCTCCTGTGAATGTTGAAAAGAATGAGGATTGGCAAAAATGAGCAGAGAGGAGCAGGAAGGGAGAGAAAGCTCGGGTCAACTTGGAAGCTCTGGGCTGTAGTCCCGCTCTCCCACTGTGTGTGCTGTGTGATCTTAGACAAGTCACTCTCCCTCTCTGAGTACTGATTTCATCATTTGTGAAGGAAGCGGGGTGGAGGAGGGGAGGGTCACATCATCTTCTAAGATGTCCCCCACTGGATCTTACATCCTCGAGGCAGCAGTCTGTGTGTGTTTTATCTGTGGCTGTGTCCCCAGCTCCAGAGCAGGGCCTGCCACATAGTAGGTGCTCAAGAAGGATTTGTTGAACTGAAGTCAACTTGGGTATTGGAGCAAAATCCAAACAGAATAACAGTGCAACCATGGTGCCCTTTGACACGCCTTTCTCTGTCCCTTTCTCGTCCTTCCACCCCTCACCCCTGCCTGTCTCACTTCACTGAAGTTCTGTCTCCTCCTTTCTCCATCCTATCCCTTCTTTTTCCTTCTCATTTACTTTCTCTCTCTTTGGCTTTCTCTTTCTCCTTTATTCCCTCTTCTCCGCCTCATTCCAACAGTGGTTTTACAGTGCTGACAAAAATGTTAGTTCTGATCGAGTGGGAGGCAAACAAATAAAAACAAGAGGGAGCCCAGGGGCGGCGAGCAGGAGGCCCAGCGCGGGCCAGGCCGGGGGGACTTGGGGCGGAGCGGATGCCTGGGCCCTCGGCTCACTCATTCGGGCGGAGGCCCTGCCTCAGACCTGTTAAAAGCTTCTGGGTGATTCGCAGGTTGGCCTGGGTTGAGATGCCTGGTCTATGAGGAGAACTGGACGTGACACAGACCATCACGCGGATAACTGCAGGGTCAAAACTTGGAGGGGAGGTGCTGGTGCTTGAAGAGGGAATGGGTTTAATCTGGGGGAGGTCGGCCGGGGCCTCCTTAAGATCTGGCCTTTAAGCCCAGCCCAGCGGGGAGCAGGTTGGCAGGCAAGATGTGCGGGCAGCAGGCATCCCAGAGTCTTCCCAGGGGACAGACCAGCGGGGCAGGAGGAACAGCACATGCGGAGGTGTGGAGGCTGGGGAGAACCAGGGCGGGGAGGGGGCAGAGAGGCCACTCTGAGTGGAAGTCAGGGTTAGGAGGGTTGGCGGCACCCCGACAGCCCGTGGGCAGCGCTTGGTGCCTTATTTCAGCATTTGAACTGATCCTGTAGCCTGTGGGGAGCAGGGCGGGAGGGGTGACAGTAGGCCCAGCACTGATGCAGGGGTCAGCTGAGAGCAGAGCTGAGGACCTGGGGACAGGTGAGGAGGGTATGGGCATTTCCTGGTCATTTCCCCCTTACCTAGAGCAGCACCTGACACTCCGTGGGAGCCTGGGAAGTGTTTGCTGAGTAAATGCACTAGTAAATCTGAAACGCCTGCCTTCCTGCAGATCTGTCTGTCCATCCAACCATCAAACACATATTAAGCACCTAGTGTGTGCCAGGCTAAGGTGAGGGTGCAGACCGAGTGAAGGCAAATTTCCTTCCTGAAGGACCTCACGGTCTGGGGGAGGTGGGTGGGTGTGCACTCAGCAACCTTTAGAGCCTCGTACAAGTAGCCTGGGGGACAGAGGGAACCTGGGTGGGTGAGAGCTGGGCTTTGCTGCCAGCCCCGCCTCCATCACAGTGGCAGCAGTGAAGGTCTGCCTTTCAATAGGGCTCTGCAGGGAGGGAAGGCACCGGCTTGGGGGTGCTCCTCCAAGCACAGCTGGCTTGCCTTTTAGGGTGTGGCTGAGGGGAGGGAGCGCTGTCCAAAGACATCTGGCTGTTCGGGACTTGTTGACAGTTGAGGGACAGGACCACTTGGAGCCCCTGGGCAGGCACCCACCTCCGTTGGTGGGACACAGAGGGAGCTTCTGTGCAGGAAGCAGAGGGGCCTGGGAGCCTTCACGCCACTTTAGGGAGTAGGAAGCCCAGTAGCTCCTCGGAGAAGTGACTGCTGCTCCTCATTGTCTAGTGCATGGGAACAGTTTGCCTGCAGGACCCAGAGGGCCATTTGGCAAGGCCAAACCACGTGCCCCCTGCTCTCCTCACCCAGGGAGGGGACCCAACTCCCTCCTGGGGTCATTGGGAGGGACCTGGGAGGACCAGCTTGGAGGGAGCACCCCAGCCAGGGACACATAGCTCTCCTGACTTCTTGTGTTTTCTTCAAGGATGCCCTGAGCCGTGTTCAGGACAAACCGCTGCCCCAACCCAGTGACGAGGCACTGAATGCCTGTAGAAGCCGAGGCTGGCGGACCTGCCTCCTCTCCGATGGTGGCCCTGGGCCGAGGGGCTCAGCAGGTGTGTGGGACATGGGTGCCCGCATGGACACACACCAATGAGCTAGCATGCCTGCGACACCCCGATGATGCAGGGGGTGGTTGCTTCTGCTCTACAGGTGGGAAGGGAGGCTCAGAGAGGTCGTGTTGCTTGCTCGTGCCACACAGCTGGTAAAGGTGAGATCAGAGTCCGTGAGCCCACGAGAAGGTCCTTGACTTAGGCTCACTCTGCAGCCTTAGAAGGTGACACATGCCAGCATGGGGCAGCAGGTGTTCTCTAGGGGAGTTGCCTTTGCAGAAGACCATGTAATGACCAGGAGCGAGTCTATCCCAGTGACATCGCAGGTGTAGACAGGTTCAAGGTCTGGTAGCTACTGGGGATTAGAAGCCTCTTGTCTGAACTTGTCCCTAATGGGGACCAATGTCTCTTATCACACTGCTGGAAATGGCTTTGAGTGTCCCTGCTTCCAGAGCCACTGCACTCAGGGACCCCCAAAGCCACACCGTCCCCCTGGGTGTCTGTGGTTTACTTACAGTCCTTTGAGGCCAAAAGCAGTTCATGGGTGAGGGGGTCACCAAGAACCCGTGGTGCTGCTGGCTGGCAAGGCTGACGTCCCCTGTCCCATTTCTGAGGAGCAGAGCTGACAGTTCAAGCAAGGTCAAAGCTGTCCTAGAGAAGGAGGAGGGGCCTGGGTGGTGGGGAGGCCCCTTCGTCCTCGCGCTGACCGTGTGGGGGGTGGGGGCAGCGGTCACAACTCCATGCGGCCCTCCAGGTGCTGGGCTGAGGGGGTGTGGAGGGCGATGCCCCCTGTGTGGGCTCGGCGGTTGGTGGGGGCAGCTTCCAGGCCCAGTTCTCCTGCTCCTCAGCGGATGGTCATTTCCTGCCTCTGAGCCTTGGCCCCCTCACCCGGCGACAATGGTGATCACCGGGCGCCTGTGGGACTCCAAGGCCCTGGGTCGGAGAGAAGGGCCATCTTGTCCTGACAGCCTGTGGCTCAGCTGCAAGGGGCAGTCCCGAGGCCGCTCCCAGGAAGGCCTTCCTAACCCTGGGCCCTGTTGCTCCCCAGGCCAGCCCTCCGAGGGGCCCGGCACCCAGGGCTGTGCTGGGGCTGGACAGACCCCCTCTGTTTCACCGCCAGGTGAGGCCAGAGGCTTTCTGCATGCCCAGGGCACCAGCTGGGTCCAATCAGCCCTACTACGTGCACGTGCACTGTGGCCACCACACGGGATGTAGGAGAGCAGGGTAAAGAGGCTCTGGGTTTGAAAGACCATTATAGAAATAACAAGGGAAGACGGGAGGAGATGGGCTGGAATGCAGAGGCCTGGCGGGGAGTGGGCAGGAGGGGCACCCAACTGTGGGCCCGGGCCCGGCTGCCACGCAGCAGACTCGATCTCCTTGGCCCCTCTGACCACCTGTGTGACAGCGGCCTGACCCCTGTTCTGGAGAGGAGGCTGTGCTTTCCCAGAGCCACACAGCCCTGGAGACAGATCGGTAGCTGCTGTCTCTGCAGCACGTGTCCCCTAAGGGTCAGGAGCCTGGTTCCGACTCGCTCAGTGCCTTACTCAGCTTCTGCTCCCTGTCATGAAAGAACAGAGGTGTGCGTGGCCCAGTGTAAGGCCCGCTGGCCTTGATGTGGTTCTACGGCTCTAAACAGAGTGGGACTTGACTCGCTCCTGCATTCCTTCATGCCCAGCTCTGAGGCCTCGTGTTGGGTGCGTGCCACCTGCAGAGCAAGGAGAGAACTGAGGGCTGTCTCTGGGGCAGGGAGAGCCCGTGGGCAGCCGGACCCCCGTGGAGAGGCTGAGTTGGACAGGAAGACCTGCCTGGCGGAGAACAGCCAGTGGGGCCTGGGGTGGAGTGGGGCAGGGGTGGGCCATGGCCGTGTGGGAGCCCAAGGGCTCTCAGTGGGCCTGGGTGAAGCCAGCTCTCACCCCCAGGTCTCCTTTCCTTCCAGAAGGGCCAGGCTCCAGTCCAGCCTGGGTCTATTCTGCGAGCTGGGCCAGTCCCCGGCTCTGGATAAATGCACTGAACAAGTGAATATAGACATGTATTCACGAATATCTATGAAACACATCCGGTGTGCCAGGCACTGTTCTAGGCCCAGGGTCCCTGCCCTGGGGGAGCAGTGCTGTCCACTAGAGCCTTCTGTGAGGCGGGAGATGTTCTATCCCTGTGCATCCAGAGCGGCCGTGAACCACACATGGCTTCTGAGCTCTCGAAATGTGGCTGCTGAGGCTGCAGAGCTGAATGTTCACTTTTATTTAATTGTTTTACATTTGAAAAGCCCCTCGTGGCCTGTGGCCACTGAATTGACAGTGCAGGCTCTTCCCAGGGGCGTTAGACAACACCCGTAGCTACACAGGAAGATGGGAGGGAGAGGTGGTAGATGGACAGAGTGGTGGCCAGGCTCAGTAGTCCGTTTGGGGAAGGCATGTCTGCACTGAGATGTGAATGAAGCAGGAGAGGGGGCCCAGGAGAGGGGAGTTCTGGGCTGAGGGCAGAGCAGGTGCGGGGCCCTGGGTGGTAACAGGCCTGGCTGTTAGGGAAGCCTATGTGGCTGGGTGAGGATGTGCCGAGCATGTCAGGACCTGAGGTCAGAGAGTGGGGAGGGGAGGATGGAGGTTGGGGTCGCCTCACACGTCACCCTCCTTTCCCATCCCCAGCTTACAGCGGCTGTGCCCAGCACGAATGAGCAGACCCTTCTCCTCACCTGCCGCTGCCCCACAGGGCAGCACATGGGCAGCCCCCTCCTCCCCGCGGACGTGGCCTGGATTTTGGAGCAGAGGCCCGCAGCCGGCCTGGCCCCAGAGTCCTGTCTCCTGGTTCAGACATCAGCACTCCCTCCCTGGGGGCCGGCCTGGGACCCGGTTCCCCAGCGGCGGGTGCTGCAGCTCTGGGAGGCTTTCCCAGCAGACCTCCAGACCCAGCGGGTGCTGGATGCCCGGCCCCTGCCTGCTCGCGAAGCCGCAGGGCAGCTCTGCCAGCACCATCGCCGTGCAAGGCGCCACGAGGCCTCCCTCTGCCAGGAGTCCCCACAGATTCCAAGTCACCCACTTCCCAGGAGGCGGCCCGAGGATCTTAAAGACCCACGGAGGGAGGGCAGAGGGGCCCCAGGGCAGAGAACTGGGGAGAGGAGGCTGAGGAGGACTTGGGGCAGGGAGGGGGAAGCGCGCGGTGGCCAGCGCCCGCCAAGTGAGGACGGCCGAGAGAACCTGGGCTGGGAGGGCGGTGCTGGGGCTCCAGAGAGCCCTGCCTGCTGCCCTCGGCCCTTAGCGGAAGAGGAAGATTTGCCCCTGTCTCCCAGACTCCCCTTGTCACCCCAGGGGGCCAGCCCCACCAGCAGCCCGTGGGCTCCGAGCAGAGGACCTGACAGGTCTGAGCTCAAAATAGACAAATTTGCAAAGAAGGTGGAGGCTTGTTTCCAGCAACTGTCTGTCCTGAAGCCTGGGAGTGGCGGTCATCGACTGAAGGCTTCCACGCTGGCAGGAGAGAACGGGAGCTTTGCTTGGAAGTGGCACAGCTGCCAAGAGAACGCTTGTTCTCCACAGGCCTTGGCAAACCTGGGTTTGAATATTCATTTTGCTATGGAAGGAAAAGCCAAGGAGAGCGGCGAAGATGTCAGGCCACGAGAGACTGAGGCCCTGGGAACCCGGGATGTTCTTCCTGGGATGGTGCCTGGTTTGGACGATGTGAGTCCAGGCCCAGAGCGGCCCTCTGAGCTGGGTCAGAACTGGCTCTCCCAGCAGCCGAGAGCCCTTGAGAGACCGAGGAGAGAGTTTCATCAGCTCGTTTCTGAACTGAAGAAAGAGAGAAGCGAAGTCTTACCCAACGATGCCGAACTTCAGGGAGACCGAGAGAGGTGCCATGAAAAGCTGCGTGGCCTTGAAAAAGAGAGGGAGACAAATGTGAAAAAAATATCTGTGCTTGAACAGGATAACTGTGTCCTGGTGGGAGACATCGCTCACATAAAAGGGGAACTGGACCAATATTTGGAGGTCATGTCTGACCTTGAAGACTGCAATAGGAAAAGTTACAGCACAATTTCTGAGCTCGAAGAGGAAAATGAAAAACTGAAGGGGCGTCTAGGCCAGGTCCAGAAAGCCACGTCTGAGAGCGTTAGGCAGTCCAGAGGCATGGTGAAGCATGTCACGCTGGAGAACTGGGAGCTCCAGGGGCTGATTTCAGAGCCTGGGGTCAGTTACAAAGAGCTGATAAAGGATGTAGTGCTGGGCATAGGAGACATGACCCAGGCCTTAAGTGGGGAGAATGAACACCTTCTCCACAGAATCCGGGTCCTGGAGGAGACAGTGGCATTGGGGATGAGTGGGGACAAGGGACTTCTGGTGAGAGCAAAGGAGGGCCTCCAGGGAGAGAGCAAGGTGGAGGGGGAGCAGGGTGAACTCTGTCGAAAGGGGGGTGCAGGTGACTCAGCTTTCAGGGCAACTGGCTGCAAGAGACCACGGGCCGCCCTTGGAGGACAAATCTGGGCTGGCCAGAGGGTTTGCGGGGGGGGGGGTCTTCCTTGGGCATGGAGAATTCCAGGTGCCATGGCCCTCCTACTTGTCCATCAGTGGTCTGGGGAAATGCTGACGCACCAGGCACCCTGAAAGGAAACATCAGTGGAATGGGAGTAAAAGAAGCACGTTTGGAAAAAGCAGAGAAAAGCCCATGGAGTTCTGCAGACTGCAGGCGAGCTCTGAGGTCCCCGAGCAGTGGCCCCCAGGTAGGTTCTCTGCATGCTGCTTAGTCATCACACTGCTCACTTCTAGAGTGCTGGCCACCTGGGTAATCTCCAGCAGCTCTGGGAGGGAGGTGCCGTCATCATCCCCGTCCTTTACCAGATGAGAAACTGCAAGCTCAGAGAGGTTAAGTGACTTGCCCAAAGTCACACAGCAGGGAGGAGTGGAGCTGGGACTCTCACTGGGATGGTCTGGCTCCAAGAGTCTCCATGCTTACCTGGGACATAAGGCATAAGCCCACCCCTGTATTTATGCTATTCAGCTGGTGTCCAGTGGAACTTGGAGGGGGTGTTTACACTTTAAGAAAAGAGCTTCTATTTTCAGATATAGAGGAGTTTTTCAAGTAGTCCAAGTCCTAATTCTGCACATCGGGCCTTTAATTTTTTTTTATTATAAGGTATAACTGACATGTAGCATTTGCAGGGTGTAAAGTGTGCTGATTTGATACATTATGTCTTACAATATGATCACCACCACAGCTTTAGCTAACCCCTCTGTCACTCTGCGCTTTGGGTCTTGCATCGTTGGGAAGAGTCGTGGGCTTCAGAACTCCATCAGAGTTCAAACCAGCTCTGTGCCTACTCCGTCTGCGACTCCGAGCCAAGATGCAGACTTCCCTGAGTCACGGTCCTCCTCTGTGGACAATACGTGGCTTCCTGGACTCCTAGGCTCAAGTGCTCATGATGTTCTTACATCACGATAGTCTTGACTGTCTTAGGGTTAGTGTTGAGCCCTTTGTACGCCCTCATTCCCTTCCTCAACAATTTTATCAGTCATTTAAAGGATCATCTTGGGGATTCGTGGATTTCTTTATTGTATGTGTGTACTTCATTTCACAGGATTCTGCTTATATCTACATTATTTCCTTTCTTCCACTTTTGGTTTAATTAGCCGCTCTTTTTCCCGCTTCTTGTGTTAAAGAGCCTGGATCATTGATTTTTCAACTGTTCTTTTGTGAGCTATGCATTTAAATCTATGCCTTTCTCTGCAAGCACTATTTTAGCTGCATCCCACACATTTTCATATGCTGTACTTTTTATGTCTGTTTAGTTCAAAGTAGTTTCTGATTTCTACTATGACTTCTGAAGAGTTATTTAGAAGTATGTTGCTGAATTTCCAAGCATCTGCAGGATTTTGTTGGTTATATTTTTGTTATTGATTTCTAGTTTTACTTCACTGTTGTTAGAAAACATACACTATATTATTTTAATCTTTTAAAATTTAAGATGTTTTATGGGCCGTGTTTTATGGTCTATTTTGGTAAATATCCTATGTGCCCTTGTAAAGAATGAATATTTTACAGTTGTTGAGTATTAATTAGACCAAGTTTATGTGCTGTTCTCATAAACTTTCTGTATCCTTATTGACATGTTGTCTATTTTGTCATCCACCCTGATGCTTTTTGAAATCTCCAACTTTGAGTGCACATCTGTGTATTTCTTCTTTTAGTTACATTGGTTTTATTCATATATGTTGAAATTATTGATGATACATGCAGATTTAAGATCATGCATTCCTGCTGACGTGACTCTTGTATCATGACAAAATGTCTCTCATTATGTGTCATGTTTCTTGCCCTGAAGTTAAGTTTATTTGCCACTGATGTGGCCACATCCATTTTTTTCATTAGTATTTTCATGGTATACAACATATTTTATACCATCCATCTTTTTGCTGTTAAGCCTGTATCTTTATATTTAAAGAGGGTCTTAGAAACGGTATATACAGGTGACCCTCGAGCAACAAGGGTTTGAACTGCGCAGGCCCACCTAGGTGCACCTATGTGCAAGTGTACTTCAGTTTTGTCTTTATTCCTGGGGCTTGGTTGTACTCCCGCAGTGTGGTGCTTGCTCCTCGGCCCAGCCTTCAGTGGGCATCAGCAGGGTTCCCGGGGCATTCAGCAAGGACGCTCCATTTTGGCTCAGCCACAACTCCGCCATCTTTGCAGCAGCGTATGACCTCTGAAATCTTCAGCCACAGCCTCCTAGGTGCTCTCATCTGCTAGGCCTCAGAGTCATGCATCATGTTACCCAGCTTGCAATTCAGCCAAGCCCCCATGGGCTGTTCCTAGGATTGACCTGTTACTTGTCCCAAACACCACAGCTATCCTAACATCTCTGAACTTGTCTGTGATTCCTCCACCTAGTAGGACCACTGTCTTCAGCTTAGACACTACTCCTAAATTATGGTTTGGAAAATGTTCCAGAGAGAAATCCAGGGAGAATGCAGAGCTCACCTTAGTGGGTACCTTTTTTCTCAAGGGTTGTAGTTCTGCATCGGCTGCCATTCCTTGCCTTCAAAGAAATGTTTTTATGTATTTCCCCCATATTTTATAGTTGTCCGATCCCAGCTAGTCAGGAGATGGTGAATATTGAGGCTAAGGGTTTCAAGGTCTGAAAAGATCAGTGGATGAAGAACATTCCAACAGAAGGAGAAGCAAACGACTGGGCTCTGAGGCAGGAATGAGCCTGGCTTGTTGAAAAATCAGAAAGAATTTTTGGATCCCATTGGACAAGGCTGGAGCATGGCATGAGATGAGGTTGGAGAAGTTGTCATGGGACGGACCTCAGAAGGACTTGCAGGCCTGGTTATGACCGTTTCTAAACGTGGCTGTGGGGGGCAGCCATTGGAGGGTTTTAAGCAGGAGAAGAACATGATTCAGTTTCTGCTGTAAAAAGATCATTGTCTGCTGTGGGGAGAGGGTGCAGGTGGGCACAAGGGGACAGTCAAGATGATATTGCAGTTGTATCACCAAAGGACAGGATTCCAGACAAATCTAGAGTTGGCATCAATGAGAGGAGTTGATGGATAGGAGGCAGAGAGTGAAGAAAACTTTTCCTTTCCATCGTCCTAAATTATGTTCCTATTTGGCTTAAAACCCTCTGTGTCTTGTTGACTGCGCTGGTATGAAATCCGCATTCCTTTTGTTGAGTCATAATCCAGCCCGGGGAACTTGAGCTCTTGCTGTGTAGGTCTCCACCCTCTGCACTCCTACATCCTTGATCTGTCCTCCCCAGCTTTCTGCCGGAAAGGCGGCTCATCCTCTAGGTCTCACTTTGGGGTCATCTCCTCTCAGTGCCCCAGGATCCATTCAGTGCAAAGCTGTGCTAAAGCCGCGTTCAGTGATGTCATTTGGTAGCTTGTAGTTGGTGATTTACATGGTGGAAATCAGCCATGGCTACAAATTCGTGTGTCCCTCTTCAAGGGCTGCTGTGTGGTGCAGGCCTGTGACTTCCATTCTCTTGAGGGCACACTAGATGCTCTCTTAGGGGCCTCGGGACGAAGCCCTTGTCCGAGTCATGGCAGAGCCACCAGACTCCCCAGAAAGGCCACGTTGTTTTGCACGGCTTGGAGCTGGATTTTGCGGAGCCATTCGGAGCACCCATCTGTTCTCAACGGGGCACAGCCGGCGGTTCTCAGGCCCACGCTCTGTGAATTTCTAGTAATTAAAAATGTCACATTCTGCTGTCACATTCCTTGCTACTAAGGGGGATACCGAGCCACACTGATCCCGCCCGCTCACCCCTCCTCTGTTGCTCCATCTCCTGTTCCCTCTCCCAACAGAAAATCTCGGGCCCCTCCTCTTACCTTCTCACGCCCAGGTCAGGAGCACGTGGAAGAGATGATCTTTATGGGCCTTAAATTCCCAGGGTGGCGCTTCAAAGGAAAAACAGGCCACCCCACCACGGAGGGAGGGCGCTTGAGAAGTCTCTGAGTTTCTGGCCTCCCACAGATGGAATTCCATTAGTTTTAGCAGTGCTGCTTCTGTCAAGAGGCCCCCTCAGCAGTGTGAGCCGAGAGCCTAACGATGCTCGGGCCCCTGACCCAGAAACCCCCCCTCTGACGATCTCAGGGAAGGAGTCAGAGGCACGTCGAGTGGTCATGTGTCCGGGTCTTTATTGCAACCCTCATGACGGCAGCAAAATGTCAGAACCATCATCAGGGCGGATGTACTCAGAATGCTACGGATATTCTAACAGCCGTGTTTCCAACATTATTTAATGATGTGGAAAAATGCTCACAACGTGGTATTCAGGGAGAAAGGTGAGATTGAAAAGATATATGTGGTATATTAAACATTACGTAGAAAAATATATATAATGTGATGTGTATATATGCCTGCTTGCATGTAGTATGTATATAAGTTACTACAAAAAGTTAGAATCCAGAAAAATTGGGGACAATAGCATCACTACCGCTTCACCACACTCCCACACCGTTAAATCAGCCTGTTCTGTCTCACCTGCTCCCTCCCAGAAATCCTCTGTTGAGGGCCATTTGAAACCTCATGCTTGACCCAAGAAGAGTGAGAGGCTATTTTGTACTGACTTAAGAGGATTCTTTGGGGAAAATGCAGTATCTTCTCTTTTTTATATAAATGTATAAAGCCTTAATGTAATAAGGATCTCATAATTGGATTTGAACATTAAATTTCATTCATCAGACTGTGTTTCAGTATAACGGTGATGGACGTCTATGAACACAGACTGAAATGCCATACCATTTAGCATATTTTTGAAAACATATGTTTTTGAAAATAATATTCTAGAATGTTAATCTGAGATTCCCTAGACCCTCTCCAACATCTCACCTCAAGAAACCCAGCACAGGCCGCACACCCTCATATGTGCACTTGCAGAAGGGCAGGGCAGAAAGACCAGAAGAAAATGTGTGAATAACAATGACAATTGTGTTGGGTCATAGGATTTGGACTGATTTCTGTTACTTCATTTTCAAAAAAAATTTTTTTTTTGTTTTACTGCAAGGAAAAAGTAAGCAGAGAGAAAATAAATCAAGAAGCAGAACAGGTACTCTTTGTTTGCTAAGGCAAATTACTTGAAAGATAACGTAAGAACTGCATTCACATCTCTGATGTCCACAGCTCCAGGACCCGGAGGCCGGGACACTCGAGGAGGACCTCAGGCTGTGCATCTGGCAGCTCTGTCACCAGGTGCTCACCCTGCAGTGCCAGCTCAGAGACCAGGGCTCCCTACACTGGCAGCTACAGGCGGCTCGGGGTGAGGATGCCCACTTGCAGGAAGAGCTCAAGGCCCAGGTAGGCTGGGCCCACACTTCCTTCCCCACCTTTAAACTGCTGTTCCCACCCTCCAGGAAGTTTTGAGAATAGGAAAAAGAATCAGGTAAGATCGTACTGACCACAGCCAGCAGTTTGTTAGTATTGATTAGAACAGTATAGGAAAGGAAAAGAAAGCCTTTACTCCCTCCCTTCAGCCAAGCTTTGCTAAATCAAAAAATGATTACATGTATATGGTTTTTCAAAAAGTCAGTTTTTCAAATATTATGTAAATAGAGTCTTTCCTTCTGTAGAAGTGAAGTGGGTGTGACTATGAAAGGGCACTGGTGACATCCTTGTAGAGTCAAAACTGTTCCGTACCTGGTGATAAAATGCACAGAACTTGACATTTAAGACACATACGTGCACATGCATGAACACATTCACAAGTAAAACTGGAGAGATCTAAGATTGGTGGATTGTATCAATGTCAATATAATTGACATTATACAGTTGTAACATACTATTGTTTTGCACAATGTTCCCATTGATAAAAACTGGGCAAGTGTACAAGGGATCTCTTTCTTCCAACTGCCTATAAATCTATAATTATCTCAATTAAAAGAAAATAGTCCTTCCTCCCCTCAACCCCAGCCCCTTCTGTTCCCCAGTATTTTTTCAACCCTATCTACCCACATTCAGTATTTGTGTGTGTGTGTGTGTGTGTGTGTGTATAAAATCCCACCATACAAAAATATTCTGTATCTTAATTTTATTATTTACTAACAAATCTGGGTGATATTTCCAACACATACAAACTGACCTCACTCTTTAAAAACGTCGTGTATTATTTCTTCACGAAGCCAAACCATAACCTACTTAACCAATTCTTTGTTTATGGAGATCTGAATTGTTTCTGTTACTTTGCTTTACAAATAAGGCTTCAGCGAACATTTCTGTACAGCAATCTTGGGATATGTTCCTGTTGCATTTCAAAGGAGAGTCTCCTAGCAGAAGAACTCATGGGTCAAGGATATGTAGGTAATTAACTTAGATGATGACAAATAACCCTTCAGAATGGCTGCATCGTTTACACTTCTACCAGGAATAAATGAGTACGTGTATTGACTCACAACTTGTTACCCTGAATGATAGCACACTTGACATTTTTTTGAGAAGCTGATGGATGGAAAATATACCACCAACATTTTGATGTGTTTCTGACTCTTCCGCACACAGTCTTTGTATAATCGAATACACTATACCTTGTGCATGTCTCTTCATAACCTCTGTGTCCATTATTGTGTTGCCTGTGCAGTAATCTTTTGAGTGAATGTGATTTCCATTCCCCTATTATAGGGTCTATAGTTATTCCTGTTAATTTATATATCACTGTTCATATTTAATAGAGAACTAGGATTGATTCAGAGGGTGGGGATATTGTTGATTCTCAATATATTTTGCAAATTTGCTTTCCAAAGTGTTGGCACCCATTTCCAAAGAAGCCAACAATATATGAGAGTATATTTTTCACTGTGCCCTCAACCAACGTGGGAGGAATTATGCCTTTTATCTCCTGTTTCACACTGACATGTAAAAAATGTGACTCTAGTTACACACGGTAGGCCTCTTTATTGTATCCAATATATTTTCAGGTCTGTTTTTCCACTATTCTCATTCTGTTTTTTTCTTTTTGCACTGCAGTTTGGACATTTCCTTTTGATCTATCTCCAGTTAAATAGTTCCCCTTAGGGGACTCAAATTTGCTCTTGAAGGCATTATTTTAGTTCTTAATTTCAGTTAGGTATTTTTCAGTCGTCAAATGTCCATCTGGTTCTTTTTGTTATAGTTTCCAGTAGTTTTCTGATGAAATCCATATAATGCAATTATTGAGCCTTGTAATCATGCTTTAAGATTTGTCTCTGACAGCTCCGTGTAATGTTCCCCCAGCAGGGTCTGAAGGCCCACCTTTTCCACACCTTGCCAACATTTGTACCTATCTGTCTTTTTTATTGTAACCATCCTAGTGGGGATGAAGTGATACCTCTTTTTGGTTTTGATTTGCATTCTCAGTGGCTAATGTTGAGCATCTTTTCATGTGCTTATTGTTAATTTGTGTATCTTCTTTGGAGAAATGTCTCTTCAGATCCTTTGTCCATTCTAGATATAGGTCCCTTATGAGACAGATGATTTGCAAATAGTTTCTCCCATTCTGTTGTCTTTTCACATTCTTCTCATTCAGTTTTTAGCTGCCAATGCCCAGGTACAAAATTCATAGCAATCTATTCGTGCTACTTCCTAAACTAAAGCAGGGAGATTTAACCTAATCCTGCAAATATTCCTGAGTGCCTTTCAAATATAAGAGTTTGCTTGGAGCTGGCATTTTACTCTTTGAGTATTCACAGAAAGGTATGCTAAAATAGACACATATAAATGTCCACTGAAGCCTTGTTTATACAGCAAAGAAACAGAAACAGTAAACTTTTTCATAAACAAAGAATTGATTAAATAAGTTATGTTTCTGCCTCATGATAAAACAGTATGCAAGATTTTAGAAGAATGCAATCAGTTTATATGTGTTAATATAGAAATAACACCACTATTTTAAATTAAATGACCCAGAATGTAAAACGTTTTGTATAGTAGAGTTTCCTCTGTGTATATGCACACAAAGGCATTCCGGTCGTGGACACACAGGGCTGGAAGAAGAGTTGGGGTTCAGAAGCGTCTGGGGGAGAGGAAGGAGTTTTATTCCTAGAGTTTTCTTGTGCTGCCTGCAGAGGGAGCTAGAGTGAGACTAAGTCAAGTCCCATCTTACTATCTCTTAGGATTTTGTGGGTCAGCTATTCAGGCAGGACTCACCAGGCAATTCTGTTCCACAGAGCATCCCGGCGATCACTCGGTAGTCTTAGCTGGGCCCCGGGCTAGGCTGGAAGGTCCTAGGTGGCTTTGCTCACATGCCTGGCACCTCTGCCCCAAATAATAACAATGGCTCACATTCATTGAGTGTTGCCTGGATGCCAGACCTTTTTCTGAGCACTTTGCAGGAATCAGATCCCGGAGTCCTTGACACAGCCCTCACCATTGGGGGGGCACTAGTATTAGTCCTGTTTATGGAGAGAAAACTGAGCAGAGAGATGTGACGTACAAGGTCACAGTTGTAGTGAGTGGTTGGGCTGGGATCGGAACCCAGGGTGCTGGCTCGGGAGCCCGTAGGTTTGACACTACAGCAGGAGTCCCTGGTGCCTCTGCGTGGGGACTCTGCGCTCCGGGAGGGCTTCCTTCCTGCAGGAAGAGGCCACCCAGCTGGCCCGGCTCTCCAGCCTGGCAGAGCTCACTTCCAGAGCTCAGAGCATCCATCCCCTGATCCTGCCGAGCAGGTGAGGGGAAAGGTCCCTGCTCCCCACTGAGAACCCCTGTGGGATAGGGGAGACAGGAGCCAACCGCCCTGAGCCCGGCTGACCTGGGAAGCACAAGCCTTGTAAAAGAGGGCTCAGCGTTACCCAAAACACGGGTTCTCTTTCAGCTTAACGAACTTCAGAAGAAACAGCATGAAGCAAATTTGGCCATGTCTCCTTTGAAGGTAATGTGTGAAATCAATATGAAATGCCTCTTTCAAGAAAAAGAGGCTTAGTGTTTTCCCCTTTGTAAAAGCAGTCCATGTCTGTGGTATAAAAATACTGGAAAGAAGATGAAAGAGATTCATCACCCTAAATCCCCATCTGGCCCTAGCATTTCTGTGTATTTTCTTCCACGTATTTTACATGTGCTGGAGATTCCCCCGTACCTACATGTCTGTCCCCCTTTTCCCAACCAGCACTGCAACCTAGAGGGGCTGTCCCGTCTCCCCCTCCCTCTGAAGCTGCTGTCCATCCTGGTGCGTAAAGCAAGTGACACTGCAGTTCCCCAAGCTGCCGCCCTTGCTGTCTGTCTGTCCATCCTCACCCCACTTATTGTATATAAACGCCGTGATGCAGGTGTTTTATTAGGAAAGTTTTCCCCAGATAACTAGACATCCCTTTAGGACAATTTCCTGGAAACTGGCATCACTAGCTCACAGGGTCTAATAGGTTCTTTGCTAGTTGGACGTGTTGTTTGGCTGATGGCAGGCTTAGCCTCAAATACGGCATCTGGATTTGGGCAGTGGACCTGGAAGGGTGGGCATGGCCTGGGAGTTAGATGGACTTGGTTAAGCCCTGGACCCCACTGACTTACGAGTCCGTCTCCCTCTGGGGCCTCGGTTTCCTTAGCCGTTAAACCAGAAATGTGGGCTGCACAATCCCTAAAGCCCTTTTCTATCCCAGAACCCCATATCAGTCTGAGCCTCAGGGTGGCATCTGTGAAATGAAGCAGCAGGACCCCCCTGGGCTGCTCTCTCCGCAGGTGCCACCCGGGGAAAAGTGGAGCGTGAACTGCAAAGTGCTCAGCTAGTGAGCTTTCCTTGCTTACTCTGTACCGTTTCCTTAAAAGAGGACCATTATCCCTTGCAAACTGCAAAGTGCTTTATAAATGCAAGACAAACAGAAACACACGGTACCAGCACCATATTGGTCACACAGGGCAGGGCCTGACCCAGAAGAGGTCGGACTCCGCAGGGGAGCCACGGAGACCTGGTCCACTTCCAGCCCCTCCTCAGGGGCGTCATTCACCTCTCGGGGGCCTCAGTTTTCTCATCCACAAATGGGAATTGTGAGTCCTAACCTGATGTGGGGGGCTTGGGGAGGATTCATGATGGTGACAGCCACCACCCTGAGTGCCTGCTGTGTACCAGGTACCCCATGCCTATTTTCTTCTAAGTTCAACACATCAGAAAGAGGAACATGAGCCCTATTTTGCATGAGGAAACTGAGGCTCACAGGTGAAGTGACTTGCCCAAAGTCACACAGAGCTACTCAGCAGCAGAGGCAAGATTTGAACCCAGCTCCATCTGCTGCCAGAGGCTGCAGCCTTGCCCTCAGCCACACTGCATCTCCACGGGCCAGCCTCATGAGGGGCACGGGAGTGTCACCGTCACCACCCACAGTAGCCGCTTTCCCGGGGGAGCTGCGCCAGGAGATGTTCAGCTGAGCCTGGCTGAATGGATGAGGCCCTGATGTCTGGGGCGGTCTGATCTGGGGGCCTGGGGAGCCCCACCCAGGTGCTCTGGGAGCCCCAGTCTTCAGGTCTGACCACCCCCTGTCCTTACTGGGCGCCTGGGCAGCCCTGCCCGGGAACTGAGACGCAAATGTCCCTGAGTCCCTGGGAGGGGTGGGGGAAGGGGGTCCTGGCAGGAAGGGGTCATTCCCACTGCCAACAGGTGGGAAGGTGACGAGTCCAGGGCTACGCTCAAGATGAGAGTCTGTCACCCTCCCCAGACATGCACAGACATGGGACCATTTCATGGCAGGGAGTTCACACACATCATTCATGTAAAAACATGCCGACGGCCATCTTGTGCCCACAGGTGGCACAGTGACAGTGCCTGGGTAGCAGGGAGGCCTGCCTAGCCAGGTCGTCAATGCCCTTCATACAGATAAGCAAGTACAGGTGTAGAGAGGAGCCTGTCATGGAGCTGGTCAGTGGCGGAGCCCAAGTCCATGCCTCTGTCCCCCTGAGCCTGGACCCCATCAGAGGGCAGTGGGGAGTCCCACCCCAGGGGGGTGGCAATGCAGCTGCTGGCTTTCAAAGCTGGCTCTGGCTTTGGGGTGGAGGGAGGGGTTGCGGGGAAGGGGCTGAGCTAAGGCGGTGCTGGGGATGCAGAGCAGAGAGCCAAAGCCCCTGCCCCTGCACGAGCCCTTCCCCCATGGACCCACCCGGCTGCGGCTTTCCTCCCGCCCTTCCAGGCTAAGCTGGCTTCCCTGGTCCGGAAGTGCCGGAAGAGGAATGGCCTGATGGTGCACCTGCTGCAGGAGCTGCACAGACACGGGGCGGCGGATCCCCTGCTCTCCGCCGCGGTGCAGAGCGTGCTGGATGACGAGGCACTTGCCGAATACGCAGCCACCTACCTGGCTCCCAGGGTACCAGAGGTAGATTCCCCCATACAGCCCTGTCCCTCTTCCTGTGGGGGCTGCCGGCACATGACCTGCCTGTCCACCTGCCTGACCTGAACTGTCCCTCCCTCCTTCTGTCCACTGCCCCCCCCAGAACATGCCCTGAGCCCCTTCTCTGTGCCAGCACCCATGCTCGGGGCTGCTGTAGGAAGGTGATCTAGCCACCCTAACCCTAAAAGTGCTCACAGTCAGTGAGAGAGGAAACTGAGTCTCAGAGGCTGGGAATCTCACTCACAGCTACACAGCCCCCAGGAGACACACAGTGACTTTAAGTCGGTGTCACATGAGCACCACGGCATTGTCTCACCAGGCAGTTCTTTCACACCCGCTCAGGACCTTAGTACCTGCTGCTTCCTCTAGCAGGACTCTTGTCTGCCCCACGGCCTCCTCTCGTTCCTTAGGGAACCACTCAAGTGTGCCTTGTCCAGGGAGCCTGACATAGATCACACATCCCCTCTGTCCTCCACGCATGTCGACATGTGTGATGTGGCATGTAGGAGGGATTTCCCCTGCTGTTGGGGGAATTTTATTGGCACCTCTGTTGATGCCAGAGTCATTCCATAACCATTTCTGTCTCCCTAGTGCCTGTCACAGAGAAGCTGCTCAGGGAATATTTGTTGAATGAATAAAATAATGAGCTAAATGAATGAGGATCTCCTCTCCTAATGGTTAGTGAAAGAGGAAACTGAGGCTCAGAGAGGTTGGGAATCTCACTCAAAGCTACACAGCCCCCAGGTGGTGTG
Source organism: Manis pentadactyla (assembly GCF_030020395.1). NCBI lineage: Eukaryota > Metazoa > Chordata > Mammalia > Pholidota > Manidae > Manis > Manis pentadactyla. The sequence goes on from NC_080023.1 coordinate 5,426,300, forward strand.
GATGGTGATGGCTGCCAGTTCTGACCGAGGTCTGGTAAAGGTGCTCCTGGGTGTGTGTGGCGCTCAGCTGAGCCTGCCTGTGCCCACAGGCTCTCACATGCCCAGGCACGCAACCCTGTTCCTGGGGACCAGCCAGCAATGCCCTTGCCAGAGTAGCTTGGCTCCTGATGGTGCAAGGGTCAAATGCAGTTCCTGCCACAGAAGCAGCCCACCCTGCTTTCCACACTCCTGCCTCTGGCAGCTCCACATGCAGCCTGCCTCTCCCTCCACAGCCCTTCCCAGCCCAGCCTCTGTGGGGCCACCCTTCTCTGTCCCTGCCTTTACCCCACAGCCTTCAGAGAGTCTTAGGGACCCCCTGGACCAAATCACCACACAGCCCAGGAGCTGGAGACCTAGGGGCTGAGGGCTCAGGGCTACGTGGCGACTTGCTTCAGAGCCAGAGTGTGAACCCGGAGTCCCAGTCCAGTGCTTGATTTGTTCTCTGAGGGGTTCAAACTTCTTCAGAGACAGAATAGGGATTAAGAAAGAGGTCAGCAACCTGTTGAGATGCCTGGCACACTCCCTGACAGAGGCAGGACTGACCCAGAGTTCCAGGGTGCGAGATGCAACAGGTGTCACCTGCGAGTGACACTGGGCCGGCCGGCTGTCTACTGAGAGGGCATCATAGCCACGAGGGCCCTGCCCACCAAGAGCTGCTCCATAGTCTTGCAGGCTCTGAAAGTAGCACCGAAGTGCTCACTAGGATTGGACAAGCTGACTTACAATGACCAAATTCACAGGGATTGATGTATAAAACTGGACACTAACGTATTAATTTCCTGAGAGACAGAACTGTGTGCAGGCTGAAGTACTGGATGGATAGATGAAAATGGCAGCATATTCTCCCCCTATAGTGCAGCCAAGATCATTCACTCATTCATTTGTTCATGTGCTGGTCAATAAATATTTATAATCAGAAGGTCATTTGGGAACCTGGAATGAGAACAGGGAATTGAAGGTGTCCTCGGCCTGCTTTGCTCATTTCCTGGGAGGATGTGCTCCTGGGCCTGGACATGCCTCCCTTTGGGCCAGGGTGTCCTCCCCAGACTGGTCACAGGCCATAGCCAGTTACAAGCTTGCATCCCCCCCCCATTAGCTCTGAATCTGCCCCGAATTGTTTTGCATTATTTTACAACTCAGCTCCCCAAGAGCATCCCCATTTCATGATCTGGGGAGCACCTCACTGTTCCCTCCACAAACCACAAAAACCCGGCTCTATATTCCATTCCACAGATGTTTACTGAGCACCTACCCAATGACGCAGGTGGGTGCCAGGTGCTGGGGAGAAAAGGCAACCAGACAGGCCAGATGGGCGGCTGTGCACTAGCGGACGGGGCTGAAACAATCTCAGGTCGCAAGGGTCCTGAAGGAGGCAAACAGGGACTAAGACAGACACAGACCAGCTGAGACTCTTATCTGCTCTGAGCCTCAGTTTTCTTATCTTTAAAATGGGAATAGCACAACCTCCTGGTAGCCCTGGCATGAAAACTGAGTGAGATGACAAGCACCTTGTCTGGGCTGAGCCACACGATGGGGACCTGGTCCCTGCATAGTCACTTGTCAAGGGGGTGGGCCCTGGCATCAGGGAGCCCTGGGTTCAAATCTTCACTCTGCCACTGTCTAGCTCTGTGGCCTCAGGAGGGGACACTTACATGCATGGGCCCTTCCACGTGCTTTGTGTAACTAACTCGGGAGACCACTCTTACTATCTCCCTTTCTGGATGAGGAAACTGAGACTTAGAGAGGTCACAAGTCCACCCAGACACACATCTGCAAGCAGCCTTCGAGCTCGCGGCTCGTGTGTGAAGTCGCCTGCCTACACAAAGCTGGGATCAGACATAGGCAGTAGCTTCTGCACACGGCCAGTGTCATCACAGCCTCAGGGAAGGCGGGGTAATGGGTGCTGTGTGGTGCTGGGGGCACGTGAGGCTTGGCACATTCTAGGCCCTCAATCAGTCTGTCCCGCTTGTCGCTGGAAGGCCACCCCTCCATGTGCAGATATAAGGAAGCAAAAAATTCCATGATATGTTTAAGAAACCAAGAAGGAGAGGGGGCCCAGAGTGGAGGAGGAGGGGAGGTCACTGCACGGGGTTCTCTTGTGTTGGGGGAGACAGCGGCGCTTCTGGGGCAGGACCCACGTGTGTCAGGAAGACTGTTCCAGCGGGTGTGTGGCCGAGGGCCCAGGCAGGCCGTGCACCGAGCCTGTTTCGGCAGCAGATGGCTCTGGCCGCGAAGACGCGGGGCCCAGGCAGCCGAGCGGAGCCCTCGTGGAGGGATTGGCTCCTCCGCCGGCAGCCAGGCGCCAGGCGGGAAGTGGTTCACGGGCAAAGACTCTCGTTGCAGGGCAGACAGACGGGACTCCTGATGGAGGCGTCCGGCTCTGGCGGGGAGCCCGGGAGGGCTGCCTGTGGGCTGGGCGATGCTGACGGGCGTGGAATGGGGTGCAGAGCAGAGGGTTCCTGGGAGCAGGAGGAGGGCCGGCGCACCTTCAAGGTGGGGCTTCGCAGGTGCATCCCTGGAGGCTCGTGCTCTGACCCCTGCCCTGGGGGCGCCGCACACTGACCGCAGGGTGGAGGCGGGATGGGGGCGGGCGGGGCGGGGCCCAGCTGGGCAGCTGCCGTTTGTGGAGCCACCAGGAGCGGTGTGGTGGCCCAGACGGACAGCCCTTCCGCCAGCACTGCCCCGGGGTTAACTCACCGCATCCTCCCAACTATTGCGAGGGTAAGGGCCGGCCAGGGTCACCCTCCGGAACCGCTCTGCCCTTTCAGGAGGAGGGTGCTCCCGCCCACAGCCAGCTGTCCGGGCAGCGCCTCCGCCCGCGGCTCCCCTCGCCTCCCCCAGGCGGGGTGGGCGGGAGGCCCCGAGCCTCCGGGCTGCGTCCAGGTGCCGGTCTCTCGGTCTGCTAGAGCAAAACCCCACAGATGGGCGGCTTGGACAACAGACACTCCTTCCTTACCTTTCTGGAGGCTGAAGTCAGAGGCTGCGGCGCTGCTCGACTGGCGTCTGGTGAAAGGCTCTTCCCGGCGCGCGGACGGCCGCCCCCGTGCTGCGTCTGCACAGAGTGGAGAGAGAAGCAGGCTCTCCTGTGCCCCTTCTCACAAGGGCCCGCACCCCGTCATGAGACACCCCCTCCCCCCCACCACAGCCTGTTCACCTCCCGGAGGCCCTGCCTCCGAATGCCACCGCATGGCATTAGGCTGCAGCTTGTGGGTTTGGGGGACACAGACGGTCCATGCACGGCACTTAGGAACCAGGATGGTTGCATGGGTTGGGCGGGACCTCCCGATCTCAGGGCTGCCATCGACCTGTGCTGGCATCTGCGGACCCACTGTCTCCCTCGGCGTCCCGGGCCATCGACAGCCCCAGGTGGGCCCTGCCCCCGCCCTGGTGTCCTTCCTCCAGCTCGGGCTCTGCTTCTGAGGCAGAGGGATCCCGGGAGGCCAGCGTGGCCAGCCCCCCACTGTCTTGCCGCTGGGAATGCAGGGGCTCGCCACGCCCCTGGCTTTAGCTGAGGACGGGAGCAAGAGGAGGCGGGGTCCTTCCACTGCTGGGCTCCCAGCACCTCTCTGGGTTCTCAATCCACCCCACTCCCAAACTTGGCTTCAGTGGACCTGTTTTGGCTTCTTCTCAGGGACACTTTCATTTCCTCCCGGCCACCAGCCCTAGGCCACCTATTTCTCCTTGCTTCTGCCAGGATCTGGGCTGATGGCAGCCAAGAAAGAGGCTCCTTTCTTTGTTGTTTGCATCTGGGTGTGAGCCCCTCCTTAGAGGCAGATGCCCGGGTGCCCAAAGGGAGGTGGAGAAGGGTCCCAGGGCTCACCTGGGCTCACAGGGTTCCCGTGGCAGCACACCCCCTGCCCCTGCCAGCACAACCTCCCCCAGGGCTGGTTAGGCAAGGGGGCAGGGAAGTCCCTCTGCAGGGCTCTGGGAGGTCTGAGGAAGACCCGGTGCCAAATGCCCAGCGCAGCGCAGGCACTCAGCAGGGTCCCTCTGGGCAAAACTGAAGCTGTGCTCCCCAGGGGGGCCGGGGGCTTGGCGTGCCCGCACTGGAGGGTCATCTGACTGCTGCCTTGGGGGGCGCCCGTGACCTGAGGGAAGCTGCTAATTTCAGCTCTTGCCTTATTCTTCCCTTTTCCCTCCTCCTCCAGGAAGCAGCCAGTGGGATTTATCCGTGTGTGGCCTTCAGAAATGGAATCTCATCTTAAAAAGCAGGAGCGGGACTCAGAGCCCTGAGCTCCCCCAATTCAGTACATCGGTGATGTCAAGCCTGGGCCTCCACAGATCCAGACTATTATTTTCTCTTTAGCTGCTGCCTTTTCTGAGGTTTAGAATATCCCCCCAAAAGTTTATATGGGGAGAGAGGCAGGGGAGTGAGCAGGTAGGATGAATCTTTATTTCTCTGCTGCTCCAAGAGCATTTAGTAGACATTCATTCTCATTTCATTCCAATGAAAGCCTGCAGGGGATGTGTTAGGATCTCCATTCTGCAGGTGGAGAGCACAGGGCTCGGGGAGCAGCGGGCGGGGCCGAGACCGTGACGCCGGTGACGTGGAAGGGCCAGGGTCCAGCCCGAGAGCGCCTCTGGCTCTGAGCCTCTTCAGGCCAGCGGGCTAGACAGGGAGTGGAAAGCCGAGAGGGGTCCGTCGATCTGGGTCACACACTGAGTGCGGTGCCCCCCGAAGTCAGTGCAATGCCCGTGAGGCTGCTCTGCGGATGTGCAGGTCAACGAGCCTGCACTCTGCTGCTGGAGGAGTCTGCATCTCAGGGGGCTCACTCCACTCAGGGTGCAGGAAAAGTGCTTGCCTGAAGCACCAGCAATGAGCAGAGGGAGAGGGAGGCTTCTTGGGGAAGTGCTTCCTGAAGGAGAAAGTGCACCCACTAAGGGTGTGAAAAGAGGGTTTGGGTCGCTGGACGGATGGAGTGGGGGCCCTCCAGGCTGGGAGACCTCGTACTCACAGGCCCGGCAGTGTGAATGGTCATCATGAGTGAGGTGGTCCAGGGGATACTAGCAAAGCGTTCTAAGAACAGAGGAAAAGAACAGGTGCTGGGGCCTCGTACAGAAGGCTCCCAATAAGTGGTGGTGTGATTGGATTAGTATTAGAAGATGGGGCTGAACCACAGTTCATGGCTGTGTATTAGTCCCCGAAGAAGTCAATCTGTTTTAGTGGGGACAGCCATAGAGCCCAGGTGTCTCATGCAGCCTGTAAAGGGTATGTGAGAGGCAGGTGACTCAACTCGGCTAGGTGGAGTCAGGGAACACCTCACACAAGAGGGGACATTTGGATTAGGTCTTGATGTATACATAGAAGTTCACCAAAGAAAGGAAGCGAGAGCAGGGGTCTTCCAGACAGAAGGGTGGCTGATGCAAATACCTGGAGGACACAGTGGAGATTGGAGAGGGGAGATACCACAGCAACCCTGGACATGGGGCTCCTGCCCCACCAAACACCTGAGAGGGAGAAGATCTGGATCAACTTGAACCTGCCCTGAAATGCAGCAGTTGCTCTTGTTCAGCAGTTGGGGGTCTCTGTGCTGAGAAGCTGAGTTACCGTGGCTGGAACACCTCACAGCCTCTGTGCGGTCTGGGGACCCAGGAGGACCACTAGTCTAAGGGGTGGTGCAGGGGACTGGTAGCAGATCTGTCTGTAAAACAGGAAATTCAGTTAAGGAGAATTTTATTTCTAAAAAAACAGTTTGCAAAGTGGGGAGGCACCGTCCTTGGCTCTGATCCCTGTGTGCTCCAAGGAGAGTCAAAGTTTCTGCCCAGGTCCCACACGGGCCCCTAAGGTCAGCAAGGGGTGCAAGCTTGGTATGTCTTGATTGGTTGGTGCAAGTGGCAGCTGATTGGTTGACTTGCCAGCTGGGATCTGTTTTGGCCACACTGGCAGGACCATGCTGGGGACTGTTCTGCTTTAGAGAATAGACTTCATGTTGTGGGTCTCCCAAGAACTCAGAATCTGTTTGTGGCCTTGTAGGGAAAATGGAAGTTCCATGGCCAGGATCCTCACCTGGCCCTCCTCTGCTTGCTCACTGCTCATGTGCAATGTCCACAGGTGTTTGTTTGCACACCTGTTGGCAATGGGCCTATGTAAAGAGCTCCACCCAGTGCTCTGGGGCTGTGAGGCTGTGGAGAAGGCAAGGACGGACTTGATGCATGCAGACCTCCCTGGAGGCAGGCGTGATTTTAGCACTTGACATGCCATCATGAGAATAAAGTTTGGTGTAAGACCCTCCCCAAAACATTCTTGTGGATAAAGTGAAGGTTCCTGTGGCCAGGATTCTCACCTGACCCTGGTTGACTAGCTCACTACACACGTGTGGGCAATGCATCGTTATTAACTCTATATAAAGAGCTCCACCCAGTGCTCTGGGCAACACAGTGGCAGGGCTGCAAGGCTGCAGGAGAGCAGAGCAGAGGCTGGAGTGGTGGCAGTGCCAAGGACAGAGGCCCAGAGGCAGAGACAGGCTTGTTGTATGCAGACTCATTCTGAGTAGATGAGATTCTAGTGATTAACCTGCCACCGTGGAAATAAAGTTGGGTATAACCCTTCCACCTCAAGAATGTTCTACTGTTATTTCTTTGGTCTTACTGAATCCAGAGTGATCGTGCCTGGGGCTGAAACCCTCAGGCAAGACAGGCCTCCCTCCTGTCAATACATCACCATCTGATTCCACTTTGTTTGGGCTTCAATTAGCCTGCTGGGATCCGTCTATTTTCTGGCATCGCTGGATTTGGGAGAGTGTGGATAAAGTGAAGGTTCCTGTGGCCAGGATTCTCACCTGGTCCTGGTCGGCTGGCTCACTACATGCATGTGGGCAATATGTTGCTATTGACTCTATATAGAGAGCTCTGACCAGTGCCCTGGGCGACACGGTGGCATGGCCATATGGCTGGAGTGGTGACAGCGCCGAGGAGAGAGACTGAGGCGGCTGCAGGAGCAGAGAGGCCCAGAGGCAGAGACTGGCCTGCTGCATGCAGATTTGCTCTGAGTGGATGGGATTCTAGTGACTGACCTGCCACCATGGGAATAAAGTGGGTATAAACCCTTTCACCCCAAGAACGTTCCATTGTCACTCCTTGGTCTCACCGAGTCTGTAATGAACTTGCCCGGGGCTGAAACCCATTGGCAAGACAGGGAGGCAGAACTCCTTTGGTTTTGTCTAATTTTCACAGGACTTAGGTTCAAGCTGACCTGAATTCCTGGGTGGGGTCAGGGCCCTGGTTGCAGCTCAGGTATCAGTTCTCAGAAAGTGTCAGAGGACCTTCATGGAGAAAAAGTATTTCTCCTGGAAACTTGGCCCTTCAGCTGCCCTTATTTTTTTCCACTTTTTAACAGCAGTTTCGAAAACACATTATTGCAGTTGCCATTTGGAGATTTAATTTGAGCAAAGGAAACGGAAACACTTCCTTGTACCTGTATTTCCTGATTGCGGATCGGGACTCCTTCACGGGTAGGGGCAGAAAGGGGAGGGGGGCTGTCTGCACAGGAAGGGAGGGCGTGACCACGGAGGGACAGGTGAGTGGCCCTGCTTTGTCTCAGACGCGGTCACCTGTGTAAGGTGCTTCCTCCTGTGTCACACACAGTAATGCTGAGGTCTTTTATTCCAGGTAAGCTGCCACCTGGTTGTGGAGTCAGAGAGGACAGCACTTGTGAAAGGTCAGTGTGACTTTCAATTAGGAAAAGTCTCTGTGCTCAGACCCAGGCTGAGCCGGCAGGGCAACCTGTGTCCGGTAGGCAAGGGTGGGAAAATGCCTCCTGGCAAGTGTAGACTGATAGGAAACTGGACCCCACTTACCCCTACTGTCTCCTTACTCCACTCTGCATTGTATCACAACGTAAACACAGTAGAAAAATACTGCCTCTACGAAAATGGTCAAATTTTTCAGCCCCTAGTTTTACTCCTGGAAATTCATCATAAGTAAATAATTCTTTATGTGTGAAAAAGCTCAGTGGATAGGGGTATTCATACCAGGGCATTTATAATAGTGAAAAACTGGGGCAAAAGTCTCCAGTATTGTTAATTAACCCATATACTCAATAAAATATTAGTCACTAAAATGATGCTGGTAAGCACCATGTGATAGCATGAAAATTATACTCTATTCAATTTTTAAAAAGATATGAAATGGAATGTATCAGATAACTACAATGGTATAACTATACATGCCCATCTGTGTATGACTGGCAGCTTAGGCTAGGAAATAAACTTACAGTGGTTACTGGGGAAGATGGTAACATGGGCGATTTCTTTTGTTCTATTACTGTTATCATTAAAAAAGAAATTCAGATGCCACCTGATCAGACAGAATCTCTCTTCAAATGCAGTGTACTTTCAGCACGGGGTGGGGTAGGGTTTCTGAGGATTTATTTAGGGTTATGTTTGTATCAGGTGCTTGGTAAAGACATGGAGAAAGTATGGGTGGTCTTACCTTTAGGTATTGAGCTGCTCTTCTCTGGTCATCTAGAAATTTTTATTACTAGATTCTATTCTTATCACCTGTATGATCTTGGATGAGTTAATGAGTTCTCTGAGCCCCAGACACTTATCTTTACAAAGAGGATATACTATGCCCTTTCTCAGGTGTGACTAGTACTTGGTGCAGAAGAGAGATCTATTCTCAGTCTTTCACTGGTCAGGACTGGCCCTTCTGCACCTTTGTCTTCTGTCCCTGCAGTCTGAGTTGGCATCTCTTTTCAGGTTCGGAAGGCATCAGTTCTAGGTTGTGCATCTGCCACTCATTTGTGCAAGTCTCCTCCCTTGTCTGGGCTCAGCCTCCTCATCTTTAAAAGGACTTGTACTAGATTGATTGAGTTATTCATTCATTTAACATTTCTAGAAGGCTGCCATGTGCCAGACCCCTGGAGGTACTGTAGGGTTTACAAAGATGAGTGGGCTTGCAGAGGCGGTGGTCCCTGTGCTGAAGGAGCTTGAAGCTGGGTAGGGGAAGGTGAGCAGGTAGGCAGTTTTCTAGGATACCCAAGACCATTACAGTACCAACGGGGGTGTGAATGAGATGCACAGAGAGTTCAAAGGCCTCTGTCATGGTGTAAAAATCAAGGAAGAAGTGAGAATGAAAAAAGTTATTACAGGGCTCAGAGACTTGTTCATTTTTAGAAGAGATTTCTAGGTTGAGGCTTGACTGCATATGTTCTCTTCTAGCTCCGAAATACCTCCTGAATCCTGAAATGGACAGTGTCCTCCCAAGACGTTGGCATACAGAGTCCTTGACTATTCCCAAGGCTGAGTGGCCAGCACAGACAGCTCAACTGGACTTTCTGAAGGTGAGAGGACATGTTAATTTCTTAAACATTTTTACTGAAAGTATAACACATTCAGAAAAGGGTATAATTCATAGCGTACAGCTCAATGAATTATCACAGAGTGATATGTACCCATAAAGAACTAGAAAATGACCAACACCACAAGGCCCCGCTGGCTTCCCCTCCTAATTTCTTTTTTTTTTTTTTAATCTGTTTTTAAATTTGTGTTTGGTCCAATTGTGTGTTTTGTGTCTGGTTATTTTTTATTGAGAGCTGGGCATCATGTGTGAAAACCGGAAGCTAAAATCTGAGGTACCTTCATCCAGGGAGGACTTCCTTTTGCTTCTGACAGGCAACCAGGCCAGGATAGACCGTTCTTCATGTCATGACTGACTCAGAGATGAGCTTCACCCCTTATGTGGTCTGCTATATTTCTTGTTTGCTTTTACTCCTAGGGCATAGCATTTTGGGGGCTCAGCCAAAAGTCTGTAGTGTTTATCAGTGTCCTTCCCCCTTGGCCCCTGTTAGTCCCATGAGGCTGTCAAAAGCTCAGCTTTCTGCCTCTTGCTGCCGTCATCATGTTCAGGCTCTGCCTTCACCTGGAGGGGAAATACAGCTTCCAAAGCTATACGAGCTGCTCTTGGCTTCTCCTGTTTTCAACTTCAGTCCCACAAATCCTGACAGTCTTGGTAGCTCTCGAATGGTTTAAGTAAATGTTTTGTTATATTTTGTCCAGCTTTCCTAGTTGTACTTACTGGAGAATTGGCCTAAAATGTCTTGATCAGTCAAAGTCAGAGCAGTCCTCTGTTTTCCTGGAGAAAACTAATTTTGCTTATGAAATTTGTAGTCTTACAGGCTTGATTTAACATCCCAGCTGTAATTCAATGTGATGTTGGGCAGATTACTTAGTGTGTCTGTGCCGAACTTTCCTCATCTGTAAAATGGGGATAATACTACCCCCTGCTGATGTGAGGATAACACCAGGTGAGCAGAGCTGACCTATGTCTGGAGCACAGGAGATGCTCAAGAAAAAAAATAGCCGTTATTCAGGAGGAAACTAATCCTTAGCATTTTATCTCGATCTATTGTTTTTCTTCCACCTTTTATTCCTGTGGCTTCTGTCCTGCCTCCAGATTATATTAATTTTTTAAAATCTAAGAAATAGAGGCAATATTTACCCTCTGGGTTGTTGGGATAATTCAATGCAATCATGCATATAACATATTTACTGTCTGGCACAAGGGAAGCATTCAATAAATGAAAGCTATTATTGACCATTAAAAAATTTTTTTTTCTGACTGGTGACTTTTAATTACTTGCCTATAGGCTTATTGCTTAGAAATGAGAACTTCTTTCCAACTTTGATCTTTTCCTGAAAATTACCTCTGGTTTTTGATGTTAGGCCTGCCTAATCACAAGCAGGTAGAAGGCATTCTAGGCAAAGGGAACACCTGCCGAGACAGGGGGGTGAGTGCACGTGACGTCCTGGGGGAAGTCCAGGAAATTCCCTGTGGCTGTGGCATCAAGTAAGAAGGCAGGGCGAGGAGTCTAGGAGATCATAATGATGAGGGTGATCAGAACAACGAGGACAGAATCCCGCTCCCGTTTCTTAATGCTTACTGTGTGCCTGCTTACTATATGCAAAGCATTAAGTGATCCATTTTCATCATTCACCATATAATAGATGTCAGCATTAGCCCCACTTTACCTATGAGAAATGGTGAGGCACAGAGGAGGTAACAGCTAACCCCAGGTCACACAGCTAGGAAGTGGCAGAGCTGGGATTCCAACCCACGCAGCCTGGCTCTAGAGTTGAGACTCTGGTCATTGTGTGGCCAGATGATGCTGGCTTTCACCGGGGATGGGAGTGATCTCACCTGCCAAGTTCACTCTGGAGTTGAGTGTGAGAAAAAACCCTTCAAAATCTACTTTAGGTGATACTGGCCCCAAACCAGTAGCAAACCTGCTGGGGAAATAGTTGGAGCATGAATGAATGAATGAATGAATGAACGAACGAACGAACGAGTGAACCAAAAGTGCTTCGTAATACTCCTAGAGTTCTAAGTTTCTCAGTTGTTCTCTGACTTTCTTCAAAAAATGTAGAATGACACTGGATAAAACTCTTCCTTTATTGGACATAATTTCAGGTTCACAGGACACTTTTGTTTCTCTGTAGTGAGATCACAGGATGTTAATTTAGACACTTTTGTTCCCATGCTTTACACAGTACCTGACCAATAGGAGGGCTTCCAAAGTCTATGTTGGATGAATAATGGGGGGGAAGGGAGTGCTGTTGGGCTGTTTCTCTAGGTCATGTGGGCACCTTGTCCTCGTCCCTGGCATTGCATTTTCGCCTGAAGTCTTGGTTCTATTCAGTTGTAATGAGCATTGAGGGGCAGAGCTCTCTGCCCTGCAGAAAAACAGATCATAAACTGTATGTCTGGGCTGCCTGACTAAGGGCTTCCTATGGTGAGGATGAATTTGTTAAATAACTACACCAGGGGATTAGTGACCTATAAGCAAACGAGGTCATTTTTGAAGGACAGTAACTAAATTTTTCACATGGCACAATTTTTTATGGTTGAACTTAGAGGGGAAAAAAGGGTAGGGGAAGCCTACAAATACACAAAAATATCATGAAAGGCTGTTAAGCCTTTGGTGGTTCAAGAAATGTTTATTCCTCTATAATATAAGTCAGATAGTGTCATTTTCACGCTGAAGACCCTTCATTCCTTCCTGTGTCCAGCAGCAAACTGTAGTGGTGAGTCGGTTCAGAAGCCATACAGCCTATTAGCTGTGTGGCTTTGGGGAAGTCCTTTAGCCTCTCTGGGCCTCTGTTTCTTCATCTGTGTAATGAGATAATAATATTACTTACCTCTGGGTTAAAGATTGAATAAATCCATATGCGTAAATTGCTTAGAACAATGCCTGGCACATCATAAGAGCTCAGTAAATATTCACCATCATAGGTTGAACCATATTAAATTGCCAATATTGTGTTACCTTTTCCCTACAAAATCTGTGGTTTCATATAGTTAACTAATATGAAATAGTCTGTGACAAGATAAAGTCCAGACTCCTTAAATTGGCGTTTGCATTCTATGTGCACATTATTCTGTGTGGCATGAGCTTCCGTTGTGGCACATAACAGTTTAACACATCTCCTTCCCCAAAGTCCAGCCCAGGCACTCACCTCCTCCAGGAGGCCTTCCCACTGCTCGGTGTGCAGCCGCGCTCCCTCCTGGGTGCTCGGGTGGCCCTGTGGGGGCCTCTCTTCCAGCTGGATCTCTGCAGTGGGACTGCATGCTTGTTTGCCTGTGTCACACTGGACTGGGGGCATCGTGGGGAAGGGACCAGTCCAGATGGGACACCCATGATCAACGATGCCTGTTTCTCAGCAGTCTTCCACCGATGGGGCAGGAGGCTCTGAGCATGTGGACTGCCCGCTGGGTCACTGGAGAAGTCCGTTCCGTTCTACTTACACTGTAGTCACACTCTCCTGAAGAGCTAAGACATTCGAGAACTCATGTTACTGAACCTAGTGGTCCTTCCTACCATCTTTAGGGAAGGTGCTTGATAAATGTGAGGTGCTGATCATGAAGGGCTAACACATGTATAATAGCTGCTGCTGGAGCTCTAGAAAGAGTGGGGCTTTGCAGTCAGATGGGCTAGGGTTTGAATACTGAGCTAGCTACTTCAGAGCTACGTGAATTTAGGTGAGCTGTTTAGAGCCATTGAAATGGGTAACTTTTTCCTCATGTGTAATGTGGGCCTCATAATAGCCTATTGGGAGGATTAAATGAAAGCAAGTGAAACAGCACATTTGAAAGAGCCTGGACAGTGCTAGGCATGAGGTTGGCATCCAGTAGACATTGACTTCCTGTTAATGGGAAGATTAAAATCTCTTATTACTGGGAAAGAAAATTAATGGAGGACGTCTGCTTTATGGGGTTACCCATCAATGAATGTCTTGTCAGGCACCTGCTGGATGACATGGAGTATGAGCCATCCCCCATTCCAGTCTCTGTTTCTTTATCCATAATGCATGAGGAACATTTGCTGCCAGGCACAGAAAGTGCTCAATAAATGTTAGTTATCATTACCCTCTCTTCCTTGGATAAAATTGCCATCAGATGGGATTTTATAAACATGTAGAAGAAGAGGCCATTTCCTTATGCTCTCGCCTCCAGCTTCCACTGCCCTCTGGGCTGTTGCCTGACCCTGAAATATGCCCAGTGCAGCCCCTCTGGAGCCAGGACTCTCTGAAAATGTCTGTAAGGAAAAGGAGGCGTGTCTTGTCCTGTCCTCCAAGCCGACGGCCTCCCACCAACCCTCTGGGCTCCTGAGTCCCACAAGGATCTGGCTTTCCACAGAGAGCTTAGACAAAGCATTTGCAGCAATTTCCAGGTCAATAAATCACTGCTGGAGTTATAAATTTAATAGGATCCCTCCCTCTCTGGGGCCATTTCATAGACTCCATAAATATTTGAAGCAGAACCTTCAGAGACTGCTTTAAGAAATCGGTAGCAATCAAAGCCTCATTCTGTGGCAAGTGGTTTTGCCTCTGCCTCAGGGATTTGTGTTCACTGTTGGAGCACAAGAGAAATACAGGATTGTGTCCTGAAAATTCTGAGGAGTTTGGCTTTGGCGATACCAAGGCAGCAGAGGGAACGTTTACTGTCCCCACACCTACCGAATGGCTGGCACAGTGGTTCTCTGCTGGGCATGATGGTGTCGTGGCTGGGAAGCTGTTACTGGCAGCCAGTGGGTAGGGGCCAGGGATGCCGCTGAGCATCCCGTAATGCACAAGACAGAATTATCCAGCCCAAGCGTCAACGGGCCAGGGGTGGGAAGTGCTGGGCTGGTCTAATAGCTCCTAAACCTTGTCAGCCACGGGAAACTGTTTTGTTATTTTCCTGCCCCTGGGCCCCCTCCCCATGTTTTAAAAGATACTTGTCTGCTAAGTGAAGGGCTTGATTTAAGTAATTATATATTTCACATTTTAAAACTTTAAAAGCAATCATGACTTTTTAGTAAGTCCATCCGTTCAACAAACATTTGTTGACACCCAGTATATGCCAGGCAATGTGATGTGAGGGCAGAAGAGGTGAGTCAACATTGGCCCCTGGTCCAGGGGGTCTCAGAGCTGCAGGAGAGACACATGGAGCAGATCTCTGCACAGTCAGTTATTAAGTGAGATGAAGAGACAGGCCGGTCCTGCCTGGCCTTAGGAATGGGAGGTCATTTGGGAAGGAAATGACTGAGCAGAGTCCCTAGCCCAACACGTGGGTGAGGTGGGGAAGGGTGTTACAGTCAGAGGGAACGGCATGTGTAAAGGCTCTGAGGCATGACACTGAACTTTGGGTGTGCCATTGGAGGGGGAGTGTGCAAAGCAGCCCCTTGCCAAGCCAGCTGCCTCACTCTATCCAGCATCCCTTCCTCCCCCTGAGGCCAGGACCTGGGCCTTGACCTGGATATGGGACCCAGGAGTGGGAGACATTGTCTCTCTCCTTAGAAAGGGGCTGGTGAGGGGTTTGAGGGGAAGGTCAGAGTCACCTTCCCAGTTCTTCCCTCCTAGAAGCATTTGTCATATAAGGACAAGAAGGACCAGGACAAAAAACCTGGGGCTCCCAGGGCAGGAGGCAAAGCCTGTAGATTTTATTTTAGTGCATTTTAACTTTCTATGTTGAAATGAACTGTGCAGAGACCTCCCATATGCATTCCTCCCAGCTTGCGCTAATGTTAACGTCCTGTATACCTAAGCATAGTACATGACAGAAATGAATGGGGAGCCACTGGTTCATAAGAAGAGCGGTAGGCAGGCTGAGCAGCTACCGTCTCAGTCTGCCTGTGTGGTGGGCCATCCTGTCCATCCGTGTATCCTTGGATGGGTTTACCAGTGGACCCTCTCCACCCCCCATTCATTTGTTCAATAAGCATTTAGGGATAAATATCCTCGGGTGCTGGGTCCTCGGGTAAGTGCAGGGAAACTGGAATAGAGAAGATGCTGTCCATCTCCATCCTCCCAGCACCCTGGAAACCCTTTGGCCCCATGACCACTGCTCAGAGTCCCAAGATTGGAAACCACGTTGTGATTTCATGTTGCCATTTCACCCACCATAGCTGACCCTGTAACTGCCAATTGCCCGGCGTCCTGCAGAACTGGTCGCTAACACTGGTGTGTGATCTCCCGGCTTGGTCCTTTCCCTACCTTTATTTGGGGACAATGCCATCAGCTTTGCGCATGGGGAATATGATGAAAAGCAGAGGTGAACCGGCTGAGGGTGGGGCAAACAGCCAGCGGAGCCGCAGTGCTGCCACAGGTGGACGCAGCGCGGGCTCGCGGGCCCCAGGATGCTCCCGCCTGGTTCAGATGCCAGGCGTCTTGTTGCTTGAATGCGCCCTCCTGCCGCTGCTCACATTCTGGGCCTTGGTGGAGAGAGACTGGGGAAAACCCTCTAAAGGAAGCCGAGGCGATCTTTGCAGCAGGACTTGGTGGTTCCATAATAAATCACGTTCAGACACCGGAAGCCACTGATCGACCTGAGCTGTGAATTCCCGCCTGGGGCTGGCACTTCAGGCTGCCTCACGCTGGCTGTTGCTTTGCACTGTGATTCCCTGGTGGCACTTTGGCAGCGGAGGATGGCCGACTCTGGCAATTTCCTTGCCTCGACCATAGACTCCGGCCCTTGGAAGGGGCCACCATGTTCCGCTGCCACCTGTTTGGTGGACCTGATGTGGCCAGGGTTCAGCCCGGTCACATGCTCCCAGGCCGGGCAACCCAGTGGGGTCAGACAGGAACTCCGCATGCAGAAGCCGGTCTCAGGTCACCCCACTCAGCAGGAGCACCAGAGTGACCCAAGGCCTCTGGAGAGCAGAGCAGCCACATGGGCCAGTCTGGGCCATTGTGAGCAAGCAACAGTGATAGCCTTCTGTGGGGGCACCTGGCCAGGCTTTGCAGAGCCCAGCAAGGTAAACGCACCCCCTCATTCCGGCTCAGGATCCCACCTGGGCTTGTAGGCAGATCCAGTAGAGGGCTGGCCTGGCCCGCAGCCAGGCGGTGAAGTACTCTGTGCAGCGTCTCTCCCTGCTGCCCGACTCGGTGTCCTGCCCTCTGGGAGGCATTCTGCTCGGCAGATACCCCCCTGTGCACCTGCCGGGGCAGGTGAGGGGCTGAGGGCTGGGTCACAGGGGCCTGACTTCAGGTGCCCATCCTGTAGGGTCCAGGGTGGGCAGATATGCAAAAGACCAAGAGTGCATGGTATGAGCGGGGTATGGCAGGGAGAAAGCAGGGCCCAGGGGCACAAGGGGTGGCTGACCAACAAGGAGTCAGGGAGGGCTTCCTGGTGGGAGTGCCAGCCAAGGTGGGCCCTAGAGATGAGCGGAGTCAGCCGGGGAGGGTGACCTTGCAGGCCAGGACCTGGGGTAGCATGGGGAATAGGAAACGGGGGTGTCATGTGTGTCCTCTCTGATCCTGGAATGGAAGGTACCCGAAGGAAGGTGCTGGCTTTTGCAATCCTGCTATGACTTTCTTGTTCTATTTAACATACATTTTTTTTTAGCATAGAAAGACATTTTCATTCTTCAAAGTTCCAAATGCATAGAGGTCTGCACAGTGCAGGACTCTCCCCTTTTCCCAGTTCCCTGCCCTAGAGGTAAGCATGTCCCTAGTTTCTTAGGAATTTTCCAGGGATAGGCTGTAACTCTAAGCAGACACACCATACATGCCCTTTCCACGCTGACGGTAGCCTACTACCCACTCTGTCCTTCACTGGTGTTTGTCATTCATCACGGCCATCACTCTGCATCAGAACATAGCTTTTCATGCATTTTTTTCAACAGTTGCATTGTTTTCTATCATGTGGATGCTACCAGTCCCTTTTCAATGGGCACTTGTGTTATTTCTGATTTTTTGCTGTTAAAACCAGCACTGTTATGAAAATGCTTGGAGACGTATATGTTCATATATGTGTGAAGAGCTCTGCGGGTAAATTCCTAGAAGGGGAATTGTTGGGGTGAAGCAGAGAGGCACTCGTCATGTCATGTCATGTGATGGCTCTGACCAGCCTGCTCCCAGCCACTTGGAGGTGGCACAGCTTTGCTCCCACCTGCAAAGCTGGGGATCCCTCCTGCCATCACCACCCACCCTGTGACGTGTTGTTTCAACTCACCTACTTTTGGGCCCTGACAATGGGGCAGTGAACTAGACAGGAGGGGACCCTACGCACACGGGATGCCTCAGCACAGTGAGACGGGAGTCAGCAGACAGGCTCTTGCTTCCTGACCCCAACCAGGGACGGCCACCATTTCTCTCCTGCAGACCTGACAGCCTGAGTGGGAGGCTGATGCATGGGCCTGGGGTACCTCAGTGCAGGGGAGCTGGGATCCGGCCACCAGGGAGCCAAGGGGCCTTGGCCTAGTCACAGGACTGCTGCTTAATAGCTGCGTGTTCCTAAGCGAGCCATTTAATTTCCCTGTGATTGCCTGTAGCTTCAATATTACTGCATAATGAACCAGCCCCAACTCAGGGACAGACAGATGATAAAGTCCTGGGGAGGCTGGAGGCCAAGAGGGAGCAGAGAAGGCGACACTTGGGTGATCCATAAAACGCAGTCATGTTCTGAGAGCAGAGGTAGCGGGCAACCTAGGTGGAGGCTGGTCAGGAAGGGACCTAGGGCTTCTGAGCTTCTAGGTCAAGCACTGTGCCCAGAGGCAGACCCTCCAGCTCTCATTTCCTGTGGGGTGGGGGTGGGGGGGCAGGTAGAAGCCACGCTGGGGCAGAGGAAGCCAGAGGTGGGTGGGCAGGGCCAGGGCAGAGGAGGCACGGGCCCAGGGAGCCGCTGGTTTCCAGGCCTGCTCTCCTGAGCAGTGTGGACGGACCGTGGGCCCACCTGCACCCGCTCCAGCCGTGGGCCTGAGCCAAGGCCCCGGAAGGCTTGGTGTGTCCCTGTACATAGTCATGGCATCACCTTCCCTGACCGGAGCCCTGCCCTCTGAGCCCCAGTGCGCGGCCCTCTGTGCTGGGAGGCCGGAGGCCCAGGAGCCGAGCACACGCCCTGCCTGGGTCGGGAGCCTGCTCTCCTCCCATCCCCTCACCGCACCTCTGTTTTGCCATCTGTCAAACGGGGATGCCTACGTCCTAGGGTGGTTGTGAGAAGTGTGTGCGTTAACACCAGGAAGCACTAGGAAGAGGCCCTGGAACGCTTAACAGCTACAGACCTGCGCCAATTTCTCTCTGTGCATGTTATTTAAAAAAATCAGAATAAAAAAGAATCCCTTAAGTTGAGGGAGATCAGGAGAGGCAGCAGGGCGGGGGCGGCTTGGTGGCCCGGGTGCAGGTGGCGCTCGCGATGGGAGGCGCTGCCCAGGCCGAGGTGCTGAGACACGTCGCACTGCAGCCGTGGGCTGCTCGGGGCCCCCGCAGGCCGTGAGGCAGCACAGCTTTCCCAGGCACTGTCCCCAGCCTGGGGAGAGCTTTTCTTCGTCAGCTGGATTCTTGAGGTAGCAGTTCAGGCCCTGTGGCCGAGGCTTCGCAGCGATGCCACCCCTGGCTCAGACCTGCGCCGGCCCTGTGGGACCTTTGGCCCTTCTCACTGGCCCACGTCCCTCAAAACCCTTCCCGTGGATTTGAGGGCTTCTGTGTCCCCGGCCCTTCTGGAGATGGGCCAAGCCGGGGGTCTTCCAGTGCCTGAAAGGCCCTGTCGGTTTATCTGGAAGAATGCTCAGTTTTGCTCTTTGGGCCGGTCCTTTTTGTTTAACTTCGTCTTCCTAAATGAACCGATCTAACATAGGCAGGAGGGTATAGAGCGGACTCCGCTGCCGGCCCACCTGGGACGAAACCCCAGCTCCGCCGCCCCCCAGCTGTGTGACCTCGAGCAGTGACTCAACTCCTCTGTGCTTGTTTCTTCTAGAAAATGATGCGGAAGCAGGATCCCCCTCACAAAGTGTGTTCTGGAAGGATCAGGTAGAGGCCCAGTGCCCGATTCTTAGCCGTTTGTGGTGCCGATGTTATTTTAAAGTGCAGCTCCCACCATTCCTTCAGGTAGAGAATCATCTTCTGGGCCATCCAGAGAAAGCAAATTTCAGAAACGAGGAATTTGCTGTTAAGCATATACAATGATTTCCCAGGCTGCTTCCTCCTCTGAGTCCGGGTCTGCAGCACGAAGCCCAGCCCAGGCGCAGCCCTCAGCCCCTCAGGGATCTGACAGACACCCTCTCCAGCTTCATCCGGGCCCTGCTCCAGCCACCTGGTCACCAAGGGCGCCCACTGACCCCGCCTCTCAGTGCTTGCCCTGCGGTGCCCTCTGCCTGGCCTGCTGTCTTTGAGAGCAGTTACAGGGTGGTTCACAGCAGGTTCTGGCATCAGATTACACCAGCTGTTTCTGCTCTGTATGACCTCGGGCAAGGTCAGCCCCTCTGGGCCTCAGTGTTCTTGTCTGTACAGTGAAGACACTTACAGGACCTCGTATCTTAGGAAGATAATTCAGCGAGGCTTAAAGCAGAGGCTGGCTCACTGTGTCCGCTCCTGTTATTGTTACTGTTAAATTCTCCACCTGTGAAAGTCAGGGCCAGCATCGATCTTTTGCATCTCAGGAGTCGGACACACAGGGCCCTCCACTGGCCAAGCATCACCCACGGTCGCCTGGGCCCTCACACCCCCAAGGCCCCATGCTGGGCCCTAACGCACTGTGTCTCTGAACTTGCTCACAGACTGGCCTGTGAGGCACAGGGTTTCTCCCCACCTTGCAGCTAAAGAAACTGAGGATCCCAGATGCCCAGACTGGTTGAGCTGAGATTTGAGTCCCAGTATCTCTGCCTCTGACTCAGAAATAAATTTTCCTTCTATTGAAGCTCACATCCTGGTGCCCAGCATGTAGGGCCTCATGCCTGTCCTGGTGCAGTCCTTCCCCATGCATGCTGCTTATGTCTCTATCTACTTCCCAGAAGGAGTTAAAACACATGCAATAAAAGGCACAGATTCAGTGAGAAGAATTTATTACAGAAGAGTGGAAACTTAGGGTCAAACAGGAGAGAACAATTATACCAGGCACTTAGGAAAAGTAAGGTCTGAGCTTCCTGAGAGTTGAGGCAAAGGGGGAATAAATGAGTTTCATGCACCGACTTACTGGCAGGAGGAGACAGAGCTGGAGGACTTCTCTTCCAGCTCTGAAGGCTTAGGGAAATGGTCCTGAGGGTCTCTGTGCAGTGAACAGAGGGCAAAGGTGAGGAATGTCTCGGATGACACACCTCCACCACCTTGGAAGAGGAAAGGCACATCTATTAGAGGCAGCTCTCCGCCTCCCTGTACCCGGGGTCCGCACCAGGCTTCACGGGGCTCTCACCCATCCCTGGGCCCAACAGCATTATCTGCCCTTCACTGACGGGCCCAGGGAGATGCCTCAGCTCTGCCCTCGGCTTACTGGGCTTGGCGAGGGGGTGGCAGTAGCAAAGCTCTCATGACCAGCACAGGCCTGCCATGCTCCAAAGTCCTGTCCCCGCGCGGCACTGCCCAGCTGGGGGAGGCCGCCACTGGGTTTACTGCCTGCAGATAGTCACCCTTCCTGTTCCCTCTCCCCTCCTGCATTCAGCCCCATTGCACACACATCAATCTTCCCCCTCTGCCGTAAACCTGCCAGGTGCTCCCCGGGTCCCCAAGCCCTCCAGAACCCAGCTCCACGGCCAGCAGCTTGGGAGTAAGTTAGCCGTGGGACACGGGTGCAAGGCCAGGTGGGAGAGAGTGGGGCGAATACCAGCTGCAGCTGCTGGTTCCCCCACCCC
Organism: Manis pentadactyla; assembly: GCF_030020395.1. Taxonomy (NCBI): domain Eukaryota; kingdom Metazoa; phylum Chordata; class Mammalia; order Pholidota; family Manidae; genus Manis; species Manis pentadactyla. The sequence continues at coordinate 5,447,379 of NC_080023.1, forward strand.
ATCCCCAGGGCCAGGGCCCCCTGGTACTGGCCACACACTGGACCAGACGCCAGTCAGTATCCCCTAGGGGGAGGCCTGCAGACGGAAGCCGATGGGTTCGTCCCAATGGCCTGAGGAGCCATCTCCCTGTGGTTATGGATGGTTCAGTCACTGGACATTCATTCAGCACTGTGGACCCACAAGCTGGGGCCATCCTGGGTTCAAGGTAGGCAGGGCAAGATCAGAGCACACCTGCTAGGGGGCTGAGGGCAGGATTCACCATCAGGCAGCAGGAACCAAACAGCCAGCCATCCTCCCCACTCTTCCAGGGCTGCTGTGTTTGGTTGTTCAGGTTGTGTACTGAACAAAGCATCAGGTCCAGGGGAGAAAGGGGGTGAAATCCAGGTCTGCCTCTCTCCCAAGAGGCTGTGCCTGTCTGGAGGACACGGTGCCCTTTACAAGTTCACACAGAGGCCTGCAAGCTACAATCACCTGGAAGGGGTCTTTTCGTAATTCTGCACAAAGGCTCTCCGTAGCCTCGCTCCATGTTTGTGCTGACTCAGACCCAGAGGTGCCAAGTCAGCAGGCTGAAGCCAGCGGGTCTTAGAGGAGGCAGGGTGCCCCCAGGGCTTTCCCAGTGGCGCCCTCGAGCTAGTGAAGTGCTGGAGGGCCGTGTCCTGTCCCCTTGAACCTTTGGGCCCAACATAGGAGCCCCAGAGCTTTCACAGGGCCTGGCCTGGGAGCAGGTCTGACATGGGATGGTGGTCTCTGCTCACTGGCGAGATTAGGATACAGCTAGGCTACCAATTACCTCCAAACAGTCTGAGCCCACCATCCTGGGGAACCATCTTAGGCACTGACTGTGACTCTACCCCAGCACCAGCCTCAGGGGAGAGAAGGACCACTGGGCAGGGAGCCAGGGACCTGGGCCTAGTTGCTGGGCTGCTGCTTAGTAGCTGTGTGTCCCTAGGTGAGTCACTTAAGTTCTCTGTGCCCATCATCTATAGCTTCACTATTACTGCGCACAAACTAGCGCATACTCCGTGACTCAAACCCATATTCTCACACGCTCAGGTTTGCAGCTCGACTGGGGCTCAGCTGACCAGGCTGGGTTTAGGCTGCGGACAGACTAGGCTGGCTCCCCCGTCCCCGCGTCCTCCTTGGAATTCCTGGGATTCACTGCCTGGCCACCTGGGGCTGGTCTTTGGCCCCCAGGAGGCTGAACAGAGCGCACACCACCACTAGGGCCTCGGCTCAGAGCGGCTGATACTCCATCTCTAGAAATAAGCCACAGGAACAGTTTGAACTTCAGTGGGGCAGTGGGAGGTGGGGCGGGCGTGGGGGGAGCCAGAGGAGGAAGAACTGACCAGAACAGTCCCACCTACTGCCCTCTCATAGCGGGACCTCAGCACGTCCCATGTGGGGCAGCAGTCAAAATGGGCAGTGACCACATGCAAGTGCCCGTCACAGAGCTGGTGCGGCACAGCTGCGTGCTCTCTCTACTTCCCTGCTTTGCCTTTCCTTGAATATCTTTACATTGGCACAAGCCATTTCCAAACCAAACCAAAATTCACAATAGCAAATGCACGCCCCCTGAGCGGAGCGAGGGGCAGAGGGCCCTGTGTGTACCCAGGAGTCATCCTTCAGGGCAAGTGCTCCCAGTGGAAGGCCTGCTAATTTTTCTTCTCCGAATTGTCTCCTTCCTCCCCACTTGGCCTTCTGGAAACATCTGTCTTTCCTTCTGGCTTTTCCAAACGGATACAAACCAAGATGTTCAGAAAAGAATAATTGAATCAAATCAGTTTTTGAAGGAGCCAGGTAGTCTTTTTCTTGACCACTTGATCTGTTAGGAAGCCTGGAATATTGTCCCCAAAGTTCCCTAAAGAAGGGAAGAGGAGTGGGAAGGGGTGGGTGTCCTGATGTCCCAGGTCTGGAACCTCCCTGGAGGCCAGGGTGGAGGAGGTGGTCACCTGGCTGAGCAGCCTGGGGGCAGGGACCCCAGAGCTCCAGCCCATAGTAGTGCTGCGTGTACAGATTTCAGTGGGACTTCCTGTATTTAGTCCCATTCTGCCTCCCACTTTCAGAGGTGCCCAGGCCCATCGCCAGCCTCTCCAGGATTCTGAAGTGTGAGGAATGAGAATTCTAGGATTCTGCCCAGGCTTCCTGTGGCTTTCTGCAGGATTTCAGTACAGCAAAGAAAGCTGAAAAGCTTACTTTTTGTTCTCTCTCTTCTCCTTCTCACATCTCCTGTGCATGCACAGGTGTGTGGATGTGTGTGCAAATCCCAGATCAGCTCTACCTTCAGAATATACCCAAGATCAGGTCACCACAACACTACTTATTTTGTGGCCATATCCCCAGTGCCTAGAATAGTGCCTAGTAGCCCTAGGGGCTCAATACATATTTGCCAAATGAATGTGTGAGTTGGTCACTCAGTTTTCTTTTCACGTGCTTCTAAGCACATGTGTTACTATATCTGATTATATGTAGCACAGATTCTGTTAGATGAGAAAACATTACTATCCTTTGCATTTTTGCTTTGGGATTGGAGAGACTAGGAAGGGAATGATTCAAACAAGAACAGAAGGAGGAGCTGGATCCCAACCCAGCCCCCAACGTGCTCCTCTACACACGGACTCTGCCATTAGGTGCTGAAGGAACAAAGCCCCCAGATTGTAGGGGATCTGGAATACAAGGAAGGTGAGTCAGAGCGTGAGGTTGTTCTAGGAAGCAATGGAGAAGTGAGCAGAGGTGGCGGGGGGGGTAGTGCAAGGAAACTTCAGACTCACTCTTCATCTTTGGAATTTTTCCATTGGAAAGACTGGTATTTATTACATACCATCTGTCTTAGCCCATTTCATACATGCTTTGTCTGTGCCATTATTATTAGGGCCATAAATTTCACTGTATAAAGTGACATCTTTTCTCAGCTCCATATATTTGTATTTCTTAAATCATGCAGGTTAATTTCCAAGTGCTGGTTTGCAGGATAATGGACAGCAACTTGGAACAGACAGACTATAATACCGGTACTAGAACCGTGACTAACTAGTGTGGGATCTAAGGTGACATAACCTCTCGGAGCCTGTTTCTCACTCCACAGTTTCCTTTACTTCATGCCCATAACCCTCTCCTCGTCATTGGAATGGTCATTCCCTCAACGCAGGTAATTGTTATTAGGAAAGTCATTTGTTTAACTATTTCACAAACAAACATTTGTTTGACTGATAGTTTCTAGGGACATTCGGATTTGTGAAGAAGGTGCTCATCAGCACAGAGAAAATTTCATCTGGCAGATTTGAGGGCAGTGAGATAAAATGAGGTGGTGCCTCTGACTGCTCTCGCTCCACAGTTGAGGGTACAGAAGGCTCAGAGAAGGGGAGAGTGGCTCCCTCAGTCAACAGGAAGCCAGGGAGAGAGCTGGGCATGAGGCCTAGGACTCCTGACTCCCGCTGTGCGGTACTCTTTCCGTGGGTTCAATGGAGGGGAACATTTTGCCTGGGGCAAAGACCTGTGTCATATCAACATAGTTTACCTGTGTGCTTAGACTACAACACGAAAGAGCTTAATTCCTCTCCCAGTAATGATCCCTTAGCATGTGCAGTCTTCTTTCTTTCCATCAACCATGTCAATTTGAATCTTAACACAAACCACAGATCACGTTTGTAGGAAAAAATGAGAAAATGAGTGAGCTGGGGTTTTCAAACAGCCCAACAGGACAGCAGAAGGAATTAAGGACGGAGTGAATGATATCACACATTGCACAGAAGCTTCCAGAGGCCAGAGAACAGCCCTCCTTCCTGCTGCTGATGGGAAGGAGGGCCTAGATGAGCATAAGAAAGGCCCATGGCTTGACTTAATAGGAAATCATCAGGGGCAGAGCCTGGGCTATACGCCCTGAGTACTGGAAGGATAGTGAAAAAAATCAGGGTAGTTGACCTAAATCCCATGCAAACTTTGGTCCATCTCAAACTTCCAAGTCTCCCTGTGACCCTGAGGCCAGGATGGGACCTAATACCTAGGGAAGGTGTTTCAATTAAAAATGATTTGGCTGCCTATAATGAAGTCCCAAATAATCGTGGCTTTAGTGAAATAGAAGCTTCTATCCCCACCTCAGGGTGGGCATCCAGGGATCTCACGGAGGGTCCATAGGCATCAGGCCCCTTCTGGGTTCTCCCGCATCTCAACTCAAGATTTCCGTTCTCAAGTTACCTCATGATGCAAGGTGGCTACTGGAGTATCATCCATTAAGTCCAAGTTCCAGGAAGTAGAAAATAGGCTATTGGTGGGGGGCGGGGAGAAGAGAATCCCTTTAAGGAGGCCTTGAAGGCACCTTTTGCTGATACTTTCCAAAGTCCAGAACTTCATCATATGACCATACTTAGCTTCATGAGAAGCTGGACATATAGTCTATTACTGGCCACTTGACAACTCCGGAAGAAATTTAGTGTCCTGTTACTAAAGAGCAAATGGGAAATGACCATGGAATTGACATCTATGTCTCTGCCTCAGGTAGCATCAGCTCCATCAGTATAAAATCAGGAAGGCACTGAACATTTGGATTCAGGGTCAAACACAAGCACAGCCTCACCATTTATGTTGTCAGCAACAAAACTGAACAAATTCGTTGTTATCTTGGTGAAAAGTTAGAACGGAGAGAACCTGAGAAGTTCCACAAGGAGATAGAATGCTCTGTCCCTCCCCCCTACATTTCATCAATGTTTCTATACATCCTGTATGTCCCTTGCCTCTCTCTCTACGACTCAGGAATCTGTACATGGACCTTCTTACTCACAGCCTCTTCTCCCAGCTTTTTTTCCCCTATTAAGCTTGGAACGCTTCCACGACCAGTCTTCTCAGCTGGGTCACTTTGAGGAGCCTGGCCCTCTCGGTGCGGAGAGCCCTTTGCATCTGTTCTCATCCACGTGTAGCCCGGTGGGGTTAATTTTATTCCTGCCAATTCAGCCCTTCCCCTTTTTCCTGAGCTGCTTTAACTGTCAGCCTCCCATGATACCACGTTTCCCACTGGCAGGTTGCAAGTTGCCCCGCACACACTGTTGTATTTTAGGGGTGAGTGTTTTTGCTACATCACAGTCTCAAAGACCCAGAACTCTCTAGTTCCAGTCAAAACACAGCCAGTTTCCTCAAAAAGTTAATAGAATTACTAGATGATCCATCAATCCCACTTCTGGGTATATATCCAAAACAATGAAATCAGAGTCTCAGAGAGATACCTGTCCCTCCGTTCACAGCAGCGTATGCACAATAGCAAGACGTGCAAGCAAGCCAGAGGCCCATTGATGGGCAAATGGGTAAAGAAAGTGTACTTTCCTTGTGCAACGGGGTATGATGCAGCCTTAGGAGGGGAGGACTCCCTGACCCCTGCTACAGCATGGATGAGCCTTGGGGACATTGTGCTCAGTGAAATAGGCCAGTCACAAAAAGACAAATGCTTTATGCTTCCGCTTTCATGAGGTATATCGTTGCATTCATAGAGAGGGAAAGTAGAATGGTGGGTGCCTGAGTCTGGGAGAGGGAGGGGAATTGTTCAATGGCTACAGAGTTTCAGTTCTGCAAGAAGGAAAGGTTCTGGAACTCTGTTGCACAACAATATGCATATAGCTAACACTACTGAACTGTGCCCTTACAAGTGGTTAAGATGATGAAGCCTGTGTCCTGTGTTTTTTGCCACATACACTTACAAAGACAGTCACTCTGCCAGAAGCGGTGGGTTCAGGAATGTCAAGTGTGAGAAAAGCATGTGTTGCTTTGAGATGGAGAGAAGGAAAGGTGGGGTGCTGAGTCAGCCCCGAGGGGACCGTGGCTGAGGGCTTCTTCCTACTCTCGAGCCCGCTGCCCTCAGGCGCGGGTGTGGCTGCTCCGATTTTATGGGTGATCCCTGCATTCACTCATTTGAGCAATACTTGACCATCACCTCTGATACCCCAGGCTTCTTGGTGTAGGAGACGCTGCTCTGATCAAGTCACAGGGAAGAGAAAGGTTACACACAATTTATGTGGTGTAATTTCAGGTTGTGGCTGATGCCGCGAGGGAAGGAGCCTGGGAGGCGGCTGGGAAATGAGGGGGGCTCTTCCACAGAGAACTCCGTCCCCCGGGGCTGCTCAGAGCCGGGGGCATTCCGAAGGGGGACACGGCTCGAAGAAGGAGTGCCGGGAGTGGGGAAGTGGCTTGCCCGAGAAAACCCAGCCAGAAGGAGGCAGAACTGAGATCCAACCTCATTTTGGAAACATTTTATTATGAAAAAATTCAAACATTTTCAAGAGTAGACATAATAACAAAAGAAACTCCCACGTAGATGTTATTCAGCTTCAACAGGGATCAATTCAAGAACAACCTTGTTTCATTTGTACACCACCCATGGTCCCCCCACATATTATATTGAACTAAAATTAGACAGCTTATCACTTAATTCATAAATAGTTTATTAAGCCATCATCCTGTCATCATACTCCAGGTAGATTCCTGGCGCTCCTCTCTCTGAGGTCGCCTGCACTTCCTAAGTGTGTAACCTTTTAATCTTAAACTTTCTCTCTCCAACCTTTCAGGGCACCTCTCCTTTATGAGGTTACCTGCTGCACTTCTTTCTTTAAGCAACTTTAAATAAAACTTTTACTCTGCTTCAAAAAAAAAAAATAGATTGCTTAATTTCATCAAATATTTGGTCAGTATTCAAGTTTCTAATTTTATAAATTTATGGTTAAACATTTCTTTGCAGTTTGAATCAGGATCTAAATAAGATCTTTACACTGTGACTGGCATGTTTTTCTGTGGTAAAATATACATAGCATAACATTTACCATTGTAATCATTAAGTCTATGTTGTTATGCAACTATGGTCACCATCCATCCCCAGAACTTCTTCATCTTCTCAAAATGAAACTGTGCCCAGTAAATACTAACCCACCTTTCTGCCCTCTGCCTCTGTGCATCTGACTCCTCTAGGGCCTCATATGACTGGAATCATGCAGTGCTTATGGCTACAGGACTGGCTTTTCTCCCTTGGCATCATATCCACAAGGTTCTTCCATGTTGTAGCATGTGTCCAAATTTCTTTCCTTTTTGAGGCTGAATCATACTCAGTCGTATGCATGTGCCACATTCCGTTTGTCCAGTCACCCACCAATGGACCCTTGCGGTGTATTTTTCAACTCTTTTTATCTCTAAGTTCCTCTCGTCCTTTTTTTTTATCTTCTTGGAATATTCTGTTGAAGCAGCAGGTCTCCGGTTCTGTAGCTTCCCATGGCAGGCTCCTGCCAGTTGTGTCCCCATGGGTGTTGTCCATGTTGACCTGTCCTCTGTATGTCCTTGGATTGGCCCTCGGACCTGGAGGTTTGGTATGATCCGGGCTCAGCTGGGTTTTTTCTTGCAAAGGTGATGTTATGTTCTTCTGTCCGGATACACATGTCTGGCTGTCCCTCCTCCTGTGACGTTGGCACCCACTGATGCTCACCTCCCAGGTGCACGGATCCATTAGCAGTTGCCAAATAGTCTATCATTCCTTCCCATTTCCACAAAGAGGAACTTCCCCTCACCTACTTTCTAGTTATTCTGCTTATTTAATTTTTGTCCACCTCCAAAGCTAACATGCTTAAGTTCTCACTCACTCATTCACGCACTCATTTACTCATTCTCTATTCATTCAGCCACTCACTCGTTCACTCATTCACTCACTCACCCATTCATTCTCACTCACTCACTCTCTCATTCATTCACTCTTCATTTACTCATTCCCTATTCATTCATTTGCTCACTCACTCACTCACTCACTCACTCACTCATTCACTCACTCACTCACTCACTCACTCACTCACTCACTCACTCACTCACCAACATTTACCAAGTGTCTGCTTTGGGGGCTGGCTGGTCTTGGAAAGATGAAGCATATGTGGTCGCAGAACAGAAGGAGAGAGACAAGTCCCAGTCGTAGAGGGGTTAACAGATCTCATGGGTGCACAGAGGCTGGGGTGCCTGGAGAGAGACTGTAATGGGAACATCTGGGTCAGCCTCATCTCCTGCAGTCATTAGCAGATGGTGAAGGTCAGCTTGCTGACCTGGGTCCCTGCTGGTCTGGCTGAGAGCTCACGCTGTTAGACTTTCTAAATTGAGTCTTTAAAGCTGAGATGCACATAAAGCGTTCCTGATTTTATCAGGCTCACAGAGGGACAGACCCAGCTGGTGCTCCTGGGGGCGCGGTTCCCTTCCCCCAGACTCAGCGGAGGGTTAGGTTAGAGGCTGCACGCAGCGGTGTGTGGGGCTTCAGGGCCTCAGGATGCCCAGGGGCAGGTGGGCTCCCCTGCAGGAACCCAGGGCTGCCAGACACGGGAGGTGCCTAGGGCTGGGGTGGGAGGACCTGGCCTCAGGCAGACCCCACTGACCCTGCCTCTCTCCAGTCATGGAGTTTGGGGGAAGCTTCTGTACCTCTTAGAGCCTCCATTTTCCCATCTGTCACTTGGGTCCAAATGCCTTACTGTCACTGCTGGGAGCTTACGTTCTGCCAAGAGCTGCTGTGACCGTTACTTAGCTCCCGTGGTTACTTTTGGATGCTTCATTCTCTGCTCTAAGGTGCCCCAAGCTCACCATTTCTTAAGTCTTTTCCTCCAGGGAACTTCTGGCTCCATCCATGCATCTCACCTGGCTGCATTCACCTACTCCAAGGAGTGAGAGGTGATGGTCACTGAATTCTTCTCCCCGTATCTGCACCACTAGAGGAGGCTCAGCAACAAAACTCTCCCGCTGGTAGAATTTGGGCCAATGGGAAGGGGAATGTCTTCTTGGAGGTCATACAGTTCTCCTTTCTCACAGACTGAGTCCTGGCAGGAGAGGCGACATCCCCTAGCAGGTGATTGAAGGGGCTGTATTTGCTATGAGAAGGAAGAGCAGGAAGCCGCCACCACCAAGGGCTGCGGAGCCAGGAGAGGGCCCTGCTGCTCCTGCAGGGCTACAGTAGAGGAGCCCAGCCACTGCCTGACCCGGTGGGACAGAGAATAAATTCTGGAACCTTCCCTCCAGACTCCTCTGTGCACCTCTCATTGGCTGAACCAAAGCGGAAGCCAGAGACAAAGGAGATGCAATCCTTGGGGTCAACCTCCTGTTGTCGTCTTTAGGGGTTCAGTCTCCTGAGGCCTGGAGAATGCTCAGAGCTGGGACCCAGGAAGGCAGAGTGTATGGAAACACAGGTGGGCGATTCAGCCAGCCGGGGGCAAGCAGAGCCCAGGCCCATGGTAGATACTCAGGACAAATTTCAGTTTCCCTCAAATGATCAACAGAGCCACTTACAGAAGAGCCTTTTCAAGGACTCAGGAGGCCCAGGCACGTCCCAGCCGTGCGTCCTCAGGTGAGCGGCTCCGGGACAGCCCACGGCCCACCTTGCCCAGGAGGCCCTGCTCTGCCAGGCACAGAATGTATGGACGCTCAGCGCTCGCAGTCAGGAAGCACACCTGGGAACACGGTGGAGGGCTTTCCCTCCTTGGACCTCTGGCAGACTAATCAAAGCTGGGGAAGATGACATGGGGAAACATGAAGTGGGTCCCTGAGGGTTGGCCTCAGCCAGGACCTGCGGCCCCGCGGGCGGCTCAGCCCCTGGGGAGGCCGTGTGCAAGCTGGATGGCAAATAGCCCGAGTGAAGGTCACGATGTCATGCTGGCGCCAGGTCCCTCACTGAGGGAAACCCTCTGCTCTCCGCGTGGCCCCCTTGATGCAGTGGGGCTGGGGTTCCCAGGACCCAGGAAGATGTTTCTGCTTCACCTTCATGTTTAAAATTTCATCCCAGAGCACCTCCCTGTGCAGACTCAAGTGATCGAGCCAGTAGCCTTTTATCAAGATTTAGTTTATAAATCCAAGGACAGGCTGGGGGCCAGACATGCCTGGGAGTGAATTCCTGCCTCACCACTTACCAGCTAAGGGGCCTTGGGCAGGTGACTCAGTTTCCCTCCCTGTAAAATAAGTTTTCATAAGGAATAAGTAAATTGGAACCAGTGTCTGGCCTCTCTTTAGTTCTTGGAAAGTGTAAGTCCTCTCCCCTCTGATCTTCCAGTTCCTGGAATCTTCCCAGGACCCTCTGCCTATGCCACTGGGCCCCCGGCTTGCACTCCCCAGTGCACAGAGGAGCCCTCTCCCTGCTGACTTGTTCTCTGTTGACTTGTCACCTGTCGTCTCTCTGAGGCTCTGCTTTCCAAGGGTGTGGACCCATCTTGCTCATCTTTGTATCTTCCACCCCACACAGCCTAGGAGGGCAGGGCTTCTTCCTCCACTAGGAGGTTCCAGAAGGTTCTCCAAGGTGTTAACAAGGCTGTGGCTTTTACTTGCCAGTCAGAGTGGAGGATGTGCCGAGCTACTCTGGGTGACATTTTCTGCCTCGCTGTTTGCTCCATCTGTCACTCCTTCCATTTGTTCATTTCACAAACATTCACCAGCGTCTCCGAGGTGCCAGGAGGCAGAGAAGAGGGAGTGAGCACTCCCAGGGGGAGAGAGAGATGGCCATATAAACGCCACCCCCTGCAGTAGGCGGTGGGGTGCAGGGGTCCTCTGACCCCATGGGGGGCTAGGGAGGAGCTGCCAGGTAAAGCCCAGGAGGTGCTGAGGACCCAGGCTTTGAGAGCGAGAGAGAACTGAGAGGCTGGCTGTCCCCTCTGACCGTCCAGGGGGCAAATGAGGGACGTGGGGCCCAGTGGCATGTGGTGACTGCAGTGCAGGCCTCAGGGCTTGCTGCCCAGGATGGTGCCCCATGGCAAAGCCATAGGGTGTCAGAGACGTTTGCAGGAGGGATGGGGGAGCTCAGTGGGCGCGGAGAGGCCTCCTGAAGGGACAGTTGTTCTGTTACCTCCACCCACGGGTATGGGGGCCTTTGACCCCCACTGTTGGACCTTCCTTGAGACCCATCTCATATCTAGGCAGCTATAGGGTGGTGGGTGATCTTCACTCCCAAAGAACTTGCAGATTGAGAAATAAAATGCACTTCAGTGAGTAAAATATATATAGGGCAGTGATTCCTTAATGGAATGTGATTTCCTGAGTTGAAGGGAATTATTGTCAGGGTCCCAATTTCCCACCTGTTTTCTAACCACTGTGTCTTGGCTGTTGCCTTGGGAACAGGCTGCGGGGCTCGGCAACAGCAGGAACAGATTTCTCATAGTTCCAACAGTCTGAGATCAGGGTGTCAGCACGGTCAGGTTCTTGCGGGAGGCTGACTTCCGGCTGTGTCCTCACATGGTGACGTTTCTAAGGGCACTAGTTCCATTTGCAGGAGCTCCACCCTCACGGCCTAAGTACCTCCCGAAGACCCTACCTCCTGACACCATCACACTGGACGTCAGCATTTCAACGTATGAATTCTGGTGTCCGCAAGCACTCAGACCATGGCAGCGTCTCAGAGGCTGCCTGGCTGAAGTCCTCCAAAGTACTTCCCACCTCTTGTTTCTGGATGAGACTTTACAGTTTGGAAGGTGTTTCCTTGCTTGTGCTCTTGTTGAGCTTCCCAATAACCAGATGAGGCATAAGGGAAAGAGCACCCATTTTAAGGATCAGGAAACTGAGGCTCAAGGAGGGTTATGTGTGATCTGCCCCAGTTCGCACGGTTGAGGAGAAAGGCAGAGGATAGCTTAATTCTGACCTCATCCCTGCCCAGGAATGACCTGGAAGGGACACCACGTACCTCCCCGCTATACTGGGTTTCACCTGCCGGTGCCTGGACATCAACCCAAAGGTGCACCCCCAGCGACATCCAAAAATTAAACTGGGGGATCCAAACGTAAAGCAAAAATTAAATCCAAAAATTGAACGGGTGGACCTCTGAGAAAACTTGGGGGCTTCTCTCCAGCATGAATGTACAGAAACACAATCATTAAGGTATTGTTTGGTTCTGTTGTGTTCAGAACATTTTAGGGACTCTGTGGCCGCTTTACGAGGGAGCCTGCCTCGGGTGCCTCACGAGACGCTGGGTGTCATGGGAAAGCCGTTGTCATGAGGAATGAAGCCAAGCATTTACGAGCATCTACTATGTGTCAGGCTAGAAGCTTTTCAGATAGTGCCTGAAAATCTAGGATAATGTAATATCCTTTAAAATATGCCCAGTGCCCTACCAAGCCTGGCAGAGTTTGTATTCAATAACAATTTTCCTTGCTTATAAAAATCAATATACGTTTATTTGAGTAAATTTGGAAAATACAAAAATTAAGAATCAAGAACACATGGAATCCCACCATTAGGAGATGTTCATTTTCAACATTTTGACATTTATCCTTCTGCAGCCAGACTTTTTACAACTTGACATCATACTGTGTGTAACGATCTTTAATAGTATTTCTCTTTCAACATTGCACTAGCATCACATTATTTTTAGGGGCAGGATAGCGTATTGGTTAAATAATGGACTCTGGAGCTAGTCTTGCAGGCCGGCTACCAGCTATGGACAATTTGCTCCCTGCCTGTCTGTCTCCATGGTGATGAGCCCAGCACCTCTCTGAGTCACGTATAGGCATAAATGAAGTCAATAGGTAACCTGGTTGGAATAGAGTCTGGCATAGATAGTCCTCACCAAATATTTGATGGTATTACTACTTTTGGTAAAGTTATTTAAGACACACCAGCTACTGACTTGATGCTGGGCATTTTCCAAGGCCTTTCTGCTCATGTTGCCACATTTAATTTCTGTAAGGATGCCAAATCAATACTGTGTCCCATTTCACAGATGTTGAAACTAAGACTCAGAGCAGACAAGTCACTCACTGAGTCACGGAGTGATTGGCAAAGGCAAGATTCCAGCCCCTTTGGGTCCAGCCTGACTCCCGAATCCCGAGCCCATTTTTGGACACCCTGCTCGCTCTTGGCTCTGAGCAAACCAGATCGGTGCAGTAGATCCCACTGCTGATCTGTCTACCATTGATTGGTGCTGCTTCCAGAGCCAGCGTGTACAGAAAGGAAAGGCTTTTCAGCCTGTTTGTGACCCGTTCCCTGATCCCATTATTGCAAATTAGCTGCCATCTCTCCCTGCAGTTTTCTTAGGCACCTGGGACTGGAATCACCCCCGACAGCCAGCCCTTTCCCCAGTGCTGGTAGATGCCCAGGGCTCCATAAGTTGTGCACAACTGAGCTGAAAGGCACTCTTTGCAAACAAACATTAACAAATGTTTGGAGGCTCTTAGGACTGAAACCATGACCTAAGAAGGACAAAGAGAGAAAATGGAGTCTTTAGTTTGGAGAAGACTTGGGACATTCATATCCAAGGAGCTGTGGGGCAAGGTCAGGGGTGGTCCAATGGTAAACTGGGAAAACCCAGGTCTGGGGTCAGGCCAGCTGGGTGTCAGTCCCTGTGACCTGTGAGCAAGTGCCCCGTTTCCCTCAGGCTCATCTGTGAGATGGGGACGGTGCCACCTACCCCACAAGGCGCAGCAAGAACCGCAGAGGAGAACATGCTCGGGCTGGTTGGGTGCGCTGGGCACGTGTTTAGACCCTTAAGAGTAGAGGTCTTGTGTACTGTGTTCTAGAAATTGCTATCCTTAATTTCTAGAAAAATACTGGGCACACAGCAGATGTTAGGAAACGTTATTGTATAAATGAATATTTAATAAATAAATAAATGGTGTGTTCTTCCTTCCATGCCAGAGTCTACACAAGTCCCAGAGGGAAGTTACGGGGAGGTGGGCTGAGGGAGTGGGGAGCTGGGGGTGGTCACAGGATGAGAGGAAAGCGAGGTGATCGCAGACTGGGGCCAGCACCCCAGGGGATAGCTCCAGGCCCTGCTCTGCCACCTGCTGCCTCTGCAGCCTTATGCAAACCACCCCATCTCTGGGGCCTCAGCCTCCTGTCCCATTAGTAAATAGGGACAAGAATAGTCCTCAACTCATAGGGATATTGAATGAATTGTAAGAGCTTTAATCTTGTACAACACTCACAGCCTGGCACTAAGGAAGCACCCAGTTTATATAAATTATCATCACCAGGACTTTCTATTAGTTGGCAGAAGGAAGGAGTATTAGTTGTGTATTGTTGGGTAATAAACCACCCTAAAGCTTACTGGCTTAACTCCGCCACTGTTTTATTTATTCACTCACATGGGTTAGCAGTTTGGATTGGCTCTACGGGGTGGCTTTTTGCTGGTATCAACTGGGTCATTCACATGGCCGTGCTCATCAGACAGCCTGACTGGGGCCGGGTGTCTAAGACGGCCTTGTGTTCTGACAGCTGGTGCCAGCCATCAGCTGGCTGGTCTGTTGGCTAGGATGCTCGCCCCTGCTCCATGTGGCCTCTCACCCTACAGGAGGCTAGCTCAGGCTCCTGCATGTGGCTGTCTAAAGGCAGCATTCCAGAGGAGAGAGCAGATGCGTCAAGGCCTCCCGAGGTCCAGGCTCAGAACACCCACAGTATCACTTCTGTCTCTTTCTATTGGTGCAAGCCCATGACAAGGCCAGCCCAAGCAGTAGGGAGCCCCATCCTCTCTTGCTGGAAGGAGAAGAGGAGTCACTGTAAATGTATGTGTACACAGAGGTGGGAGGCATTCCTGCATCCAGCTTTGCAAACGGTCTTCTACACAGGGAGCTAACATTTTTGAGGCCCTGCTGACTTGCCAGGCACATCGACTTGGCCCTTATCAGCACAGCAAAATTCACTCCAGGCAAGGCAAGGACTTTGCTGCGTTAGGAAAACTCAAGCCCAGTCTGCAGAGCCCTTAAAATGACTGAGATGGGAAGGCTGTAGACTAGGGCCTGGGAGTGGGGGCACCTAGGGTTCTTTCTGTCAGTCAGAACTGCAGGATTCAAAACAGCCCACATCATAGCAAACTTGATTATGGCAGGATTTCTACTGAGTGGTAGGATCACCAGGTCATGTTGATTTTGCTGAAGAGAAACATGAATATCAGCAGAGGCATGTGGGCCTCCCCGGGCACTAAGGGAGAGAGAGGTGTATGCTTTTTGAGGGGCCTTAATTGACACTGGGAATAGAATGATCCAGTCTGTCTGTCTCGTAGGAGCTCTTGGTGAGTTTACTTTTTAATGTCGTGACTGCTAATCAGGGTGAGTGTGGAAGCAACGGTTTTCCTATCCCACCTCATGGCTCCTGCCTCTGGGCTTTCAAAGCCAGTGAGTTTTTAGAAAATGGGATGTGGTTCTGGGTAGAATGGAGTTGTTAGCAGCAGACAGCCACTCCTGCCCAGAACTACAAGCAAAGCTGTGTTATATAAAATATAAAAATTACCCACTTATGTTCTCAGGAGCTGCTGAAGAGTGAGGACTAGAGGAACCAGGCGTGGAGAGGGGAGAACCAGGGAAGGCCTGCTGTGGCTTTTTCTCTGGGGTCTTTTGTGATCTGGGGGCAAGGCTGTGAGTCCAGGCCTGGTCCAGTCGATGCACTGCTGGGGATAGAGAGACCCCCACCCCCCGATAGGGCCGAAGAGATGAAATTAGAGACTAGGGATTGGAGGAGCTTCAAACACCTGGTTGATTTTCTCCTTCAGACATTTGTCAGATTCTAATCTGTGCAGGGCGGGGGGTAAATAAACTAGTAAGAAAGGCTCTGAGCAGAAGAGCAGAGTTTTCCATAGTCTGGATGCTGAGAAGCAAAGGATCAGTGTTCAGGCTTTTCCGGAGAAAGAACCCAGTGATCATACTGGGTCCTCACCTGGCTGCTCTAGGTGTTGAACTGGTGGATTCTGGCAGCCACGGAGAATGATCCCAGCACAGGAATGACTGTGTTGCAAAATGATCATTGTGGATCCAGTGTGGAGAAAGGATGGGAGGGGACAAGAGAATGGAGGAGATGGGATGGTGTGAGAGGGTGCTGCCCGGTTGTGGACAATGATTGAGGGTCTGCATGGTGATTGATTGGTTCCATTTCTTTCACAAATCAAAGAAGCAGATAAACATGAGCAGACAGAGGAAGGCATGCTTACTTGATGAATGGGCCATCTGTCTCTGCAGCAAAACAGGAAGATTAGGGTGAAGCCAGAGCAGAAAGAGGCATCATTTGTCTTAAATGATAAGAAAGAAAAGAAAACTGACATTATATTATGAAAGGGTTTGACAGGTTTTTAGGAGAGAAGAATTTGTCTTGATCTGTGTAACATTAAGTAGAAATGAAACTGGGGATAGATCCAAATTAAGTTGGAAAATAGTAAAGCAGTTATTTGAGACTGGAGATGAATCAACTCAGCTGTCTCATGTGAGGAAACTGAGGTCTAGGGAGAAAAATGACTTATTCAAGGGACCCAGTACACTGATTACAAACCCCCACTAATATCTTTTTCATTTGTGGGGACTTGTTCTATTTTCAAGATTATGATCACTTCTTGCAAATATCCATCTGTGTTTGAAAATAAAATGCATTTGGTTATTATTGGTTTCAGGTATATATAGCTCGTTACTTGTGTTCTTCAAATTTTATTTGTCCTTATTGGAATTTTAGTATGGTTATTCAATGCATACTAGTCTGGTATTTTTCTGTTATGCTATGAATATTTGTTTTACAATGAATGACTCTCTTTATCTTTAATACTGCTTTATGCTTTCAAGTTTATTCTGTTTGACGTTAATATATCTATATTGAGTTTCTTTTGGTTAGTATTTACTTAGAACAACTTTTCGCATTCTTTTACAGTCAACCTTTCTTTGCTCTTATATTTTAGGTATGTCTCTGGTAACACCATGTAGCTGTGTTTCAGAAATCAAATAGGATGATCCCTGTCTTTTTAATGGGGAGTTTGGTCCATTTATACTTATTATGATAACTGATACATACATTTATTTCCATCATCTATATTTTGTGCCTATTGTTTACCCTGCCTTTGCTGTGCTTTCTGTTTTTCTTTTCTCTTGCTGTCTATAAAATTGATTAAGTTTTATTTATTCCACCTTTCACCCCAGGTACACATTATATTTATATTCTTCTTCTTGGCTTAAGATCTCTACCTTCCTCCTGTACGCAGATCCTAGGTGGTTTTAAATCTGATACCTCCTTCTGTATCTTTAATATTGACCAGCAATGTATTTTCACTCTGTATGTTTATGCTTCTCAAATTAGTCATTATTATTTTGTATAGTCAATACTTGTTTATATTACCAATCTCTTTGCTTATCATTCCTTCTTATATAAATTTTTTCCTTTTGGGTTTAATTTAGTTCTACCTGGAGCACCTTCTTTACCAATACTTTATCAGTGAGGCATTTTAGCAGTAAACTTTCCCAGTCTTTGCCTGAAAATGTCTTTGTTTTCATCTTTGAGTGACCATTTAGCTGGATATAGAATTCTAGATCCTCAGTTATTTCTTCTTGGTAATGTGACAGTGTTACTCCATTATCTTCTGGCTTCTATCAACATGCCTGCTATTGGTGTAATTGTCATATATTTTTAGGTAATTTGTCTCTGTTGTTGCTTTTAGGATCTTCTCTGTGTCTTTGGGTTTCTAGAGTTCTGCTACAAAACATATTTATCTTTATCTTTCCTACTTGGAACTTGTAATACCTGAATCTGAGGATTTATATCTTTCAGAATTTCTGGAAAATTCTGTTATTATATATTTAAATATTGCCCTCCCTTTCTCCCTTCATTTTTCCTGAAGCTCATAGTAACATTGTTGGACTGTCTTGTTTTTCCTCTGTGGCTTATAATCACTTTCATGTTTTCTAACTCTCTCTCTCCAAGTAACATCCCACATAATTTCCTCAGATGAATCTTCATGTTCAATGTTTTTTTAAATTTTGCTATTATTAAGGTACAATTACATGAACAATATTATGGTTACTAGACTCCCTGTATTATCAAGTCCCCACCCCATACCCCATTACAGTCACTGTCCATCAGTGTAGTAAGATGCTATAGGGTCACTACTTGTTTCTCTGTGTTGTACTGCCTTCCCCATATCCCCACCCCCACCACCACTACATGTTCACTGTTTTTTTCCTGCAGAACGGAGACTCTGTGGCCAGCCTATTGGGGCTCAAATTTAGGCCATGTGACCTTTCTGTGCCTCTGTTTTATCATCTTTAAAGTGTAAATTACAATAAAATCTACCTACCTGAAATTATTTTGAGGCTAAGTGAGTCAATATATATAAAACTCTTAAAGAAGTACCTGGCCCTTAGTAAGTGTTGTCTAAAAATCAGTCATCATTTTAATTATTCTAAGAATCTACTTTATGGGCTCTAATAATTCTATTAGCTGATGTTCTTGGGGAACTTAACCCTGCTATTGTATGTCATATGTCTCCACTCATGAAACATTCTTTCCTTGGGTATTCTGTCATCTTGGCCTCTGGGACTTTATCACTAAGCATCCTGTGTGTCTCAGCTTCAGCTTTAAGGGTATCATAGGCTAAGAATGTCAGGGCTATTACTCGTCCAGGAGTATCAGGAATATCACTGGCTGGGGTTTCTCTAGCTCAGGGTACCTTTTCCTGTTCATTTACTGACTGGAGGTCTGTGAGCCATTTGGAGGGTACGGGTTCAATCCCAAATTCCCATGGGATATAGATAGCCCTGTGATCACATATTCTCCAGGGTGATTTTTTTTCCTACCTAGAGCTCAGACTAAGAAAAACAAACTTCCTTGTGATCTTCTGTGCTAAAGGTGGGATTTCCCCACCCAATCTATTCTTTTGCTGAGGGAATAGCCCTTCAAGGGTGCTGGCTTTATGTGGTGGTCTCGTTGCAGGTCCCTGACTCTCTCTGCATATGTGTTAAACCCCACTCCCTGAATTCACACTGACCAGCGCGCCTTCCAGGGGCAGTGGTGGCATCCTCTTGTGCATATTCCCTTTGCTGGATTGTGAATCCAACCTTTTACATGGAAGGTGCTCTAAGTACTCCACCCTGCAATGCGGCAGTCCACCATGCTGCAGGACACCAAAGCCTTCCAGGGTCTGCATAACCTCACACCTTGCATGCAGCTCATCTTGAGGTGGGTCTCAGGACATAAAGGGCAGACTGGGTGACAGGACACATCAGAGCCCAGGCCTTGACCAGTACCTGGGGACACATCGGCGTCTGCTCAGAAGTCTGGTCCTAAGCCCAAGAGACTATGTCTGGAAGAGGACAACAAGAATTTAATTGGAGGGTATGGTACTCCTCCTGTGGTTAGCTACCAGTGTTACTTGGGCACCTCCTGCATGGCTCATGTTGTCTAGGCCTGAGCATAGCGGTCGCTAAGGCAGCTGTAAGCTGACCTTCGGGGTAGTGAGTGCCTGTCCTGTGGGACAGCACTTCTCAAATGTCAAAGTGCATACAATCACCTGGGGGTCTTGTCAACAGGCAGAGGGGGTCCGGGTCTGTGATTCTGCATTTCTGGTGAACACAAACTGATTCTGTGGAGGAGCCATGTGGAGCAAAGGGCAACACAGGCTTTGGAGTCAAAGAAATGGCCCTATCCTGTGTGGCACCTTCCCCCGCTGGGCCCCGGTCAGGTCTTTCTCCCTGTGGGCCTCGGCTCCTCATCTGCAAACACTTTCCTCCTAGACCACTGCGGGGAGCCAAAGGGGACAGCCTTTAACAGCAGCCTGGATTTGGGGCTTCCCACGGGCCACACCATTCCCAGCGTTACTGGAGATTATCCGTTTAGCCCAACAACAGCCATACGTGCACGTAATCACCGGCCCTGGTTTACAGCTGTAAAACAGGCGCAGAGCTGTCAGTAACTGGCTGGGATTTGAAACAGGCAGTTTAGGTCCAAGTCCAGGCTGTCAAGCCAACACCATTCTGTCTCCCAGGCTATAGGAATAATCTTTGCATGGTCACTGGCCCGTAGAAGTGAGTACATGGTATTGGCCATTAACATTATTGTAAATGTCATTATTGTTAGTATTACTCTTATTATTACTACTATGATGATAACTGCTAGTATTTATTATTTACGAGTAAACCTGTTCCCAGGCCTTGAGAGCTCATGGCCCTGGAGACCCAGATACATGGGTAGAAGGAAGCAAGTGATGTACGAGATGTGCCTTAGAGGACAAGGGGAATTTGGTAGGATAGCTGAGATGGTGGCAGGTGATTTTAAGCGAAGTCATGGGCAGAGAAAGTGCGAGGGTTCTGTGGGTCCAGCAGAGGATTCACCAACGAGAGCAGGACCCAGAGAAGAGGCAGACCGGGCCAGATAACGGAGGACGGCGGAGGCCCGACCAAGGCGTGCGGAATTTCTCCTGCAGCAAATGAGAAGCTGTGAAAAGTTCTTGAGTTGAGGAGTGGTGATTTGATTTGATTTTTTTTTTTAAAGCTCAATTCTGTGTTGAGTTTTCCCATAAAAGGAAACTTAAAGAAAATTTGTATTGGTGCTATTTGGGCAAAAAGCTAATAAAGACAGAGGAGATGCAGAAAGCATCAATAGGTTTGAATGGTTCATGAATTTTCAAAACAGCAGCTGACACTCCCTCGCCAGGCACTGTTCTAAGCTCCCACTGCTAGTCGGCCACTTAATCTCCACAGCCCTGCACAGGGGCTCCGCTGTGAGGAACCTTCTTTTCAGGTGAGGAAACCGTCCAGGGCCCCGGGTGGAGACGGGGTTGGTTCTGGAGTCCGTGCTCGACCCCCACACCACATGGCCTTGCCAGGTGGAGCGCAAGTGGGGGAGGCGGCCCCCCCTCTCATGAAGCCATCCCTTCCCCTTCTCCTCCCACCTCTCCCCAGGCAGGCTTGGTGCCAGGATCCCTTTCTTTCCCAAAGTGGGGCTTTCACCCGCCTCTGGCTCACTTCCCAGCTTCCAGGGCTGCCGAGCACCAGCCTGGACAAAAGCGTCCTGAGTGTGGGCCTAGGCCAGAGGACATTGCTGCTGCCCCAGCCTGAGCCCCACAGGGGGCAGTCACTGCAGACAAGACAAAAACAGGCTCCTTCCTGAGAGCGTCTCCCCACCCCCACTTCATTCTTGGGCCAGACATTGAGCCGAGGGTTGGTGCATGACCCAGGCATGACAGCGCCAGCGCTCAGGGGCTCCTGTCACATGAGCAAGTCGTTGGAGTGTAGTCTGATGTGACGGATGCACATTGGGAGAGTAGGGGTCAGGGGAGTCCCTGGGTGGCAGATGGGGGACAGGGGGTGGGGATGGGCTGTGGCAGGCAGGCCCTGCCATTCAAAGCAGCTAGAGAAGCAGAAAAAGCCCAACCACCCAGTCCATGAATGGTGCCTGGAGAATTTGGATCTTCTCCCAGAATCAGTGGGGAGCCGTCCGGAGATTTTAAGCGGGGCATATATTTGTGTTCTGTGAAGCGAATTTTAAAAAGCACTTTAAAAAAGTGTTGTCAGGTACATCCTAGCATCTGCTCCCGGCTTCACCCTCCCTGAGAGAGGCGGGCAGGTGAGGTAGTGCCCATTTTGCAGATAGGAAAACCACAGCAGAAGGACGAGGGGATCTGCTGGGTGTTTACAGTTGTCGCAGCAGAATCGGCTCCGGTCCAGACTTCTCACCTCAGCGCTCCTGATCCCTGAGCGTGGGGATGGCTCTGCTGAAAGGAAGCTTATTTACAAAAGCTGTAGAACAGTAATCAAAGTGATCACATGGAACGATAATAATAATATTTTTGCCCTTCTCAAGTGCTTGCTGAATGCTGGAGCTGCACTCCACCTTATGAATGCATCTCCGGTAACGATCTTGCAGTGATATTCTCATCTCACAGCAAAGGAAACTGAAGTTACAAAGAGTTAAGCTGCTTTCTGTTTGGTGGCAGATCTGGGAGGTAAATGCCCCTCTCGGATGGTTGGATTCCGTAAGGAGCCCAGCCTACCTGCCCGTGTGGGCGCTCTGTACATGCACTGAAGGGAGGAAGGAACTACGGTGGAAATGGGACACTTCTGTTCTCTGGGGCACTCAGCCAAGAGCTGGGGGCGTGGCTCATCTGCCTGTGAAGACAGGTGGCTGCTGGGCTAATACCTGGTAGGTTTCTAAGTCACACCTGCCATCCTGACCCAGGAAGATGGGTAGAAGTCCAAACATCGTGTAGAAATGAGCCCCCACGGAGAGGCAGGTTTTGGAAAGAGCTTAGCATTTGGGGGTCATGTGGCGACTCTCTCTAAATAGTCCCTGGATGGATATATAGTTGCTTGGTGTCTAGTCTAGCGTTCTCTGTGGCCTTGCACAGTTTGGCCCAGTTCCCAGACTCAGTCTCTCCATTTTATGGTGCTCTGTAAATTTTCTTGACTACATGAACCAAGGGAAGAAATGGCATTTAAGGAGACAGTGACACAGGGTGGTGAGTTCTGTATAAAAGCCCACAGGACGAGGTCTGGATCTAGCCTTGGGTAAGTGGGTAGATGGAGGGTGCAGGCATGAGTAATCTGAGAAGACTTCCTGGAGGAGGTGGGCTTGAATCCTCCTGTGGAGAGAGTGAAGCAGTGGAGCAGGGCCATCCCGGAAGTGAGTGGAGACAGTAAGAGCAAAGCCTGAGCATGTGTTTGCAGAGTGGAACTCAGGTCAACAGGGCAGGTTTGGGGTTCTGCTTGGCCTCTTAAGCTGCACAACCTCAGGGGAAAATGGCTCTGTCCCTAAGCCTTTGTTGCCTTCTGTGAAATGGGAATAATGAGAAATATTCCCTCTCCCCCATGGGAGACCGACAGTGACAGGGCCTCGCCAATGGGAGGATGCGTTCTCTACACGGGCAGCTGAGCAGTGTCCCCCAGCCCCAGGCAGACCCCGAGAGAGGCGTGCGCCCGCTGTTCAGAGGCCGCCTCGTTCTCTCTTTCCTCTGCTGGATACAAACCGCCCAGGTCATGGGAACACACCAGCCAGGCAGCCTTAATGGTAAGGCCTGGGGCTCATTCCAGGGGCTGTTTTGAGCTGGGAGTGTCTTTTCCCTGGGCCTGACAGAGACGGCACCCAGGGACCTGCGGAGTTGGGGGGTGGGGTTAGGGGGGACCTAATTCCGCCTCACCGGGAGAGCTTTGGGCGCTCTTGCCCTCGTGGTGAGTGTGCCAGCCAGGCCCAAACTGCTTGCTCGCTGGTGCACAGGCCTTAGTTCATTCCTCTGCAGCCTGACCCTCCCTCCACTCCTTCCTTTGTCCCCTCCTCACCCTCTCCTTCCACTTACATCTTTCAATATTTTTTGAGCATCTACCAGGCCCAGGTCAGGTGTCATGGATGGCAGAATTGAATCTGAATGTGGTTCCTGCCCCAAGGTGGTCACATGCTCCCAGCGGGGACAGACACTGGGGTCGGCTGCAGCACTCTAAGCTGTGAATACACTTGTGCATCCTAAGGGATGGTGACCCAGGTTCTGGAGGGAGCCATCTGACCCCCCAGGTTGGGCACCCCATATACAAAGTTGCTGCGCCGGTCCCCACAGTTTGACACTGGGAGGGGGCTTGCTCAGCTACGTGTTGATGAAAATTCTAAAATTGTTGAGTATTTTAGGGCTTACAAAACCTCCATGTTTTGACTCTCCTAGCAACTTTATAAGATTGCCAATTGACCAAAAAAAATGTCAGAAAAGTTTGATGATGGTTTGAGCCAACACTTGAAGTCAGAGTCAGTCTAAAGTGATGCAAAAAAGAGCTCAGGACAGAACCAGGGGGCCAAGGGTCACCCCCACTGAACTTTTGAAACAGCAACTGGCACATAATAAACATCCAATAATGGCTGTTAAGACTAGTCGCTATTTTCCAAAGAAATGGAAAGGTACACACACCCTCCAGTCTCACATGCTCGCTGCAGGGAGGATGAATCTGAGGCCCAGGGAGAGGCAGCCCCATGAACAAGGTCCCAGAGCACATCAGTGGTGGAGCCGGGACAGGGTGCAGAGCCCAGGTCCTCTGACTCTCAGTCCTGCACCCCCTCCACCCAATATGGGCAGCCTCTGCTGGGACCCAACAATTTCTGTACCAACATGGGATTGTCATCCTGCCTGGAGGCATCATCTGAGTCCTATAAACACAGGAACAAAATCTAAAGGCCATAAACATTCATAAGGCTGTAAACCTATCATGTAAAAGCATCTGAAACCACACTTCTCTCACAGAGCCCAACAAAGGGTGCCCACTTGGGGCAGCTAAGATTTAAAGCTGTTTACTGTCACAGCAGCACTTAATGATGGAGCATCTTCAACGCTTAATTACCCTCTATTAGATTATAGCCGAATTAGGAAACTGGAGCCAGTACTTGAACTCTTCGCGCTCTCCCATTACTATGGTGACACGCGCAGAAGGAAAATTTCACAGGCGCATTCTGGGTCTGGCCAAAGCAGAGCCCCGGGCGGTTCACAGCTCGCTTATAGCTACTGTATTTACTCAAGACATGCTTAATTTACAAGAGCCTCGTTTCCCTGAGTTTCTCACTTTTATTTTTCTGTTTGAAAGAAGGAAATTGTAAATTTCCTTTCACCTTTCTTTCTGTCCCCTTGCTTCCAACACAAGTCACTGTTATTAAGACACAATTCACTTCAGAGTCAGTTCTCTTGGGCTTCCCAAAAGTGCATATTTCATACTGGGCATAAAAGTCAAGAAAATTTAATGTTATTCCTAAAGGAGAAGGCACTTGCTTTTGCACAACAACATGTAAATTCTAGGTAACTTAGCTGTTGGATTTGGGATAAAGGAGTTTTTACATAACTTCCAGCCTTTAAAATAATGCAGATACTGGGCTTGAAAAAAAATGTCTGCTGGCAGATGAATCAGCAGCCTGAAAAATGTCCATACGCTTTGGCTGAATAACAGCCCTTTTTGGGGATTCTTTTCTTGGTTGATCATTGAGACCCAGATGCACTAATTGCATAATTTATCACAGTGTGATTTATAATAGCAAGTTATTAGGAACAGCTTAAATGCCCAGCTTCAGGAAATGGTTAAGTAAATAGTGATATAGGCTCTCAATGAAATATTGGCTACCTAACCTTCATACAGTACACATTTACCGAGTGCCAGTTGCGTACCCAGGGCAGTGTTAGCAGGTGGGTGTGCTACGATGAACTGGCACATTTTGCGGCCATTAACAATGGCTGCTCTGAGCACGATGCTTTGAGGAAATCTCACAATGCTAAGTCAAAGCCCCCTGTGGAATTTTTGTGATCTCAATTTTGTTGCAAACACACCACAAATGTGGTTTCTAGGAAGCTGACCTTTTTTGTTAATATTTCCTCAAATATCTTTAAGGTGCACATAAAAAGTCTATAGTGGGGGGAAAAAAAACAAAGCTTTTAAAAAGCATTTGACATATTCCTCTGGAGATGCCACTATGAGGAATTGTGTCTGCGTGTCAGAAAGCACTGTCCCTCTAGGAGTGACACGGGAAGGGTCCCCAAGGTCAGACCGGCGCCCGGCCCCAGGTTGCTGCTCCTCCCCGGGAAGTGTGCGGGGCATCTGTGCGCCAGCTCATGCTTGTTCCTGCCCCTCTTCCTGCAGAAGCTCATGGAGAATCTCATCTTCTCTGTTCCTGTCCATTTCAACAGGCAGCCAGGCCCGCTAGCTTCCCTACAGCACAGGCCAGAGCAAACAAAGGTACTTCATCATCTGCTCTGCGCGCTCCCTGGTGACCGAGAGTCCAGCGGCTGCGGTCAGAGGTTAGCTTTCCGTGTGCGCGTGCGCAGGGTGAGCGAGCCAGCCCTCCACAAGCCTTTGTTTACTGATTTCGCCTTTGACCTTATAAGATTAAATACCTGGCAGTTTGTATTCCAGGATCCTGCCTACGGTAGACATTCACTGAATATAAGATGAATGAAGGCACACCGTTCAGGGACATTTTGTGAAAGATTTTTATTTTTATTTCTATTTTTGACTTAATGAGCTCTATCTCAGTTAAATTATCAGGTGTATTATGAACAGTTAACTTTTATAGACTATAAACTTTATGTTCCTTAATATTGCAAATTCCACATGTTAATTTCAGCTCCACATTTGCAGACCCCCCTGACCGGCTATAACTGGGACGCAGAGGTGACTGAGGCTCCAGGTGGGCCCAGTGTCATCCCAAGACCCTTGGATGTGGAGGAGGGTGCAGAAAGAGGAAGCGCTGGCCTGCCGTCCCTGTGAAGACGGAGCAGGGGCCACGGCCCAGGGTTGCAGGCGCCTTTTAGAAGCTGGGAAAGGCCTGGACACAGATTGTCTGGGGGACTCCAGGAGGAACTCAGCCCAGTGACACCCAGGTCCTAGCCAGGGAGGTGCATCTCAGCTTCTGGCCCCAGTCCTGTAAGAGGCTGCATTTGTGTCAGGGCACTGGGTTTGCGTGAATTGTGTAGGAAATGAACACAGCCCTTGTGGGGGACGTTTGCCATTTCTGTGGTTGCACAGTGGTCTTGTGTCAGTTCCCAGAGGTGAAGCGACAGCCTGGTTTCTGGTTTCACTTCATCTCAGGCCCCGAGGGGCCCAGTCGGTGGTGGTGGTCTGTGAAATGGCCCGTGGCTGTGAGAGCGGCTAGCTTCACCCCTGTCCCTGACAGCGCCCTGCTGGGCATGGCAGCTCTCGGGGTCGCCCTTCCCTTTACCAAGGACTTGCAGACACTTACCTGCCCTTCCGTGGAGGGACCAGCTCCCAGGAGCGGAAGTGCCCTCCAGGTGGTCAGCCTTGTCAGTCACTCTTAACCTGGCCATCTCTGGTGACAGGGAGCTTGCTGTTGCCCCAGGCAGCCCACTCTACTCCAAAAGACCTTGAATTCTTAGAATAATCTCTATATTCTTCAGAGCTGACGTCATCCTTCTCTGGGTCTGTAAGGATAAGTATACTGAAAACAAAACTGAAATGCTATCAAGCCGAGATGCTTCCGTTATGCTTCTTGGGGGGCTGTCTCCATGCATCTGCTGCTTTTCTGTTTCCCACACGTTGCCACCACGCATGCTGAGTCCTGAACTGGTCGCGCTGTATTACACCTGGAGCTCCAGATGCCAGCATCGGGTAGCAGCCCCCTGTCACTCCCCAAACACGGTCCCAGATTGCATGTGGCCCAGTGAAAGCACCATGGTGGAGAATAATAGTAGCTCCCCTATGGGACTGTCAGGAGTATTAAATTAGTATTGGGTGACTATTGAATTAATAGTAATTGAGCATTAAATTAATAAACCATGTAAAGTGCCAGGCTCAGCGTGTGGCCCAGCACTGACCCTCATTAAGTGCCCACCACCACTATCATCATCGCCGTGGCCTTTATTATCATTACTAAACTTGGAGTCAGATGGAACCAGGTTCGAATCCCAATTCTCTGGCTTGTGTATCCTCGGGCAAGATGCTTGACCTCTCTGAATATCAATTTCTCATCTGTAAAAGAGGAATCATAATAAATACCTGGTATTGTTGCTGAGGTAATTTAAAAAATCACATGTGTGAAAGTAAAACTGATAATAGCCAACCAGTGCATGAGGGCACATGTCCAATATTAGTTCCCTTCCCTCCTGGAACCAGGGAAATCATGAAAACCCTTGGTGAGGTTGCTCATCCGTTCCTCTTTAGGAGCTGTGTGAGGTCCCAGGGAGATGATGTGTGGAAAGTGGCTTGTAAATGCTAAAGTGCTATAAACATGTTTATAATGATTATGACTAATTAAAATTGAGGGCAGCCAGGAGGGAAGCATGGTGTGAGATGCAGCTCTATCCTGCTGCCTTCTGAGGGTCTTTTATAGACACAGAGTGAGAAAAGACATCCAATTAGGAGACTGAGTTGTGTGTTAGTTGGAGCACGAAGGACTCCCTGGCTCCTTCCACACCTTCGCCTCTGTGCATCCGTTCAGTGAATATGCCATGAGTGTCGCCCTGTGCCTGGCACAGCTGGGGGTGCTGGCACTGAAGGACAGCCCCGCTCCTGCCCTCCAAGCACTGGCAGTCCATGGGTGAGACAGCTAGGAAAGCAGTTCGGAAGTGAGAACCCTTTCCCAAAAGACCTCCTTTAGGACATCACCTGTCACATGCAGTGCCGCCCCTTTTTGTGGGTTCATTCTGCACCCCAGCTCCTAGACTACAAACCCCTTGAGGCCAAGGACTCTCTTTCCCTGGGTATCCCCAGTGCCTACAGGTATGAGCAGATGTGTCGGCACCTGGAGATCCGGGCAGGTGAATGTCAAGTCGAGCTAAGTTGATGAAAGCTGGCCTCTGAGCAGCAGGACTCAGGCATGTGTCGCCCTGACACACAAGGTTACTCACCTGTCTCTGGCTGTGCTGGGACCCGAGATCCTTCAAGTCGGCATTTTCTCTGGGTTCCCATCACTTCCCCACTTAGGCAGAAACCTGTGTGCTGGGGGCAGAGCCCTGGGCTGTTGTGGCTCCCAGCCAGCTGGTTCCTGAGGGGACTGTCCGAGTGCGTTGAGAGCTGCTTGGTCGCCCTGTGTCTACCCGAGAGGCTGAGCCCTCTCTGCCTCCCCCACCAGCCCTCCGCCCCCACACTCAGTCCAGCTCTCCCTGCCCCACTTCCTTACCTCCCAGCACGGCCATCACACTGACTTTTCTTTAGTAGAGCAGCTCATTTTATACCACTTTGCTGCAGAAATACCTCCTGTATCTGTGTCACTGCTATCTCAGGAAAAAGTCCAGTCTCCTTAGCTCGGCCTTCAAAGCCTCTCTCCAGTTTCCCCTTCTCCTCCTGTCCCTGCAGCCCTGTGTGCCAACACACACAACCCAGGGGCTCTTCCCAGGACACGTCCTGTGCCTCCCCACACACGCCCCCCTCGGCTTCCCTGTGTCTAAACCCTCCTGCCCCTGGGTGCTGCCTCAGAGCCCCTTCTCCTCCAAGGCTGGGGTGGCTCCCACCCACTGGCAGCCTCTCTAGCCCTGCACTCCGTCCCCATGTCTGCACTCACTGACAGCATGCACCTCTTCCCCCGTGTGCACATGAAGACATGTGCCATCACAGAATACACTGACATGCCTGTCCCAGATGCCACTTGTCCCAGGACCTCAGGCGCCTGTGTGCATGAGACTCATATCTCTTTTCCCCAGCCCACCACCCACCCAGGAGGTAGCCCTTGGGTTCCCTCTGAGTCTCCAAAAGCCTCCACCCACCCAAGCAGTCCTGACCAATGGAGAACTGGCTGGGAGGGAGAGTCCATCTTTCACGTTACAGTAAACAACAACCCCCTTGGGTCATTTCTGCTTTTCTGAAATCTTCTCTTGAAATGAGAGAGCACAGGAAAAAATAGATGGAAGTGAGCGATTCCCTTCTAGACTCCTG
Source organism: Manis pentadactyla (assembly GCF_030020395.1). Lineage (NCBI taxonomy): Eukaryota > Metazoa > Chordata > Mammalia > Pholidota > Manidae > Manis > Manis pentadactyla. The sequence goes on from NC_080023.1 coordinate 5,476,427, forward strand.
CCCAGCTGCTTGCCCCAGTCTAAAGTTTTCATCCAAACTAGGTCACGTCCCACAGTAACCCCGACCTATGGCCAGAGCTCTGTGCTCTAAGGGCGACTGTCTGGGGCTCCTGCCCCTTATGGGGCACCTCTCTGGCTGAGGCTCCCTAGGAGCTCAGCCTCTCTGCCCTGCCCAGGGGGACCAATATTTAGTCACCTGTGGAATTACCACCACATCTCTGCAGTCAGTAACTGCTCGTGAGTATAAAGTGGTTTACTTTTGCTCTACTATCACTTGGATACATGCAATTGAAATCCAAATTCAGTATTTATTAACCTGCTTCATCATGCAAGCTGAAACAATATTATAGCTGTTTTGGACTGAAGGTCTGTGTCTCCCCACACACAATTCACAGTTGAAGCCCTAAGCCCCCGTGTGATGGTGTTAGGAGGTAGGGCCACTGCAGGTGCTGAGGGAGGGTGTGGAGCCCCCATGATGGGATTAGTCCCCTTGTAAAAGGGACCCCAGAGAGCCAGCTTGCCCTCCTTCTGCCATGTGAGGTCACAGCTAGAAGGTGGTAGTCTGCAACCTGGAAGTGGGCCTTACTAGAGCCCAGCTGTGCTGGCACCTTGATCTTGGACTTCCAGCCTCCAGAACAGTGAGAAATACATTCCAGGTTTTTGGTTGAGACCTAATTGACATATAATGTTATGTTAGTTTCAGGTGTACAACATAATGTTTCGCTGTTGGTCTGTATTGCCTAATGATCTCCACAGTAAGTCTAGTTATCATCCATCATCTTGCATAGTTAGAATGCTTTCTCTCAGGATGAGAACTTCTAAGATCTACTTTCTTAGCAGCTTTCAAATGTGCAGAACATATTATCTATAGTCACCATGCTGTACATACATCCCCAGGACTTAATTTATTTTATAATTTGTATCTTTCAACCCCTTCACCCATTTTGCCCACCCCACACCTGCCATCTCTGCTAGATCTATTCTCTGTATCTATGAGCTTGGTTTTGTTTTTGTTTTTAGATTCCACATATTAGTGAGATCACACAGTATTGGCCTTTCTCTTTCTGAATTTTTTCACTTAGCATAATTTCCTCAAGGTCCATTCATGTTGTCACATACAGCAAGATTTCCTTCCTTTTTATGGCTTAATTAATATTCCATTGTGTGTGTGTGATATATATGCCGTATCTTTATCCATTCATCCATGGATGGACGCTTGGGCTGTTTCCATGTCTTGGCTATGGTAAATAGTGCTGCAGTGAATATAGGGGTGCATGTGTCTTCTCCAGTTAATGTTTTCATTTTCTTTGTTAAATGCTCAGAAGTAGAATTGCTGGGTAGTATGGTTATTTGTTTTCAATTTTTGAGGAACCTCCATACTATTTTCCACAGTGGCTGCACCAATTTACACTGCCATCAACAGTGCACAAGGCCTCCCTTTTCTCCACATCCTCATCAACACTTGTTATCTCTTGTCTTTTTGGTACTAGCCCTTCTGACTGGTGGGAGGGGAGATCTCACTGTGGCTTTGACGTGCATTTCCCTGATGGTTACTGATGCTGAGCATCTATTCATGGGCCTGCTGGTATGTCTTCCCTACAAAAATGTTTATCCAGATTTTCTGCCCATTTTTTAATTGTATTGTTTTCTTTTTTCCTACTGAGTTGTATGAGTTCTCGATATATTTTGGCTATTAGCCCCTTATCAGATACATGATTTGCAAATATTTTCTCCCACTTGGTAGGTTGCCTTCTCATTTTGTTGATGGCTCCCTTTGCTGTGCAGAAGCTTTCTAGTCTGATGTGGTCCCACTTGTTTACTTTTGCTTCTGTTGCCTTACATGCCACCCGTCCAAGGTGCTTTGTTTTAATAGTTCAAATGGACTGAGACAACAACATGTAGTAAGTGCTTATAATGTTCTAGGCTTTGTTTTAAACACTTAGCACACATAAAGTCACTTAACCATGACAACTGTGTGAAGCAGATACCACTTTATAAATGTGGAAACAGAGAGTTTAATTAACTTGCCCAACGTCACGCAGCTAGTGAGTGGCGGAGGTAGGATTTGAACCCCGAAAGTCTGATTCCAGAGCCTGAGCTCCTAACTGCTATGCAATAAAAATATCATGAATGTATCTTAGGAAATCCTGAATCCAGGATTGATTCAGGTAAAGCATCTTACACTTTGTGCTTTGTAGCAGCTCAGTGAGTGAGCATTTCCTTTTCCACCCACCTCCCTTCCAGCAGCAGTTTCACCTGGTGTGGCCCTTCCCGAGCCTGCTGGCACCAACCTGTGTCACGCTCCCAGCAGCAAGCCCTGCAGAAGGCACTCCCACTCAGCGTGGTGAGGGCTGACCCAGCTGCGTTTCACAACGTGACCCCATCAGGGTGGTGGCATTAGAAAGGAGGCTCTGGGAACAGAATGATGGTCCTTTCCATTCACTCTTCTGCCTTCCAGGGAGCCTTCTGGGGGCGTCCTCAACCCAGCCTCCTTGCAGGGGCTCAGTAGGGCTGTGTGAGGCACCGAGGCAGATGAGTCCCCTTAAAAAGGGGCAGGACCCCCATACCAGCCCCACCTGCTCCTGCCTCAGTCCACTGCTTATAAGGAATGAGTGAAGCAGACTTGATGTGTCACCCTGACTTAGCACATCCAGACTTCCAGAACCTTCCTGAACTTCAGTATCCATGGAAACTGGCACTGGATCTGCCAGTTCTCCAACCTGGGGCTTCCTCTGAACTGAAAACAGGCCTCAGAGTCAGGGACGGCACACCCAGCTCTGGAAATGGCACAACCGAGGGACCCTGAACATGGAAGGGGAGTCCTGAGATGTGATGTCAGCCCCGCCCTGCCCTCACCGATGTCCTCATCTGGGGGAAAGACTAAGGTCCATCCTGACTAGGAGCTGAACAGCAAATTCGCTTTGAAAACTGCCAAGCCTCATGGACTTTGAGCAAGTCCTTGGCATCTCCAGTCTCTGTTCCTCCATCCACATCGGGAGGCCTGTGCCGTGCTCTGGACCAGCGGCTCTCAGCCCTGGCTGCACATCAGGACCCCAGGGGAGCTTGGAAACCCCAGGGGAGCTTGATGCCTTGGGTCCCAGGCCCAGAGATTGTGTCCACTAGGTCTGGGGAGCTGGGGCTTATCACTTTTGAAAGATTCCCAGGACATTTTGACATGAAGCCTGGCCCAAGCACCCTCTGCTGATGTGGGGCCTCCTGGGTCGCTGGGAAGCTCTAGGAGCCGCTTGCAAAGGAACCATATTCAATGCGGAAGGGCCACGGGAGCTGTTGTGCCTTTGAGTGCTGGAAGCAGCGACAGCTGTTTTACCAGCCACCTGCTGAGATGCGATTTGATTTCTCCTGGACACTTTCTTCTGAATGACAGGGCGAGTGGGGGCCAGGCACAGTCCACAGGGGCCAGCACAGAGCAGGGCCCTAGGTCGTTACAGATGAACTGCAGCCGCCTGAGCCATGCGCAAAGGCTTTGCCGTGGGAAGAGATTGGGTTCTTAGTATTTTTCTTTCCAAAGCGGGGGCTGTGAGCCAGTTGGAAGCAGAGCTACCAAGATTTGAACGCTAGCTAACCGCTTTCGAGATGGGCGACTGAGGTGCTCAGCGCCATGATTCCACTTCATCCTCTGAAATGGGAGGCGAGGCAGGGCCACCTCCAGGGCAGTGGCGGGGGAGTCACCCAAGCCAAAGCCGGCATAGCTCACCGTGATGCCTGCGGTTGGTGCGCGATCATGACTGCCACCCCTGAGAGGAGAGATGCCCGCTGACGCTAATTGTCAGGGAAAGGTTGCAGCGTTCTTTCTTTTGTCCTTGGTTGGGTGTTTCTCTTAAAAGAAAGATGGTTAAACATTAAAACTCAAAGCTGAATGAAGAAAAGAGAACTCGTTTGAAAGGCTCTTAACCCAGGGTGACATCTCATCTGTCCAGGATAAGTGGCATTCATTATTTAGCAATATTTATCGTGTGCTTCCTACGTGCAGGTGCTGGGCTCAGTGTAGCGGCTCCAGCCGTAACTGAGGCGCACAGCCATCATGTCCACACGGAACTCACCGCAGGCTTAGCTGGTACATAAATGCTTACATAAGAAATCAATCTATTTCCATTATTGTAATTGCCGTGAGGTATGACAGGGATGCTGGATGGGGAAACATCCAGAGGAAGTGACATCTGAGCTGAGGTCTGAAGGAGGGGCAGAGACGCTCTGGGTGCTGTGGCGGCAGCATTCCCGCAGAGCAAGCAGCACACACAGGTCTTCGAGGCAGGAGAGAACCTGGCTACTCAAGGGCCCGCGCGGAGGCCTGGGTCCCTGCCTGGCAGTAAGCACAGGGGCGGGTGCTGGGAGGGATGTGGCCAGGGACGTGGATGTGAGCTGGTCGTTGGGGGCCCTGTGGGCCAAGGCGGGTCTTTGCGTTAGGAAGTGCAATAGGACGCCACTGGGGACTTTTAAAGCAGGGGTGTGATCTGTCCTGGGGTTTTTCAGGGCAGCTGCGCAGGGTCATGAATGGTTGTGAGGAAGGGAAGAACCGGTTAGGGAGCCCCAGGGTACTGTGAGTGTCACCAAGGAGCTAAAAAGGCCAACTGACAAAATCATCCTGTTCAGGGAGAACGGGGGCTGCAGGTGATGGTTGGGGAAAGAAGGAGCTTGATTGGACAGTGCTGTGTCTCAGGGCCCACCCATGTTGCTTCACCTGAATTTTCACATGATACACAAAGAGGGATTCTAACCCACAGCCAACCACTCTTCCTCCTGCACAGTAACTAGCCAGGGCTGCTCCCCTCTGCTGCAGGGGAGGGCTCGTGCCAGGAAGCCTCTCCGGTTTTGCTCCTTGCTGTTGAGTGTTTGGGGTCTCCTGTGTCTGGGTGCTGCTGCCTGGACCTTCATGATGACAGAAGCGACAGTGTGGTTTCCTTCCCAAATGTTGCCCTTTCATTATGCGCCTCACCCTTCAGGCCCTGGAATCATTTTTCTTAGTGATCATTTGTGTCGGTTGGGCCCTGGGCTCTCTGATGAATGGCCGGCCGTATCTCGCTATACTCTGAGCTGATCGTGCCACTCACCCTGGGTCTCTGCGTGGCCTGCAGTGATTTACAGACGTCTCCAGACAACCTGGGCGGACGGAGACCTGTGCTCAAAAATGAAATGCCCCCCCTGGGGTTGGGCATGTGCCTCAGGGCCCAAGGAGCAGACACGTGGTAGACCTCAGCGGAAACAGAGGAACCAAAACCCTCCACTTGCCTGCATTACCGGCCCAAGGTTGTTATTCTTTTTTTGAAAGATCCCTGATATTTTTTGGCTATGCTTTCCTGCATGTTTTATTCTACCTTAAGGCAATGTTAAAAATGTCTAGCTTTTGCAATACTTGGCTGCCTGAGCAGGACGGTATGAACGAAGCCACCTTCTCTCAGGGACTGGCTCTCACTCAGCCTTCCCTTTGGGCTGAGGCTTTCTGGGGACGTGAGGTGCTCTGTGGGAGTCTGAGCCTGGGAGCGAGGCAGACCTGGATTCAAATGTTGGTTTTGCTCACTTTCCAGCTGGGTGACTTTGGGCAGGTGACTTGACATCTCAGTTTTCTCATCTATAACTTGGGGATGAGAATACAACAATCATAGGATCAGTGAATTACCCTGCAAAAACAATGAGGACATCTGGTAGAGCAGACACAATATAGGTGGTCTGGAAATCCTCGGTCTACTTTTGTTTGGCCAAGTTCTTATTTAGGTCCGCGAATTCTGAACCTAGGCAGGGGCCCTTCTAAGAAAAAAGGCAGCTCTGGAATGCCATCCTCCTTGGCCTGTGTGGCAGACCTATTTAGGGCACCGTGCCACGTCCCCCAAGCCTGACTCTGTCCTCAGCTGCAGTAAGTTGTTCCACACGAGCTCAGGCCACCTTGCGCCCACCTCAAGCCCAGGTTTGATTGGCCCACAGCCAGACAGACGTCTGCCCCAAGCAGGCCAATCAAAATTCTTCTAGGATTTTTTACTCTGAAACTGGAATGGTCTCTCTGGATATGAGCCTCATAGTAACTTCGTGCAGTGTCCCTGTCATAGAGAAGGAAGGCAGTGCAAAGTAAGAAAGAAAAAAGTGGCAGCCAAGGAGAAACAGAAAGGTGGTGAGAGCTTCCTGGCTACAGCTGCTCACCCTGCCCTTCAGCTATGGGAGCTGTCCTTGCCAAAACTCCCATTTTGCCTAAGTCACCTCAATCTGGTTTCTAGCACAGGCAGTTAAGTTGTGCATACAGATATACAACCTAGCGTATCTCAGTAAAATATTTAGTTCTAGGTATAATGTATTGCCAACAGGTGTGTAAGTATGGCCCAAAAGGAACACCCAGGAAAAATAGGAGAAGGAACTAACATGACTGAGTTTCCAGAATATTCCAGGCACTGAACTCACCACTTTACTTACATATTCTAACGTGAGGGAAGAGTGAGTCCAGAAAGACAAATGTAGCTGCCACAACAGGCTACCTCATCTCGCTTAACAAGGAGACAGCTGCAAGGCCTCAAGGCTGGGCCGGCATCTCAGTGATAACCATCAACTACTCAGTGGCTTTCTACCCTTCAGATCCACTGTCCTCAGCTTATTGGGGTTTCTTCTTGGTGATTATTGCTTCATGGTCACAAGAGAGCTGCTGCAACTTCAGGCTTCACATCTTTGTCCCAAGAGGAGGGAAGAGAAATCTTTCCCAGATGCCTGCCTCTAACTGACTTTGCTTTGTGGCCATTGGCCACATCTGCCCATAAATGTGTCCCATGGCCATTCCTATTTGAGAGACAATTTCTATCTTTTCAACCTCGGGCTGGGAGGTGGCAAGGGAAAAAGGGATTGCGAATACCTGGATTGGCCGACACCTGGTGTCTCCCTAGTAGCATGAGCACACACGGTGTAAGAGCATGCTGTGTCTGGGAATGGCGGGCACTGGGTATGAGTGGACCTTAGAGCTTGTGGGTAGGGTAGGAAATAACTGATGCCAGCCGGCAAGATGAAGGAGGGCCCGCGGTGGCGACGGGGGCCCCCAGAGGCCAGGTGGAGGAGAGTCAGGACTAGATTTACACTCAGGCACGATCACCCCGGCTATTACCTGGATTGTGGTTTCGAGGAGAGTCGACTGGAAGTAGGTGAGAAGGGAGTTCAGTGCCCATGCTGTGAACTGAGGATAATATTGCAGGCTTAGAATTTATAGTAACTCCTTTCTGAGCTGCTTATGGAATGAAGGCAGTGACTGGACAAATGAGACTAAACTAATACTCATGAGAAATAAAGGAGAATTTGTCCTCCTGGGGAATAGCCTGTGGCACCTACACCCCAGTTTGGCTCTAATGGACAGCCGCATTTCCCTGCATTTCTGTGCAAAAGCAAATCCCAGGCCCCATTAAGCTCCTGACTCCGCCATGTAAAACCAGCTCAAGGTTCCATCCAAGGGAGGGTGAGTTCAAATTACTTTAACACTATGGAAAAGGACATTAGACTCTCTAAATATAGCTAACAAGTGAAAAGTAAGAGGTACCATTGTACATGTCCCTTCCTATAGGTCCCCTGGCTTTGAAAGAGAGGTCATAACATTCTTACATACCTATTGAGAAATTCAAATTATGAAGATTATTACAAGTGATGTAACCTTATTACCAAAAAAATAGAAAATAGAAAAAAGTTAAGAAAACATTAAAAACCATGCAATCAAAATCAATACAAACGTTTTGGTCATGTCCTTTATTATTGTTATGGGTAAGTTTCCCTACAACATTCATAATCATAATCAATGCACAATTTCATGCATGACTTTTTCATCTAATCTCATAGGCATTTTCCTCATGCTTAGGTAATCATCATAAACCTCACTCTCCATGGTTACATAACACGAAATGTTCTTGACCCTGTTATTGAACAATTGAATAGCTTCCTTTTTTCCTGTAATAAATAACATAATTATATAAAATATGTATAATGTATATATAATGTATATAAATGTTTGTCTTTATAGGTGGCTATTTCTTGGAGATTGATTCTCAGAAATGGAATTACTGTAATCTCAAAGGGAACAAACATTTTTAAAGCCACTGATACCTATTGCTCCTTCAGAAATTCAAACTTGTGGTAAAACCTAAAGACAATGTGGGAAAAAGCCCTGCTTTCTGCATCCTCTCCCTTGACAGCCTGTGGGCTCGGTCATTATGTCTGTAGACGATTTATTGCCTTATTTCTAAATAGGATCAATAAGCCCAGGAGTCCCAGTGTAATGAGATTCAGAGGGGCCTCGACTCATGAACAAATCCATCAATTAGACCGGAATGTTAAAAACAGTGAAAGTGAAAATGGCCACAATGAATCTTGATATTGAAATACAGATGAGGGCATTCTGGGGGGAAAAGCATTGCATCCTTATCTGCATTTTCTGGGTCCCATATGATCAGGGAGCTCATGGAAACTGAGTGGAGTTTCACCTGTCTCATGGTGTGTACTCTTTCCACATCACACAGCGGCACACCCATCTCCACTACCTTACTCAAAATTTATTTCAAGCATAATCATCGGATGTCTGCCAGGCTCTGGGAATTGTGTAAGGAGCTGGGGATATGGCTTCTCCTCAAGGAGCTACATAGTTTGGGGTCTCCATGATCTGTCACGTCTCAGCTGCTAGCTCTGCCATTTGCTAGGCCCTGAGTGGTGCCTTCCTCACACAAGCCCTGTGAGATGGGTATTATCACCGTCATTTTACAGATGGGGAAACGAAGAGACATATTAAGTAACATGCCCGAGATTACAGAGGCAGTTAAGTTATGAAGCCAACGCACTTTGTTATCATGTCTCTTTATGAAAAGATAGGCATGATTCTTTAAAAGTAATTTGGTGAAGCTGCTTAAAATGCTTTAACACTGATCCCAATTTCTTTTATTGGTAAAGTTGTATCTACTGCAGTTATAAAAGCATTCTGTTCATACAGTTCTCTCCTATCACTTCTGCAAAGTTGGTATCCTTCTTTCTTTCTTTCTTTCTTTCTTTCCTTCCTTCCTTCCTTCCTTCCTTCCTTCCTTCCTTCCTTCCTTCCTTCCTTCCTTCCTTCCTTTCTTCTCTCTCTCTCTCTCTCTCTCTCTCTCTCTCTCTTTCTTTCTTTCTCTCTCTCTCTCTCTTATGGGCCAGCTTTCCCCACGTGCACACAGCACAATGGGGTGCTGCAGCCGGCTCCCCCTGGCTCTCGAGCTAACTGGGGGCACCTCTTACCAGCTCCTCACTGATATGCCGTTGGTGGCTTGAAACCTGCCACGGTGGGAATGTTTACACCACCCAAACTGGTAAATGCTAAAAAATCTGGTCCTTTTATTTTTCCCCCCTTAACATTTACCAGCTCACCAGTGGTTCCCCTTTCCTGTGCCCCACCAGGGCCTGAGGGCAGCGGGTCACCCCTTGATCTTTGCACCCTGTGGCAGACAGCCTGGCCAAGGCTGCTCTGGGCAGGTGAAACAGGGCAGTTTTCAGGACAAGAAAGTGTTCCTTTCTTTCTGAGGAAACCACAAGGTGGCCAGGGGCACCTGGACCCAGTTCTGAGATTCTGAAAAGGGGCCCCTCTCTGCGAGTGGACCCAGCGTGGGGTTGTAACTATGCATGACAGAGCTCGCCATAGCTTTGGTCACATTCTAGCAAGTCTCATTTTAATTCCATCAGTGATGAATTTCTGAGGTATTGTGATTTTTAATAAATATCATTTCTTTTTCCTCCACTGTTCCTGGCCCTTAACTCCTAAAGTCCTTGGAATTTCCTAAGTGTTGAGAGTGATGAAGGTGTCTTTTGTTGTGTTAATGAGATGACTTTTGAACTGAAGCTAGTTAACCTAACCAACCCTGTGACTAGAAGGCTGGACTTGCAGTCGAAGCCCAGAGCCCCTGGGGAGAGGAGTGAAGCTGGAGGTTCAGGGCAATTGCCAATGACCAAAGATTTAACCAATCATGTCTATGAAATGAACTTTCCATAAAAACTCAAGAGTATGGAGTTCAGAGAGCCTTGGGGTTGGTGAACCAGATGCATCCACATGCTGGGAAGTGGTGCACCCCAAACCCCGTGCGAAAGAAGCATCTATGCTCACCCTGTGTACTTCTTCATCTCTATCCTTTATATAGTAAATTGGTAAATGCAAGCAAATGTTTAGAGTTCTGTGAGCCCTTCTATCAGATTAATCGAACCTGGGGAGGGGGTCACGGGAACCTCCAATTTATAGCCAGAAGCAAGGTGATGACCTGCACTTGTGGCTGGCCCCCACATCCTGTGGGACTGAGCCCTGAACCTGTGGGGTCTGATACTATCTCCAGGCAGGTAGTGCCAGAGCAGAGCTAAAGTGTAGGACATTGCAGGGAGACTGTAAGTTCCATGGCCGGGATCCTCACCTGCTCCTAACCTTCTCACCCACTGTGCCCATGCAATGATGTAATACTGAGCCTACTGCACAGCTGTGTGCTTGCATACCCATTGGCGATAAGCCATTTTTGCCTGAATTGCTGTAAAAAGAGCCCCACTCAGGGCTAATTGGAGAGGAGAGGCTGGAGGCCAGAGCAGAGCCTAGAGTGGAGGCAGCACCTGAAGCAGAGGCTGGAGCAGAGGCAGGGAAGGAGGCAGATGGGATTCTAGCGCTTGACTTGCCACCATGAGAATAAGGCTTGGTGTAAGCCCTTCCTACCCTCAGTGTTCTGTTGTCATTTTACAGTCTTACCGAATCCAGAGTGAACTTACCCAGAGTTGGAACCCCCTCCAGCTTGGAATTACAGACACCCAGTCAATGTCCACTGAGAACTAGAGAATTACTTGGCAGTGTTGGAAAAAACACACTGGAATTTCCCAACAGTCAGAGCTGTCCAGTGGCTCACCAGCACAGATGGTGAGTTCCCCATGGGAATATGTATCCAAGAAGAGTTTGAACAAATTCCATCCCAGATGCTTGATGGAGGGGGGCTTCTGGCTTTCAGAAGGGCCAGAAGACCCCCCAAGTTCAGAAGGCATAGAGAGAAAGGAGCCTAGCTCTGGGGAAACACCTGTTAAAGAAACAGGGACATGGTACCACTTCCAAGTTCAATAGAGACACCGACAAATGTAAAAAAAATAGACAGTTTGAGGGCAAGGCCTTCATCTTACATCCCCCTGAACCCCCTTGCCCAGTGCTGGGAGAAACTGAGTTCTGGAATGTGGGCAGGGGTGAGGCAGAGAGGGCAATGGCTGGAGGGTTAGGAAGCCATTTCAAGCTTGGCCATTATCAAGCCGGGTGATCACTGTGGGGTCACTTTCTCTCTGGGGATCTGTTTCCTCAGCTAATTACATGAAGATTCATTTTAGATAACTTCTTAGAATAACTAATATTCTAATTAAAACACCGTGATTCACACCAAACCTGTTTATAGCATATTGCAGATCACAAACAGCATTTAAAATATAAAATATACAAATTAGTGGCCAGATGGAGCAGACTGAGTAGATGTTTAAATTTTGAAGGCTTTTGTTTGGGGGAAAAAAAAAAACAACACACCATGAATTTTGCATTTGATTCCCTTTACCTGCAAGAAAATGCTGAATACTCTCTGAGGAAATATGTTGGAGCAGGCCGCATTCAATGGGAGTCACATTAGGTTGATCCGGGTTCAGTCTGTCCTGTGTCAGCACCCACCCTTCAGAAGCAGTTTTTCCTCCCCTTGGGCGCATTCACACATGTTTCTCTGTGGGCCCTGGAGTCTGTTGGGTCTTGTGTAAAATCCTAGCTGCACCACTTACCTGGGACCTTACGGTAATTTCTTTCTAACTGCAGTCCTCCTCTGTAAATGGGGAAAAATGCTAAGCGTGCATGATGGGAAGTCATGAGGATTGTGTGGCAACATCTGTCAAGGGCCCAGGGCGGTGGCTGACGTGGGGTAGGTGTGGTCCAGGGTTGCTGTCTCTGCAACTCATGGATTATTAGCTTCCTCCCCTGCTGGTCCTCCCACCTGGAGCCCTGGGTCCCGGGGCAGGTACTCCCACTTAACCCTCCTCACCCCCATTTACCCGGGCTCCCCTCCTCATGGTCCCAGTTGCTCTGCAGAGTCTGCTGGCCCTTCTGTCCAGCAAGCTCCTGGGGGAATAAACTGCATTAGTGCAAATCCCTAGCACCCAGCCCAGTGTCTAGTGTGCCATGGGGAGCCCAACACCTGCTTCATGGACTGAGCCGGACCTCACATCAGATGAGGGACGCATGAAAAGGGAAACTATTTCTGGCCCATCTGCTCCTGATGCAGTGTCGACAGAATGGAAGCTCCTAAACCCCAAACACCAAGAAGAGAAAGAGCCCGAAGGGAGAACCTTGGATGGTGCCCAGAGCGTAAGGAGCCCATGGGGCTGTCCCAGGAAGTGGGAGGGTTTGAATTTCAAGGATGATGAGAGAGGTGGGCAGGGCTGGATGTTACAGGGTCCTGGAAGTCTTTCTAAGGAGCCTGGCTTTATCCCAAGAGCAGAAAAAGACAGGGAATGGAAGCAAAGGAGTGATGTATTCAGCTTTCTAGTATTTCTGGCGGCTGCATGGAGAGTGAATTGGAGTGGGGCCACCTGGAAGCAGGGAGCCTGTCTAGGAAGCTGTCCCAGTGGGGGTGGCCTGGACTGGGGGGTGCAGGCAGAGGAGAGGAAGATGGAGCAGAGAATACCAGTTCTGGATTTCCAGGTGTTTTTAATCTGTGGAGTAGGTCAGGTTGGCATTGCTTTCGTTTACACATCAGAGTGAGAGATGGGGCAGTGACCCAGTGGTCCCCAAGTCTGGCCTTCCCGTCTCCTTTGTACATCCCCGCAGAAGGCTGTGTGATGCGAGAGGCCGAGTGAATGGTGTCAAGGACAGTCACTTCCACAACGGCCCCTCCCATACGAGTGCATTCTCTCATCAAGGGGCTCCTGTCTTCACAGAGGTCTGGAACTAAGTAGGGCACGGACTAGTGTCCCCATTTTTGCCCTCATTTTCTGATACCCAAGGGCTCCCCCTTCCCATCATGTGGTCGTCTTCCTGCTGGGGATCTCCGCTGTCAGCTGCTGTACGCTTGCTTCCTTCACCCACTGGACCAGGAAGAGAGGCTGGAGCCAGTGGTCCCCACCTCGGGGTGGGTATGTGAATACCTGCCAAGGTTTATGGACTCCCTGCATCCCAGGGCTGGAAGGAGGCTTAGTGTTCCCTGGTTAAATGTTCCTCCAGATACCGGAGCCCCCTCTGAGGTCCCCCATCTGCAGTGCAGTGAGCTCTCCACTTCCTCCAAGACGTCCCGATGCCTCGGCCAGGCCCCCCCATAGCCTGGGCTGGGGAATGGCCGTGCAGAGGAGAGAGGGAGACCCAGCAGAGAAAGCCAGTTCTGAATGTCCAGGTGTTTTCTGACTTTCTCTGACTCTCCACAGCCACAGTCATTCTGTGACGCCAGTGTGCCATTCTGTCTGGATCACGGTTTACTGTTTCACCCACTCAGATGTGAGGCCCTTGAGAACAAGGATGCCTGTGTTGTATTCCTTCCAACATCCCACAAAGCCTTGAACACAGTGCCTGGCATATAATAGGTGCTTGGCAATGAGTAAAGAGAATGAATGGGCAGGTGAGGGGCCGAGAGCGTGGTCAGCTCTTTATCCTCAGCTGGAACACCCCCTGCTAACCACCTCCTTCCGAGCTGAAGTCATTGACCCTGAAGAGAGAGTGGCTCCTCACGTGGCCTGCTTTCTGTTCTTCAAATATGCCAACCTGTCCCTGCCAAGCCTGTTCCTACCTTAAGCCTTTCACACGTCTGTCCCTTCTGCCTAGGACATTTGGCACGCATTTCTTTCCATGGTTGGATTTTCCCTCTCATTTGGGTCTTAATTCAAATATCACCTCCTCAGAAAGACCATTTCTAACCACTCAGTATAGAATGACCTCCCCTGATCCTTCACCTCTTATCTCTCTGGGCTGAATCCTAAGTAATTACTTCAGATCTGTCTTCCAGTCCACAAACATCTCTCTTTATCTGTGTCCGGTCTACCATTTAACCTGCCCATTGAAGTCTTATATCAGTTACTATATTTTTTATTTATAGAATATATGTGACTATTGCAGGCATTCTTATTTTAAAGTCCTTTTTAGAATCCCTCTTACATGTAATCCTCCCATGGTGATTTCTCCCATTTAGGGTACCTGCTGACCACCTCTCAGGAGTTGAGTATCTTCGTGTTGTTATAATTTTTTTAAATGTAACTTTATCAGGAATTATCATCTGTGACTAACCCACATGGGCTATGGCAGGAATGCTATGCTGTCCATTAATCCTGGAAGAGTTGTCACATTAATTTCTTGATGAATGCAAGATCAATACAAGGATTTGGACATCAACCTCATGCCTGATATAAGCAAGACAGGATGAGTTCTTGTGTTTGGCACCACTCACTTGATTCCAGTAAATATTCTGCTTTGTCCTCAGGCTGAAGCATTGCCCAGCAAAGCAGTGCCCAGATGCCAGGTACTTCATTATGAGTTTAGTGCATAAGAATTGCCTGGCTTAATGCTTGAGCATTAACTCATTGGTAACACAGATTTCTGAGATCTGCCTCCTGGATACTGATACTGCAAGTCTGGGATTGAGTCTAGGAATCTGAATTCTTAAAAGTTCTCCATGATTTTGATGTATAGTAAAGTTTGGTACCAGTGGTCCTACAGGCTTTGAGACTGGAATTGAATTTATTTCTGTCTTGTTTATCTCCTTCAAATAAAGAGATTTAAAGCAGCTTGCAATATATATGTAAGTACATTTTAAAAAGTGAACCTAAAAAAATACCTATACAAACACAACTTAAGCAAGTGAGATCTGATTTTACTTACTCTGAGGCTGGGAGCACACGGGCTGGTGCTGTGGTTGGCACCCTTGCTGACGTCTATATCATGGATGTGACGTGAGCTGTGCAGGAGCTCTTGTCTGTCTCTGGAGACCCTCAGTGTTACTCCAAGGCCCCGCTCAGTGAAATCAGTTATGGGGGTGATAGTTGAACTGCAAAGGAATGCTGTTATCTGGTGGGGCTCCCATTCTGTAAACCCCCAGATCGCCCAAGGACCTTTACCGATCTGGCAGCATCCATGAAGGTGCTGGTGGGCCATGCCAAGCCATATTCTTTCATACTTCTTGGCCTCTGCCCAGGCCAATTCCTCTGCCCAGAAAGCTCCTGTTAATCTCCAAGTCTCCACTCAAACATCAGCACCTCCAGGCAATCTTCTTCCTCTGCGTCCTTCACTTCCTTCCTTCCTTGTGTTCTTCACTGGTTGAGCCTTACCGTGTTCCAGCACTGCCCTGGAGCTCCCCATCTTCCCTCCAGCCCACACCTGCCACACAGACCTTCCCAGCCCCGTCTCCAGCCATGCTGCCCCTTGCTTTCCTGCTCTCTCTCCGCACAGGCTTCTTGTGCTCCCACCCCCTCTCTGCAGGACCTTTTCACAGGCTACAGCTGTTCTCTGCCTGGTAAGCAAGCCCCCCACCCCCAACTCCTGCTGTCCCCACCTTGACTGGTACTTCCTGTCCCCCTGCAGTTGTCTCATCCTGCTGCCTTCTTCACAGTTATCATCTGGTACATAACATCTATTTTGTGATTCCTAGATTCCCCTGTCTCCTTGACCACACTGTAACCCCAGGGTCTAGCGCTGAGCCTGACATAGAGCAGGTACCCAATAATGTTGGTTGAGTGGATGAAGGAAGACAGCCCTGAGGACCTCAATCTCTTTCTTCCTTTGGATCAGTTGTTCTAAACCTTCTTGTGGCCGTTGGCCCCTTTGAGAGTCTCCTGAAACCCTCTCTGAACAAATATACACAATGACCCTTCACAAAAAAGTGTCCATATTATTTCAACATTCAGACACACCCCAAATAAAGAGGGCATTGTCTATGAATTCCAAGCTTAAGATTCTTTTCTAGAGAGAGAAGCTGATGAATTGTATACACATATGATTTAAGCCCACCACATTTAGAGACGAAATTAGAGGTCATCTTAAAGGCTTTGTGCATTTGGATGGCTTCCTGTAGATGCCAGGCTGGTATGTTTCCTTTAAGAACTCATCTTGCTCCTGTTGTTGCAGGAAGGAAGACAGCTCAGAGGCAAACACATCAAGCTGGAAAATATTACATCCCTCCCGACTGACCGACAGAGCAGAGGCTGCCGCATGGTTTGCGACCCGCTCTAGGAAGCTCCGTGACAAGCCCGAAGACCACCTCCCTATCTCCAGTCACTCATGGGAACATCCCTACTTTGAATAACACCAGCCAGGGGACTGAAGAGAAGGCTGCTGACTGGCAGGAGCCCATAGGTATTAGCGCAGGGTAGCAGTGGGGCCTGGAATTCCAAGGTCCTGGCCGGCTCTGCCACTCCTAAGCTGTGTCACTTGCCCAAACTACTCACCTACCTTAACTTCCATTCTTCATTTGTTGGAGGGTCCTAATGCCTACTTGACAGCTTTGTTCTGACAACCAAAGGAGCTAGTGGCTGTAGAAGTGCCCTGGACACTGTAAGATGCTTCCCACATGTCAGGGATCATAGTTGTGTATGAAATGTGATTCCATCTTCTCCCGTTCACATCACTAATGGTCTCTCTGGAGCACACATTACACTAACTGTTATGTGGCTACCAGAGAAGATGGGTAATGTGGTGCATAGCAGGATAATGGTTTTAAAAATTTCTTAGTAGTTTTCTTGATATTATAGAGTTCCTGCAGAAGCTTGGGAGGTTCTAACCTTGTAGAAACTTGTATACATGTAAGCACTTCCCTAGGGAGAGGGGCCATGCATTTCATCAAATTCTCATATGAGACTGGGGCCCCCAAGGGCCAAGCATCCCCTAGAGAGAAAAGATCCCATTAAGGAACCCAGAGACCCAGCTCTGCCTCTAACTTGCTGATGACTTTGAGGCCATCCCTTGGCTTCTCCGAACCTCAGCTCTTCATCTGTGAAATGGGTGCAACCACATGCCTTCCAGTATCCCTCTCAGTCTGACTTCTGATGTGTCTGTAGCTGCTCCCTGCTTTGTGTCCTCCATCGGACAGGGGACTCTTCCTGCCACCGCAAATACTGGGTTCCTACTGCATGGCAGGCTCTGGCCTGCTGGGAGGGTCCCAAGCCCGGCCTTCTGGCTTCCGGAGCAACAGAGAGATCTTCTATTCTAAACACATGTCACTTCAGACAACTGTGTCCACAGAGCCCCTGAGTAAGCACCGCACCCCAGCATGCCCGAAGCAGTGTCCCCATGCCAAGTCATTTGGCTGGGCAGATAAAGAGCATCATGGCCTGGAACACTGTGCCGCCATCAGGGGGGTTTGTTCCCTCTAGAAACACTTCTTTGTCAATCACAGGATTGTGAGGCCATCTTACTTGAGCAGCTAGAGACTAACAGGGATATTGAAATCTAAGCCTCCTCCAGGAAGGCAGAATGAAAAGCAGGCTGGGATACGGTGCAGCCTCGATGGGCTGAGTCCTTTCCTGCCCTTGCTGCTGTGGCAGAGGTTGGTGGCAGGAAAGCAGGCTGGTGGACGGGCTGCCCCGATGTCTCGGACCTCAGCAGAGCCTGGGCGGGCTCAGTGGGGTTAAGCGACAGACTGGCGCCATGACCCAGGGGACAGTCCGAGAGAGCTCTCAGTCCACAGTGGGCACACAGGCAGCCTTTGGGCCAGGTCTTGCTCATAAACATGTTTTGCCTGACTCACCTTTTTTTTTAATTGTAGTAAAACACACAAAACATAAAATGTGCTAACTTAAATTACCATTTTTAAACACCTAGTTCAGTGGCATTAGGTACATTCACATTGCTGGGCAACCACCCTCACCATCCATCTCCGGAACATTTCCATCTCCCCAGACTGAAACTCCGTCCCCATTGAACATTGCCCCCTATTCCCACTGCCCCACCCCCGGCAACCTCCATCCTACTGCCTGTCTCTGTGAATTCGGCAACTCTAGGGACCTCCTATGAGTGGGTCCTTCGTTTGTCCTTTGGGGACTGGCTTATTTCACTTGGCAGCATGTCCTCAGGCTTCACCCATACTGTCGTGCAGATGAGACCGTCCTTTCTTTGTAAGGCTAAATAACATCCCATTGGATGGAGAGACCACACTTGGTTTATCCATCTACCTGTCGGTGGACACTGGGTTGCTTTCACCTTTTGGCCTGTGTGAGTAATGCTCCTGTGAACATGGGGGTATAAGCACCCAGGTTGTATTTACTAATATGGGGATTAGCATGTGATATTTGAAAACCAAGAGATCTCTCATAAATATCTGAATTTTCAGCTTCACTTGGAAAAATAGTGGATCTGGCAACTCAGGGCCCCTCTCTTCCTGGCCACACTCAGAGTTGAATGAGGTCAGGCTGCTCCTTCCTAGACCCCGGCCCCCCACAGCCTTCTCCTGCCCTCATTATCTAACCTGCCCCGTCTGCAAAACACTCTCATGGTGTGGGTGAAAATACAGGGCCCAGAGAGGCCTGTGGCCCTAGGCCCAAGGTGTCACGGTGGGATGGTGAGTGACTGCTGTCACCCGAAAAGACCTGTTCAGGGCTTTGCTAGCAACTCTGCCACTGCCCGCCCCAGTGACCTTGACCATTCTGAGCCTAAGTTTTCTCTTTGGCAAGGAATGGGAAAGGTTGGTATATCTTCTCCAGCAGCCCCCTGGAATGACTGTAAAGACAGAGGTATGGATACATGGTACCTGCAATGTGGAGGGCTGAGGGAAACAACTTAGAGTTGGGGTATCTGTTTCCTCTTCTGCAGAATTGGAAAAGGGACTTTGAAGATTAACTGAGAAAGGGAAGATAAAGCGTCCCACAGAGGGCTTGGTGTCCAGCACATGCTCACACGGTACTTTGTAGCCAGGCAGGGCCACGTCCAAGGACTCCAAATCCCCTCAGAGCAGAGCCCAGCCGGAGACATGATGCCATGATGTCCTGGGGACAGGCTGCAGGGTCCACCAGCCTGAGTTCAAAGCCCACTATCCACCTATTACCTGCTGGGGCCCCAGGCAGGTCAGCTGCCCATCTGAGCTGCAAACCCCCAAGTTAAGCGGGGTGCTATCCTCACCAGCCCTAGGGGAGATAAGAAACGGAAGGTGCCTGGCATGTACTAGGTGTTCCACTGAGCTTATTCCTCTCCCTCCCTTCCTCCCCAAGCAGAAGTCTGCCTCTGAGATGAAAAAGATGGCATGTTTTCGGAATATTGGCCCTCACCACCGAAAAAAGAAGAAGAATGCTGTTTCTAGCCTCCCACTGGAGCATCCCAGGGCTCACATGTTCTTGGGGTTGAGGTTTGTCCCTCACTGGGATTCATCCATTCATTCAACCAGTAAGCGTTTATTGAGCACCACTAGGTGCCAGGCACCACCAAAGGCCCTGGCGGTACAGGAAAGAACAGAGACCAAAGCTCTTCTCTTTGCGAGGGATTTTCTGTCCGCCAGGCCGCCGGTCTGTCCACACTCATTAAGGGCCTCTTCTGAGGACCCTGGTCTTACCTTCAAGGCTCTGCTGCCGGATGTGAGCTGCCTCCATATCTGGGCACTGCCTGCTCCTCTGCCAGCCCCAGATGGCACGCTTGTCCTGGGCCCCTGATCATGTCCCACCACTGGTCTTTTTTGCCCACCTCTTGCTTCTGTACCTCAGTCCTTTCTGGAGGCCTCCAACAGGGGCCTCTGAGCAACTTGGAGGCCAGTGAGGCACCTGGGAAATCCTGAGGGGCCAGGTGTGGACCCCCGGCAGAGCCCTGCCTCTTTACCTTTAGGCTTTGAACGAAAAGGCAGTGTGAGTGGAGAAAGCTCTTGGCAAACTCCCACTCTCTGTGTGAATATACAGGGTTTGCCTTTCACATGCTAGAGGGATGAGAGGCCACCTGGTATGGGAGAAAGAGATTAACATATAAAGCTGAATCACTGGGCTGGAGTCCAGTTCTGCAACTTCCGACCTCCAAGATCCTGAGAAAGTCACCTCCCACCTGGCAAATGGGGTAATGAAGTACCTGCCTCAGCACCTGCTGGGACATTAACAGAAAAACTGGGTGGGAAGGCACTTGGCAGACTTGTGCATATGCTTCATTTGTGTCATTAATTCAATGCATACCTGTCACGTGCCTACTGTGTGCCCTTATGAACAGGGTGGTCGGTCTTACGACAATTTGGAAAGGGACCGCAGGCTAAGAAAGAAAAGAATTGCCTGTCAGATGGTTGTGCTGCACATTCATAGATTATGATTAGCAACAGCCAGCGAGTTGGCATGGCAACATTTCCCCATGAACTGCTAGGCAGTATACTTAAAATAGGTTCACCAGAGGTGTGGCGACAGCGGAAAGACGCGGAGGGAGCAGGGTCTGGTGCCCGTGTGCCTGGTGTGGGTGAGCCGCCGCCCTTTCCAACCTGGCCAGCGGTGCAGTAATGCCTGTGACAGAACCGGAGACTATCTAGTGTGAACCAACACCCTAGGTTTCCTCCATTTTACAGGAGAGGACACTGAAGCCCAGAGAAGTTAAGGGACAGACCTTTGGTCACACAGTCACTGATGTGATTGAATCTGGTCCTGATGTCTTTTATGGAAGATTTTCCAAAAGTGCCACAATGCACACTCTTCTGATTTGGAATTCTAGATCTGGGTCCGATTCAGTTCATTTTCAAATGGGTTACAATCTACATGGCATCCCTTAGCAACATGTTACATCAAGGCATTTTTCCTTTTGGGTGGAACACATGCGTCCATTTCTCTCTGGGGAAGCCCTGAATCCCAAGATATGGAAACTCACCTACTTTTTGGCTAGGCTAAGATAACTGCGGTTTAAATCCACCGCTCCACAGCCTACCCTATGAATCACTATGATGAATCACTATGCGATGGGATTGTTCTGTGAGTTTACTTGCCCATCATTGCAGAGGACAGGGACCCCAAATCCTTTAAAAGATGAGTTACTTTCTTTCTATTTGTGTTACTCAGCAATTTATTGAGTGAACTTCACAAACTTGAGGGGCCTTTTTACCTTCAGGCTGATGAGCTTCCTTTCAGAGATTCACAGCTCTTGTTTAATTCCAGGGTGAAATTCCAGGTCTGAAATGTGAAACTTTTTGAGAACTCAGTCAACTTCTGAGAATAGGGTGCTAGACATTTCTGACATGTTTTAGATACTCAACCTTTTTTTCTCTATTCAGACGGTGCCTTAACCATGGGAAGGGCTCTGGGGTGGGGAGGGGAGGGGAGGGGGTATAGCACGAGTTCATCCCCTCCCTCCACCTAGGCCCTTTGTAGGGTAGAAAGATTGCACTCTAAGTGTGATTCTTTATCCCGGGTACACGTTGGACTCACCTGCAGAGCTTCTTAAAAAAAAAACAAGGATTCAGTAACCTCTCAGGCCACATCAGTCAGGTTGTCTGGGGTGGGGCTCATATTTGTTTTTGCTCTTTGCTGGGAAAGAAATGTGTACTCAGAGTTGACAAGAGGAAACTTCTTATCTTTGGAATATATCTGACCATGAGTGGGCTTTGTAAGTTCACCTTTGGAGGTCCTTTTAAGCAGCCATGATCCTCATGAAAATGAAATGCATGGCTTGCTGTAACATTTACCTCCGATATGGCAGAACCTGGTTGCTGAGCTCTTGGAGGCTGATCATGGCAAAGTTACATAAAAGCTCAGATAATACATTGGGCGAAGCAATAGTCACACAAAATGAATCTCTTACATACAGTTGCTTGCATCCTAAAGTCTTCCAGAGCTAGATATTCCAAGATACCATGATATATAAATTCCCTAGTTCTATGATCAAACAGAAGCAGATGTCCATTCAGCCTCTGCACCAGTGGCCAACTATTCCTGCCTAGCTTTGAAATGCATTATTTGGTGCCTTAAGGAGGTGGAGAAGGAAAACCCCTTGGGCTTTGTTAATTTGTTTAGTCCTCTTCCTTATTTTATGAGAATTTCTAGAAAAACACAGTACATGCCTTGGATCTAAAACTGCTTTTCAGAAGCCAATAGGCTTAGAATGGAAGGTCGGGCTTTTAAAAATCCTATTTCATCATTCCTAAATCCTACTCTCGTTTCAGCAAGCACAGCTCCCATTCAAATCTGACTTTTGCATCCATGACACAAATATACTACACAGAGTCGTGGAAACACTAATGGGAGAATTGATACCATCAAAATAAGCTTGGTTCCAAAACCATTTGTTTATCTTTAAAGAACATCATGAAGCTATGCCCAGAATGGACTGATGACACCTTTATGTATTGGTAGAACAAAGGAAGAGCAAAAAAATGACTGGGATTATTAAAAATGACTGAGAACCTGATATCAACTCTGTATCATTCTTTTCTTTTTTAAAGTAACGTAATATAATACAATGAGTGTAAATATACATTGAACAGGATAGGGGAAATAAATACCTATGCCGTGATGTTATAACTATTAACTCAAAGTTTTTATTGAGACAAGGTTAAGATCTGCCTCTAGTAGATATCAGAGAATGAGTCGTGGGCCAGACGTACTGGGTCTGAACTACCACTCTGACTCCAGCTAGTTGTATAAGCTCATAGAGTGTACTTACCTCTCTGTTTCAATGTCCTACATGGAAATGCCAGGGAAGGTGTGAGTATGGAGGAGAGAGCATGTGTTTTCTAAAGCATGGGCACATATTATGCTCTGCAGATGTTGGGAGCCCTCCCTCAGCTTTCTGAAAACACCCAGATGTGTCTCAGTGCAATGGCTCGGCGTGTACCACCAACCTGAGTTGATTGACCAAGATGATCGCTCAAAGTTCAGGTTTGCACAGCCAACTTTTAATGATGAAGCAGTAAAGGAACTTGGGTGTCACTGACAAAGGCGGTGGATAAGGCTTGTGAATTCATTTTGGCAGAACCTCCCTCGTCTCCTTACTCTGCCTGGCTGAATCCTGGGCAGATATCAAATGAACACTGAAGCACAGATAACAGTTTGGAAACTGTACTTTCCCATTCGATCCCCAATGCACAGTAGCTCTACACGTTGCAATTGTATAAGTCTAAAAGGACTCCTACATTATATGTCTCCATTGATAAATACAGGGTCAGAATTTTGGCAATCCAGGTTCAACCCCTCTCCCCAGTAAAGAAGTGTTGGTTCACATAGGAGTGGTCTGGCAACATGAGCAGACTCCCCTTCCTTCTGTATGTCCTTCAGGAGGACCCTCCCTTGGGTCCAAGAGCAGTGGCTATTCCCAACTCCTGCCCACAGGGACGTGCACAGAGCAGTGAGTTCCTGGAGATGCTCATTGGATTTCTGACCAGTTGTGAATTGGGCTTAACACTCCCTTCTGGGTTTTCAGGATTAGCAATGATTGCTCATCTTCTGTAAAATAGGCTGGCATTTTCTCTTGTTACCAAGATGTATTTTTCTAAGCTACTTAAATGTATAATTGTGCAATTTTGTACATTAAAATGTATGCTTTTCCACAATTAAAGGTTTTTTTTTTCCCTTTCGAATGTTTTACTTCTTGATAGTTCATTACAAACTGTTATAGACCCTGACACAATACAAAAAGGCAGCTCTCGATTTTGGGTGGGGAATAAATGACCTTCTCATAAGTCAAATCCACTTTGCACAAATAATGAAGTGATTTCCTTTATGACCCATTATGGGCTTGTATTAGTTTATTATTGTTCCTTTAACAAGTTACCACTAACCTAGGAGCTTAAAACAACACGTGCTTGTTATCTTACCATTCCGGAGATTCAAAGTCTGAGATGGGTCTCACTGGGCTCCAGTCAGAGTGCGGCCAGGGCGGCGTTCCTTCAGGAGCCTGAAGGGACGAGTTGCCACCTTGCCTTCTCCAGGTTCTGAAAGCTGACTGCTCGTTTCGGCTTATGCTCTCTTCCTCCACCTCAAAGCCAGCAGTGTAGTATCTTCAAATCTCTCTCTGACTCTGACACCTGCTTCCGCTGTCACATCTCCTTCTCTGGTTGTGATCCTCCTGCCTCCCTCTTGCACTTATAAGGACTCTTGTGATTATATTAGGGCAAACTGGATAATCCAGGATAATCTTCCCTTTGCCAGATCCTTAACTTTATTACACCTGCAAATTCCCTTTATCCAGGTAAGGAAACACATACAGAATTTCTGGGGATTTGGAACTGGACATCTTTGGAAGGAGGGTATTCTTCTGCCTACCACAACCTCCTATGAAATGATTTGGAAGCGGCAGAAAAAAAAGTGGACATTTTAGAATCAAATGGGCCTGAATTCAAACTGTATCTCTGCCACTTGCTGGCCATGTGACTTTGGGAAGCTTGATTAGCTTCTCTGAGCCTCTTTTCTATTTTCCAAAATGAATGTAATAATCCATTCATTACCTGCCTCACAAACTTGCTAAAAGTATTTTATACCTAACAATAAACTATAATTCCCTTTCCCTCAGTTTTGGAAAACATTTTTTTTTTTTTTACAACTGATGTTCTTTTAAAAATCTTTTTTTTTCTTTTTCCAAAAAAAAAATGCCCTGATGAAGAATATTCTGTCCTCTTTCTGCTGCCATTGGACGTGCCCTCTCTCTGTTCTTTGCTCCCACGCGGGAAGCCTTCATGATCTGGTAGGATGGGGGCTCCTGCTTCTCTTTCACCAAATGTCATGGTTTAATTCACTTATGAACACTCCTTCCCCGGAGGACTGAAAAGGAGGATAGGTTGCAGAAAGTCATGCCATCCTCTGGACCCAGTGCACTTTGTTCAGGTTTCCTGGGCTTCCTGCTGTTGGCCTCTGCCAGATGCTGCTCCCTTTGGCCTTCCTGCAGGCTGGTGGGCTCATTTCCTGATGTGTACCCCTGGCTTTGTATCCTGCCTGCCTTTTCCTGCTACACTATGGTTACAGGCCTTGAATGAGATGTTGTAGGAGGGACTCAGACAATCCAGAGTTGAATCTCGGTATGATCACTTCCTGGCGGTTAATTTGAGCAGTGGGTTTAAGGTTTGTCAGTCTCAGCACTCCAGCCCAGAAACAGAAGTAGCACTGTCCACTGCATGGGGCTGCTGAAAGAGCGGATAGTGTGTAAAGCAGAACATAAGGTGTGGAAATGAACAATGTGTGCCAAGACCCTTATATACGGTAGGCACTTGGTAAAAGTCAGATCCCCTCCCCTTAGGTGAACAGAGGGGTGGTGAGGAGTAATAATATAAAGTGTGTGACACACAGTGGACACACAAAATGTATGTTGGATGAATGCTGAATGATTAGTTGCCCAAGGTTGCATGAAGGACAGGATTCTAACTGAAAAATCTAGATTCCCCTAACTTTACCTCCCCTCTGCCAATGGGACTCCTTTAGCCAGGATTCTTAGGGGAGGGCAAAGGGTGCTGGTGGAGATGCAGACACTGGGAGCAGACTTCTGTGTTTACATCCTAAGTGGCATCATTGATCAGCTGTGACCCTAGGCAAGTTGCTTTTCTCTCTGGGCCTCAGTTTTCTCAGCTGTACAGTGAGGCTAAAATGGTGCCTACCTCAGAAGTTCTGTGAGGCTGAAAAGAGTTACTGTATGTACAGTGCCTACAATGGTCCCTGACATGTAGTAATTCTCTGTAAGTGGGAACTACTATTATCTTTTTTTTTGCTTCAGCATAAAGATAACCTTTTCTCTCATTTGTGTCCCTCTCTCCTAGTCTTGAGAACCGCCCAGCCCTTTCTCACAATGGAAAGGGTTTTTTTGGAAGGTAAGGATCCATTACCAGGAGCATTTAAGCAAAGCTGGAGGAGAGATTGTCTCTTCAGGATGTTGAGAGCAGATTGAAGCATAGATTGTGAGAACTGACCTCAAAATTTCTAACTCAGATTCTAGGATTCTCTGATATTTTTATGTGTTTAGTTACTATGAATATCTGTGGGCCTTTAGAATAAATTTCTAGGTGGTCTTCAACATGAAATTTTCTTTCCTGGACTGTGCTGGGATTAGCATTTCACAGGACAGATAGAAGTTTTCATTGAAAACACTTGCAATGACATCTAGAATCCTCCATACCTCCAGAGGATTATCTGTCACAGAAACCCATGCAGGGTGACCGAGGACAAAAGGAAGGAGGAGGTCAGGATGGGAGATGGGTGGATGGAACAGAATGGATAGGGGGTTGGTAGTCTCTGTTCTTATTTATGGCCAGTAGTCTCCCCTCTACTATAATATATGCTTCTTGAAGGCAGGGACTTTATAAATATTCATCTCTGTGTTCCCAGCACTACTTTCTTTCCTAAGCACAGGAAAGGGACTTGCTTAGTGCCCGTTGAGCTCTAAGCCTGGCCCACCAGCAGTGGGATCAGCGGCGTTGGGCGGGGTCTCCACCTCTCCCTTCCCGCTTCCTCACCTGCCCAGCGGGGAAGTAATAATATCTACTTACTACACAGACCAGCTTGTTTCAGAGCTGAAAGACAGCAAATGCGGGGAGTGTCAGCTAAGCTATGGAGCTCATGTCCCGAGAATCATCAATCCACGGGTTCCAGCAGTCACGGGAGGCAGAGTGAATCCGACCCTCTGTCTGGACCGCCGAGAGCCAGTGAGGCCTGGTGCTGAAAGGACAGCTCCCCATCCGGGAGGGGCGGCAGGGAGAGGCTCTGATGCTCCGCGCTGGGGCCCCCCACCCAACCGCGATGCCGCGGGTCTGGACTTGCCCGCGCAGAGGGAGTCGGCAGCTGGCGGTTCCCTCTGTCCAGAAAGAGCAGCTGGGACTGCGAGGTCCCCAAGGACTCCTTAGGACCTTCTGCCTGATAATAATCATGGAGAAATGAGGGACAGTGTGTAGGGGAGGCACATGAAGTCTGGCTTTGAAAAGAGGTAGAGGGGAGCCCCAGCAACGCGACCTTCAGGTCCCCACACCGTCCACCTGACCCTAGTAAGGGGAGGCCCGGGATCCCCACAGGTTACGAGCTCCTGGCCCAGTAAGGGTCGGCTGTGCCTTTAAGGTTGTGGGAGATGACCCTAGAATGTGGAATATTTGCCTGGGTGACTGACCGTACCTATTTAAGCTGATTTTTATTTCTGGTGTGAATGTGTGTGTGGGCGTCCTGTCGGGGTTTATGTGTGGAGTCACTTAGTGAGTTTGCTTTTGGTGTGAGCGTGTGAATATCTCTTTGTTGTGTGGGCGTTGCAGGAGTGAATATCGCAAACGTGCGTGCGTCACTGGTTCTCTGGCAAGAGTGTGTTTCTCGTCGGCCTGCATGTGGTCCTACATGTTCTTGCCTGGCCTTAGCATCCTTCCTGGCACTTAGCGCAGCCCAGTACTCCTGTGTGTGTCTCCTCTTCTTTAGAATGTCAGCTCCCAGAGGGCAGGGCTTTGTCTATTTTGTTTATGGCGCTGTCCCAGCACCAAGAACGTGCTAGGTAGCAGCGGGCACTCAGTACAATAGTGCTGAATGAATGAATGTTGTGTGATATGTGTGTCTCTCCGATTGTGCAGTTCATCTGGTTTGATGCTGTGTATGAACCGCGTTGGGTGACCATGAGAATGTCTCCGTGTGTGTGTGTGTAATTGACTTGGAGCAGGATTTGTATGTCTGTGCAAAAGTGTCTGTGATGCGCACAAATGAGCTATGTGTGTCTGGGGATCGTGAGTATAACCGCCTCTCGTGTGTGTGCCAGCAAATTTGTGCATTTTCACGTGTTTATATGGCGTAATTGTCTGGTGTGCTGCTGCGAACCTGTGTGTGGCTCAGGAGAGTGTGTGTGTATGTGTGTGCACGCTCGTGTGTGTGCATGCATGCGGCTCCCACCCCTGCTCCCCTCGCGCCCTGCGCTTGGCCTGGGGGCGGGGATTGGGGGTGCGGCGAGGGCACTGCGGATCGGCTGCCAGCCCTCTGCGCTGCGGCGAGGGCACGTCACTGTCCCTCCCCGCCCTTGCCGCCTCCCGGTCCTTTGTAGCTGGCTGCTGCGCTTGGCGGCAGCCGCCCGCAGGCCCCGCCCCGCCTCACGCCCCGCCCCGCCCCGCCCTCCCGGGCCGCAGTCGCGCCTGGGCCGCCGCGGGCCCGCACCCAGCGCGGAGCGCGGCTCACGCGGGCGGGCGGGCGGGCGCGCGGGCTGGCGACCTGCCTTGGACCGGTATGGCGGACCGGCGGCGCGCCTGGAACACGGAGGACGACCTGCCAGTGTACCTGGCGCGGCCGGGCAGCGCGGCGCAGACCCCGCGCCAGAAGTACGGCGGCATGTTCGCCGCGGTGGAGGGCGCCTACGAGAACAAGACCATCGACTTCGACGCGTACAGCGTGGGCCGCCGCGGCTCGGCGCGCACACCGCGCAGTGCTGGCCGACCCGACGCGGTCGGCCTGCCGGGGCCCGGCGGCAGCGAGGACACCGCCAGCGACGTGAGCGAGCTCTCCGGCTCGGCCGTTAGCTCGCCGGGCGAGCGCGACGAGCGACCGCCCGCGCTGCGCATCCGCTGCCCAGCGCCCCGCGACCTGCCACTCGGCCGGGACAATGGCCAGGTACCCTCAGGGCGCGCGCGGACGGGACGGGGGGCGGGACCCGCGGAGCCGCCGGAGGGCAGGGACCGGCCGGCGTGCAGGGGCGCCGCCACCGGGCTCGGGAAGGCGGGAGGGCCCCTCCCCCACTCCGCACACATCTGGTTCGGAGAGGGTTGGCCAGCACAGTCCCTGAGACTCCACGGGGTCCTGGGGATCCAGTCCCACGCTTCTCTTCTGCAGACGGGAGAGCGAGGTGCTGAGAAGGGAGGTAAGTTGGCTGAAGCCGCTACACGGACCCTTAAAACGCGAAGGGACCTCTGTGGTGAATTCAATTCAGGGATCCCCATTTTCTGCTTTATGAGAATAAGGGGAGCTCCGTTTCACATTTGTCCGTTCACTTATTCACCCATTAGCAATGGCGGAGCGCTTAGTCTGTGCTGGGCGCTGGGAGAGGCTCGGTGAGACGCCTGTGTCCGCACAGCTGAAAGGAGCCCTTCCCGAGTGCTGCCCCTACGCTTTCTGGGGCGGGGATTCGGTTAAAGATGTAGGTCGTCGGTCAGGTAGAACGGAGCACCGCTACCCCCGAGCACGGACATCTTCAGGGAACGCTCCCGAGTTCCACAGGACGACGACAGTGTGCTCACTTCACACAGCAAGTTGGAGGCAGAGTGGGGAGCTGAACCCAGATCTCTAGCTTCTTAGACTTAGGGGTTTTCCCCCCTGAAAGTGGAGGAAGCATCAGGAGAGAGAATGCCAGGCCCTGGGCCCCGTGTCTCTTCTCCCTTGAGCTGCAGGTTGCCAGGGATTTGGGGGAAGATGCACGGATAGAAGGCACAGCTTTGGGATGCCTGTAAGGATCAGGGCCAGTTGCCTGGAAAATATAAGTTGGAGCCCCAGAAGATGGGTGAGTTGTTGGCTTAGCTCAGAAATGTATGTCTGTGCACTGCTCAGGTCCCAGACCCCTGGTAGGCTCGGCACCCCAGGCCGTTGTGGCCGACAGATGGTGAGAATTAAATTAGTTAATGCCGCTAGGTAGCGACTATTCAATAAATGTTCGTTGTTGACTATTCTATTAACCCTCCTCCCCTTAAATGTATAAAGTGGGCTGAAGGAGGCAGAGCTTGATCTGGACAGAAATCTGGGAGGGCTTCCTGGAGGAGTGGAGACTGGGTCGGCCCGGGCTGCTGGGATGCAGTAAAGGGTGTCCGGCTGCGACCATTCCCTCCCTCACGTGCGGCTCTCTATCCAAGTAGCTCGGAACTCTCCATGGTTCTGAATCCAGCGCCCCGCCAAGGGCAGGTCTACAAGGAGGGTGTGTGTGGTGGGCTGGGGGGCGAAGGAAGGAGGGATCCAGAGAACCGTCTCTTTCTCTCTACCCCTTCTGTATCTCTCCCTGCCCAACTCCTTCCTTGGCGGCCAGCCTCGTTTGGGATCCAGGCTTCCGAGCTGGAGCGGGAGGCTTCAGGGCCGCGGACAGAGAAGCCAGCGCCAGTACCGGGAGCCCCGGTTTCCAGCAAAGGCGCTTTGCTCTCTTGGGCCTCCGCTTCTCCATCTACGAAATGGAGTTGCCATTCCACTCCCTGCCTCCTTCAAGGTGTGGTGGGGTGTCAGGGAGGACGGGGCGCTTTGTGCACGGCCGGGAACTGTCTGGAAGCACGTCCCTGGTGGAGTCACGGTTAGTGTCACCAGCGTCAGCATCTACGCCGGACTGCGCGCACCCCTCAGCCGCGCTTTGGCGCTTGGGGACGCTGGTCGCCTCAGCAATTCCACTCCTTTCTCTCCCGCTCTGGCCCTGTCTCTCGTTCTCCATGGCTTCTCGGGAACTGGACAAAAGGCGGCGACACTGGCGCGCCTAGGGCTCAGGAAGCACTCGGGGCTCGGGACTGTAGAACCGAGGGGCTTGAGATTTCTCCCCAGGGGAAGCGTTTTACTTTCTGCAGACCGAGAGGACCTTTGCCGCTCCGCTCCTGTGCTTAGCTGCGGTTGCTGGTGCCCGGGTCCCTCCCAATGCCCATTAGGCTCTTTCCTGGGGTGGAGGGGAGGGGTATCTGCGGCGCAGGCGCAGCATTTGCCGAGGTCCGAGGCTGAGCGACTGCGGGGCTTTGTACCCGGGAAGTCGGCTTGGGAGCAGCGTTCTGTTTGGCCAGTCGCGGACCGGTGCCCCTCCCCCGATACGCACGTGGTCTTGCCCCAGCTCCAGAGCTTCCCTGACGTCGTGTTTAGAGCAAACGACTTAATGCCGAGGAAGGGAAGGTTGGAGCCGGGGGTGAAAGACCAGCAAATTCCAGTCATCAACAAGGATTTAGGGTCCAGCCCTGGGCTGAAGCGGGGAATGAGCTCTAGACAAGATGTGCGGAAAGCTGGCTTCCAGATACGGCTCTGCTGCAGCTAGTGTGCTTTGCCCCTGAGGTACTAGTTTACCTCTGTAAGCCTCAATTTCCTGCCTATAAAATGGGAAAATTATAGCTCAGTGTTCCTGGAATACGAAGCTGCTTTTCCTTTGTGAACTTACAACCCCACGTCCATTTTAAAGCCAAGGCATCTCGGGCCTCCTGTCCTGGTCTAGTGTAAGAGTGTTCCGGTGACAGTGGAGGTAAGGGCTTCAGGCCCAACCTTCGTGGTGGGAGCTTTACCACCCCTAGCACACCCTCCCTTTGGGTGACAACTTGAGAGTAAAGAAGATGGCTCTCTTTAAAGAGACTGCAGGTTTGGATTTTCCTGGTGTAAAGTGAGGGGCAGAAAAAGTTGGAATTTTATTCTGCCTGGAGATTTGGGGCACCTGTCCCATGCTGTGAGGGCTTGCTGGGGCTCCTCCTTTCTCTCTCTTCCCTCTTTTCTTCTCTCCTGGCATGAAATGTGTCAAGTTGTACCCTGGCCTACTGCCCACCTCTCCCTGGAGCAACATCTGGGTCTGGTGTCCACCATCCACTGGAAGGCCAGATGTCCTATTCCTCCTCTTGTCCCCCAGCCTGTTCTGGGGCTGTGAGGACCTTGGTACCAGTGGTCTGGCGCTCTGAGCAATCAGTCTGGGAGGCAAGACTCGGGGGGTGGCCTGGTGGCCCCGGTGCTCAGCCGCTGGGTGATGAGAAGCTCTTGCAGGGTGCAGAGCAGGTCAGCCCTTAATTGTGGCCTTGGCTCTCCATCCGTGCCCACTCTTAGGCTCCTGCTGAGCCCTCAGGGAGGCAGGTTCAGTGATGGGGGAGCGGGTGGAGGGTGGCAGGGAAAGGCTTTATGGAGAAGCCATCAGCGATGAGTCTGGGAGAATGGATAACCCTTTGGGGTGAGATATTCTGGTACAGTTTGAATAAAGGCTTGGAGTTGGAGATGGTAAAGTGCTTGGGTGAGGCAGATGGACCCAAACGGAGGCCGTGGAAGCCGGAGGCCTGAGGGGGGCGGTCGTGGGGCGCGAACCCGAAGAGAGCCGGGGCGGGTCCTCTGAGCGCGGCCCGCACTCCCTCCCCCATGCAGGCGTTCCGGGAGGTTCCCAGATGCGCTCTGCGCACCTGTGGCGCAGCCCGCGGGCTCTGTCTGCGCGTCCGCAGGCCGCCGCTGGCGACTGAAAGAACGCTGAGCAGCAGCCCTTCCCCACCGCCAGAGCGAGGCCGGGCGGCCGCGGGCGTGCGCGCGGGGCGGGGGTCGGCGGGCGGGGGCGGAGCGGGGGATCGGAAGGGAAGCGCTTCCTGGTTCGAGCCGAGAGGGGCGAATCGGGCTCGGCTCCGCGCCGCCGGGAGGAGCTGTCTGTCTGCAGCCCCCTCCTCCCGCCCTCGCTCGCCCTCCCTCCTCCCCCCGCCCTCCTCGCGGAGCCGGGCGGCGCTGGCAGCCGGAGCGGCGGCGGCGGGCCGAGCGGCGGGGCAGCAGGCGCGTGGGCAGCGGCGCGCGGGCGCCGACCCTCCGTCCCTCTCTTCACCGGCCCCGGGCCTTTGTCACCGCTCCCGCGGGGAGCGGGGCCGAGAGAGCAGCCGGACGAGCGAAAGGCAGCCCGCGGGTCCGGCGGCAGGGCCGCGGGCGCCAGAGGGGCCATGTCTTACCAGGGCAAGAAGAGCATTCCGCACATCACGGTAAGCCGGGCCCCCGCCCCGCCCCGCCCCGCCCCGCCGGCCGCTCTTTGTGGAGCGGGGTGGCCGTCGCCAGGGTCGGGATCCGCCCGGGGACAGCAGGGGCGGCCCCCGAGGCTGGCGGCGTCGCGACGGGTGGGGGCGGGGCCCGCCTCGGCCTTGCAGCCCCCTCCCCCCAGTCTCTGGGGACAATGGTGGTGGGGAGCTCCGCGGGGCGGGGCTGGAGCCTCGAGTCCCTCTCCCCGTGGGCTGGCAGACCCCCCTCCCCGCCACGGGAAGTGCCCGACGATGGCGTGGACTGGAGGACGCGGAGCTGAACAAAAGAAGGAGGGGCGCCGGGGGCCGGACTCCCTCCCTCCGTCCCCGGAGCCGCGGTGCGGAGGGGGCCTGCGTCCCCGCGTGCGGCCGCCGCACGGTCCAGCTCTTGCACCTCGCGGTCGGAATTTCTTCCCCGCCAGAGGAAGGAGGAACCTCGACCCCCGCCCCCACTCCCCCGCCCTTCTGATGGAGTGCAAGTCCGGACCTAGAGTCAGCGCCATGATGGAGGCGCCCCTCCCATTCCTCGCCGCAGCTGAAAATAACCTAATGGGGTGGTGCTGGCAGCTGTGGCCCTAGAAGGGTTAACAGTGGGGCGTGGGGGTGGTAGTGGCGCTGAGCAGCTCGCTGGGGCCCTGGGTGTGGCCAGAAACAAAGAATCCCTGGTCTTAACGCTTTGCCTTGGGGTGGGGAGCTGGGGCTGCAGCGCCGGGGAGACCCCACCCCATTCTCTGCCTGGCACCGGAGTGGTGGAACCAAACCATTCCTGTGGGATGTTGACCGCAGGCCCTGGGGAAGCCCCTCTGGGTGACTGAGTGCTGAGCGTGAACGGCCAGGGCGTGGGTAGACGGGATTCGGGTCCTACAGAATCCTCCCGGGTGACGCCCAAGCTTTGAGGATAGGAAACGCAGCATCCTCCTTTATCCCGAACCCCGGCGTTGGGAAGGCTGCAGGGCATCTATAAGAGGGCAGTTTCCGGTAGAGGGAGGGAGCTGACATTTCCCACTTGCCTGAGCAGCATATTGGAGACCTTGTTTTATTGAATCTTCTCAGTAA
Source organism: Manis pentadactyla (assembly GCF_030020395.1). NCBI lineage: Eukaryota > Metazoa > Chordata > Mammalia > Pholidota > Manidae > Manis > Manis pentadactyla. Next base: position 5,509,986 of record NC_080023.1, read on the forward strand.
ATTATTTGAAGGAGACATTGTGCACATAAAGCTCCCAGAGGCTAGAGCACTGGCTGGGGTCATAGGTGAGGGGAAGGTTGAGGGGCACCAGGCCCCCTGCCTGCACAGAAGATCCCTTATCCTGTTCAACTCTGGGCTGAGACTTCCTTTAGAAAACTCCCCCTGGGCCCAGCTTTAGGTCCTGCCAGCAGACCGTCCGTGCGTTCCCATCCAGAGGCGGTGACCCCTGAGAATGGGGACCAGCTCTCAACTCATCCACACCTTTCTCCATGAAGTTCTTTGTAACTGCAATTATATTTCTATTATCTGATCTAGAAATTGCCCTGCTTCTGATCCCTGCCCTCCAAGATGGCGAGCTGTAAGTGGCCGGTCCCTGGACACTAGTTGGCTAAGAATTAGTGGGAGGGATGTGGTTGCTCCAGGCTAGGCTGTGGCTGAGGGAAGCAGGGGGTACTTGTATGAACTGCCACCGTCCTTGGGACACTGATGGACAGGAGCCCTGGGTCCCTTGGTGGCTGTGGCCCAAGGCAGGCTATACTCTCTCAGGACCCCAGTATCTAAGAAGGAAACTTAGCGAGATGACATTTGAGGCAGGTCTGTGGCAGTGGTACCCCTGGAGTTGTACAGATCTCAGTGTGCACAGCTGGAGGGGACACCCTGCCTTCCAGCTGTGACCCCCTCCACCCTGGACTGGAGATGACTGCCAAGGCTTTTGTACCAGGCGATCTGGGTGTGCATCCCTTCTGTGCCACCTCACTGAGCCTCTGTGCTCTGACACCCAAAGTGAGCCAGCACTGGCCCCTTCTCAGGATCTGTGAGCACCCAGGAGGAGCCTGGCCAAGTGCTTAGAGTGTGTTAGGTGCAAAGCATGGGCTTTGGAGCTGCTGGCTGATCCTGCTGCTTCTGTCTTCGTGCAAAGCAGGTAGCCGACCTGTGTGTAAAGAGAACCCAATGGAGAGTTCCAGCAGCTTCAGTAGCTCGCAGAGAGAGATGCTGAAAAGTATGCTTAGTTCCTGGGAAGGAGGCCCTTGATGTGCACTTGTGTTGTGTGTGCTCCACATAGCCCACTCCAGCTGAAAGATTTGTGGTTTAAAGGAGAAACAACAAAGCAGAGAGGGTGGATTTGGATGGAGCTCTTTAGATTCCTGAGGACCTTTTGCTGATAATGTGCAGGTTGTAACAGGACCTGAATGCTCTTAGGTGAGGGGATGGAAACTGTGGCTCTCCCACCGCTGCGCCCTGACCTGTTTATAGTGCTCACTTGGTAAGCTAATAGTAGTAACGAGCCCTGCTTTGTGCCATGCGCTGTCTGTGCTGGGTGCAAGGGAAAGTGGGAATGAGGTGGGCTTGCCCTTGCCTTCCCGGAGTTTAGCAAAGACTGACATTTCAGCCTGAAATTGCACAGTGTGTGGGGACTGCTAAAGGGGAACACAGCAGGGACTCGCAATCCAGTCCTGGGTCAGGGGAGGCAGGAAGGATGGGGGAAGGAAGTGAAGGAAGGCCCAGATGCAGGCGGGCATGAGCAAGCTGGCGAAACTGAAGAGAATTAAGCAGTGCAGGAGCCCCCTCTCTGCAGCCGAGTGTGGCTTCGCTGTGCAGGTGAAGCGGATCCTGCAGATGCTTAGTGTGTTTTTGGTAGCCATGGTATATGTGGCCTGTGGAGGGTCCCAGGGGCTTGAAAAAGGACCAAGATAGAGTTCTTAGTTGCATCCCCAGGTCCCCATCTGCTTGATGCTGGGTCACTCTGTGCCTTTGTGAGTCTCAGCTTTCCTGTCTGGACAATGGGGATAAGGTGGCAGCTCTGCCAGTGACTTCAGAGATAGGCGAGAGGGTACTTGAGCCGAGGAGGAGAAGGGACACCTCAGGCAGGGCACAGTGTGGACCAAGGAAGGGAGGTGGCTCAACCATGAAATCACTCTGCTTGGGTTGACTACAAACGTGGTGTTTTTTCCTCCACCTCAGCTTCTTTTCTGAGATAATAAAGTAGCCTGATAGGGATGAGGGAAAAAGCAGAAACACTTAAGCTTCAGCCCCCAAGAATTGTTTAGAATATCTATAAAGCCTCTTTCATGTGTGGCTTTTTAAAAAATTAATGGCACCGCCAGGGACTAACTTAGCCGAAGCTGTTTCTCGTACCCACTGAAGTGGTTCGGTGAGTAGAGCATCCCGGGTGCGGCTCAGAGGAAACCAAGGCACACGGCTTTGTGGCCCTGCAGAGGCTCTTGGGAGACCTGCTTAATTGTGGAGGGGGAGAAGGCCACCACAATGGTTAAGAAATATTACTAAAAATAAGACTTCATGAGTACTGATCAGGTGTGACTTCGCAGGCGGCTACAGCATTCAGCATGACCTCCACCATCTCTCATTTGGTTTTCAGAGCAGTCCTTGGAGGAAGGCAGGCGAGCTCTGTCACCTGGGTTTTTCAAAAGGTAAATTCAGGTTCACAGATATCTACTGACAAAGGTTCTTGCAGAGGCCTGTGGAGGAGTGAAGGGCTCAAAGAATCAAGCAGGTGGGGTGATGGGCTGATCCCCCTACTAAGAAAAACACTTGATTAAAGTGTGTGTGTGATCAGTCAGTGAAGATAAGCAGGGAAGAAAGAGATCATTCAGCAAAAATCACATTGGGCTGAATTACTCTAATGTGCAAGTATGCCAGAAAAAAGCATGAGGCCTGTTGTGCTTTTCCTGAGGGTGATACTCAGCCTATCTTGGTATTCCGTTTATTGTTCTGACTTTTTTACACAGAGGATTTGAGATGCCCATGGTGATGGCCATGCAGATCGTGAACTCAGGTGAACTGAGGGTCAAGGAGGAGCAGAGAACAAACCTGCTGGTGACACGGCTCTCTGGAGTTGTGTCACTGGGCATCTGATACTGTCACCCAGGGCAGAGAAGGAAACACCCTCAGTTACGTCAAGTTCATGATCAGAGAGGGGAAATGGGCCATATGCTTAGGGGAAAAATCATCTTGTTTAAATTAAATTCTTGGAGAGTGTTTCAGTGGGGATGGAAGTGACACTGGTTATGCCATGTTCCGTAACATGACTGTGCAATGTCCCCCTGTGTGCCTGTTGCCTGTAATAAGCCGGCCAAGACTGAATACACGGAACACACAATACGACATACAGGAGTGGGCCTGGCAGCTCGTAGTTCCCTTCCCCAAACTCAGGCGCGCTCTTCAAGGACATGAAAATTCAGAATGGTAGCTAACCAGCAAGTTCTGTTTCTTGAACCGTGTGAGGTGTGACGTCAGTTAAAACATCTTTTTTGGTCCCTGACATTAGGGTGCTTACACACTTAGTGAGCACACACACATGCAAGAGCTAAGAATGATGAGAAGGTAAACTGAGGGACAGAGCCCCTGATATTAGAGGAGCCCAGAGAAGGGAGGGCTCAGCTTTCGCAGAAGCAACAGGAGGAGGCGTCTTGGGGCTTGAGGGATGGCACGAGCTGGACATTGAAGGCTTTGCCTGGTGGGGACAGGGGAAGAGCATATAAGGCAGGTGGAACAGCCTGAACGAGACCTGGGCTGGGGAACGAATATGGTCAGAAAAGTGAGGAGTTTTATACCAGTCAGAGGGTGAGGAATGTGAAAGAAACGAGAGTGGACGGGAGTATGGGGGATTCACAAGGCCTCAGATGTCTCGTGGAATGCACCAGGGTGACCGAAACAATGGGTTCTAAGTCTGACTCAAAGGCGAGTGGGATATTTGATCTTCGGCAGGTTACTTCCTCTTCCTAGACTTCAGATTCTTTTTCTCCACAGAGCTGGGTTAGAGAGTTCAATTCTGAGTTACAGGACGCCGACTTTATTCCATGGGTAACAGGAAACCGCGGGAGGTCTGAGCAAGGGGGATGGTGTGATAGAGGCAGCATGTAAGAACGTGGACTGGGAAACCAGAGCATCTGGGTTTTCACTCCTGGCTGTTCCACTTGGTAGCTGTGTCATCCGGACAAGTCACTGATATTCTCTCTGTGTTAATTTTCTCATCTGTAAAATGAGAGTAATAGTAATACTCCATAGGGCTTTTTCCTGGAATTAAATGACTTAATATATATAAGATGCTTAGAGAAGTGCCTGACATACTGCATCCTCTCTAGGTTAACTGTTCTTTTTGGTGTGGAAGGTGTATGAATCAGCTTTGTTCCATTGCAAACAAACCCAGCATCTTCAGAAGTTTTCAACAACATACATGTATTTCTTGCTCTGCTGTATGAGGGCCTTGGATTGGCTGGACCTTTGCCCCTGGGTGTGAACAGTGTGTCTGCTCCTTGTCTCCCCTCACTTTGAGACCCAGGCTGAAGGAGCAGAGGGAGGAGGTGCAGGAGACAGGAAGCAACCTGAAATGCCTTCAGAACTTCCACTCAAACACGGCACACTTCATATCCGTTCATAGTCTGCTGGCCAAAGCAGGTCCCGTGACCAAGGCCTCAGTCAATGTTAGTGTTTCTGGAGGACATACAAGGATTATATGGGTAAGTCTGGCACAGAAAAGAAGCCAGTAAACACCTACTGGAGCTGATGCTGGGACAGGCAGGATGTACGGGGGTGAGTTTGGAAGGCAAGTCCTGCATCAGTTCTTACGTTGAATTGGAGTTGGGAATATGCACCAAATCAAGGTGTATTAATGGGCAATTAGAAATCCAGACTGGAGTATGGGTGAGAGGCAAGGGCCAGAGTTAGAGATTAGGGTCCCTTGAACAAGAGGTGCACTGGTAGAAGATAGAAAATGTGAGGAATTCCAGCAGCCAGTGGTTCTCATTCCATGTGCTCTGAACACGGTTGGGTATTTAAAATTCCTCTGCAGATGTGCCGCTGAATTTTGATCAGCATTTAAAGTTGATGTTTCCAACAAACAAGTGTACAAAGGGTTGGAGTGACATCTATCAGATGGAGCCCGGCACACTCAGAAATATTGAAGAGTCTAATTTTTTGTGAGTAAAAAGAACATTCTTCCATGCAAAGGGGACATCTGAGGGCTTTGCCCCTTGAGCATGAAATAAGATAAGTCAGGCAGTGGACAGCACCAGAGTCCACAGGCGTTAGAGGCCTTGAGAGACAGATGGTCGTACTGGGGCAGGGAAGGCATGGTAACGGTCTCTGACTTACTTGGTGTTTTTTAGGTCTTTAATCTCTTCAAGAATGCTGCAAATACAGAAGGCTGAGATTCATTGACCTAGAGAGATGCGTAACTTTGCTCTGGGTGAAGGCAGCTTTGCCCTGATGTTGGTGGTTTGGGAAATGGAGTGGGATCTAAGATGCTTCGTAGAGAGGGTGGTTTAGGAAATGTGTGAGCAAGTAAAAGGAAGGAGGGGATGGCTACGGACATGAAGTTGAGGCGCCTGACTCCTTGGCCCTTGGGCGTGTGCCCAGGCACCCGGACTGTTCTGACCAGGCTTATCATCTCTGGCCCTTTGGTTTGTGTAGGCTCTGCCCGTTCTCCACGGAGGATCCTTCCCCAGGCGCTGGAAATCGCGAGCACTCCTACATCTGTAACTTTAGATCAGCTTTGTCCACTTGACTGAGCACTTGGAGGACTGGGACAGTGTCTCCGTCTCCTCGGCGTGTCCTCGGGAGCTCTCTGGTACACCAGCGGCTCATAGCAGGGGCTCTGTGCTGTGTGAGCCGACGAACAGAGACAGGCTGCAAACTGCTGCTTTCCTGAGTGAGATCTGGGCCACTCCTGCCTTTGACTTTCCTCAACAAATGTCCTATCCACAGATTTCACATTGAGTTAGTTACCATCTAGAAAGAGATGAGGGTGGTGTGATGGGTTTTGGAGCTCCAGGAAAGGGCTTCCCAAGTTGTACTTTGGCGGTAGGGAAAGGGCAGTTCTGACTTACTGATGGGCTTCACTGCATTCCACAGTGAAAAGCAGGATTTTACAATAAGAGTCTTCTTCATCGGAACATCACAGCACACGTCTCCCCAGGTTCCTGACTGAGTAATGACTTGGTGTCAGAACTTAGGGTCAGTTCCACAGGCAGACTTACCGGATCTGACGCAGAAGTGCATAGAACAGACGGGGCTGAGATATTGTAGCTGTTCACAAATTACACTACAATGTATTTTATATCACATCATATTCACAGACGCTTAGGGCTTAAGCCCTAATACAATCTCAGCAAATCTTTGATTTATACAACCTCACAATTGAAAGGGACCTTTTAAATTATGTAAAAGTTTCAGCATTTGTGCATTTGAGGAAGCAGAAAGCAGTGTCCATTGCTTCTCCTTCACCCCCATCTCCCTCTGGTGTAAGAATTCTAAATACTTTCTCCTTACATACCTCAAGTGATAGGGAGATCACCACTTTACACACCAGCCTGCTTTACTCTAGGACAGCTCTGTTTCGGGAAAGTTCTTGTGTGTGTGGCCTGAGAGTCTGCCTCTTGCTTTACCTCTGCCCTCAGAATTTTCCCAGCTTTCTCCCTTTTCTACTCTGATGTTCCTAGAGGCTCTGGGAGATATTTCCAGTTACCTGGGGCTTTCTCTTTTCCAAAATGTCCCCAGTTCTTTATTCCTTATCTAGTACAATTTCCAGATACAGTGTTGGGTTTTTCTTTCCTGTCTTTTTATTTCTGGGCATGAAGAAAAAAATAAGTTAAAAATAAACCTTTAATTGTTGGGCATCTTTTAAACTGGCTTAAACACTTTCCAGGATCATAGACTGCTTTGAGAAGCTGATCAAAGCAATGGAAACTTTCCTGTGCCTCCTCACATGCATGGACACAGAACATCTGGCATAAATAGTGGACTTCATAGTCCAGTATTCAGTGTATGCAGTGATTTTACATCTTTTGTGGTAGGCACTTTGATTAGTTTGTTTACGATGAGACTGAAGCACACCCAGGTGAGGTGTCTTGCCACAGGTCCCCGAGCTAAAAAGCTGTGTGGGAATAAGTTGTCATCTCTGGTGTGAAGGATCTCAGTCTCAGGGGTAAAATAGACATATAAAGCAAAAGCCGGGAGATGAAGCATTATGAAGTCAGGACATGGTTTCCCATGGGTGCAAGCGCCCTGCTGTGGGAACTCCGAGGGGTGATCACGTGTTCCTGGAGCCAGGACACTGTACCTGAGAGGGCGAGCAGGAAATCAGAGGGCAGGGCAGGGCTGGCAGGAAGTCCAGGCAGCAGGCAGACCACAGGGAGTTAAACTGGTGCACAGGGGCAGTTTCTGGAGCCGGGGTGCTGTGTGCGTAGATGAACGTGGTGACGCAGGTGGGAGAGGGGAGGGGCAGGTCAGGGAGAGCCCAGGACAGTGTACTTTGTCCTGTACGTGAGGACAGGCTGGCAGATGGCTTCGTGGAGAGCCCTGATATGGTTGCATCTGCATTTCAGAAAGCTTACCGGCTGTCCTGTGGAGGGGACAAGACAGGCGGCAGGGAGACAGGTGGTGAGGGCTGCCCTGGGGCGGGTGCAGTGGATAGTGGAAACCAGCAGGGGGCTATGAGGACTTTTCTGGAGCAGATGCACCCAGCTAAGGAAAGACTTGGGTTTGGGGTGCAGGAGGTTAGAGAGTGGTTAATGGGACTGCATTTGAATGAGATCCTTTACCCCTTGCTGCAGAAGTTTAAAAAAAAATGACACTGTTTCAAGCTCTGTCCACATTTTAATTCATTTAACTTTCAAAACAGCCCTGTCCACAATAGTTTGCAGTCACAGTGTAAGTCACTGAGACGATAGTATAGCACAGAGAATACAGTTAATGATTCTGTAACATCTTACTATGTTCATGAATAGTGACCACACTGGAAGGTGGGGATTTAGTAATATGGGTAACTGTGGAACCACTGTGTGGTATAATTGAAACCAACATAAGGTTGTGTATCAGTGATACTGTAATTAAAAACAAAACAAAACAGTCCTGTCATTACAGATGGGAAACCAAAGCCTGGAGAGGTGAACTTGCCTCAAGCACAGAGTGTGTACATGTGGGCCCAGATGAGAGCTCAGGCAGTCAGCCTCTGCACCCACGTGCTTCACCAGCAGGCACTCTGCCTCTTTGTTAAATGAGATAATAAGTGTGAAAGCATCTCATTTAAGTGTGAAATTGGCTCACAGGAGGCATTGTCAATGTTTATTAGGCAAATAGGCCTCTGCATTTACCATCTTGGTAAGGATAGCCTTTTGCAACTTAGCGAGCCTTAGTCGGCTTCACTCCCTTTTGGCCACAATTGCAACAGTCATATCAGGAGGGCAGGTGAGGCACTTGGCATTGGGAATGTACTTGATAAATGGCTAAGTGGATATATATGGTCTCTTCTTGTTTATCCGCATTTTGTAGAGGAGAGAACTGAGGCCTAGACATGTTAACTAGGCACAGTGAGGAGAACACTGGGAAAGCCACCAGGGGGCAATGGGGCTGTCACGATGTAGGTACCAGGTGGAAGTAGGTTCAAATTGGGCTCTACCACCTTCTGGCCATGTGACCTTGAGTGAATTACTTCACTTCTCTGAGTTTCCTCATTTGTGGCAATCATACCCACTTCTTAAGGTGACTTACTTATTAAAAATGAACTCCATGTAATGCAGATCTGACGCTTAGTATGCACCAAGGAAGGTGATTTTCTTAAACGCAAAGGATTTCTAATTGGATATAAGGTAAAAAGCAGAAACAAGGAAACACAGGAATGAGTCTAACGTAGCTAACAGCTGTAGCTGCCATCCTCCTGTAGACGGCCTGAGGGCTCTGTCCAACCCGGGTCATGATGACGGTGTTATTTTAAAACCGGGTATTCAATCCATCAGGGAGTATTTCCTGAATTCAACTGGGTATGGTGAAGCCTGCGATCTTGCTGTTAAAACTGTTGTTGCCATAGAAATGGGCCTGAGCTTGCAGAAAAGGCACGCAGTCCCTGGAGGCCACCTGTATTTCTAATTCGTGAAGGAGGAAAATGCCACCGTGCCCCGCGCATGTGAGTAGAGAACAATGTGAGTTAATTAGGTTTGGGCGCAGGCCGGTTACCGCTGGCAGGGCTGCTTTCCTGGAAAGTGTGGCAAAAGGCCACCTGCTGACAGGCTGCCCCCTGTGGCAAAACTGAAGGCAAACGGGCTCTTTCCCGAGAATAAATGTGAGTGGGCCGTGGCACTGGATGGCAGCACTCCCTGCTGCCGGCTCTTCGGGAGGTCAGTGAGGGGGGCCTGAAAATAAGGGGGCTTTGGTTGTTCAGGGAAGGAAGTGCATCCTGGAGTTATGAAGTATTTGAGCTACAATGTCTCTCATGCTACAATCTCTGTGGCTGTGGCTCCCAGCACCGAACCTCACTGGTGTATCAATATGCTTTGATGGAATGATGCTGCATAACAAACAGCCCCATAAGTCCATGGCTTACAACAGCAAATAGTTACTGCTTACAGGTCTGTGGGTGGAGAGGCCTAGCAGGGCTCGGCTAGATGTGTCTTCAGGCTTCTGTTTGGGTCAGGTGTGCTCCTCCTGTCATCTCCCTCTGGGACTCAGGGTGAAGGAGAGCCATCCTTGGGCCATGTGTTTTCATGGAGGAGGGTAGATGCTCACTCCAAAGACTGAGCTGAAACCTGCCTGCTTGTTAAAGCTTGTGCGCAGACTGATGTCCTCACACCCACTGTCATTCTCTTGGTCAGAGTGTGAGAAGCACACTCACTGGTCCAAATTCAATAAGTGGACACGGAGACAAAGAGAACAGCGGAGGGAGGCTTTAATGACAGTCTTGCAAGATCAGGTGTCTGGTGGGCAGGCACACCTGGGGAGTTTGGCGCCAATAATTAATCTCCTAGTATGCGAGTCCCTCCCCTGGTTCCTCATTGGCTAAGTACTACAGGGTTCACATTCTTTCCTGGATGTCGCCTAAGCCGGTTATATCTTTCCTTTACATTTGTCTTAATATTGGTAGGTATAAAAAACTCAAACAGGTATTGCCAGGCCCTTATCAATTCCCCCACTCCCACTCTCAGTCCAAGCAGCCTCCACCACGTGGCTCTTTGTTAATACCTTACTGTTAAAATGTTTAAACATCCTAGTGGGAATAAATCACATTTAGGTTTTGTACTCTTTCCTAACAAGAGCAAGTCACGTGGGCATGCCTGCAGTCAGTGGGGCAGGGAGAGCAAATAACACCCACTGTCACAGGCAGTCTACGTCAGGATCATCTGGGGAGTTTGCTAATAACAAATTCCTGGCCCATAAGCTAGATCTGGTAAATGAAAATCTTGACAAAAATGGCCTGGATTGGAATTTTAAACAGCCATTCCCAGTGGGCTGTGAGGATCATCTAGGCTCCGGTGCCGTGTTGTGAGCTGTACGTACATGAGTGAGGTGTGTCCACTTGTCCTGTTAAATGTTGGAGTTACAAATCTAAGACCCTCAACACCAGTGGCTTGTACAGTTTGAAGGACTAATAACTTTCAGTGCTCACTTTGACATTCTGTTTATCTTAAGAAAAAGCAGTTCTACCTTCATTTAATGCCTGGGCCAAGCACATTTCTACCAAAATGATGCTTCCCTGATCTCTTTGGGATTCATTTCCATCCTTGCCCTTTAGAGAGGAAGGGATTCTTCATTTTTCTGGGAGTGGTTGGTCGTGGAGTCACTCTGAGCCCCTTACCACTGATAAAACAGTCAACCTTGTCAGAATCTGTGTGCACCCAGCAGCCCCTGGGTGGAGCTGCCTTCTTGGTATGAAGACCACACACTGAGATATTTTTTGGACACTCTTGTATGCCTTGATCCCAGATTCCATCTCTGCATTAGTGAAGCATTGTAGGAGAGGGATGGGGGTGGGGGAGTCACATGCCCTTCCCTCAACTTCCTGGGGTGGGAGAATTAATGTATTGAAGGGGTGGTACTGAGTTAAAAGTACTTGAAACCAACTACATTACATACATTGTAAAACATATGTTTTTGTTCTTTGGGAATGTAAAGATTACAGATATGCCAGTGAGCTGAGAAGGAAAAGCAGTGAGGAACTAACTACAAGGCTGGGTGAGACAGGACGGAAAGGGATCATCAGCCTCCCAGGGTGCAGAGAAACCCCTCTTTCCAGGCGCCCAGCGTCGTTTCAGGACCATGGAGAGCACACACCTCCCCCTCTCCGTTCCTCATTTAGTGCCAGGGACCTGGGGACTCTGAGAACACTGTGCCTGTACATGTGTATTTTGCTGGAGTGCTGTCCTTCTCTCCCACTTCTTGGCTTCGTGAGCTTCTCTTATTTCAGAACCCAACTCAAATGTCCCCTCCTTGACGACATAGTCACTGTCTTTCTCTGCGTCTAACAACAGCTTTGCTCCTCTGCTGTTCTCCAGATAGCCAAGGTTGCTATAGTGGTTTTGGGATAAGTGTTGGTTTGATGAGAATTGCACCTCTCTTTTCTTCTGGGGCTCCCCAAACCTTAAGGGATTTTCCGTTCCTCTGACTGTGCGGTGGAGACGACAGATTGTGTTTTTCACCATGCAGGTGGGAGAACAGAAGCAGGAAGGCCTAATGCTTCACTCGGGGATAGACAATGATGCAAAACATTCGCTGTGGTCCAGACCCCACCTCCTCACGAGGCTAGGCTGTTGTTATTTTGCCATGGTAGGGCTAAGAATGTCTGAAGCTTTAAAGGCTGATTTTTGGAAGCCGCGCTCAACATAGTTCTTAGTGTTTGTACAGAGAACAAAGGTGTCCTGCCTACACCAGCTCTCTCCTCCCAGTTGGGGCTGGATGGGAGGTAATAGCAGGTTTGGGGAAGCAGCCCCTCCCTTCCCTGGGTGTCTGCTGACTCCAGAGACATCGGGCAGTGGAGACATGATCACCGCCCAGCACCAAAGTTTGGGTGGGTCCCATGTGAGGGGCCCTTTCAGCATCTGTACGGAGGCTTTATGTTAAGCACGCTTCTATTCCCAGGCAGCTGACTGGGCTTTCAGGGAATTTTAAGAGCTGAAACAAGAGGCTCCTGATCTGTCTACCCTATTCTCCCTTTCCCTTTGTTTCTCCCTCCCTCCTTTCATGCCTTTCTGTCTTCCTTTCTTGCATTTTCCCTTCCATCTTTATCACTTTTGTCTCATTCTTTTCTCTCCTTGTCTTTCCAAGCATTTCTTCCTCTTCCCTCTCTCCTGTCCCCCCCTTTCTTCCAGCTCAGCTAAACTGAGCTGAACCCTGTGTTGGGTCCCTGACTGGTCCCTGGGGATCTGGGGGTGACTCACGCAGCCTCTCCTGGCTGTGAAGAGGAGTCAAGCCCAGCAGGAGAGGAACAGGCGAATGACGGCTGGGATGTGTGATGAGTTTGTGGGAGAGGGCTGTGCAAGGGGCTGGGGGAGGGTGCAGAGGGCTTCCCAAAGTCTCTGCTGAGGGAAGCCAGTTACTACCCAAAAAAAGACCTACTCCCTACAAATAATTACCATATAGAGAGTTTGGTATTTTGCTTTTTCACCTAAAATTTTATTGTCCAGGACTTCATTTATCCTTACAAATCCCCAGGAAATATTTTAGTAGCTGAATGATTCCCCATCAGCAGTGTGGCTATATGGTTGTAAGTAATTCGGGATCACATCTTTGTGTGTAACTCTTTTATCCTACTTGGGATATTTTCCTGAAGACAGAATCCCAGCATAGCACTAAACTTCTAGGTCAGAAGTCACCACAACGTTAAGGCCCGTGGTACATTTTGCAGACTTGGCTGGCACCTGTTCTTACACAGAAACCCCAGCTTTGAGCAAAATACAAAGATGATGTTTCCCTTCTTCGTCTTCCACCCAGTGTATACATTAGTTCAGAAACTCTTATAGTTTTGAGTTCTTCTCTGATGAAAACCCTGCCATTTCGTAACCAGCCCAAACTCCCTTCTGTGCATGGCCTTAGAGTCGCTGCAGGCTGGCGCCTGCGTATCTCCCCACATTCTCCACTCTGAGGTCATACTTCAGCCAGACAGTCCCCACGCCCAGCAGGCTCCTCCCTGCCCCTGGGCCTCCCCACGCCACTCCCTCTCTCTGGAAGCTTTTTCTCCTTTGCCTCCTGCAGGCTGATTCCTACTCGTTCTTCCAGCACAGAATAAACAATATTCCCGGGAAGAGCTGGAGTGGGGGCCTCCTTTGTGTTCCCCCCAGTCTCTGCACTTAGCTCTGTCCTAGCCTTTCCCACCTGGTGGGGGTTGGGAGTGCAAAGGCCCGCTTATGACTCAGTCTCCCCCAGTAGCCTGAGAACTCAAGGGCAAGACCTACCACTTCTAACTGCACACACTCCTTCCTTAAATGTTTATTGCGTGTAGTTCCCGCTACAGAAAATGGCAAAGAATAAACAATGTATAACTCTGCTGAGTATTTGTACCTGCCAGGCCTGTGCTCAGCAGTTTATGTATATACACCCCGTGGAGTTCTCCCTGTGACCCTGTGAGGCATGAATAATCACCCTCATTTACAGATGAGGAAACTGAGGCTAGGAGAGGGTGAGTCACATGGTTAAGTGGGCAGGGATCAGAACCCACATCTCTCTGACATTGGATGTTTTATTCTCACTCTACACCAGTCCCAGCCGTGCTAAGCGTAACTCACATTGTGTCCCTGCTGTGACCACAGAATGAGCTGGCAGTGTCCAGCACACCCTAGCTGTTAGATTTTCATTGAATTTTTAATTAGATATTTCATTTTCCTCACAGTCTTTAAACAGGGATTTTTATGCCAAGCTTGTCATTACTCATATATGTTGTCCGTTTGCTCCTCATGATAATCCTGGGAGAGGCAGGGTATCATTTTTCCTTTAAATGTTTGACTTTTATTAAATTCTTAAAAATTATGTATGATAAAATTCACTCTTTTTTGGCGCACAGTTGTGTGAGATTTTACATTTACATTTCCTGCATGAAGAAAGGGAGCTCTCAAGTGTTATATCCTTGGATTACAGATCTCATGTTCTTTCTTAATTGTATCTGATTATGGCATGTCGTGTTTTCTAGAGTGTGAAAATGCTTTAAAATATAACAGAATTCTGTTTGACGGAGTGAAATGCTGGTCAGGAAGCTAGGAAGGCTTGGGTCTGGCCTACACCCTTGTTAGTTGTGGGAACTCAGGCAGCTGTCCTCTCTAAGCCCCATTTCCGTCTGAGGTCCGATCAGACCTGACATTCTAGAAGAATCTTTTGGCACAGATACTGTGAAGAGCGTAACTATACAGCACACTTCCTCAGATGTCTTCTGGGGAAAAGTGTCCTTGTCAAGTTTTCCACAAAACGAAAGGATCTGCATTTGGAAAATACGTACATTCAGTCCTCTCTTGAATATTCACATTACACATCTGCAGAGTGAAGGGTCTGGGAATTCCTGGCATAAAGACAACCTTTGCTTCTGTTTAACCCAGCGTTTTCTGAACTTCTCCTGGGAATCTCCTTTTGTAACAATGTCTGCTTAAACCCCTCTGAGCTAGAGTTTCAAAGAAAATGATTTTGAAAATGCCAGTTACACGGCAAAGGCACTTCTGATTTTAAGGAAGCAAATGAAGTCACATCAGCTCTTGCCCTATTACAGGCTTATTTTTAAGAAGTACGCCAGCCCCCAGCACATCAGGAGCGTGGCCCCTCACGGTGGCTGAACACACTCTCTGCTGGGAGTGGAGGAGGGGGTGGACTTGAGCACAAGCTCCACTATTTGATTCTAGGAAGAGCAGAGCAGGGCGGGGCTGCATTAAATACCACCTTTCACGCTGAGCCTGGAAAGCCCTCTATTAAGTCTGACAAGGCAGACAGTTGCCCATGGAGGCCGTGTTCCAGAAGCCATGTGCTAGCTGCTGATGACTCAGGTTTTCCTGCGTTTTTGTGCTGGGGAAATGTGCACACCAGCTCGTCCCGGCTTCTGGGAATGCTGAGCCTGGTCCTGCCCTTTCCCTTGATCCTGGAGTACCCTCCAGAGGGCTTGGTGAGTCTCCTCCCTGGGATACACAAATTGTGACTGGCTTCTATTTCAGGGGTTAGAAGCAGGTTATTGGGCCTGGGAGTGATTGAGCTTGAAGCCCCTTCCTGCAGAGACCCTCCTGCTGGGGAACAGGACGCTGGTTCAGTCTTCTTCTCCATGTCTCATTGCTGTGGTGCCTTTTCTTTCCACCTAACCAATTCATCCTTCAGGAATCAGTTCAGGCATCCATCCACCCACCCATCCATCCACCCATCCGTCCGTCCGTCCGTCCATCCGTCCGTTCGTCCACCCATCCATCCACCCAACCGTCTTTCTGTCCATCTGCCCATCCATCTGTCCATTCATCTGTGCCATCCATCATCCCATCCATCCATCCATCCATCCATCCATCCATTATTCTTTCCATCCACCCAACCATCCTTCTGTCCATCCACCTGTCCGTCCATCCATCCATCCATCCATCCATCCATCCATCCATCCATCCATCCACCCACCCAATCATCCATCCATCCATCCACCCAACCATCCTTCTGTCCATCCACCCGTCCGTCTGTCTGTTCGTCCGTCCCATCCATCCATCCACCCATCTTCCCATCCACCCATCTACCCATCTATCCATCCATCCATCTAGCCAGGCTACGTCCAAGATATTAGAGATGCAGCAGTGAAGAAAATAGATGAAATCTCTGTGTCACGGGGCTAACAGTCTTGTAAGGAAACATCTGGGGACAACTCTAGGTGGCACTGTCCATCTACATCAGTATGTATGTCACTGGTCTGTGAATTGTGCCTGGTACAGCGAGTGGGGTAACACCATGGCTGTCAGTAGAGCAAGTCACACAAACACACAGGTGAATTGCATGTCAGATGTACTGTGCAAACATAAAGTGGGTAAGGGGTGGGGGGTCTGCTGGCAGGGCAGTGATGTATGGTGTTCCAGGCAGGGCAGCCAAGGGGAAGGCTCTCAGGTAAATCACATTGAGCAGACACTTGAAGCAAGTGGGAGAGTGACCTTTGCCTAAATAGTGGGATTACAGATTAGGTAAGGTCTTACTCACTTTGGCTTCACTCTGAGGGAAATTCAGTACTGACCAGAGGGTTCTGAGCAGCAGGCTGCACACTCTGTTTCTGCTCAGCAAGCCTTCCCTGATTCCTCCTCTTGTTATTAAACCCTTCTTCTCTGGGCTTGCAGAACATCCTCCGCCTTCCTCTCATGGTTGATGTCGTGAGACCATTGGGACCACTGGTGCATTCTGTACAGCAACTCAGAGGATCCTGGTGGGATCCAGCCCCCATTGCCTGCTGTGTTGGCCAGATCAGTGCACACGCTGTATTGGAAATCCCTGCCTGCCTCCCTGTCTCCACTTCCTCACTCCAATTCCTGGAATCATCTCCCACATGAACTACCTGCCTCCAAATCCTTGCCTCAGGCTCTGCTTTCAGGGGACCCCGTTCAAGACACTTCCTCAGGAGTGGCTACCATGAATTGTTATCATCTGTTTACTGTCTCTTTCCCTACCCAAGGGGTGGAGCCTAAGAACAAGAGAGTGTTTTATTCATCACCACAACTCCAGCTAGGAGATAATGCAAATAATACATTAGCACATGGCAAAAAATTTCCAGCCTCCAAGAAATGCCAGTTAACAAGTATTAATGATAAGGGTGCTTGGTGATCTCACGTGTGGCAAATGGGGACGATACTTTTGGAAAGTAATCTGGTCATATTTATTGAGAGCCACAAATGAGGTTTTTTTACACTGTTTGACCCAGTTGTTAAACTTCTGAGAATTTAGCCAAACAAATAATCCAAGGTAAAGGAAAAGCTTTGTGGGCAGAGATGTTCATTGCAGTGATATGTATCATCGTGAAACATTGAAAATTACTTTAATGTCCAGCAATGTGTGAGTAATTAATTTATTGTGTATCTGTAATTTAAAAAGTATGTTTTTTGAAGAACGTATAATAAGTTGGGACACACTTACTATAAAATGCACAAAGGACACCAAGTGTGTTCTTTTTCGCTCCTAGAGTTTGCTGCACTCCTTGCTGCTGCTGGACCTTGCCCACCAACTCTTTCTGCCCAGACACTGAACATTCATCCCACTTGGCCTTCCTCACTGTTTGCTTTGGTTGGCCCAGCAGCTCTCGACTTATTCTCTAGGTCTGAGCCTGCCTTGCCTGACCCTCAATATGGTTGGCAGCCCCTGTGCTTGGCAGGCACCCTGCATGTCTGTAATCCTGTACACCCCATGATTGCAAAACCTGTCTGTCCCCACATGCGCGCCGGGAGAGCACCTCCAGCTTGCCCCTGGCGCCTCCTGGCTCCTTGGGGTTGGAGCCGAGGCCGTCGGCCAGCACCTTCTGGGCTCATGGGTGAGTGAAGGGAGATGTGTGCTCTAATGGCAGCTGTGGAAAATTCAGGGAAAAGATGGAATAAAACATCAGAATACCAGGTGGAGATTGTGCTGTGGGAATTGTTTATTTCATAGTCTTTTCACTATATTTTTAAACCTAAATTGAGTTTTATTATATTCGATAATAATGCCTTAAGAAGTTCCACAAATGGTCTCATTTCTTCAACAAGTGAATGCCATTAAAAGGGGGGAGGCTCGGTACAGATCTGACAGACTGCAGAGACCCAAGGGCCAGGTGCAGTGTGGGGACTTGGATGGATTCTGATTCAGACCAGCCCACTGTGAGGACATTTTTGTGACAGTCAGGTGCAATTGAGCATGGCCTGATTGTTGATTGATATGAAGGAATTAATGCTACTTGGGTTTGATGGAATAATGGCTTGAGGTTATGTTTACTTGAAAACCCCTTAGCGGTTAGAGATGTACAATGAATAGTTACAGGCAAGATGATCCAGTGCTTGGGATTTATTTTAAATTACCTCAGCAAAAAACAAAAGTACTGATGCAGGGGAGTAGATGAAATGAGAATGGCAAAATATTGAAGCTTTTGAATCTGGTTGATGGATATGAGGGGGCTTTTTAATGCCATTTCTTTTGAAAAATACTTGAATAATTTTGTATTAAGGTTAAAAGGGGAAAAAAGCTCCTGGCTTCTCCCCAGTGACACTTAATGCTTTGCTTGGCTTTTCAGAGTGACCGACTCCTCATCAAAGGTGGACGGATCATCAACGATGACCAGTCCTTCTACGCGGATGTCTACCTGGAAGATGGACTCATAAAGTGGGTCGACCCGAACACACCCCCTAGGAAGCGAGTCTCCACAGGCTGCCCGGCCCTTAGAGGGGCTGGAAGGCTGCTGTTTTGTGCCGTGTTCCTGTGAACGGCAGGCATGGAGAGATGTGGGGAGGTTCAAACTACCTGTGCAGAAGGGACTGGCATTTATCGAGTGCCCCCCACCATACCCCACCCCATGTCAGGTCCTCTGCCACAGCACTTGTGAAAGCCATCTGGCTCATGCGGGGCAGACCCTGTGGCCTCTGTTCTGTTGTGGAAGTGGGGTGGTAACCCCCCCACATTACAGTCCTAGTTAGGGGCAAGGGCAGACTGTGACTTAGTACAGCTGACTGCATTCACAGCTGTTTCTTGTACCTGCCCAGAGTTACCGGAATCGGGTTGAGGGGCCAGGAGAGAAAGGCAGTGTGTTCGGCTCCAGAGCCTTGGCACTTAAAGAAGAGACGCTGTTGGGAGTGCAGCTTCTGCTTTCTCCCTGTTGCTCCCTCTTTGCCCTGCAGGGACGTCCTAGTGCGTTAGGCAGCAGGGCTGCGCAGCAATACCCCGGACGGGGCACAGCAACAGCAGAAATTTATCCTCACAGTCCTGGAGGCCGGAAGTCCTGGACCAAGGTGCTGGCAGGGCGGGGCCCCCGGAGGCCTCACCCCACCCCCTGGCTCGGCTGCCTGTCTTCTTTCCATGCCCTCACCCTCACATGGCCGTCCCTCTGTGCACGTGTACTCCTGGTGGCTTTTCCACTCCTTAGAAGGACACAGTCCCATTGGGTCAGGCCTCACCCTAACAGCCCCATTTTAACTTAGTTACCTTACCTCTTCAAAGGCTCTGTCTCCAAATATAGGCAAATTCCGAGGTGCTAGGTGTCCCCAAATATGAATTTGGGGAGCATGTAACACTGGACTAGTACGGGTTTTATGTGGCTTCCACATTTTACTGGCTGGTTGTGGGGAGGGTCTGATCTCTTCACAGGACAAGTGCCCTGGTTAGCTGGCTGCTCCGCCTCCTCCCAGGGGCCTCGGAGAGTTGGGTCAGGGACTGTCAGGGCCCAGCTGGGGTGGCTGGCACAGGAAGGCAGGCGCAGGGCACTCTAGTACAGAGGTCAGACAGGAATGGGGTCTGCTAGCAAGCCCATCCCCGTGCCCACCTGTGCTGTGGTGAGGAGGAGGGGGTGGGAGTGGACAAGAGGAGGTGTGGGCAGTGGTGAGCATTAAGAGGCCCTCTATGCAAAGTGCCCAGGGAAGACCAGGTGCCCAGGATGATGCCAGCCCTTCTCTGCCTCCCCACAGCTCTAGTCCCAGACTCTGACCCCTTCAAGCCCAGCTCAGGCCTCACCCCTCCTCCCTTCCCTCTCCTTGTTCCCTCGTCCCAGCCACACTGGAAACTTGCCGTTGGAGAACTTGGCCGAGAAGCTCTCACCTGGGAACCTTTTGCCCAGAAATTTCCCACCTGGACTGCCTCTGCCCTCCCCCATTCTCATTCTGTTCCCCTGTTCCCCAACTCCTATTTTCCTATGCGCTCAGCTTGTGGTTCCTCCTCCAGGAAGCCTTCCCAGACTCAGTGCTGGCTGCATTCCTCCGTGCTGGCCAGTCTGTGTGTCGGCCACAGCGCCTGCCAGCTGCGTGGGCCACCGACCAGGGGCCCTGTTGCCTCTCCACCCTGGGACCTGGCACAGTGCCAGGTGCAGAGCTGGGATCGAGGGGTGCTGGTTGGTGATAAGTGTAGCAAATGAACCCTGACACGCCAGATGGTGGGACCTGGTCTCCACCACAGTACATCCTGGAACCAGACGGATAAAGGCTGATCGGATCGGGGTTGGGGAGCGAGATTTCTGTCAAGTACTGCTTAGATAAGGAGACGGCCACTCTGGGGTGAGCTCCCTGCTTGGGGTTCCAGGGCATGATGTTGAAGTGTCACCGAGCCCCCTTCCTGCCAGACACACATAGTCTGAGGTTAGCCCCCGAAGAGGTTTGCAATCTAGTACCTGTACAGTCGGAGCAAGTGCTCATGGGTTGGGCTGCATTAATTAAGTGCTTGCTGTGATGTGTGAACACGTGGAGCCTTAGGACTTTGGCTAACTAGGTTCGGGAAATAAGCAGTTTCCATAAATAAATCCATTCATCAGCTACTCTAGTTGGAACCCCCTTTTTATTTTAAATATATAAGTGTGTATTTATATATATATATACATATAATGGAGAGGCTCCTGTTGCTGCTCTTCCCACTTTGCTAAGCACAGCAGACATGGCCGTGACTGGGTGCCTAGCAGGGATGCAGATGGTCGTGTGCAGCATGAATCCCGCGGGCTGAGAAGCAGGTGTCGGGGGTAAGAGCCGCGGGCGCCGCCCCAGGCACACCTGGCCTCAGGAGACTCAGATGTTTCCTTTCACTTTGATGAAACCCCAAGAATTCTTTCATTTTGTGGCCATTTGCCAGGTTTTCCTAAAAGCTTTTCAGCTGTGTTTGTACAGAATCCAGTAAGATTCGCTGAGCTTTCATCCAATTTGCTAGGCGTTGGTGAATCAAATGTTAGTCGCTGAGGCCTTTTCTGAGTCGTGGTGAGGGTGGCATGGGGGTGGGGGGAAGTGTCTAATCCCCTGAGCTGCCCCCCACCCTCCATTTCCCTGCCACCCACACTGCCATTGAGAACCATTCAGGGAG
The DNA here is from genome assembly GCF_030020395.1 of Manis pentadactyla. Taxonomy (NCBI): domain Eukaryota; kingdom Metazoa; phylum Chordata; class Mammalia; order Pholidota; family Manidae; genus Manis; species Manis pentadactyla. Next base: position 5,530,707 of record NC_080023.1, read on the forward strand.
GCTCCCTCCTAATTCGTTGGGTGTTCCATTTAGTTTGATCCCAGTCTGAGGAGAATGTGCTGCTTCTACCTAAGGGAGGCAGGGAGGCAGTAAAGCTGATGTGGGGAGAGCCCTGACGTTAGACCTGGGGAGACCTGGCTTGAATCCAGACCCACCACTGACCTGCTGTGTGGCCTTGGACACATCACTGTACCTCTCTGGGCTCCATTTTCCGGTCTTGCAAAATGTGAATACTTACTCATGAATTGTTGGCAGGTCAGAGAGCTTATGATGTTCCTGCCTGGTAAGAACGGGGACCCTGGACAATAGTATTCATTGGCGTCCCTGCACCGTGACTGGGTCCCATTCAAATCAGGCTCCCCGATGCAGTCCCCATTCTGATTGGGGTATGCCCGTGCCTTTGCCAGTGTTAAACGTTTTGGACATGACCCCATCCTCTTAAAAACCTAGTTGTGAGCATTAAGTGAGATCATCTGTGAGTGCTTAGAAGAACGTCCTATGGTTGGTGCTTAATAGCAGTTAACTGCTCTTGTTATAAGGTTTGGGGGTGTCTCTTCCTGAACCCCCTGCCCTTCAGCTCCCAACGTATGGCCTTGTGTTTGGAGATGGATGGTGGGAGGATTGGCCAAGGCAGGATTCTGTAAGTGAAGATGGAAACCGAGGGGCTGGCGATTAGAGGCAGGGGTGGCCGCAGCAATGCTGACATTCCCTGGGGCTCGCCATGACCCTGGCACGGTGCTTTTACAGCCCCGTTTCCCGTTTCAGGGCAGTGTGTGATGCCCAGTCCTGTGGGAGAGCCCTAGGCACAGCACCATCACCTCTGTGCTGCCACCCAGCTCACCTGGGCCAGCGCGGCTCAGAGGCCAGAAGAGTGGGGGCCTCCACCTCCGCCTCCTGTGGTTCTGTTTGGGGCCTGACCCTGTGGTCCCTTAAGCAACATTTCCTGTGTCTTCATTGCTGCTGTTTTGTGTGACTTAAAAAAACTAATATTGCTGCCCAACCCCCAGAATTAGAACAACTGGATGTTTTCAAAATAAGAATTGCTCGTGTGCGGGTCTCGTGGTCTCAGCCAGCTGCTGACCGTGGAGGCTGTTGAGTCCGTCCTGGCTGAGCCCCTCCCCCAGCACCTGGACCCGCCTCCTGATGCTGGTGCCACCAGATAGGACAGCTGTCACCCAGGGGGCAAGGCTCGGATTTCTCAGGCTCTTCTCCCTCTTCTCTTTGGTTGGCGTTTTTCCTCCTGGTGGAAGTTGGCAGGCATCTTTGATTGGGGATCAGAAGTGGTGGTCAGCACGTTCCCCGGAACTCTCCACCCCGGTGTGATTCCCTCACGGCAGGTGTGAAAGTGTTGGTGGCTTTGTCTTGTGGCTGCTGAGACGTTCCTGAGGCCGGCGGTCATGAGGCTGGAAGGAGAATCCAGTGCCTGTCCGGGCTGCTCTCCAGGGCTGCCGTAATGGCGCCACAGACTGGGCAGTTCCAACCATGGTCTGGGGGCTGGTGTCCAAGGTCAGGGTGTTGGCAGGGTTGGTTTCCTCCTCGGCCCGCCCCCCATGGCATGGACACGACCACCTCCTGCCTGTGTGCTCACATGGTCTTCCCAATCCCCTTCTTCTAAGGACATCCGCCATCCTCGATCAGGGCCCACCCACCCCGCCTCAGTTTACCTTAATCTCCTCTGAGTACAGTCACATTCTGAGCGCTGGGGGTGAGGATTCCACCACGGGTTTTGGGAAGGTAACAGTTTAGCCCAGAGCTTTGCCTCCCTCAGAGCCAAGGGCTTTTCTCTGTGTCCTGCTGTCATCACTCTGCTCTGTGTCCCCGAGGCGGTTGCCCGAGTGTGTGAGGACTGCTGAGGGCCGGCCTGTTAGGAACCCTGCCACGTGAGAGAGCTGCTGGTCTCGCCTCTTGGATTCAGCCCTGCCACCGCCTCCCCCCGGAAACCTCCTCTGATAGCCAGGCTGGTGGAGGGGCCCGCCTGCTCCCCAGCCCTCTGCTCTGTCGGGTTGTAAACATCTGCCTGCAGGTCTGTCCTCCTCATCAGGCCGTGAGCCCCTCAAGGGCAGGGAGCCCACCCGAGTTACCTCTGTCCACCCAGCGCCCTGGTTGGGACCTGGCCTGGAAGTGTTTATCTAATGGAACTGACACTACACAGTGATGGCCACTTTGTTTTTCTTTTAAGAACCAAAAGTTGGCTCTGTTGTTTGTTTCTAGGCAAATAGGAGAGAACTTAATCGTTCCTGGTGGAGTGAAGACCATCGAGGCCAATGGGCGGATGGTCATTCCTGGGGGCATTGACACCAACACGTATCTGCAGAAGCCCTCCCAGGGGATGACTGCTGCCGACGACTTCTTCCAAGGCACCAAGGCGGCCCTGGCGGGCGGGACCACAATGATCAGTGAGTTGCACCCCTGCCTCGGCACACAGACGGTGGCTTCTCCTCATTACCAGCATCATTAGCAACACCACAGTGCTCAGTGCACTGGGCACTTTGCTCAGGATCACTTTCTATGTAATTCTCACTACAACACTATTATAAAGGTCAGGACATTATGTGCGCCACTGGTGGTGCACAGATGACATCATAGGCAATGTAGACATTTAAAAAGTTTAGTTATTTTAGTGCATATTGAAATAAAACAACTAGCACATCCTGGGTATTATTAGGGTGAGACAAGTCAGCATTTAGATTTTTACAAACTGTTAACTGATTTAAAGAAAAATGTTAAGTAAAGAATGATATGGATTATAAGGAAGATAAAGCAAAAAATTCCTGAACCTTGTATGCAGATGCTAAAGTTTGGGAACCAGTGATATAAATAGTATTATGACAGATTGGGAAGTGGAGGCTCAGAGAGGCCAAGTAAGTTGCTGAAGGTTGCACAGCTGGGAAGTGGTTATTATATCAGTGAGTATTGATGTTGTGATAATGCTGCATAATAAACAGTTCCCAGCTTCAAGCAACACTTGTTTTTCTTAGTTGAGGGTCCCTGGGAATAGGAGCAGGACTGGAGTGGGTCTGCTTCCTGCTGTGGGTCGGGCTCGGGGCACCGTGCGTCCCCCATTTTTGAATCAGTGACCAGCTGGACCATGCTCTTCTGATGGGCAGCAGAAACGCCAGAGGGCTCTGACGGAAGCTTCCACTGCTCTCGCCGCCTCATGTCCGCGCTTGCTGACTGCCACCTCATTCTCTTGGCCGAAGCAGCTCGCATGGATAAGCCCAAGGTCACGGGGGCTGCACCCTGCCCACCGTGAACCGTGGTGGGGGTTCTGGGAAGGAACTGTAGAAATAAGATCATCTACCACAGTGGTCCCTCTGGGACGCTGACTCTTCCTCTACTGCCCGTTGAAGCCTGATTATTGTATTTTTTTAAATAGCTCTTTTTGTTTGGATTACATTTTTTTTTTATTAAGGTATTGATACACACTCTTACGAAGGTTTCACAAGAAAAACCGTATGGTTACTACATTCACTGCTTGGATTATATTTAATTGAATAGGCAACCATTGAGTTTAAATGTTCTTTCAGTTGTTGAGCTCTCCACGTCCAGGCCGCTTGTCCCTGAGCTGCCCCCAGCCCCGCCCCTGTCCCTGTCCTAGGAGTCCCTTTGGGAGCACAGTGCAGGCTGGAGCCAGCTGCCCGGGGTGCAGCGCGTGGGTCAGAGCGGCCCCAGCTCCCTGACCCAGGAGGTGTGGCCTAGCTCGGGAGGCAGCCACGGTCCTGATCCCTTAACCCAAAAAGAATCCCTTGTGTCTGCTGTTTAGGGAAGCAGGAGGAACCCAGATCTTGGACCTGGGCAGACTTGCACTTGGACCAGCTGCCGGGGTTTGAACCAGATCACTGCTACTCAGCAACGGCATGACTGTGGGTGGTGTTTAGCCTCTCTGAGCCTCAGCTTTCTCTGTAACATGGGCTTGATAATAGGAATACCCTAGGATTATGGGGAGACGTACAGGAAGCGCCTTTGGGCAGGGCACACCCATGGCGAGTGCTTTAAAATGAGCTTGGACGGTTCCGAGAGGTGGAGATGGCAGTTTCAGGCTCAGGGGTGCTGTGCGGGGTGGAGGACAGAGCGCTGGGCGAGTGGTCAGGATCCCTGGAGTCTCCCTTTGCTCTTTCCCCATTACCAGCCCCCAACCTGTGGCCTCATCCTCCTCATCTACCAAAGGATGGTTTTCAAAATGTGTCTTATGAACACCTCTGTGTTTTAAGAACCTGTGAAAGCACCAGGAGGACCGTGGTAAGGGGGATGGAAGGGGACAGGGAGGTTCTGAGTCCCCTCCCCATTTCTTCACGCAGCGGATAGTTATTGAGGGTCTCTCTGTGCCCGGCATGGTGCTGGGTGGCTGGGGAGAGAATGAACAAAGCAGACAGGGTGCGCGTTCTCCAGGGGCTTGCAGTCTTGTGGGGGCAGACCGTGTACTGCGGCTAGTGCTGCGAAGAAAGGTGCGAAGTGCTTTGTGGTGTGAGGCCGAGGGCTCGGGGAGAGAAGGTGGGAGTGAGTCACTGTCCCCAGGAGGCCCAGGGGGGTGAGGACCGGCTGTCTCCCCCAGACTGAGATGCGAAGTAAGCTTTCAGTCGATGTGCTGCTGCTGAAGGTGATGGTAACAGGTGCTGACAGAGGTAAGGAAGACTGCCGGTGCTGGTGGTGACAGTGGTGGCACTACTGACATTTGATGATGCAGGAGTAGTGATGAAAACGGTGGTGATGATCTTGACAATAGGAGTGGTGGTGCTGGAGTGACAGTGGCGGTGACGGTGGTGGTGATGGTGTTGATGGCACTGATGGTGGCATGGATGATGGGGATGGTCACAGTGGTGGTGGTGACAGTGCTGATGGGGATGGTCACGATGGTGGTAGTTAAGACTTTACCATGGGAACAGCTTGGGTCCTAAGCACTTGGAATGTGACACATATTTTCCTGCCCCAGTTGACCACGTTGTCCCGGAACCCGGGTCCAGCCTGCTGACCTCCTTTGAGAAGTGGCATGAGGCAGCTGACACCAAGTCCTGCTGTGACTACTCCCTCCATGTGGACATCACAAGCTGGTACGACGGCGTCCGGGAGGAGCTGGAGGTGCTGGTGCAGGACAAAGGTGAGCTGAAGCCCCAGGATGGGGCAGAGCTCTGGAATCGCCGGTTCTTCGGTGGGTCTGCGTGTGTGGAGTCAGCACTCCCTTGACTGCATCAGTAGTCCCAGCTGTGAGCTGCACTCTGCACGTAAGCCCTGGGAAAACGGGATCCTCTTGCAGGAGTCTGTCCAGTTCTTCTTCAGGCCCTTCGTAGGTGTCCCCTTCTTCACGGAAGAAAGCCCAGTGTCCTGAGCCTGGCACACGAGGCTCTCACTGATCCAGACACACTTTTCCTTCTCTGCTTAAGCTCATCTGGGTACTTGTTATCCTGGATGCTGTCCCCTAAAACCCGCTGCACCTCTGGGCCTTTGCTCATGCTGTCTCCCCTTAGGAATGCCCTTTCTTCTACTCTGCTACACAGCTCAACTCTCCTCTTCTCGTTGCCCCAGTCAGAATTGCTTCACTCCTTGAGTATCCATAGAAGGTTACTCGGGCTTCTTTTGGGGCACCTTTTTCATTGTTCCTGGGTTACGGGGACTCTCAGTGCCCATCTGGCTCTCCTGTGAAGCCCCGTGCTTTGTGAGGGAGGGATTGTGTGTATACATACTCCGTATCCCACCCTGGCTGCCCTCTGTATGACCTCACACCAGGTGCCCCCGCACAGCATAGACACTTTACAGTTTGCTTTACATCGACATGAATTGACCTGACAACACAGAGGCAAAGGACAAGAGGAGAGATGCAGGAATGGTCAGTCCGGAGAGGACAGGCCCCTAGGCTCCCTGAGGAGGCAGCTTCAAATGAATGAGACGCTTCAAGGCCAGCAAGGGCTTGTTTGCGATTTTTAATATGTATGTGCTGTATTTTCTCATAATAAAAGTAGCACCACTGTAATACAAAAAGTCAAAATCCAGAGATGGGAAAACATTTCTTCCTCTGGTCCTACCCCCACTTACCACTTACCATTAATATTAAAGATTATTTCTTTGCATTTCCTGTCTATTCAGGCGATTTTGACCTTATACAGTTATATGACAGCAGTTGTTTTTGAAATCCTCCTTTTTTCACAGCATTTGATGAGTAATCATTACTCTTCATTAATAACTTTTTAATGGCCCTAATATATGATGTGATGGCTAATTTGCTTAGCTAGTTTCTTTTTATTTGGCACTTAGGTTTTCTGTTTGCTTTACTGTAAACCACGCTGTGGTGAGCATCTTCTTATATAAACATTTGTTTTCATTTCTTATTGTTTCCTTAGATTTCCAGAAATGGAATTACGAGGCCAAGGTTTTAACATTTTTCAAAATCATGCACTTACTGCCAAATTCGTTCCTGAAAGATGCACCCACTTGTATGCCCACAAGCCCCATGTCTCTGTCTCCTTGCGTGTTTGCACCACTGGGTGTTAATCTTCTACAAAGTCCTTGCTGATTTGATGGTTGAAAAGTCAATCCACCATTGTACACGGCAGGTCTTTAATCGCTAGTGATATTTACATTTTGTGTATGCTTTTCCCTGTGTGGATGTCTGATTATATTCTTTGCCCACTTACCAGTTTGGGTGGTTTATATGTGGGCTCTCCATACCAAGGGGGCATTGTCCATCCAGTGCAGTTGCTGAGAATCACACTCTTGTTTTGTCCAGAATCAAAATCCAGGGAAACTGACAATTTTGTATCTTGCTCTCATCACCTAATGTTGAGTCCTGAGGAGCTGTCCGTTTACCCCATGGGCCTCATCCCATCTGTTTTAACAGCTTGACTGGGAATGTGGAGAGGGGTCGGGTGGAATACAGGGTCACAAAACTGTCACGGAGAGAGTGCCACAGCCCTGCGGGGAAGGGGCTCTCTGGGGTCCTGTTGATGGCCTTGTCCCAGAATAGGGCAGAGAACTGTTTTCTCCTTGACCAGAACTTACGAGGAAAGGATGTGGGGAAGTTTTTAGGTGCACTTGTGGGATTTAAGTGTCTACCCAGCATTGTAAAATACTTTCTTTTGATCTACGTTTCAGAATTAGTACATGTTTATTGAAAGAATTTGGAAAGGTGTCCAAAGTAAAAAGTGATAATTTGATGTTTGTTTTCCTAGACATTTTTCCTATTTTACATACATATACAAAACCTTTGAATACTCATATACCTGTCTTATTTGTATATGTGTGTACTCACATATGCATAATTTTGACATAAACAACTATAATATAATATTCTGCAGTATGCTTTTCTCATTCAATAAATGTCATGGACAACCAGGCCCATCCACTTAGCAGCTGTGTGACCTTGGGCTAGTCCCTCCACCTCTCTGTACCTGTTTCCCCACCTGGAAAATGGAGACAACAGAAAGGTCACTTTGAAGAACAAATGTGCGGATATACATAAAGTACTTAGAACAGGGCCGGCCCGTGGTAAGGACTTTATATTAGCAGCTAATACTTTCATGATGATTCCATGACAGCATGGCACACACCTGCTTTTGCATGCGACCTCCAGAGCATGCAGTCCTTTGGGGACGCTATCAGGGTTGATGTGCCTCCTGTTGTGTAGTCAGGCTCCCAGGGAGCAAACCGAGGCAGAGATTGGCCTGCAGGGGGGTCAGTGTGTCACTTGGCTGTTGCTGCTCTAACAAAACCCACCAGCTTATGGTTGAACAGCACGAATGGTAGTCCTGCAGGTGAGAAGTGTGAGATGGGTCTCAGGGCTGAGGTCAAGGTGTCGGCAAGGCGTGCTCCTCCTGGAGGCTCTGGGGAGCCCTGTGTGGCCGTTCCACGCTGCAGCCGCCCTCGCTCCCAGGCCCGTGGTCCTGCATCATACCAGCCTATGCCCCCCTCATTCCTTCTTCTCTGACCTCCTACCTCCTTCTTCCATTTAAAAGGACCTGGGTGATGACCTTAGGCCCCCTCAGGTCGTCCAGGACGATCTCTCATCTCAGGGTTCCTCATCTAATGCGCTCTGCAGATTCCATTGGCTAGGAGGGAATGGGCTCCCAGGGTCTGGGGGTTCGGGCATGGACACCCTTGGGGGCCATTATTCTCCCTCCCTCAGAGTGATCATAGGATCCACCTCTGTAAAAGAAGTGAAGGAAATGGGACTGGCCGTTGGGTGCTCTGCAACCCGGACACCCTTCAGATTGAACCCAAGGAGGGGCAAGGGGGTGGGGACGTCACACCCCATGTCAGCTAGGCGTTGGGCATGACCTCTTCAGGAAGGGGGTGACCTTGGGCTAGGCAGCTCTTAGTGAGGGGTGGTTCCGACTGGGCTGCCTCTCCCTGCATCTGGGCTGGGGGTGGGGAAGGAGTCTTTCGTTCCTGAAGGGGGATCTTGGGGCCCCTCTTGGGAGCCACTACAGGCTCTTCCCAATCGTTTGCAACTTCAGACAGTGTTATGGGGAGCATCTTTGTAAAGCTACCAATGTTTGCTTTGCAGCTGTTTCTATAGGGCATAGCTGGACGTAGACGTAGGGTGCTCCCTGCCCCTATCTGTGTGGGGGCTCTTGGGGGTGGTGCAGTGGGGAGCAGTGGTAAAGAGGTTGCTTCCAGGAGCACAGGCCAGGCGGGAGCTCAGCCGTCTCCACCCACCTCCACCAGGAGGCCACGCCACTGGCTTTGTCTCTAACCTCGTTTTGTCTCCTAAAGCTGGGCAGCATTATAATCCCCTTTCTCGTAAGGGCACATGGAAACAACTTGGAAGTATCTCATGCCTCACAGGAAGAGGCAGGATATGGGAAGATCTGAGCGGTTGGGCTGCCTGGGTTCAAATCCTGCTCTTTTACTTCCAGGCTGAGTGACACGGGGCAGGTCACCCAGCTGACTTCTGGGGTTGTTCAGTGGCCTCTCATCGTAGCATCAGGGCCATGGCGCCAGGTGCAGCACCCACAGTTTGAGCTCATCATTAACTCGCACCCTGACCCCCTGGGTCCTGTCATCACAACCCCGGGGAGCAGGCCTCGTGCGATAAGAATTGCTCTTCAGGAGGCGCCGTGGACTGGGGTCCGCCCAGTCCAGCTGGGCCAGGCGCTGGGAGCCCAGGCTTGCTGCCCGCGTCTCTCTTGACACTCCCCATGGGGAGAAGGGAGAGGGCGAGCCCTCTGTGGAGAGAGGCCCTGCTGAAGGGAGAGGGCAGGCGTGGAGAAGGGCTGCTGGGCCTGGCCTGTGTCCACACTCGGCGGCCTCTGCCAGAGCAGCAGCCGCAGAGAGAAGGCCGCCGAGGCAGTGAACTCGGCAGAGGAGCTTGGGCGGGAAGCAGCCCGTCAGCTCTGGGGCTCACACCCACCACCCCTCTGCCCTCCCCAGGGGTCTGCGGCAGTGCAGTCCCCCGGGCAGCAGCCTCAGACCCCCCTCGTGCCCAGGTCTTCAGCCTCCTTCGTGGCTTGGTGGTACCCAGGTCAGACACAATGGCTATTTAGTCATGGTATGATTGACACAGTGCAGGGAGACCCCCAACCAGCGTCTTCCAGGATGGGCTGAAGTGGCCACAGCTGCCAGCATCCTTTCCTGCTTGCTCCCTGTTCTGGGCTGGGGTGCCCGCGGAGCCCCTGCAGCCAGCAGTGTGGGGAGGGGGGGCTCCGGGCTCTCACTGAGCCCATCTCCTGCAGCCCCTGGACTGTGGCCACCCCAGGAGGAGGTTGGTCTTCTCTTGCTAGTCCGTGCCGGCCCACAGCAGCACCCCTGCCCCCTTCCTCCCCACCCCGGCTCCCGCAGTCTCATCTGAAGTGTGCTGCACTTGGATTAGGTCAGCGGTTCCCCACCCTGGCCAGGGAGCTCTTAGTAAGCGGGTGCTGGAGTCATTGCTCCTCCCCAGGCCTGCTGTAGGGGAGTTCAAGACACACGTTTTAAAACCCAGGCGTTGTCCTGCAGAACAGGGCTGGGACCACCAGCTAAATGACTCCCAGGGCCTGTGCTGCGCCCAGCCCATGTCAGGGTTCCAGGAATGACCCAGAGGAGCACCATCATCCTTCAACCCCAGGCCCAAGGCCAAGTCACAGGTAGTAGATCCCCAGACCCGAACCCTCTACCCTTGGATGGGTGGGCTGGCAGAGGGCTCTTCTGGAGCCCAGAGGGTTAGCACAGACAGGCTGTCAGCATTCTTGGACCAGAGGGCCTGAGGGAAACAAGATGCGCCCCCGTCCAGGGTGCTCAGCCTTGCCCTGTGTGTCCTGTCCGGCAGCCCTGTGTCTGAGTGTGAGCGGATGGGTTACCGAGAATATCGTTATCAGGGCCCCTAAGCACACTGTCCCCTACTCATTCCCAGGTCAGGCGTCGCTGTCTTGGGGAAGCTTGGCCGAAGGCTCCTCCCTTCCTCATGTACCTGTAGCCCCCATCAGAACAGGTGGGGTCCCAGTTAAGAAGCCTCCCCATGCCCGGTGCTCAGTAAGTTGTGGAGACCTCTGGCTCTCCTTCCTGAGGCCCGCCCTGGCTGCCAGTGTCCTCGCCATCCACCTGCCTGTGACCCCAGCCTAGGCCCATGTTGGACATGGCTCCCTAGGTGCCCACCAGTGGCTCAGACTTACCAGGTCTTCCTAAACTTGCAGTCTGTGAGCTCCGCCCTCTGTGACTGCAGGGCCCTGTCTCAGCGCGGGGCACCACCGCCCAGCCCCTCACTCCAGGCAGAAGCTGGGGACCACATCCACGGTGGTTCTTCATGCGCCCTTCCCACGCTGTCCCCTCCCATCCATCCTTGCCACTGGGCTTTGCCTCTGGGCAGAGCTGCCCATAGATCTCCCCAATGCTCCCTTCTGTCATGTGGGGCTCATTGTGTCCAGATTTGACCTCAGCCTCATCACTGGGCTCTGCCCGCAGTCCTACCCCCTCCAGTAAATTCTCCCCACAGTCATAGATGTGGGATTTTAAAAAGGCAGCATGAATGCCTGCAGCTGCTCCACAGGATCCCCTGGGGAAGTTCCACGTTTCTTGTGGCCTCTGAGGGTCTATCCTCAGGAGCCTGCATGTAGGAGAGGTGCAGCAAATACTGGGTGCTCCCTGGCTTCCTGGAAGATGCCCGTCCTGACTTCTGTATCCCAAGTACTCAGCACGCGCCCGGCATAGAGTGAGTCTCAGTAAATGTTTATTGCACGAAAGAATATGTTAGGGAAGGAAAGGAGAGCAGGAGGGAGGGAGAAACGTGTCTGGCTTCCTTTCCCTAAGAATTTAGCATGTGCCTCTCGAAGTCAGAAGGGCTTGCTCAGCAGTCTTGATGGGCAACGTGACTGCCCTGTAAATTCAAGGGCAGGAAATTTTCAGGACAGTAAATCAATTGAGAGCTCATTCAGTTCAATCTCCTATTCTAGAAATGGGGAAACTGAAACCCAGAGAGGTTGTAGTGACTTCCCCAGCATCACACAGCAACTAGCCCTTGGACATGGCTGTCCCTGGGATGGCTGCTGCTGGTACTTTGGTGTGTTTGTGAGAATTTCAAAAAGGCCCCCTCCTGGGTGGGTCTGCGGCAAGAACACACCCCTCTGTTGGGCACAGGGACGCGGCTGGGTCTCGGGCTGGCGTAGCCCCTTGGGTGCTCCCTTTGCTGGGAGCCCTGGTGCAGGGCATAGCTTGCATCTTCTCAGAGCTGATGCCCAGCCCCTGACCTCCCCGTCAGGCGTGTTTGCGCCACATGTAGCCTGCCGGAACAGCACCACACTGCCGCTCTCAAGGGCAGGCTCAGCCCTGGCGACGTGAGGTCATCGTTCAGCACTTGAATCCATCCTTAGGCCAAGTGACTCATAACTTCTTTTAGAAATCTCAAAATACAGGAGGAACTTGTAGAATACAGTGGTGCCAGAGTGTTGTGTGGACTTGGCAGGGGTGATGGCTTCCCTGGGGTGGAGCTTATTACAAACCACTGACAGGGGCATCCTGCCTGGGATTTCTAAGCACAGACCCCAAACACTATTAATAATGATTACTGGTTTGTTGGATGTCAGCAGCATTTCAGTCTCAAAATAGAGACCTTAATTTAGAAACCATTGAAAAAGAGGAAAAAAAGACAGCTCAGTGAAGAGGAAAGGAACTCACACTGGCCAAGCGCTTGCCTATGTCACATGGCCATTTTCTGAGAACAGCAGTTGCGAGGGAATGGTGTCGGGCCACTTTTTTGCTATGAACCTCCTGAGTCTTTCTTCAAGGACTTCCGTTGTGTCTTTATCACATTACCTAGTGTGACAGCTAGGCCTGCTGTGTAACAAACCACTCCCAACCTAGGATTTAGAGAACAATCATTCATTACTTTTTGATTCTCTAGGTCGGCAGTCGTAGCTGCGCTTAACTGAACATTTCTTGTACTGATCTTTCCCGGGCTCACTAAAATATTTGGGCCTCAGCAGAGGTGGCTGGGGTGGCTCCACATAGGATCTCATCCTCTAACAGGCTGTCTGGGACCTTTCACTTGGTGGTAGTGTTATAGGTGAGCAGAGAAGCTGAAAGGCCTGTGAGGAGTCTTGAGCTTAGAACTCACACAGTATCATTTCATTTGCATCCTGTTGGTCAAATCAAGTCATAAGTCTAGCCCAGATTCAAGGGGTGGGGGGAAAAGACTCCACCTCTGCCAGGAAGGACCTGGAAGCACTTGTGGTCATTATAATCATTTTAATCATAGTGTCTCATTTTGGCCACAACTGTTGATAGTCCCCCTCTGTTCAAGACACCTATCTCCACCCAGCAACTCCAAAATTCCCATCCAGTTATGGCATCAGCCTCCAAGTCCAGTATCTCATTGTGAACACCTACCTAGGATGTGGGTGAGGGTCCTTGGGTGTCACTTCTTTTGATCCAAACACTTGTGAACATAAGAGATAAGTTATGTGCCTCCCCACTCCTTGCACCCAACATATGGTGGTGAGACTGGGACAGGATAACAATAAGTAAACACTCCCATTTGAAAAGAGAGAAAGTGAGTGGCACATAGTCGTAACTCCGTAGAAATTCTGGAACCGAGCTGGACACATACTGCCAGGCCCGCCTTTCCTGGGGATAGAGAGTACTCCCTCTTCGGGGTCCAGTCTTCCTCCTCGGGTAGTGCCCAAGCTTAGGAGTTGGCAAACTCTAATCTGTGGGACAGATCTGGCCTGTGGCCTGTTTCTGTCTGACCCATGAACTAAGAATATGTTTTACAGTCTTAAGGGTTTTTAAAAACAGAAGAAAACAAATAACAGAAAAACAAAGAATATAGGATAGAGACTATATGTAGTGCACAAAGCCTGAAACATTTACTGTCTGGCCTTTTACAGAAAAGTTTGCCATCTCCTGTCTGTGTTTTTGTTTTGCAAAGCTCAGGTTTTACCTTCTGGACTCTGGGCTTGACCCTCATCAGATATTTAGATCATTTTCCATAACATGGCCCATGTTTGCAGCTGAGAACCTTTCTCAGCCTTTTTCCCACCTATAGAGAGTCGGTGGCCCAGAGGCCCTGTAAGTCTGGGAAAGGAAATCCCGGGGCAAAATACCTTTAAAAACCGAAACCAGTCAAACGGAGAAATAAAGTTTAGAATCCATTTATTGCTTACAAACTGCAGTCTGGGGCCGTTTCCCTCTTTCCTGCTCCAGCAGAAGCAAAACCGGCCCTCCCCCTCACCTCTCAGGTACAGGTAAGCCCTCCTTGCCCAGGTCATTACCCGTTGATATGGAGATGAACTTCTCTCCACCCCTGAGGAATGATGCAAATGCACTAAAGCCAGACTTCTTTCTACCTTTGAACACCTATTGATATGCAGGTGTACTAAAGCCAGGCGAGATATTCTGGAAATACTACAATTTTACCCACAGGCTGCCCCTGCAGAAATCTCACTTTTACAATTTATTCGTTCCCCCTCTTCTGATCAAACTAATGACATACAATAGCAACAGCAATAAATCATGATAATCCTCAAACCAGAGGATTCATCCTATGCAGATTAAGTAAATGTACTTTACAGCACAATCTCTCACTAAGCACAAGATATATTTCTACACTTGTTTACTCATTCCTAACAACCATGCTAGATTGCTCACAAAACTTACCAAACATTAGACAAAGTCAAGCCTCTCTTAAAGCATTTTTTTTCTTGACAACAGCAATACAATCATGATAATTCTCAAGCCAGAGAATTCAGCTAGGTTCAAAGTCCCATGCAGATTAAGTTCAAAGTTCATCCATTCCAGCCATCACATGGCACCTGAAGCCAGGGGGCGCATCCAGGCCACAAGGACTGTAGAAGCAAATAACCATGATTTATTTGGGGGACCACTTTGCTGTTATTCCAGGAATACACAGGAAGCCAGCTTCCAGGCCTTTTCCCCAAGGTGCTAGAAGAGCCAGCCATCACCAGTCCATGTGTCAAAATATCCAGGGCTATGTCCATTTTATTCCTAATTGCTGCACCCATCCTTGCAACACATGGGCAATAAAGTGGGTGCCTTGATCGCTCTCAATCACTGGTGACCAGCCATTGGCTGCAAAGAGATGCTCTAGGCCCCTCTTGGTGGTTTGCTGATCTGCACAATGTGCAGGACACTCCTTCCGGGCTTGGCTGACTTCTTCAAAGGTCAATGTCAAGCCCCACTGACAGGCCCACATTGTCTTTTTTTTTTTTTCCAACCACATTGTCTTTTGCCCCACATGCAACAAATGCTGCTGTAGCCATTGGGCCACATCAGAGGCAGGCTTTCCTTTCAGCCAGCACACCTGGGCCAGTGTATCTGCTTCACCATTCCCTGGGGATGCCAAAGGCAGGTGGCCAGTCGCATGATATGAGGTAGGTGTCTGTGCCACGCTACTCTGTGGCCTTTCCATCTGGTCTCACACCCACCCCGCGATGGGATAGGTGGTTATTACCTTGGTCGGAGCTGTTCCGGAGATGGGCTCCGTAGCCAGCAAGGCCTGGTACACAGCAGCCAGTTGCTTCTCTGTCAAGGTGACCCGGACCTCTGCTCCTTTCCATAGTTGTGACCGGGCTCCAGCTGGCAGCAGGAACAGCAGCAGTGACAGAAGCAGTAGCCTTAGGCTCGGGCCACGGGTTGGGGTTGGAGCAGCCAGCAGCGGTGGTGGTGCCTGTAAACACATGTCCTTCAGCGCGAGCGCCACTTCTCCCCATCATTTCTAGGGGTTGCCCTCCCAAAGGTCACACCCATTATGACAGATTTTGGGTTCAGAGGAACCCTGCTGACTAACGCCAGGTGTAAGTCTGGGGAGAGGAAATACCGGGGCAAAATACCTCTAAAAATCGAAATCAGTCAAAGGGAGAAGTAAATTTTAGAATCCGTTTATTGCTTACAAACTGCAACCCAGGGCCATCTCTCTCCTCTGCTCCGGAAGAAGCCAGCAAGCAAACCAGCCCCTCCCCTTAACCTCTCAGTTTCAGACACGCCCTCGGTTGCCCAGGTAATTACCCACTGACATAGAGATGAACTTCTCCACCCCTGAGGATATGCAAATGCACTAAAGCCAGGCGAGATATTCTGGAAGTGTTACAATTTTACCCACAGGCCCCAGTTCATTTTGAGCAGCCTCGGTTTCTTTTAGTCAATGATAGTGCAGTTTTCTTAAAAATGTTGTGGATTCCCAGTAGATCAAATTACAGTTCACCCCATTGGACAGACCTTTTTGAGACAAACTTCTCTCTACTTTAGGAAGTGTCAGTGTGGTGCCATCAAGATTCTTAGAAGCCCCTTTCTCCAGCTGAGGAAGTTTACTGGGCATGATTTTAGATTTTTATGGGATCCTTAAATTAGAGTCCCAGATAAACCCTTGATTTAATCTTGACTTGAGGCCATTTTTTGCTTTGAGAATGGTCTGTCGGCAAGAGTGGAAATGAGAAGCAGCCCCGTGTGTCCACTAAACTCTGCTTGCATTCTGACAGCTCCTCCTTTATCTGTCTCTCTGTTGCCTTTTTGATCTCTCGCTTCCTGTACTTCATCATACGTAGCTTAAAGAGGCTGGTTGACACTTAACCTTAACCACGTTCTCCATGGAAATCACCTTAACCAAATTCATAAATTCTCTGGGTACATTTTCCTCCAAGTCACCAGAGGTGGCAGTTTTTTCTAGCTGTTTTGCAACTACCAAATGTAAGTCACCCCTTCTCCACTCTCTACCAACAGCTTGGCTGCATTTTCCAAGCCTCTGCTTTCAATTTCCTTAGAATTCTTCTGACCTTCACCCACTACCCAGCCCCAGAGCCAATACTACAGGATTCAGGGGTTAGCTACTGAAGCCCCCAACCTCTAGGCCCTGGCTTCTGTATCAGTTAGCCTTGGCCTCTTAACAAAGCACTCCAAATCTAGTGTCTTAAAACAACTGTTAAAACCCACCAAATCTAGTGTCTTAAAACAACAGTAAAATACCACCTCACACGCATTAGGATGGCTGCTATCCCAAAGAAACGAAATACCAAGGGCCGGCCAGGATGTGGGGAAATCGGAACCCTTGTGCACTGTCAATGAGGATGAAATTGGGGCAGCTGCTATAGGAAACAGTATGAGGTGCCTCAAAAAATTAAAAATAGAACTGCCTTATGATCCCGAAATTCCACTGCTGGGTATTGACCCAAAAGCATTGAAAGCAGGGACTTGAAGACATATCTGTGCAGCCGCGTTGATAGCATTAGTCACAGTAGCCAAAAGGTAGAGCAACCCAAGTGTCCGTTGATGGGTGAGCGTATGTCTCCGTGAGCTGTGATTCCACAGGCTCACAAGCTCCTTCACGTGCTGGTTCTGAGAGGGGGAGTGAAGCTGCGAGTCTGTGAGGCCAAGCCTCTGAACTTGTACAGTGGCCACTTCTTCATTCTGCTGGTCAGAGCAAGTCTTAAGTCCAGCCCATATTCAGGGGGTGGGGAAATAGGCTCTACCTCTTCATGGGAGTCACTGTAAAACTTTTGTGAAATTTTTAAAAATTGGCCAGTGTGTTTAGATGCTCTCTAGCTCCCATTTCTACATGCAGTTGTGTTATTTGTTTGTCTGCTTATTGCTTATTCCCAGTAGAATGCAGGCAGGGATCCCTGCTGCCCAGTTCACAGCTGCACTATGAACTGCTTCTAGAAAGCTGCTCGAATTTAGTAAGTGCTCAGTAAATACTTGAGGAGTGAGAAAATAAATACTCCATACAAAGGGCTTCTGGAGTTCAGTACATTTGGGAAATGTCTGTTTACTCTGTTCTTGAAATTCTTAATGCACATCATCAGGTTAACATCCCTGAGAAGCCTGGCAGTAAGGAACCCATTTGTTGTTGGTGCACCCAGTTTTTCTTCACCAGTAGATATCAACATCCCTGTTGATCGTGTTTGGTTGTGAACAGAGTCCCTCCAGAGCTTGGCTTAAGCTAAGGAGCAGATCTGCCCTAATGATGGGGAATGTCAAAGGTCCCCCACCAGGGAATCTTCCCTTTTGCTCACCTCTGCCTTCCCTTTAAGCCCACGCCCTTCTCCCGCTCGACCTGCAGTCTGTACTCCAGAAGTTTCTGTGGTGGAAGGCAACTGCCCAGCCTTCGTCTGGGTGCACATGTCTGTTTCAGAGAGCGCTCCTTTGGTGTCACTTGGACTGTTCCTCTCCTGACTCAGCATCCGTCAGGTGCTCAGTCCTGGACTCGTGTCTGGGGTCTGGAGTCAACCTGGTATGAACATAGCTGCTTCCAGGGTTACTGGGTGGATAGAGGAAGAGAGCAGTTACTGGGAAGTTTAAGAAAGTTCTGAGAACTGGAAGGTTTTATGAATGGGTTGACAGCCCTATAGGTGTTCAGTGCAGTCCTTTAGAATCGGTGTTCCACGCAGCCTCTTCGGAGGAAAACTCTGACGGTGGTATTTGTGACTTGGGGAGGTTTTGCGAGTGCCGGAGCCTGCTGCGTTCCTGAGGCTCTGTTGCTGGTACTAAAATTGTTGGGCCAAACACATGGAAACATTTACTACTCTTGATTTGCATTGCTTAATTGATTTTCTATGCAGGTGTAAATTGGTTGTGCCAATTGTCGTGATGCTTTTCATGAGACTGCTCCGTACGCAGTCTGATGCATTGCTAGCATTGGGCAACATATTTTAAAATGCAGTTCAATACTGAGGTTTTAATCTGATTATCTTTGATTACAAATAAGACCAAATCTTTTTATCTTTATTAGGTAACCATTGGGTTGATTTTCTTAAATTGTCAAAAAATACAGTTTGCCTTTGGTGTTTCTTGCTTCTTTGCTTTTACTTTAATCTTTTTTTGGCGTAAAATAAAGCATACAGAAAACCACACAAATCATAAACAGGCTTTATGTATTATGAAGTTACCCCACTCAGGCGAGAAACAGAACTTTGCCAGCCACCCCCGGTCCCCCCACTACTCCATGAGCCACGTTGCCACCACCCCTTCCTCCCCTCAACAGTAACTGTTGTCCAGTGTTTTTACAAAAACAGAGTTTCTTAAAACCTCTGTTAAATTCATTGCAGGTGTGTTTACCATGTTGATTGTTTGCTTTTTATACTGAGTTTTTAAGAACTAGTTACAAAAATGTTTCCATTTAAAGCAAGTCAAATCTGTTGTGATTTGTTATTTTTTTTTGCAGTATCTTCTAATCTGAGATAGCTTTTCCCTACCTTTTGCCATTTCTCCTTGCTGTTCTGCAAAGCAATCCTCTATACTGCTTCCAGAATAGTCTTTCTGAGACAGAATGGTCTCATGTCACTCCCTTACTTTAAAAGCAAACACCCTGCTAGGTAGTGGTGATTGGTGCACAGCATTAAAGTTGTGTGAATGACACTTCAAAATGATTGTGATGGTGAATTCTATGGCTTTTTTACCATAGTAGAAAAATAGGGGATTATTTTTAAAAAGCACATTCTCCCTTGGATCCAGCCATAGCACCTTTCAAGCACCTGCACAGGTTATGCTTTCACCCTCCTCACTGTCCATGCCCTGCACACCCCACTCGCAGCCCAGATAGTTCCCCTCCCCCACTTTATGTTCCCCCTCCTTCCTCTCCCCCTGCAACCGCCGCCTCCACCTCCTCTTCCTTCTTGAGACTCAGTTTGCCTGTGACATTCCCTGGAAGCCTCTGACCCTCGCCCACACCCCCAGGCTGGGGCAGGTGCCCCGACTGTGAATGCCAGTGGTGCCCTTCTAGTGATTGCCACTCTGTACTGTGGTCTTCGACTTGCTGGAAAGACATGCTTCTTTTGAACACATTTTTCTGTTCTCTTTTTTATCTCTTAAAACAGGTGTCAATTCCTTCCAAGTCTACATGGCCTATAAGGATCTCTACCAAATGTCCGATAGCCAGGTGGGTGCTTCTGCACACCTCCCCTCTGCACCTGGGCAGGAACAGGCCACCTTGTCAGGCACGGCAGCACAGGGCAGGGGGATGTGAGAACTGGCAGGGGAGAGCCCTGGGTTCACGTGCCGGCTCTGACACTGAATGGCCGTGTGACCCAGGTGGGTCATTCCCGCCGGGCCCGCATCCTTCTCTGGCTACTGGAGTTGAGCGGAGAGGGTGACCTTGCTTGGTGGTCCCAAGCCTGGCCCATCCTTAGCATCACCTAAAAAGCTCATTAAGAAGACAGACTCTAAGATCCCATCACAGAGGCTTGGGGGTAGGGCTCGCATCTGTCTTTTCCCAAAGCTCTGCGGTTGTTTCTGGGGCTCAGGCAAGTTCAGGGGCCACTTCATCAGCTCCGAGCTGGGGGGCAGAGCCCTGGCTATCTCTCAAGCCAAGTGTAAGTCACTTCCTATCCCAGTTTCTCATCTTAGGATGTAATCATCTCTGTCCCCCCAGTTTCATACCATGGTGTTGTGGCTGAAAGGAGCTATGGAAGATGATGTTCTGAGCAGTACAAGTACAGGAATTAACTGTGTAGTGGGCACCTGCCTTCTCATACCACTGGGACTCCTGGTGTTGTTTTGTTATCATTGTCCTGCCCTCTGCTTGTTAAAAAGCTGGGGCAACATAGTGGCAAACGGCATGGATGCTAGAGCCAGAATGCTTGACTACAAGCCCTGGCCTTGCTGTGCAGCCTGGGCCAGCTTTCCTAACCTCTCTGTGCGCAAGGCACATAGTAGCACCTGCCTCCCAGAGGTTGTCAGAGGATTACATGATTGAATGCAAGTGGTGGGTGGCTGACCTTGTGAGCAGAAGAGTAATCTTTGCAGGTGCTCATGCATCTCTTTGTCTCCCCCATCCCTGTGTACCCCTCCTCAGCTCTATGAAGCCTTCACCTTCCTTAAGGGGCTGGGAGCTGTGATCCTGGTCCACGCAGAGAATGGAGATTTGATAGCTCAGGTGAGTGATGTGAACGTCAGCCCTGCCAGCAAAGTCTCCTCCTGTTGTAAAGGGGATTCAAGGAGCCAAGGCATTAATCAGTGAGCAGACTAGGCTGGAGGGTCTAGCCAAGGACTGGGTGGCGTATCAGGCACTCTGGGTAGGAGCTGTGCACACATTAAATGCAGGGCGGTCTTTAGCAGGTCACAGTGCCTCTTGAATCTCAGTGTAAAATGGGGATGATAGGTCACCCTGTGAACCTCAGTCGGTTTGCATGAGGGACAAATACGGGTCCAAAAGAAAATGCTTTGCAAACCTGGGGACCAGAAGTGATGCACATTGAAGCTGGTGTTGCTCATCATCTTGGAGAACTTAGGAGTAGGGATAATGGCCAGAGCCCAGCCTTAGACAGGTATTCTGTATCTCCCAGCCCTCTGACCTTGGGCAAGGAATTACTCCACCAAGTCTCTTGTTCTTTATCCAGAAACACCTACCTTATGGGCATTAAATGATACCATGTATGTGAAGTTCAGTGACACATAATAGGCTGTAGCCATGCGGAAGTTTTGGGTAGAGTGAGACATGAACCCATTGTGATCATTCTGGCTGTACAGTGGAGAATCTGATGGGAAAAGGATAGAGTTGGGGTAACCAGCTAGGTTTTGCTCTAACAATTCACATAAGAAATAAAGAGAGGGGATAGAGAGAGGAGGTAGAAGAGGGGAGAGGGTGCTAGGGAGGGAACACAGTCTACGGGACTCACTGACTGATCATATGGGGAAGAAGAGGAGGAGGCCAGGGGTGGCCACCTGGTCTCTGGTGTGGAGGCTTGGGCTTGATGGTGATGCCACAGGGGAAGATTCGGCTGCATCCGATGAAAGTACTGAATGCCAGGCATGATGCCGGGGACTTCACATATTGATGTTCACAACTACTCCGTGACACAGGTATGAGTATCCACGTTTTATAGATAGGCAAACGGAGGCTCAGATATTCGTAACTTGCTGACTGTTCCATGGGGCAGCCCAGCCAGGATGTTAATGTGTTCCGTCTGGTTCCAAAGCACAGCAGTTACACCATGACGGTTAAGTGCATGAGATCTGAAGCTTCTCTATTATTAAGGTGAGCTTTTGGCTTTACCTCTCATTTGTGTCCTTGCGGTTTTCTAGTAAGCTCATATTCCTTCAAATTCAAAGTGAAAAGCAAACAGTGCCTCAGTCCCATCCAACAGCAGTATTTTAGTCATATTCACAAGTCTCTGAGTCTGGCCCACACCTGGAATGTTGGGACTACACAAGGGTGTGAATGACAAGAAGTGAAGATCGCTGGGAACCCTATCAGAGATTGTCTGCCAGTTGTCCTCTGGCCCCAGTGATTGATGTCCCTCTCACATGCAAAACACATCCATCCCTTCCCAAGCTCCTCCGGGCTCTCAGCTCATCACAGCATCCGAGTCTGGAACCATCTAAGTCAGCTCTAGCTGTAGAGGAGGCTCCTCGGGTGTAGTTCCTGTAATCTGTGGGTCTCTGGAGATAAAGAGGCAAGTTATCTGCCCTCCACAAACTTTTAACATACAGCACACAGTAGTGGAGCAGACATTCCTACTCACCAGGGAAAATGGAGGGCATCGGGATTCACTGGCCCACAGCAGTTCTGAAATCCAGTCAGGCAAATGTTGGCAGCCGCTTGACTGGGTCTCAACGCCCGTGAGTAGTTCTCCGGGCTCTCGGCTCCGCCTTCTGGCTTTTGGTTCCCTCCTGAGTCGTCCCCCTTTTCATGAAAAGTAGCACGTGCTTGCCACTGAGTGGTGTTCTCAGCCTCTCAGTTCTCTACCCAGTAGAGTTTTGGGGTTCCAGCTGCCTCCTTTCATTTCAGATGTCTCATCCCACTCAGCCCAGGCTGCCGGTGTTTTGCTGAAATGATTCTCCCAGTACCTTTGTGTGAGTCCCACTGGGCTTCACTCCATCCGGCCCCTGCTGCTTTCTTCCAGATAAGCCCTCCTCTACCCTGGTCAGACAGCCCTGGAGCTTCCAGGAGGTTCTATATTTGTTTGAGAGGGTCTGTGGACACACCCTCAGCCTCTTCAAAGGGCCTGTGTTTTGGTGGCTGAGTAATACAGTGGCGCCACCTTCATCTTTCTGGCTCTTAACAAAAGGTGATCAGGTCACCCCCTTAGCTTGCTCACTAGATCTCTGTGTATTTGCCACTGTCCTGGGCTGGAGATTTGCTCAGAAGCCTTTTCTTCATTTCACTCTATTATGCTCTTTGGAGAGGCTGAGAATTTTGAAAACCATCAGGTCCTGGTTCCTTATTACTTAACGTTCCTTCTCTCTCCCATGACACTGTGTGCAGCAAGCAGAAGCCAGGCAGAGCCGTCAGCAGTTTGCCGGGAAGTCTCCTTGGCCAGGTGCCCCGGTTCCGTGGGACGTGGGATCTTTTCTGCTCCCACCTTGCTGCAGGTGATAGTGTCCTATTTTCTGCTACTTCATAACAAGCTCCAGCTTCCAGTAACATGCCCTCATTTCCTTTTGAGCCCTGACGGCAATGTCCCCAAGTCCGACAGTCCATTCCAGACTGTTCTGGGCTTCCTCCAGTAGGCTGCTTACAGTCTTCCAGCCTCTATTCACTGCCTGGTTCCAAAACCACTCCCACATTTTTAGGTAATTTTTATGGGAACATAGTATTTTTGGGTACCAAAATCTAAATTAGTTCTGTATGGCTACCTAACAACAGATTACCCCAAAATTTAGCCTCTTTAAACAGTGAATGTTTACTGTCTCATGGGCCTGTGGGTCAGGATCCAGGTGTGGCTGGCGGGTCTTCTGGCCCCAGGCCTCTCACAGGCTGCAGGGAAGGTCTTGGGCCAGGGTTTGGTCAGCTCAAGGCTGGACTGGGGCAGGATTCACTCCCAGCCTCACTCAGGCAGTGGTTTGCAGGTGCAGTTCCTTGCAGGCGGTCCGACGGATGGCCTCGGTCTTCCCAGGCCCTTAGCCAGGGGCCCTCTTGGTCCCTTGCCATGAGGGCAGCGGCAGGACTTGTGCCTTCCAAGTGAGCAGATGAGAGAGTGAGAGGTGGGCCGGGGGAAGCCGGAGGCATCCTGTAACCTAATCTGAGAAGTGACACCCTACTTCTGGGTGCTGCTCAGTAGAAGCAGGGTGCGAGGTCCAGCCCACCTGGGGGAGGGGATCGCACCAGAGCCCAGACACCAGGAGGTGGGCTTGGTGGGCTCGCCAGGATCCTGGCAGGAGCGCCTGCCACACACTTCCCAGTGGCTGGGTTTGCGCGTCATAAAAACGGTGCCACACAGCACGTACCCCTTCAGGGCTGGCTGCTTCTCCTCTATACTGGGTCTGCTCAGTTCATTCCTCTTGTTACATGAAGCAACAGCCTTTCTTCTTCATTACGGTGCAGAATTCCACTGCATGAAAATGTCACAATTTATTCTCTGATAGATGGATATTTGGATAGTTTCAAATTTGGGACCATTGTGTGTAAAGCTTCCAAGAACGTTCTTGTGTGGTCTTTGGCCAAACAGATGCTTGCATTTGTGTGGGTGTATACCTAGCTGTGGGCTTGCTGGGTGACGGGCGTGCATGTGTTCGGCCTTCGTGGTTGCTGCTAAGCCTCTTTCCAGAGCGTGCGCACACTGGCACGAGAAGCTTGGTGCGGGGCCCCCAGCTCTTAAGGTTCGCATCGCGGTTTCCTAGCTTTCCTCTCTGCCAACCTCAGATTGAGCTTTCCCGGCTCCTGTAAAGCTGCTGCTTTCTGCAGCCTGCCTCCCGGCCTCGCGGATTCTGTTTCTGTCATCTTCGCTGCGTTCTCTGGGCTTTGGTGCCCTTCCTCTCACTTGAGTGGGATTTCAGAAAGGAGCGAAGATCATGCATGGGCTCCGCCCATGGTCCCTAACTGGAAACCCCGCGCCAGCCTTTGGGGGTCTGTTTTCCTGCCATTATGTCCCCTTCCGTTCTTCCTTCCTTCCAACAGAAACAGTAACTGACATTGAAACTTGCATAGGTATCTCTCCATATTATAAAATCTTTCTATAAACAGTTTACAAAAATGCTTTGTAAACACCGTCTTCAATAGCTGAAATGATTCCATTGTTTACTTAAAAATCCACCCAGCTCTTAGATCTTGAAACCGTTTTCAGTTTATGTTCTTAAAATAAGCTCCAGCATAGTAATAACCACAGGTGCAGTTGAAATTGTGATTTTTGTCTTCATGACTGTGAGGGTACAGGGCTCACGGTAGGGACGTGTCCAGGCGTGATGACTCAGAAATTGTGGAAGTTAAAATTAGCAGCACAACTGACATCTGGGTGATAAAAAAAAAACATTCCTTATTTAAAGAAATTCAGGTATTCCTAGGAAAGCAAATCTTGGAGCAGATGGGTTTGAATTTGGGCCATTAACTCAGGACCCATTTCAAGGTCAGAGGATAAGCTTGAGGAGGAGGTTGGCTGCGAAAAAAACAGGTACCGAGAGGAGGAGACCGTGGAAGGGACTCCATAATGAACGCCCGCAGCCCATTCATGAGCCGCATTATACACCAGGTATTGTGCAGGCATTTCACATGTGCAGCCCCTCACAAGCCCTGGGGGCTGCAGGTCATTGTGGTAACTCTGGGATGCAGGCACTGTTGGCCCCGATGTAAAGACAGGAAGACCGAGGCCAGAGAGCTTGCCCAGCTTGCCCAAAGTCGAAAAGTGGTCAAGCTCTTTGACTTCCACATCCATGCCACACCCAGACACGGCCTTGCTTCCCAAAGGAGAGCCCTGCAGCAGAGACTCGGAGATCCGAGCAGGGCTGCGTGGTCCTTAATACTCTGCCGCCTCGCCTCCTAGGTATGGGTGTAGACACCCAGGGCTGCAGAGGGGGAAGGGGCACAGGAGTAGTGGAGGGAGCCAAGAGGCACTGGCCCAGTCCCCACACAAACCGCTCACCCTTCGGGCTTCAGCTGCTCTGTGTGTCCGACTGGCGGTTGGAGGACTGGCCTCTCCCGGCTCTAACGTCCTGTAATTGCTGGCTGTTCTTGTCTTGTAGGAACAAAAGCGGATCTTAGAGATGGGCATCTCAGGTCCTGAGGGCCATGCTCTGAGCAGACCTGAAGAGGTAAAGGAGACTTTGTTTGGGTAAAAGAAACTCTAATGTTGCTGGGTGCTCCCCTCACAGATACTGTTCCAGCTGGAACAGCGCAGCCAGAGTCCCTGTCCTGTCTCCGCTGCTTCTGCCTACAAGAGCATCCCAGCACATGTGGCCTTCCCCAGGGGCTGCCCTCTGACTCAGAAGCCCTGGGGGCTGCAAGTCAATCAGAGGAGCCCAGAAAAGGGCCAGGAAGTTCACCCTACGGCCCCTGGGCGCTCCAGGGCTCCAACCAGCTAAGGAACCTTACCGAGGACTTTGTGTATCTGATCACAGGACAGTGGGGCCACATGTCGCAGGCCAGACTGGAAATTCAAAAGAGTACAAAACGTAACTGGACCTTTTGTTTGGGAAGCCCTGGTCTGGAGGGGGCAGGGCCAAACCAGCCAGTGGCACTTTCACGTGGTCACCTAGTGAAGGATATGTATTGCATCGCCCATTCTATGAGTAACAGACCACTTTATGAGCCTTCTGGAGCCTTAATTCTGAGTCTGTCCCCTTCTGACATAACATGCAAAGTTTTTCCAAGCAAGCATGACATAATCCTGCCTTTTTCTAAGCAAATACATTTTGACTTATTTTTTTCTTTCTCTCTTAAAATCTACCTCCTTAATGCTGTAGGTTTTCCTCTAACCACAGTTAGTTAAGGAAAGTCCGAGGACGTTGATGCGGGGAGAGCCCTGGGAACCCGGGGCGAATGGCGCCCCCCGCTGCCCCTGCCTCTCGTGACCCGTGTGTTTGCTGTGTTCCCAGCTGGAGGCCGAGGCCGTGTTCCGGGCCATCACCATTGCGGGCCGGATCAACTGCCCCGTGTACATCACCAAGGTGATGAGCAAGAGCGCGGCCGACATCATCACCCTGGCCAGGAAGAAAGGTGCGCAGCCCGGCGCCAGGCCTCCTGCGGGGCAGCTGGGCCGAGGGGAGTGGGGTGTCCAGCAGGTTCAGGCTCACTGATGGGAACACTGCCCAGGGCAGAGACACCGTGCCGGTTGACAGCCGCCTGAGCCCCACGGGCCTTCTGCCTGTTCTGAAAAGGGAGGACGGGATGGTGGGAAGGACACAGGATGTGCAGCTGGTTTTAGGCTTGATTCCTGGGGTGCCATGTGCTCAGTGTGTGACCTTGGTAAGTGGTGTTCTGAGCCTCGGTGTCCTCATTTGTAGTTAGGATGACTGCACCCAGGGTCCACAATGGGGTCCACACACAGTCTCATCTGTGGCTTTGGAAGGAGGAAGGCTTCCTTCCACACCCAGAAGGCCTGGGGGCAGCCCTGTGCTGGACACCAGGGGAGTGTGGTCCAGGAAGTCAGCGCCAGCTCTGAGACTGGACACGCACAACCTGACTTTGGGCCTCTGTTGCTTCACCCCTGAGCAGACCTGGTGGGCTGTAGACGTGAAGCACTTGGCAGAGTTCCTGGTGGTCCTGAGGGCTCTGCAGCTGCTGGTTGGTGCCGATCTCAGCTCCAGCTCAGCCATTCACTTCCTCCCTTGCTCTCTGTGTCTCAGCTGGGGCCTTGGGACCAGGCTGCCTGCCTGGGGACTGTGGGGGTAAGGCCACAGCTGGAGGTGCTCTAACTGGCTTTAACTGGCTCAGTGGCTTCTCCCTAGGAGTCTCAGAGGAGGGCCTGAGGGCCAGTCCCAGGCCTTCCTGACAGCGAGGCCACATTGCCCTGCAATCCCAGGCTGAGAATGAAGAAGGATGCCCTGAGCAGCCTGCCTTCCCAAGCTCAGAAAGAGAGACAGACAGAAAGAGGAGGGGGTAGTGCCCATTACACAGAGACTGTGGCTGGGGTCCTTTTGTGTTGGTGGATGTTCCCCAAGGACATGTGCCACCTGGACAAAGTCTGCCCGTGTCCTCCAAGGCACGCGAGGCGGACCAGGGAGCCATGGGTCAGTGGGTATGGCCAGGTGGAAATAAACACCACCACAACCACTGAGTGCCCACTGTACTCTGTGTATATCATACTTCTTATTTCTCTCAGGAAACCTAAAAGGGAAGTATTACTAGCTCAATTTTTAAAAATCTTAAATAATGTATTTTATTTAAGCTGATATATTTAAAATATTATGTCAGCATGTAATCAATATAAAAATGACTAATGAAATGCTTTGCATTATTTTTTCTGTCCTGCCTTGGAAATCCGCATGTATTTCACACATACAGCGCATCTGCACTCAGACCAACCCCAGCTTCAAGTGCTTAAAAGCCATGGGCTCTGGTGGTCACCACGCTGGGCAGGGTAGCTCTGAGCCCACAATCCTTTATTTTAGTATTCTTAAGAGCAAGCTGACAAATGCAGGCATTCTGTAGGGGGCGCTCTCTAGAGACAGCTCGTTCGGGGTTAGCTCCACCTCAGATGTGGAAACCGAGGCTCAGAGGGTGCAGGAGAGAGCAGGGGAGTTATGCACACAGGTCCTAGGCTTATGCTGAGAAATGGTGACCACTGGCCACGTGTGGCTACTTCAATTTACATTCAGTCAGATGACATACAATTTCAAGTTCATTCCTCAGTTGTACAAGCCACATTTGACACGCTCAAGAGCCACATGTGGCCAGTGGCTGCCGTCTTGGATGGCACAGTACAGAACATTGCCACAGGGCGTGCTGTTGGATGGTGCTGCTCCAGAGCCTGCCTGCAGAGCTCAAAGCCCGTCCCGCCCGCCTGCAGGGTGGCCTTGGGCAAACGCAGCAGTCTCATTGGCCCCTGTCCCCTGGCATTTGTCTCTGCACCAGAGATTCTTACTGGGCAGCCCTGAGACTGTCTGTGACCTTAAGTTCTGGCAATAGCATATCTGGCCCACTCCCTGGAAAGCAAACGGAGATTTCTGGAAAGTGAATGCTCTGGAAGCAGCCCTCGAGCAGTGGGTTGGGGCCGCATAGCCCAGCTCTCCCTCCCCTGGGCATGGGCCGGGGGTTCCATGGGTCTCCAGCTGTACTGGGCCGCAGCGCTGCCGTGACTGGTGAAAACTCACCTCCTGTGTCTGCCTTACGTCACTTCCTTATCCCCAGCCAATGTTCCCTGGAATCACCTCCCAAATATAACACTTGAACTTGATTCCTTATTTGAAGAACTGCTTCTGGCAGAACCCAAACTAAGATAGCTGATGACATCTCTGTGCTCCAGTTGAGAAATCTGTAGAAGGAGATGATAGTCATCCCTGGATACTCAGAGCATTAGCTATCCAGAAGGTGGCTGAGCGGGTGGTCTGGGTGCCGAGTGCCCAGTGGCCGGGGGCACTGGAGTGTGCGTGGTGAGTTCTGGGACAAGGATGAAGGACCTACTGCCTTGGGCCAGTCTCATTCCCTGGCACAGCCTCAGAGACCTGCTTTTGTGCCATAAGCATCCCCGAGAGACCACTCGCTCTGAAGCCTGCACTTGTGTTTGCCCCCAAGGCCCCCTCGTTTTCGGCGAGCCCATCGCCGCCAGCCTGGGGACCGACGGCACGCATTACTGGAGCAGGAACTGGGCCAAGGCAGCGGCGTTCGTGACCTCCCCTCCCCTGAGCCCGGACCCCACCACGCCCGGCTACCTGACCTCCCTGCTGGCCTGGTGAGAGCCCTGGGGCGTGGAGGGCACGCGGGCAGGGCCTTCTGGGGAGGTGGTGGAGATGCTCTTACGCAGGAAGCCTTGGGCTGGAAGCTCTGGGTGCTCAGAACAAGGCTCTCGACTGTTCAAGGCAGGCCCCGGGGGCCAGAGGGGCCTCTTCACGCTGCACCTGGGTGCCCGGTGCTGTGGGATATTGGGAAGGACCCAGAGTTAGGAAGAGAGCTGAGTCAAATCCCGCTTCAACCACTAGTTGGCTCTGTCACCCTGGGCATGTCACATAACCTGTGATGGCTCTCTGGGTTACTCACTGTCAAAGCAGGGACACTGTAGTACTGACCACAGAGCTGGTTCTGACACAAGGTAGGCAAAAGGTGTGGAATTCAGAGCTCACCAAGTGGCCACTGTCGCTTGCAGAGCACCTGCTAGGTGTGTACACACAGTAGGAGCACGGCTACTTTAGTCGTTTGCCTATCAGCCAATGCGGGACAAGAACACCTAAAGCCTCAGAGATGGCTCCAGGGCCAGGTGTGCGGCTGCTCCAGACGCTGAGGTACGCTCAGAACCAAGAGACTTGGAGGCTTCATGGAGGAGGTGCCGTCAGGCCTGCAGCTGGGGGATGAGCGAGTTTTCCCCGTGGGCGAGGCTACGTAGGGCTTCTATTCAGGAGGAGCCTCAGTCGGGTGAGGGTGTGACCCACCATGACATTTCCTTCCCCCACATGATGCAGAAACTCCTGACCGCGTGCCTGCTGTTACCCCCGCCAGCCCTCTTTTCTGAGACATCCCGTGGTTTCCTCTTTGCCATCTCCAGATCTTTGCTGGAAGATTCCTTCTCAATGAGCTATTTCTGGTCACCCGCTTTAAAAAGTAGCCCCAGCCCTACCCCCAATTTGTTGTAAACGCCACTCATTCTCACATCACTCCCCGGGTCCCCCCTGGAGTGCCAGCCGGTGGACGTAGGAGGAACTTTCCTTTCTGTTCTTCGGCACCTCCCTGTTGCCTCCAAAGGCAGCGCATGGGGGAGTGAGCCGCACATCTCTGTTGGATAAACGAGTGGATATCCCACCTGATATATTTCCATGCATCTAGATGATTGCTCATCTAGGGCTCTGAATTGGAGGACGCCTCCGCCTGCTGCATTCATAATCAGAATAATGCACTGCTGGTCCCTTAGACTGCATGCATTTGCCCTTGTTTATAGCCACAGGGTATTTTTATCTTAAAGCCTGAGAGAAGGAAAAGCAAATCCAGTAGATGTGTCACTTTGCCACACCCAACAAAGAGCAATTTGTCCTGCAAGCACAGCGCAAAACAGCAGCCAGCCCTGCCACCCCCTGCCTGGCAGCAAGCAGCCCCATGTCAGCACACGACATGCCCCCTGTGGACTTGCAGAACATGGGCCCGGGACCTGACCTTCTTCCAGGGCAAATGTCTGACTGTGAGACACACAGGAACTGACTGGGGGCTGCGGTTTTTACTCACACACTCACATATTCCTTCATCTAGCCACCCATTCATTCATTCATTGGCTGCACTCAGTTTTTTCTTCTCCTTTTTAAAGTATTGAGCTGAAAGTCACACAACATGAAATTCACACACACTCAATTTTAAAGGGAAGAGGTAGCAGGTAGAGGAGAGAGAAGGAGGGTAGTTAGCATTTTCAGCACCTGCCGTGTGCTGGGTGAGGCCAGGAAATGGCTCCACTGATCCTTGATGGAAGGTTCCATTCTGTCCATTTTGCCCATGAAGACAAGGGTAGCGACTTGCCCAGCCAGGCAGAGCCAGGATCTAAACAGGCCTGTCGGGATTGCAGGGCCTCATTGCATCAGAGCGGGCTGTTTGTGGTTGTGGGAGGCACATGGCAGCGGGCACCCCATCGGCCTCTGGCACCTTTGGCTCTCCCGACTTCTTTCTCAGCCCCGAGAGTGCCCACCCACAGCCTCTTGGTGCTCTTGTCCCCAGGAGGTGCAGAGCAGACCCCACTGTCCCAGGGCAGAGCATTTCAGGGCAGGACAGCCTGGCATCTCTGGGGTCGGAGCCCCTCTCCCAGCTGGGGAAGAGGAGGCCCACCTGGGGAACCTTACCCAGACCAGCCCGCAGCCCACGTGGCATGGAACCT
This sequence comes from Manis pentadactyla, assembly GCF_030020395.1. NCBI lineage: Eukaryota > Metazoa > Chordata > Mammalia > Pholidota > Manidae > Manis > Manis pentadactyla. The sequence continues at coordinate 5,561,771 of NC_080023.1, forward strand.
TCTCTGGACACCCAGGGCTCTTCCCAGTTTTGAACAAGACACCAAAGGTCAAAGGGCTTTCTGCTATCACTCACGGATGCCCACGGCGTGTCCTGATATCCTCTCCCCAGAATCCTTGGGGTTTCAACTTCACAACCTCGTTGAGAGTCTGAGGTCGGGGTTTGCCCTTCGACCTGAACTCAGGTCTGGACCCCCCCTTGTTTTCATCCTTGCCAGTGGGGACCTGCAGGTTACAGGCAGCGGCCACTGTCCCTACAGCACTGCCCAGAAGGCGGTGGGCAAGGATAACTTCACTCTGATCCCCGAGGGCGTCAACGGGGTAGAGGAGCGGATGACTGTCGTCTGGGACAAGGCGGTGGTAAGGCGGGACCCCGTCTCTCCCCAGCCCCTGGGAACTTTCCTTCGTCTCTCACTTCAAGGCAGAGGCAGATGTACCAGACGGGCATGCGAGGAAACAGTGACTCTTGAAGCATAGGTCCTTTACGCTTTAAGGATGGAAATGTCTCGTTTTGTTTTTAACCACAGTTTGAGTTCCTGTAAAAATGACTTTGTAAACTGTGTGTGTTTGGGATGAGGGGTCAGGTGGATACGAGGAGTCTTCTGTTGGGTAGGGAAGCCCCCAGGGTCACATTCTGACACTGGCTTGAAAGCAGACATTTCTATTTTCTGTTAAACTCAGGCCCAGTGAAACTGACAAGATGCTGTAGTGGCTGTTATACAAATGTAAACATACCTCTGAGCTGTTAACTAAATTTCTGATCTGAGGAGACCAGGCCCTTGGTCCTCTTCCCGGGTGGCCTGTTTTCATCTGGGGAGAGAAGGAAATTCCCAGTTCCTCGCAAGGACTCTGTCAGCAGGCTGGGGTCTGTGCTGCCTGCCCTGCTCTTGGCCTTTTACGGGACGCCCTCATCGGTGGGTCCTTCCCTTAGGCTACTGGGAAGATGGACGAGAACCAGTTTGTCGCTGTCACCAGCACCAGTGCAGCCAAGATCTTTAACCTGTACCCCAGGAAAGGGCGGATCGCCGTGGGCTCGGACGCTGATGTGGTCATCTGGGACCCGGACAAAGTGAAGACCGTCACAGCCAAGAGTCACAAGTCGGTAAGTCCTGGTTGCCCCTGATGCTCCTGCTTTGCATAAGCAATTCTTCCTTTGCAATCATTTTAGAAGCTTCTGGTTAAAAGTGATTTATGGAGTTTCCAACCAGGATATGATCAGTTAGTTACCTGGCATGAATAAGTCATTTGAATTTCTCTTCCAGTTGGAGAGATGGGGTTTGAGCAGGTTTAGCCAAGCTGCTCTGATACCTTTGCATGCGTTTTCTCTCTCTCTTTCTCCCCCTCTCTCGGTGGCCCCGCCCTCAAATACATGCATTCTTAGGTTCAGAGAGGGGACGTACCACCTGCAAGCTTCTCTCCCCAACTTAGTTGTCAAGCTGGAAAGGGTTTGACCTGATACGTCTTGTGGTCCACTGCTAACAGTCTCAGAGCACGGGGCTGGACCTACAGCGAGCTGTTCGAGCACACCCCAGGGCTGCACACTGTCCCGTCTTGCAGGCTCCGAGCCTTGGTGGTGGGTTATCTCCGTGCTTGTCTCTCACATGCCCTTGCTTTCTGCACTCACCCAGCAAACCCGAGGGTGCAGAGAGACATGGCATCTTCCCTCCCCTAGTGCCTGCTTCAAACCCACTCTGCAAGACCAGCTGTGGTCTGGGGTCTAGATCAGCGTCCACAATAACACAGGCCACAGCCTAGTTCCAGCTCCTTCAACTCTGTTCGGGACACAGGCCTAGAGGCAGAGCTTGTACACACGGCATTGCCCTGTGATGGGGTTGCCATGGCCATGTGGGCACCACATCCCAGTCTGCCTGGAGCTCCCTCGGGAGGGGTGAGACCACATGGTGGGAACAGGACCCTGGGTGCCAGGAAGTCTCGTAAGAAAGTGATCAAGAAAAACCTGTAGCAGCTCATGAGCATGACCCCCACGTCCCCACTCGGCCACAGGAGACACAGCATGGGGACCCAGAGCTCTTGTCCAGCTCACCAGTCATGGTCATGCTTACAGTAACCAGTGCTCCTGGTGACACGCTGGCTTCCCACACCCCATCCCCAGGAACAGGGTCAGGAGGAAACAAGCCTTAGGTGGCGTCCCTGGGGCCACGGCTTCTCCACTCACTGCCCAGCAGGTGCACAAATCCATTGTAACTACTGTGGTCCTGTGGGGTCTGGCAACATAGAAGGGCCCCACCATTCCCTCGGGGTGTCAGGAAGGTGTCCCGGTGCGAGGACATTTGAGAAAGTCTCACGGGTGAGTGCACAGCCCCACCGCACCTGCTGCCAGGGTGGCCCTTAGCTCACGAGGTGATCATGGCCCAGAGTGGAAGGCGGCCCGGTTGGCTGCTCAATAAAGGCTCTCATCCTGGTGCCTGGAAAGGGAGACGGGGTTGGAAGGAGGCTGAGCCAGGCACACATGGGCCTGTCGCCCTTCTTATCGCAGTGCACGCTCAGTGGCCATGCAGGTCTTAGGCTCACGCCTGGGGGTTCCAGTTCTTACTAAATCCAGCCAAGTATTTTGTGTAGTTATTCTGTGCTTAGCATGTCCGCTCTCCATGCATCACCACACTTACCGTTAACTCACAGCAGTCTAAGTTAGGTGTCCTGTTACTGACAAATAAGAAATGGACAGAGGCTCTGGGTTAGTTTTCTGTGGCTGCCGTAACAAAGTATCACAACCTGGTGGCTTAACACAACAGAAATAAATTTTCTCCTGGTTTGGATGCCAGAAGTTAAGAAATCAGGGTATCGGCAAGGCCATGCCCCCCTGAAGCCTGAAAGTGGATTACAGTATTGGAACATGGTTTCCAGTGACGGAGACAGTTACAGTCAGACCACAGGCGGCCATTCAACCAGTTTTGTGTTAGAGTGCCGGCCGGCTCTCTGCTATGGTCTTTAGCACAGAAGAAATTCAAAATGGATCTAAGACTGAAATAAAGTTTTGAAAGGAATAGAATAAAATACAGGTTTTAAATTTATACTTTTGAAAGGGAGACCTGTCTAAGCAAGACAGAAAACTTAGAAAATGTAAAAAGGAGAGTGGTCTGTTTGGGCATTGGCCACATACAAATTAAACAAAAAACCTCGTGTAGGGCAAAACAACAGTAACATTATTCCCTTGTATGACATCAGAAGGCAGAGGACAGACAGGGGAGGTATTTGCAATACACACGACCGGCACACGGATAAATCCCTTAACGTTGAATACATCCTTGGAAACCACCAAGAAAATATCAAAAACCTAATAAATACGGCAGGGTAAAAAGATGCAGTTACACAAGAAGACATACACTTCTAGAAGTTGGTTTGTGGTGATTTAAAAACAAACCTAGTCACACTTATAATTCCAATCACAATAGTAGAGATGCCGTTTTTCACCTGGTGCCAGTGACTGAGGGCCAGGGGGTTATTAGGACACGGGTGTGGCCACACGGTGGGAGGCAGACAAGCTCACAGAGTTTTGCTGGAAATGGAAACGCTGCCACCCTTTGGGAGGACGATTTATCACAGTTGAAATCTATTTTAATCCAGACTCCACATCGTTCAACACCTGCCAGGCAGACACGCAGAAGTAGGTTTCATGTGTTTGTTCCTGGAACTAGATAAATAAATGATAGTATGTCCCTGTGCTGGAATAGCCATAGCAGTTTAAAGCATCTTAAAAACATTAAGCCATGTGCATTGCTAATATGGAACAATTTCTGAGGTAAGCAGAAAATTAAGGTGAAAAGCATAGGTTCAGTACTCTTGCGATGTCTGCACTAGTGACACATGGAAAATATCTGGGGCTCATGAGAATCTTGTGGAGGCATTTGTTTCAGTCTGGGGTAGAAGAGAGACCCACTTGTTAAATGTCAAATATCTTTTGTACTGTTTTATTTTTCTTTTATCATTTATATGACCTACTTTTTAAGTAATAAATAGAAAGCAGTTGGCTAGTGGTCATTGTGTTCACTTTAAGAATAATAAAAAGAATGCTTGTTTTTAAGGACATGTTTTGGCTTTCAAATTAGCAGAAAAGTAAATAAAAACGCCCTTGCCCAGTGCTGGAGGGGTTTCGTAGGCCTGAAGTCATGGCGTCTCTCTGCTGCGTGACCGCTGTCATGTCAGTCAGTCTGGTGCCTTTGGAAGGTAATTTGGCCGTCTGCAAAGAGCGTCTTGAGAAAGCTCATAACCCTTGAGCAGTAATTTAATTTTAGAAAACTACCCTAAAGAAATTATTTTTTTAGAAAAGACACAAAAGTGTCCATTATAGTCAGAGCAGCCACATTCACCTCATGATGCCTCACAATATTTGTTGCATGAAGACCACCCACAACCTAAATGCCCGACGGTGAGGGGTTGGTTGTACTAGCACAAGAGCACATGACGGAATATTAGACAGAACTAAAGAAGAGGTTTTCAGAGAGAGGGGGCACCGGAAATGTGTCTGCTGGGTGTTGAGACACCGTGAGCAGCCTGGCACGTGCGGACGGCGGTAACGTGGTGTGGGTCTTCCCGCAGGCTGTGGAGTACAATATCTTCGAAGGCATGGAGTGCCACGGCGCCCCGCTGGTGGTCATCAGCCAGGGCAAGATCGTCTTTGAGGACGGCAACATTAACGTCAGCAAGGGCGTGGGCCGCTTCATCCCGCGGAAGCCTTTCCCCGAGCACCTCTACCAGCGCGTCCGAATCAGGAACAAGGTGTGAGGGCCGGACTCTGTTTTGTGCGGAGTTAACAAGTATAGCTGTCCAAGCCTCACTGTCCTCACATGTCACTGAGCTGTGACACCACCCTGCCTGTGTCTCTGAGCTAGACCGTGCGGTCCCTGGGCTTTGCAAACTGTAGAGGGTGTGCACATGTGGGGGTGGGAGGGTGGGAGGGTGGGGGAGGTTAGCGCTGACTGGGCTGCTTCAGGGTGTGCATCCTGCTCCATCTCGGGGTCCTCACCACCCCCGCTTTGAGATGCCATGGCTCTCCTGAAAATGAGCACCTGGTGCTCAAAGCAGTGGGCCGAGCAGCATCACACAGCTGGGAGAGCCCAGAAGCCCTATGGTGTTGGCCTTTGCGGAAAAGTACGCAGTGCCCTGCACCCTCAAGGGACGGCAGAACGGCATCCAGACGCCCAGAAGGCCCGCCCTCTTCTCTCCCTCCCCCAGGCCTCATCTTTCTTTCCCTCTTTTCCTTGAAGAGTCTTAGCTGGACTCAGGAGGGCCTGGGGTCCATCGTCTCCCCTAGGGGTCCCTCCCATCACCATGACAACCTGCTGCCCACACTAAACAGCTGGTGGCGTTCACCAGAAAGGCCAGCTTGTGTGTGTGTGTGTGTGTGTGTGTGTGTGTATACACATATACATATGCCCGCCTGTGTGCGGCTTTTCGTGCTTCATAAGTGGCACCACCACCAATTCTGATGGGAAAAGTCCAGAGCATTCCAGACCCCAGGTCAAAGACACCAAACTGCACAGATGTTATGCATCAGATGGGACAGAACAGGTGTGGAGAATTTAACAAGTCAGACCCGAGACATGGCCTGGGGAGCTGGGGTGGCCGCCTCCCCACTGCGGGCTGCTGAGAGGCAAAGGGACATGAGCCGATATGCACCGAGGGGCAGGTGCACACCCTGGCTGGCTTCCTTCCCTCTAAACCGGTGCGAGCCTGGGCCCATAGCCAGCAGTCATGCCAGTAACAGAAGGGTGCCTGGCCTCTGTACCAGGCCATCATTTGCAATAGCCAGAAGGTCCAACTCCCTCAACACAGGGCTCTCCCTCCCCGCATACCTGGGGACAGAGGACAGAAGCCAGGCCAGGTGAGGGACCGAGCCTGCCCCAGAACCCGCCTCTGGCTGAGCTGAACTTGGAGGAGGTGACTGAAGGGCTTAGAAAGGCAGGCGGGTGTGGAACCTGCTGGAACTGAGGAGGGGCACATATTGAGAGGCGTGGGACAGAAAGGTGGCCAGACTTGGGTGGTCAGGGACGTGGGGCTCCTGGGGTGGAGGGAGGAGGTCACCAGGGTGTGCCAGGTCCCTGGTCTTGGTGCTGAACATGGGCCCCCTGCTCTAGAGGAGGGAGCCCGGGCTGGGGGCAGGATGCCGTCCGTGACCAGTGGGAACGTGCTGTGTACGCCTGGGCTGGACTCCCCGGCCTCTGAGCTCCCTGTCGGCAGCAGGGGGTTCCCGGCAGGCACACAGCCTCCCACTCCCCCGGAGGCCCTCAGCATCCCTGCCTCAGGGCTTTCTCTGTCCCCCGTGTGTGGGGACTGAGGCCGTGGCCTCTTCTCACCCTCCAGAGGGCTGGTGCCGGTGTTTGCTTCCCGCGCTCCTCTGCACGGCCCCCCAGAGGTGGCCGGCCTGTCATCCCTCTCCGTGGAGGGTCTTCTCCCTTTCTCTCTCCTCTTTCGTGGGATCACCTCCCAAACAAACCACCTGCCCCCAAATCCTTGTCTTGGGATCAACTTCTGCAAGACCGCAAAGACAGGCCCCCTGAGGCCACCCGTCCCTGGTTCAGCATCCCAAGGGGCAGTGGGGAGGGTCAGGGGAGGTGCTTTCCTTTTGGAGATGGCTTTGGGGTCCTTCCTCACGAAGCTGTGCATGTGTGTGCATGCACACAAGTGTGTGTGCGTGCACATACACGTATATATGCATGTGTGCATGTGTTGGATTGTATATATAATGTATGGTATGTGCACACATGCATGTTCGTGTGTGTGATTTGTGAGGGTGCATATGTGTTGTCTGCACGTGTGTGCCTCTGCGCGTGTGTATGTACGCACATTGTGCCCATGTACATGTGTGAACTGTTTGCATGTTGTACATATCTTTTTACATGTGTTGGATTGTGTTATAGGTGTGTATGAATGTGTGTATGTGTAGTGAGTGGGTGTATGTGTGCCTGTGTGCGTCCCCAAGGTGACCTCAAGTCACTCTCCCCTCCATAGGGCCCACCCACCTGAAAGGGGGCCACCTGTGCGTCTTGTTCATCAGTGCCTTTCCCCCTCTGTCTCTTTAGGTTTCTGGGTTGCAAGGAGTTCCCAGGGGCATGTACGATGGGCCTGTGTACGAGGTGCCAGCCACCCCCAAATATGCAACTCCAGCTCCTTCCGCCAAATCCTCACCTTCCAAACACCAGCCTCCGCCCATCAGGAATCTCCACCAGTCCAACTTCAGCTTATCAGGTAAGGAGGCCCACACTCCTGCAGAGGGGACCAGGGCCTCAAGCTGGTGACAAGGAAGCAAGGACGGGCTGGGGAAGCCCCTCCCCCTCTGCCTCCCCAGGGCGGGGCAGAGCGGGTGGGGGAGTCCCAAAGCAGAGGGTCCGCGAGTGCAACACAGACGCGTGACTCTGGTTTATGGACACTGGCCCTGTGCTCGTCCTTAAGCACACTTGGGACGTTTTTACACCCCTCCCTGGAAAGCTGCACATGCACTGGTGACTGGGAGTGGCCACTGTGAGCAGGGCCTTCAGTCTGTTGCTGTGTATCATGGCTTTGTAGCTCATGATGGTTTGCTCTTCACAACAACCCTGTGTGTCCAGTGGTATTAGTCCTATTTCTTTAAGAAGAAAATTGAGGCCCCGAGAAATTCAGTGTCAAAACATCAGGACTTGGTGCTGCTCAGCCCCTCATGTGGGCGAAATGGAAAGTGGGTGGGTCCCTTGGATTCTCTGCAGACCCCAGACAGGTATCCGCAATTTCAGCAGAGGGCCGCACGAGGGCAGAGTCGCACATGTCGGGGGTGTTGGATTGGGATTTTGCCTTGAAAAATATTTGAGGGTTAGCATGTATTATATGCTGTGCTCGGTTCTAGGAATATGGTATGAATAAGACAGTGCTGGGCAGCCGTCTGTCTAGCCTGGGGTCAGCAAACTTTCTTAAAGGACTAGATAGTAAACATTTTATGCTTTGTGAGCCAAGAGACAAAATCTAGGATATTGTTGAATAGCCATTTAAAACGAAACCGCTTACAAATGTAAAATATTTAGCTCGTGGACTCTCAGAAACAGGTGGTGGGCTGAGTTTTGTCTGTGGTCCGCAGTTTGCTGGCTCTTGGCCTGGCAGGGGTGAAGCACATTCAGACAGAATAGGCGGTATGCTTTGCAGGAGAGAGTGGATGGTGCAGAGAGGAAGATGCAACGTCGATTTAAATCCCTGCCATCCATTCAGGGAGCGTCTGCCTCAGCGATAATGCAGTGGGGGACTTCACTGGGGGGTCCCCCAGTCCAGTCCACCTCACTTTCCACGAGCCTTCCATGGAAGAGCTCGCACAATGAGTGTGACTCCAGTGCTTAAAAATAACTAGTACTTTTGCACAAATGGCCCAGAAACACAACTCAAATACATCACCTGATGCTTAGTCAACAAAAACAGGGATAGAATGCGGTGTCAACTGGGTCGGGACCACACGCCACCTCTTAGGGAGTTTGCAACCTGGATCTCTATTCTCAAGTTACGCATTTTGCAATTGCTGTTAAACACGGAGAGAAAATCCCTCCCTTATACAACAAGGAAAGCAATGAAATAAAAAGTCTGCTTGAAAGGCCCACAACACTGCCCTTGGCCAGCCTCATGGCAGGTGGACAGGTGGCTTCATTTGCTATCAACAATGTAGATGTTTTCCATGTCAGGAACTACCTCATGAACGCCCTTTTAAGTATCTGTGTGACGCGCCATTATAGACAGGTAGCTGATCTACCGCCCCAGGGACCCTTGTCCCCCAGGTGTTTTCAAAGTACCTGCATGGAGCCAGCAAGGTGCAGATGATTATGAGGGAAAAAGGGATTAAGCACGAGGCCTGATCTCTGATTTCTGGGCCTTTAAGGAGGGTCCTGAGTTACCAGAAAGACACAGTGTCAAGAAAGGAGCAATGAGAGAAAATCAAAGTTGGTACACTAGACCAAATTCTCCGCGGCTCACACGGATCACATGACGTCAGAGGTCAAGGGGCCTCATCTGTTCTATTATTTTATGGAAAAGGAAGTGAGACCAAGGGGGAGAGGGAGTGTCTGGATCCAAATTACCCAGATTCCAGGCCTGCTTTGTACTGGAGCCTGAGCCTCCTGACGGACCCCAGGGCCTTCTCCACAATGCTCCTTTCAGCTGAACATCACCCGCTCTTCATTCTTTCAATACACAAGTAGGGAGTGCCAGGCACTAGGCTTGAGGCTGGAATTTTACAAGAATGCACGAGATTAGAATGGATGGTTTTGCAGATTTAAGACTAAAAATGCTGCCACCTCCTGCAGATATGCGCATTGCAAACAAAGTGGGTTAGTTCAGCTCCCGGTAGTGCACACACATCTATAGATATATCACACACACACACAGGCACCATTGCACATACACGCACTCCCACACATACCATCGTAAAACTCCATTGGAGCATCGGGCCCGGAGCTGAGTGTTGTTCTGACTGTTTGGAAGGAGTCAGGGCTTTGAAAACAAACCAGCTGAGGCTAGGCTTCTGGCTTCCCCACCATCTAGCTGTGTCCTCCGAGATGCAGGACCTGACCCCCAAATTCATCATCTGTAAATTGGTGAAAACACCCCCTTGTGTGTGCTCTAAACTCAGCAACATATGTTAAAGCACCAGATTGGTGCCTACACACAGCAGGCACTCAGTGACTGTTTGCCCACCTGTCTCAAGAACATGAAGCCAGCCAAGAAAAGCACAAGGTGGTCAGGGCGGCCAGCGGGTGACGCAGGCATGAGGGGACCCAGAGGATTGAGCAGAGAGCCTCATGGAGGTCTGGGGCCTTCCCAGAGGTAAGCCTGGACTGCGTCCCAAAGGCTGGAGGCTGGAAGGCACGTGGAGACCAGCGCTCAGCACCCCAAAGGCTGGGGATGTGGGCGAGCACCAGGTGGAACTGGCGTCAACAGGTTCATCAGCAGTGACGGCTGTGTCTCCTTCAGGTGCCCAGATAGATGACAGCAATCCGAGGCGCACTGGCCACCGCATCGTGGCGCCTCCCGGCGGCCGCTCCAACATCACCAGCCTTGGCTGAAGGCAGACGAGTGGATGAGCTGCAGCGAAGGAGTCTGGGAATAATGTCCATTCCTTTCCCTGCCAGTGTTTGGAAACCCGGTTTTATTTGGTACTGATGGGGGGATAATTGAATGACGATCGTTCCTTTTCTGTTTAGGAAGAAGTGGTACTAGCGTGGTGTGTTTGCTCGGACCCTCCCTGGCCCACAGTTGTGTGTTCACGCTGACTGCACCTCAGAGCATGGTGTCTGTGTTCCCCTCCTTAGTGAAAGGTCCCAGCATCGTCTCGTACTGTCCCTTCCACTTCTGACTTCACGGGCTCCGAGATTCTCGGGGCGGTTCCTTTGCACCCCTGTAGCTGTTCTAGGATAGTTGATGCATGTTACTAAATTATGTATGCAAGTCTGTGAGTGCGTGTGCTGGACCACCACCCAGGACCGACGGGACGCGGTGCCCAAACCGCAAGCCCTCAGGGGCAGTTCCAAAACATGCAACATGGAGATGTTTGCTCATTGCTCACCCCAAGTGCCCCCCAACCCCGCCCACATCGGGATCTGGGAATTCCCAGAGAGCAGGGCAGCCCTCCATTGCCCGCAGAGAACATCCCACACCCGTGTCAGAAGCCCTGGTCTCTGTGGCGCTTGTTACCACGACTCAGCTCTCTGGTCTGCGTGTGTCCTTCCTGCCTGCTCTGGACTTCAGGCCGAGCCGGGTTCCCACTCCGGAAGGGGTCTCCCTGCCCCCATCCAGGCCACAGTGGTGGGGCAGCCGCTGCCCGCGGTCACCCGAGTCCGGGTCCCTTTGAGGCAGTTGATGGGGCAGTCAGATTTTTAAAGTTTTGTACAAAGTTTTCCTTTGTAATCACCCCCATTTTTACTTAACAACTTTACTGTGGCTCTTATTTCTGAATTCAAAGCTTGTGAGGAAATAAAGTAAGTGGCGCGCTGGCCTGATGGGGTGTTTTCTTTCATTTAAGTGGCAGTCACTGGGTTGGGTGCACGTGCTCGGTGGTCCCCCTTCAGTAACCGGCTGGTAGTGGGTGCTTCCTGAGGACTCCCTCTTGGTGGGTGGGGGTGGCCAAGGAAGGAGGAGAGAGCCCATCGTGACTTCTGGAGAGCTGGGTCCCTGACCCTGCGACCGTGGGAGGGAGGGAGAGAGGTGGCAGTGGGGGGCCCCTGTGTAGTGGGCTGAAAGCACCCATCCATTCCCTCTCCTGGCACATCCCTCTCCCTGTGCACTATGTGGTCAGGTGTAGGTCAGAATCTTGAGTGTCCTCAACTTCCCATTTCTTCCCTCCAGCCCCACCAGCAGATGCACATGCTTCAGAGAAGTAAAAACTCAAGCCATGTTCCTCGTCTGTCTGTTGGTAGTGATGGTGATGACGCAGGCACACGTCCGGTGCTGTGGAGTCAGCACTGTTATTATCCCCACTTTACAGATGAGTCCCAGAGGTCAGTAACTCCCCTAAGATCAGTTAGGAAGACGCAGAACCAGTATTTGAACCCGCACAGTTTGACCCAAAGTCCAAAGCTCCTTGCTCCTAAATGCTAAGATTTAATGTCACTTGAGGCAGGATGGCCCTGCACGGTCCTGTGTCTACTTAGCAGACGTGACAGGGCCGTGTCTTCTGCCCCCAGCTGGGTTAGGATACCTTGGTTAAGTCCAAAGAGGTGTTGGCTCAGGGTCCATTATGGGCTTTCTCAAAACAAGACTAAATACTGGGAAGGTCAAGAACGGAGGGCAGAACTTTGGTGTTTGGTCTTTGCCCATTTGGGCTATTCAAGGGCAACACAGAAGCTTCCAGAAGAGTAAATTTGGAGCAGTTAATTACCCACCTGGTCCCTGGAGGTCTCCTCTCTCCCACATCACCCCCTAGCCTGTGCAGGTCAGATAGCCATCTAACTGTGCTCTGCCAAGGGCTGTGTTGGGAGCACTTTGGAGGGAGCCCGGACCTCCAGGTCCTCACGTCTGCAGAGACGGGATGGCGCCACTCCCTAAGGGCGGGGTGGGGGCTCCCCTGGCTTCTCTCCTCCCCAGAGAAACAGCCAACTGCACAGTGTGGAGAGGAGCTGAGCATGCTCAATGGAGTCTTCCTCCCTCTGTGGACACGGCCAGCCACAGGAAACGGTTTCCCACGAAGCTAAGGTGTGTGCACGCAGACCCCAGCCAGGCCCAGGGAAGGGCTTAGACGTGCCCGCGGACATGCGTTTTGCAGTTCACCAGTCAGCTAGTCCAACGGCAATGGTCTAAGACCACTGTTTCACTCAGTGTCCCTGCAGATCAGTAACCCTGGGAGGTGTGGGCCTTTCTGGGACCTGGGTTCGAGCAGGCTGAGCTGGGTCCAGTGGGCACAATGATGTGCATAGTTGAGGTGTTGCTGACCAGCCCAGGCACACATGGCCACCCCCGTGCCACCTGCCCTGCATTGTGACACAATGGGGCCAGAGGTCATGACACAGACGTGTCCTGAGCACCCAGCACCAGAAGTGGACAGCACTGGGGAGGGGTGCTGAGCTGCATGGAGCCAGAGGCTGCCAGTCCGTGGAGAATCACCCAGCCGTCAGCTGTGTGGAATTTCGTGTGGAGAAGTATTAGAACAAGGTGGTACAGATGTGGGTTAGGCAATTCATTGATTTCAAAATTATTTTGTTCTTGAATTGGTGATTTTGTGGAATGCCTCAGGTTTTTAAAATTAATATCATTTGTCCTTGTCTCCTCCCCCATTCTAATCATATCTTCTCTTTGATACCTTTTGTCATTCTGCTTTTGATGAAGCTCTCCTCCCCTGAATGGGCAAGTTCCAGCCCACTCAGTCTGGGCTCCCTGCCCACCCCCCTCCCTGTGCCCTAGGGGTGTCCTCGTGCTGGAGACAGCAGAGCCATGTCTGTGGGACTTGGGGGCAAGTTTACTAGAGGGGAAGGTGAGCAAGCCCTTTGCTGAGTTCCTTGTTACAAAGCAGATACACAGATCTCTGACTGCCTTGCCTGTAGCTCAACTGGTTCCAAACTTGCACAGGAAATACAGGAATGTTACTTATCCCCTAAGCCTGGCCATTCTTGCAGCAGTATACACAGGGCAAAGAGCATAAGAGGGGGGTCTGATCTCATCTGGGGGGTGCAGGGGAGGTTCTGGAAGGCAAGAGTTCCGTTGTCGAGATGTGAACAAGAGTAGCGGATGCAGCAAAGGGGCTGGGGCTGGGGCAGGGTGTGGCAGGCAGCATGAAGGTCATGTGCAAAGGCCCAGTGGTAGGCAGGGGGCATGGCACATGTGAGGCCATGAGAGGAGACAGGCTAGGTCCTGGGTGAGGGCATCAGGTGGGCTGGTTGATACCAGACCTTGCAGGGCCCTGTGGTCTGTGTTACAGATTTTGCTTTTCCTCCCAAGAGGTGAGGAGTACTGCTGAGGAGCATCAGTGACCAGGTAAGAGGAGGATGGGCAAGGCTGGAGGGAGGAGGCAGGGCACTTGGGAGGCTTCTGCAGGAGCAGCAAGATCAGTGCCAGAGGCAAGAGCGAGGAGAGCTGCAGGCTGGCTGGAGGACTGCTCTGGGGCTGCTGACCTTACACACCCCACTGGCTCTGCCCCAGCAGCTGGGGCTCAGATCAGCAGGCAGATGTGCAGGAAGGAATTACCTCACTCCTCCGTACAGCAGCCCTCGTGATTCCCTTCCTGGCTCATCTCCTTCCGTGACTGTAACAACCCAGAACACTTATTGAGAACTGGGGCATGGAACCCCAATGGAGGGACAGCAGTTGAGAGGTGTCCCCGGGGGCTCCTCGCTGACCCGCTCTCCCCTGCCCAGGTGTGTGGTGGTCACACAGCTCAGTCCCAGCCTGTAAGCCCACACCCGAATCCAGGTGTCTCAGCACCTGTGCCCCACACTGCTGAGTGTCTTAATAGGCACGTTTTATTTTGATCTGGGAGGCAAGTGCGTCATGAAGGCACATCTGTGCTCCTGCTCATATTCAACAGAATGTGACAGCATCAGCCCAGTCTTTATCGGTAGTTCCATGCCCCTAACTGTGCCAAGAGCCGTAGCCGGGTGGAGAGGGTGCAGCAGCTTGTGACGTGTGACATATTCCTTTGGGTGAAGGAAGCTGCACTTAAGAAGCAAAACACTTAACCCCACAAGATCGGCAGAGGCCGAAGCAGCCAGGCAGACCGCACCCGTATGCCTGCCGTTTCCCAGAGGTGCTCGTGCTCTCAGGGAGTCTGCATCTGCCACATTCACGTCCCCAAATTAGACACTCCCAGCATCGGAGTCACTTGCCTCCAGAATGCCTCTGTGTAAAGGCCCCATGTGACAAAAGTGATTTCTATGTCCACCAAGCTCTCAGAATACTGCAAAGAAGCCACAGCCTGTAGAAGACGCTGCAGGAGGAAATCTTTTCTTCAGCCACAAGAGGGGGCTGTTGGTTACGCTTGGGAATCCCACCTGCCGCCCTCCTGACGCTGGGCTCTGATGGTCAGTGTCCTTAACAAACCATGTAAATATTATTTTGGATCACTGCTGTTAAGGAGCCACTCTTTCCTAAGAGAGTCTAATTTAGGTTTTAAGAAGTAAAAATTCAGGCTATAAATGGTCCAGAAAATCCCAAGACAAGGTCTCCCAGATTCTGGAGCCACCGTGGTTTGCCCTGGCCGGCACACTGTGGCCTAGGCCATGGTGGTGCCCCCCAGGGACGTCTGACAACGTCCGAGGACAGTTTGGGTTGCCACAGCGGGGAAGTGCCCCTGGCATCTGGTGGGTGCAGGCCAACGGTGCTGCTAACCATCGCACAAGAGGACAGGCCGGCCCCAAATAACAACGAGCTCACCCAAAATGTCCCTGGCGCTGAGGTTGTACAACCCTGATCACAAAAAAAAGAGCAATTTCTTCCCAGGTGCCACCGTGTCACCCAGAGCGCTGGGCGGAGCTCTTTATATAGAGTCAATAACAATGTGTTGCCCACACGGGTGCCGTGAGGGTGGCAAGGGCCCCTCCTGGCAGTGGTTTATGTGTGGCACCTGGAAGCTTCTGGAGGTTCTCACCATCCCTTGGGAGAAGCCGTACCCCTGGAGTGTTGTCTGGCAGGAGAGCCCATCCCCTCCGGTGAAGTCTGAGCGCTGGGCCAGCTCCTGAGCGAGGGAAGTGCCTCCCACAGAAGACGCAGCGGCTGGTGTGGCTGTGTGTCTGCGGGTCCTCAGGCCCCCAGGGCGGGTGAAGGCGGCCTGCAGGCCAGGGCTCCCATGGTCTGCGTCGGGGTCCCGGGCCTTCAAACTCAGACCTTCCCCACTGACCAGGCCTTAGCTGCTGGCTGAGCCAAGGCCGGGAGTGGGTCCTGCTGAGATGCTGTGGCAGCCAGTGGCCTTGGTGCACGGGACAGAGGGTGAGGGCGATGGGGAAGGCGAAGGCTGAGACCCAGAAAACACCAGCGGTGCTTGGAGACCCAGCGCCCAGCAGAGGCTCACCAAGAGGCTGGAGAGCAGAGGCCCTAAGGCCCGAATGAGACGCCCCATGCTGGGAAGGGAGGCTCGGGGTGACATCGGCAGTGCGGAGGGGGGTACAGAAGGCAGGGAGGAAGAGGTCCCCAGGGAATGAAGCCCCTTCTTGAAGCCAAAGAGACACAAAGCTTGCAGACGTGTTTCCAACCGGGTCTTCTGATTCTCTCAGGCTCCGAGGTGTGCCACATTCACTTAGGCCTTTTCCGGCACTTCTACATCCATTCCTCGTCCCCTGCACAACAAGCCCATGAGGCACAGGGGAGACCCCTCCTTGTCCCCAGGTGGCTGGGTCCTAACTGTGCTCTTCACACGTGTGGATAAAGGGAAGGTTCCTGTGGCCAGGATTCCCACCTGGCCCTGGTTGGCTAGCTCACTACGCATGTGTGGGCAATGCGTTGTTATTGACTCTATAGAAAGAGCTCTGCCTGGTGCTCTGGGTGACATGGTGGTACAGCTGCTGCACAGCTGCAGGAGAGCAGAGCAGAGGCTGGAGTGGTGGCAGCACCGAGGACAGAGACTGGGATGGCTGCTGGGGGCCAGAGAGGCCCAGAGGCAGAGACCAGCTTGCTGCACGCAGACTCGCTCTGAGCAGACGGGTTCTAGTGACTGACCTGCCACTGTGGGACTAAAGTGGGTATAAAACTGTTTCACCCCAAGAATATTCCATTGTCATTCTTCGGTCTCAATTCATAGTGAACTTGCCTGGGGCTGAAACCCATTGACAAGACAATTGGTGACAGTCAGCAGGATTCACTGTGGACTGAGGAACAGAACGGGCTGCCCTCATGGGAGAGTGTGCCCGTGGCTGCCCCTATGGACGGGGGGACATCCGAGTGTCCCCCAGCGGACATGTGGTCCGGCGTGGCTTGCCTCCTGGAGGACTGGGCCCTGCCCCGAGGCTGGGAAGGGATGGAGGTGACATCTGAGGCAGCAGGACAGGCCCTTGGTATAGTAAGTAGGCCCCTTGAGAAACAGCGCCCGTGAGGCGGCGGGAGCCATGGCCAGTTTTCTCCGCACAGTGCTGAGAAAGGCCGTAGGGAGAAAGACGCCCTCCTGCAGGAAGCCCGAGAAGAGAGCACGAGACCTGAGCTGCGAGGTGCAGTTGTGGAGGTAAGAAACTTGTTTGTGGCTGAAATGGCGTCACTGCGAGGTGCTGTGGACATGGTAAAGGATCATGGTGGCCTGAGAAGGAGCCCGAGAGGAGCGCAGGCCGCCAGGTACCGAGGGACAGGTGGAGGGTGTAGTGGGGCCATCAGCCCAGGGATGGAGGAGCGGAGGTTTGACAAACAGGTGGGAACGGAGGCCCTGCTGGTCCGGAGGAAACCCAGCTGAAAGTTGGTGGAAAGCCAGAAAAAAAATAAAGACTTGGCAACTGTGGGTTTCTCCAGGAGAGGTGCAGCCCCGTCCCCAGGTCGGGGAGCGCTCCATGCCCCGCTCCTGTCCTCAGGTTCAAGCAATGAAGGCACAGAAGGAAATTCGGTCTGCCACTCGGAGGGAGAATTTAAAGGGCCCGTGAAGGTCACGAGGACCCAGGTGTGGGCTGATGTGATAAAGGCAGGAGCAGACGGAGGGAGACTGGATGGGAAGTCAAAATAGACTCTGTGGATAAAGTGAAGGCTCCTGTAGCCAGGATTCTCACCTGGCCCTGGTTGGCTAGCTCATGACACACCTGTGGGCAATACGTTGTTATTGACTCTATATAAAAGAGCTCTGCCCAGTGCTCTGGGCAACATGGTGGCAGAGCTGCAAGGCAGCAGGAGAGCAGAGCAGAGGCTGGGGTGGTGGCGGCACCAAGGACAGAGAGGCCCAGAGGCAGAGACTGGCTTGCTGCACACAGACTTGCTCTGAGTGGGTGGGATTCTAGTGACTGACCTGCCACCGTGGGAATAAAGTTAGGTATAACCCTTTCACCCCAAGAACGTTCCATTGTCAGTCCTCAGTGTCACTGAATCCATAGTGAACTTGCCCGGGGCTGAAATCCATTGGTAAGACAGCATGGCTGGGGGATGGGCAGGCAGCACGCAGACCAGGTCTGCAGGGTCGGTCCCAACCGACCTCAAACTACAAATTGCTCCTTTTCTTCAGCATCTTCTTGGAATTCTCACCATCACCAGTTCCACCTTCTTGCTGGCTCAGCCTTTTGCTGCTTAAAACAGGGAAGCAAAGCAGCCAGTCAGGACTCTGCCCAGGTCTGTCCAGGTGCACACACAGTAGGGGAACGGTAAGCTGGGGCCCCCTTGTACCTGAGCGATCCTGAGGGCTGGCCGCCTGAGGCAGGGGTCTCGTCACCGGGCCCCCCTTTCTCCCGGGGTGGGGGCTTCTTCCTCTTGGTCCTTAGGGGCTTCTCTGCAGGAGACACGTGCATGCAGACATTGGCTCTGTGGCTTCAGCACGTCACAGCTTCTCTGCACCTCACTCCAACTCATGGCGTTTTCAAATTCCTCTGTGGGCCAAGAATGCACTCGATACCCACTGACTTACAAGGAAAGTAAGGCCAGGCAGGTACAGTGCTTTCCGAAGCCCCCACAGCCCATAAGTGGCAGAGCTGGGGTTCGAACTCGGGTCGCAGACTCGGGAAGCTGTGGGAACCTGACGACAGGTCGCCAGTGCAGGAGCCCTGACTTGAAGAGCCCTCTATGTTCACACACCTTCCCGTCACTATCCGTTGGCAGGCAACACACCGCGGTTGTCGCTGAAGTTGCCGCTGGCAGGAAAGGAGGATTACTTCCCCATTTTACAGATGGGGAAAGAGCCGGAGAGGAGACACAGCTGGTGAGCTGCAGACCCACGAATCAGCCCAGAGCCTTTCCTGAGCCTGCTCGTTTCCACACAGGGACGCAAAGCCCAGAGAGGGTATGTATGGTACTCAAAGGTCACACAGCTAGTTAGTGGCAGACAGGGGACGGGAACCTGTGCTCCCCCCGGGGACCTGCCGCTGCAGCGCCCCGCCTTTCCCGCCTTACCTGACAGTCCACGCTTACTCGAAAACAGTTTGCTTTCGGCAATGGGCACCCGGGCCAGCGCTGCCAGCTCACTGATGAAGCTCTGCTCAGCGTCCTGAGTGCAAAGAGACAGGGTCGGCTGGCCCCCTCTGCCCTGTGCCGCCTCCCCGAGTCCCCCTCTGCCAGCACGGGGCTGACGCTCTGGAGGGCTGGCGGGATGTGTCCCCAGCACAGAGGAGGATTCTCCAGGAAGCACCCCACAGAGGCCAGGAGCAGGGCAGAGCATGTGAGGGAGGGGCTCACATCTGCCAGCTCCTGCCAGGCCCCTGCCCACCCTTCCTCGCGCCAGCCATGGGTCCCATTTTACAGGGCACACAGAGGTGGAGGGCTCCATGAGGGCCACGGAGGTGGCGGCACAGAACCAGGCCCCAGCCCACTTCTGCCTGACTCCTGGGTCTGGGTTCCTAACTGCCAACGGCGTGGTGTAGCCAGACACACCCGGGTTCGAGGACTTCCTGGCTGACATGCTGGGTCGTGAGTTGGCCTCCCGTGCCCTCGGCCTCCCCACCTATAACTGGAGAACAAAGCAACCTTCCCCTCGTGGTTGGAGATGACACGACGCAGTGTGTGTGAGGCTCTCAGCCCAGTGCTGTCTGAAATAGACCCTCATCAACAGGCGTTAGTCACCATGACCATCCTCACCGCAGAGACACCCACACTGGTGGCTGACACTCTGTGAAGTGCCTCCATTCTGGAATGTTCTACTTTCTCAAAGGTAGCCACTTTGCTTTGTAGCCACACTATAATCACACACTGATGAGGTTTTTCTGTGATGAAATATGCAGATTATATCACAGGGGCTGAGCTTCCTGTATGTTCTAGACCAAGTGAGAGCCTCAGCCACCTGTCACTGCCTAGATGCCTCTGATGTCAGCCCTGACACCGAGCCCACATGGCAGCGATGTATGTGCACACAGTCAGCGTGTTGGGGGCCTCTCCCTGAGCTGGGTGCTGCAGAAACACGGGAATCCACAGGGCCCTGCTGGCCTTGAGGCTCACAGGGGAGCAGCCAGGCTGGTGCATCAGCCAGTGACACTCCGCGGAGGGTGAGGGGGTGCTGAGCAGGGGCGGCTGGTGCTCCCACCAGACTCCACTGCTGACCTGTTTTGCCATTTCCACCTCTCTTAAGAACCAGCCTTCTTTGCAAAGGCCTGCTTCTGAAACTTCACCTGGAGCTGGGTCTCGAGCTGGGCTTCCAGGTGGTCCATGACTCTGGCCTTCTGCTTCCGAGCGTCCAGGCGGCTCTGCTGGTGCACGGTGAACTGGGCCAGGAACTTCTTCTGCAGCGCCCACATCCTGGAGGAAGGAGTGAAGGCTGTCAACACTGCCCTGGCCAGCAGGTTAATCAGAGACCCGGCACAGGCCTTTCCCGAGGGCCTGCCGAGTCCTGGGAACTGGTGCTGATGGCCGCCCTGGAGCCCTCGGAGCGGTGACAGAAGAATGGCCATCGCTGGCACAGTTCACGGAGGCCACAGGCAGCAGACGCTGCTCGAGCCCCCCCACCAGCGGGCTGACTCACCATAAAAGTGGACGCCATCTGATTAACACTCGGGCGTTTACAGAATCTCACATGCCCATCTTCACCTGATCCTCGGGATGGCTTGGTGACACAGCAGGACAGAGTAGGGGCAGAAGCAGGGTGCCTGGCTGGCAGAGCGGCACCTCCTTGTCTGGAGCTCTCTGCCTTCTTCCTTTCAGTCTCTTCATGACTGATTTTCTGAAAGAAGCTGAGTTTCTAGACCTGACGGCAGAAGCCACCTTTAGCATCAAAGGCAGCTGTCTGGAGGTTTCTGAAGGCACAGAATTCCACCTGGCTCTTGCTTCAGGGTCTTATTTCTGCCCGTAATGGTTTTCCCTTCTTTGGTTTACAAGTAAACCCCTATTCATCCTACAAGACCCCATCATCCATTATCCATCCATTCATTCACTCCATCATTTATTCACAAAGTATCTGATGTATCAGGTGCTAGGCTGGGTTTTGAAGTTGCAGATGTGAGCAAGAGACTCAGAGCCCCACCTTCTTGGAGTTCCACTTTGAGCTGGGGGTGGGGAGAGATACCCAACACACACGTGATGCCGCCGAGGCCAGGGCTCTGGGGTACGATCTCTCCCACACCCTCATGGAGGCTGCATGGATTTCCTGGGGCTGCTCTAACAAATGGCCACACACTGGGGCTTTTGAACGACATAAATACTCTCCCAGTTCTAGGTGCCAGATGTCCCCATTCAAGGTGTTGGCACGGCCACGCCCCCTCGGAAGGTTCTGGAGGACCCATTCCTGCCTCTTCCAGCTTCTGGTGCTGCCGGCGCCCCTGGGCTCAGGCCACATCACTCCAGCCTCTGCCTCGTTTTCACATTGTCTTCTCCGTGTGTGGTCAGGTCACCCTGTGTCTTACTCGCCACAGAAATCAGGACGCACTGGGCTCACCCAGGCCCATCTTCTCATCACAAGATCTTTGACTTAGTGATATCTGCCAAGACCTTTTTTCCAAGTAAGGCCACATGCACAGGTGCCAGGGTTTAGACAGGGACACCTCATTTGGGCCCTATTTGCCCAGCGCAGAGGCTGGGTGGCTCCCTGCAGGGTGCAGCCTCAGTCGTGTGCCCGCTCTGCCAGCAGCCCTGGTCGCTCAGCTGCCACACCTGTTTGTCTGGCTCCCTCAGGGACTCAGCTCCTGGGCATGCCAGGAGCTCACAGGGCTGCCCAGGAAGGGCTTGTGTGCTGGGGTCCCTCTGGGGGCTTCATCCTGCTGGTCCTGGGCAGCCGGGAGAAACCAAGGGAGCCTGTGACACAAGCTGGTCCACGTTTGAGCGGTGTTCTGGTGGCAGTGCTGAGGGCACGGTGAGATGGGAGCCAGAGGCTGCAGCTCTGGGCCAGAAGGGGGTGACCAGGGCCTGAGACAGCCGAGAGGGAGCCGCGCTGTGCACAGTCCCACCCGCAGAGACAGAGGATTTGTTGGGACAGTCGCGTGCTTCCCTGGTTGCAGAGCAGGAGCCCCTGCAGGACTGCTGATTCTCTTGGAAGCTTCTGGAAGGAGGGAAGGCCTGACTGTGGGCCTGGCTGTGGGACCCACCTAGATGGGTACATAAGCTCATAAACTCCTTAAATTTGGACCCATATTTGATTATGGAAATGGAGATTTTAAAAACACCTATAGAATTGATTCTAGAATGGTTTCCACCCAGGCTGCCCCTGTGCCGCGCAGTAGGCTGGGGGGTGATGGTAACCATGGGCGTGGGCACATGGGCAGTGTGTGGGCATTAAGTGGCTCCTCTGCACAACAATGCATCTGTGACTAGGAGCTGCTGCAACCCTACTTTACGGATGGGGACCGTGAGGCTGGGCGTGATGGAAGGAGCCACACGTTCATGGCACCCCCGCCAGCCCTCAGGGCCCTCCCACCATCCTACCCTCCCCAGAGATGTGACTGGAAACCTGCCCTCAGCCTGAGAACGACTTCATGTGCTTGTGCTCACATGGTTCTTAAATCAGTCTCTGTCGTCACTCTACCTTGCTGCCAGAGCTCCTGCTGACTGTGACTAGAAACTACACTTACGAATTCAAGGACACGGGCAGGGAGCGCAGGGCGTTAAGGGCTACGTGTGCGCCTCTGCATCACAGTGAGACTGGGGGACGCCCCTGCAACCCCACTGGGTTTTGCTTTCATGTCATAAACCTGGTGGGGGTTGGACCAGCTGAGGCCCCTCCTCTTGCGTCACCGTCACCGGGCTCAAGGTGAAGCCCTAGGACCACATCCATCAGAATACCTGGGGAGAAATGTGTCAACCATGCAGATTCCTAGGCCCCCTGCTCAAAGCCTCTGAGTCTCAGTGTCCAGGTGTGCGGCCCAGGATCTGCACGTTCAGCAGGAAAGCCACGTAAGATGGAGGGAGGCTCCCCTACTCCGAGAACTGCCAGATGGTCATGTGCCAGGTGTGCGTCAGTCAGGGCAAGTCCAGACCTTGCACCCCAAGGGCAGGACGGTCGCTGACTGCTGGTTAATGGCCACTCAGAGGATTTCTGGGGTGGGGGACACTGTGGTTCTTGTTTCCTAAGGAAGCAGTCAAATGGGGGCTGGAGTTCACTTTGGGGCGCAGCACAGAGCTCACGCCTGTACCCGCAGGGCTGTGTTGTAACACTGCCACCAGTATGCGTGAGCCTGGAGGAGCCTTCCCAGAGCCTCCAGCACCCGGCCGACTCCCTGACTTTGGCCACAGGAGACCCTAGGAGCTCCTCTGTCTTCTGACGGGGGCAGTCATTCATAGGGCACATGGCGGGGGTGGTTATGGTAGTGACAGGGAGCAGCCGTCTGTCTCACGCCCCTGCTCCACCACTGGGCTTCCCGTGGTCAGCTGACCCACAAACACCTGCCCGCAACCCTCATGTCAGGGTCTCTTCTGGGGAACCCCCCACCCCTTGATCACCTGTCCCTCCGTGCCAGGCCCTAGGGGCTGCGCGTGGGGCAGGGAGGCTGGCAGAGGCACCTGGGCAGGATGGGCAGACAGAGGCATGCAGCGGCAGTGCTGAGTGGGCAACAGAGAAGCATGAGGCAGCAGGGGCCACACGGACTAAAGGGGAGACCTCACCTCTGGTGGACAGCTTGGCACGCCTCCTGGACTCCACCGGCCACCTTGACCTCTGATGCAGGATTGCTGAGTTCTTGCTTTTTCCGCAGCTTGTAATTTTCCATTCTCTCATCTAGACCATTAACACACAGCGTGACACTCAAGGTGCACATCTGAGGAGCCGACTCTGGGGCAGGTGTACAGTGCATGCTGGGGTGCACGGGTCAGCAGCACACGCCCTCCCAGTGGGCACACCATCTGCCCCAGCACCGCAGTCCCCTGGGGGAGGGCGTCCGCACAGAGTGGGCCTCCAGGAGGAACGCATCCCCTGCTCCCCCAAAGGGGATGTGAACAAGATGCAGCACTACCCAGCCACAAGGAGCTGAACCCTCACCAGGGAGGAGGGCACTCGGCCCACAGAGCACGGCTGGCTGGGCAGATGGGCGCGGACCTGGGCCTTCCAGGGGCTGGGACGTTTGGCCGCTGGAGTGTGAGGCGCTGGACTGCACATCCGAGCTCGCTCACACTGACCTGGCTGCCCCAGCAACCTGGCCGCCAGACGTCCAACAGGCTACTGACCTCGCTGGACCTGGGCTTCCTGTGACTTATGGAGCCGTCTAACCTGGATGGTCTCTAGGGGCATGACGTTGTTTGACTCTTACGGAATCAGGACAAAGGAGATACTGTGGTCAGATCAGTGGCATCTTTCCAGTGCATTTAGCAGGAGGTCCTCACGTTAGAAGGGGAACCAGGCAAGCAGGACGTCAGAGCTGAGAAGCCCTACGGTGGGTGAGCCCAGGCCTTATCCCATCAACGGGGAGACCCAGGCTGGGAGGGGACGGGGACCCCGGTTCCTAAATGCTCTGCTGTGGCAACGGGTCACGCCTCTCTCCTGCTGAATGAGATCAACCCTGACATCTGAAAATCCGCAATGAGGGGATCTGCAGCTGTCAGGCATTTTTCTGTCCATGTGCCAGATTTTATTTGAATCTGGGGCTCAAATTCCCAGGACGAGGGGATGGTAAAGGCGGAAGCTGAGCCCATTGAGAAAAACGAGATTCACGGAAGACTGTCCCCAGGACCTGCTGCCCATCATTCATCTAGGCATCCGTTCATCGCCAATCCTTGGACAATACAGGCAAAGCCCATCAGAGAATGTGGGACCCCAGCCTGTTCTGAAGCCCTAGATGTAGGGAAAGATGTCACAGAAGAGCCCTTCAAGACACTGGCTTTTGTCTATTGTCATACGCACGTTATTGCTGGTCATTGGGATACTGTGTATTCCATCACGTGGGGTGGCCTCTCATGAGAGCCCAAGGGGAAAGTTCTCTGGGTCTTTGGGCAATTTATAAGCCACTGGTCTGTTCTTACTCAAGGTCACTGTGACAGCTTCAATGAATGAGGTTTCCTTCTCTTTGGCCACCAGGAAGTCCAGAGCCAAAACCATGTCACCACTACATAGGGATGTGATGGCATATGTCCCAGATAATGACCTCACCCTAACTCTAGCTCCCTGTCCTGTCCTTGTCTTTGTCCTGATTTATCTTTTAAAAAAATCCTATCGTACTTTATGTATATGTTTCTTTAAATGCCTCTTAAAAAGCCTTTGGGGGACAAAGCAGGCAATCAATAAATAAGTGAAACATTTTTAAAACTTGAATCCCCAAAAACAAAATTTGAAAAACCCACCATCTCATTTTGTCCCATCCTAAGAGCACATTGCACCCTACATACAGGGCTTCAGGTGATGGGCAAAAGTCAGACTCAAGGTGCAATGTGGTGATGGGCAAAAGTCAGACCTAAGGCTCCTTGCACGCGGGCTTCCGAGCAGCGGGCTGCGTACCGTGCAGAGCCTTCAGATGCTGCGCTGTCCTCTCCTCGTGGGCCTGCGTGGCCCCCCCGACCTGCCGGTAGTACTCTCGCACGAGCTGGCTGACGCCAGCGCTGGTCACGTACACGCTGTCCACAGCCGCCTCCATCAGTGACCTCTGTGGGCGGGAGGGAGACTCGGCAGGGGGGTCACGCGTGGCCCCCACTTTCCCTTCCTTGGTTCTTATGTCCCACCCACTCCCAGCCCTGATCGGTCAGGGAGCAGCAGAAGGTGTGTGGTTGGTTTAAACCAGTCTTGATGATCTTATTTTCCTTGGTTAAGGATGGTCTGGGGCTGGCTCCATGACCCAGTTCTGTCCAGTGAGTTGCCATGTTAGGGAAAGTCCGCTGGGAAGCCTTCCTTTTCTGAACACGAAGGCAAAGCCTTGGTGTGGGTATAAGACTTTGCTGTTTCCCTCTTCCTGGAAGGCAAGGCCTGATGTTTGGAGGGGCAGTGGCCACTTTGAGACTATGAGGCAACAAACTAACACCAAGAATGGTGGATCAGAAAGCCTGGTCCTTGGTCCCATCACAGAGCCTCAGTGCCCGCCTGGAACCACCTCCCTCCACACTGCCTATGTGGGATCAGGAACCTCTGTTTATTTGCCATTTTGGTAGGCTTCCTGGTACTTGCAGCAATGATGCATTCTTAAATGATACACCTTCAGCCTCAAAGCAGGAGAGAGAGGAAATGCTCGTCACAGGGATGTGCTGGCTGTGTGCTGGCTAAGTCACCATCCTTTACTTTATAAGGTGATGGGCAAAAGTCAGACTCAAAAGTCTCTCTCCACTTCAACATTTATTAAATGGTTCCAGGCTTTGGACAAGAAGAAAATGCCCATTTTTTTTTTATTATGTTGAGTGATTGGTTAAGTTCTGGGGGCTGCACAATTCACTTTATTTGCACAGTACTGTCTGAGAAATGTGCCGATTCCACTGGTAAGGGCAGAGGCTGTGGGGATGAAGGGAGTGTCCAGCCCAGGCTGGCAGTACAGGTCTGAGCCGGTGCCCACTCCCAGGGCCCTGCCCATCCTCACCGTGGCTGGTTCTCTCTGCCACTCTGCCTGACCTCCCAATGAGCCAGACGGGGCTCCAAGGCCACCTGCCGAGCGGACTCTGGCCATGCATACCTTCTTTGAATTTCACTTGGAACATGGACTCCAGGAGACAGGAAGTCACTCTTCTTCATGCTCAAGTTAGCGAACCCGCCAGCACCATCACGCCTCTGTCCGCCTGTCTTCCTGCCACCTGTCTTCTGCGTCCCACCCATCTTTCCCTCTCCAGGCCTCTGTCCTGGCCTCGCTTCTCTTCTCCTCATCGGCTTTCCTGGCTCATGTACTGCTTCCATCAAAATATGCTCGTGGCCACGAGCATTTGATAGATACGAGTTGTAGAATTTGGGGGCAAGGAGGTCACCTTCCCAATGTCACATGTTAGGCACAGTCCTGATGTCTGGAAGGCCCTTGGCAGGGCTGAAATAATCTGGAATGATATGGGGTGTCACAGAAATGGGTCCAATCTCTTTGCTGGGCATATGAGTAAAGTGACTTTATTTCACTGAAAGGACTCTTGGCCCATCACAATGCCAGCCGGCTGCAACACCTCCCCTGTGTGCCGACCACAGACACTCTTTCTGTAACTGTCTACAGCGAGTGGGGGTGTCTCCCCCTTCCTTATGGGTTGAGTCAGAAGGCAGCCACGGAGAAGCAGGGTATGTTCTGGCCACACAGGGCACAACTGGCTCTGGTCCCCTTTCCCACCCACTACAGCTGCGAGGCTTTAAGCATGTCTTTTGCCCAGTGATAAGCCTCAGTTTTTCCTTCTGAACAGTGGGGAGAAGACTTACTCTGGCTGTGCACAGGTTGTGGTAAGAGCCCCATGAGACGAGGTGGGCAAAGCATGAAGATGGAGAAGCGCCACTGTTAATTCCATCCCTGTGGTCTGTCATCATGGATGACCCAGGGAGTAAGTCACCGCCTATCGGCCATGCTGGTTTTAGCTGCGTTGCTCAGCTGCCTCTGCAGAGGTGGCCGGGGGCAGGGAAGGCCCACGTTTCTCCCTGGGAGAGGGGCTTGGGTTCAGATCTGCCACTGACCTGCAGGGAGGTCCAGGCGGGACCTCTCAGAGTGGCTGTGAGGGCCAAGCCAGTGCTCAGAATGCCGTGTCACAGGGCAGCGGTAGGCAGAAGCCTCACCATTCTGCAAGGGAGGTGATGCCCTCTTCTGGATGAGGAAAAGGCGGTCCCGAGAAGCCGGGTAACCTCTGCCAGGCCAGGAGCTCTGGTGCAGGGTGTAGCAAGGATGCATGCCTCTGCTTGGTGCAGACCCTGCCTCCGGTCTGCCCCGGCCCCACCCCGCCAACCCCTCTGCTCCTGAGGCTCCCTGGGGGCCAAGGCTGGCACGTACCTTGAAGTCATCCCTGTCCTTGGACCGGCTCTTGGCGGCCACGTTCCGCGCGTGGCCCAGCAGCGCCTGCCCGATGGCCTGCTCCGTGTGCTGCTTCAGGAGCCGCCCGACCTCCTGAGCCTCTGCCAGGAGCTGCTGCTGAAGCTGCAGACGCGTCTGCTGAGCCGCCTCCTCCAGCCGGCTGGCCTCCTCCAGAACGCGGGCCTCCTGGAAAGGACAGCGCAGGAGAGGAGGAAGTCCCCCGCTTTCCTGCACAGACACTCTGGCCAGGGCCAGGACCAGGGCCAGGGCCAGGATGTGGGGTCAGCCCTGCCCGGGACCCCGGGAAGGTGAGGGAAGGGATGGGGAAGAGGCAGAAAGAGGGGACCTCTGGGCTTACGAAGGTCAACAAGGGATACGAGCCTGGGTGTCTGCTGAAGACCCCCACTAAGGCATTTATTGAGCACCAACTCTGTACCCAGTGCCAGCTGTGGCTCTCACACATACACAGATTTCTTCTTTCTTCTAGAACACTGGGAGGCCTAAACACTAGGAATAATGAGGCCGCAGAGGCTCAGACCTTAAGTAACTTCCTAAAAGTAGAGCCGGGTTTTGAAGGCAGATCTGAGTCTGAGACTAGTCTGGGACTTCGTGGGAGCCAGGGCAGGGCACGTGGGGCCCGAGGGATGGCCTGTCTGTGCAGGAACGAGTCGGAGAAGGTGGGGGAGTCGGAGCCAGGCAACAAGTCCTGCCTGCTTCCCACCAAGCTTTTCTGGGCAGAGCAAGAGACTGAGTTTATCTCTCATCAATGAGTCAGAAAACGTCAGCCGGTCCTATAATTCAGTAGCTACCTAAGACCTAGACTCAGCCTGCTTGGGTTTAAATCCCAGCCCTGCAATTTACAAATTCTTCCTTTCAATTTTTTAAAACCTTAAAACTGATTATAGGACCCCTTTCTTCCAACCCCCTGAGGATGACTGTACCTATCTGTGCTCTGATTTCATGTGCATTTTTAGCATAATTCTCCCTAAAGCACACACTACAGCCTTCTGGCACATGGGTGCCCTGCTCCAACACCACGCAGGGCTGCCCCTGTCCCCAGCCTGCAACCACAGGGGTGGCAGGACTCGGGTTTGGGCAAACATGGCTGAACCGGGAACCCAGTAGAGGTGCACTGCCTGTCCAGGATGGTGGGGGGCTGAGATGCCCATCTTACCAAGGCTCTGAGCAGCTGCCACCGATGCTCATCCAGGCACTGGGAGGGGGCCTGCTCAAGGGCGTGCTGCTCACGCAGCTCCTGGAGAAGGCTCTTCTTCCCGGACAGCCTCATCTGGGTCAGGGTGGTGACGGCGCTGCCACGGAGAGCCAGCCTCCGGAGGGCCGAGCGCAGTAGCAGGTCATGCCCCTGCAGGATGCGCCATGTGGACCTTTGATGAAAGCGGGCAGGGGGCTGGAGTCAGTGCTCTTTGCTTCACTGAGTGCAATGGTTAATTTTATTTGTCAGTATGACTGGGCCACGTGGTGCGTGAACATCTGGTCAAAAATTATTCTGGGTGTTTCTGGATGAGATTAACATTAGACTCAGTAGACTGGGTAGAGCAGATTGCCCCGCCTAATGTGGTGGGCCTCATTCAATCAGTTTAGAGCCTGCAGATAAGAAAAAGCTGACACCCTACAAGTAAGAGGGAACTCCTTCTGCAGGACTGCATTCAGCTGGGACATGGGATTTTTCCTGCCTTTGGACTTGACCTAAAACATCAGCTCTTTGTGGGTCTTGAGACTACTGACTTTCAGTCTAGAACTTACGCCATTGGAGCTCCTGGTTCTCAAGCCTTCAGACTTAGGACTGAAAATACACATTCGCTCTTGGGACAACCCTAATACACTGAGTTATCAAGAAATTCCCCAAATAGTCCCATTCCATAGGGAGCACTTCCAGGAGGTAGGCTGGAGTTACCCCATTTTCCGCTGCCTTGGTGAGACATGGGTGCTCACCTATTCAGCCATCTGTTTTTTATAACCTTTTTAACTTTATCACATCCTACCCCAAGTTTCAGATGCATATGTGCAGCTGCCTTCAGTACATGGCCACTTGAATTTCTTACAGAACTCTGAAAATGAACATATCCCAAACCGAAATCTTGAGCTATTTTTGAGTTCCTATCTCGGTGACTCAAACGAAACCCTTGGTCTGCCAGAGAGCTCCAACATTGGTTTTGTAGCTTGAGGTATTTGCTGGCAGCCTGAAAAGCTGAGCAGAGCAGTGAAAATCAGCCTACCAAGGTGGAGAGACCTGGCAAACACCCCACGCTTTCAGTCGGGGGCCCTCATCCCAAGACTATGGAATCATCCTTCCCCAGAGTTTTGATTTTGAACCAATTAAATTCACAAATGGAATAGCTGATCTGCTACTATCTGAAATCCCTGCTAGAAGAGAAAGCCTCTCTGGAGAAAGATCCCATCATTCAAAGTCTTGGATTATCTACAATTTCCTATCACAATTTTCCAGCATTCAGTAAATATAACCAGACTTGCAAACAGGTAAGAGTTGGCCAAAAATAAAGAGGAAAAGCAGACAACAGAAACATATCCACAAGATGCTGGATATTGGAATAATCAGACATGAACTTTAAAATAATTACAATGAATATGTTTAAGAAATTAAATGATAAGATGAAGAAATTCAGGAGATAACTAAATACTACGAAAAGAGTCAAATGAAAATTCTATAAATGAAGACACAGTAACTGACATTAAAAACTCAGGAGATGTACAATTTGCAACAACATGGATGGAGCTAGAGGGTATTATGCTCAGTGAAATAAGCCAGGTGGAGAAAGACAAGTACCAAATGATTTCCCTCATCTGTGGAGAATAAGAACAAAGAAAAACTGAAGGAACAAAACAGCAGCAGAATCACAGAACCCAAGAATGGACTAAAGGTTACCAAAGGGAAAGGGACTGGGAAAGAGGGGTGGGAAGGGAGGGATAAGGGGGGGGAATAAAGGGGGCATTATGATTAGCATGTATAATGTGGGGGGTGGTACGGGGAGGGCTGTGCAACAAAGAGAAGACAAGTAGTGATTCTATAGCATCTTACTACGCTGATGGACAGTGACTGTAATGGAGTGTGTGTGGGGACTTGGTGAAGGGGGGAGCCTAGTAAACATAAAGTTCTTCATGTAATTGTAGATTAATGATACCAAAATTTAAAAAAAACTCAGGAGATGGATTTAACAGCAGAAATGACATAGCTGAAGTGAGCACTAACTGGAAGATAGCTCAAAATAAGTATCTAGACTGAGCCACAGAGGACAAAAGAATGAAAAACTTAGAAGAACTTGTAAGACATACAGGATAAGGCAAAAAGGTCTAATAAATATATAATTGGAGCCCCAGAAAGGGCAGGGAGAGAATGGGTAAATGGAATATTTAAAGAGATAATGACAGAATTTTCAAAAACTGATGAAAGACACCAAATCACAGATTCAAGAAGCACTACAGGTTTATTAGACTAACAAGAAATGCACACCAGACCAAGTACATGTTCAGGCATATCAGTAAGCGGATGAAAATCAAAGAGCAAAAGAAAATCTTAAAAGCAGCTAGAAACAACTGAAATCAGAAGACAAAAAATTACCTTTAAAAATATTTTTGAAGTAATAACCAAACTTGGATTCTATACCCAGTGAAAATATTCCTCAAAAATAAAGATTTTTTCAGACAAACAAAACCTAAAAGAATTGGTCACTAGCAGATCTAAAATAAAGAACCTTCATGTAGAGGAAAATAATCCTAGATAGAGGCTTAAAGATACAGGAAGGAACCAAGAGCAACAGAAAGGGTAAATGTGTGAGTAAATCTAAATGAATACTGATTGCATAAAACAACAATAATATTAATGTCTCATAGGGTTAGAATATAGAGAGAAATAAAATACCCATTAAGAAAAGCATAATCTGTAGGGAGGAATAAGTGGAATTGAAGTGTTCTAAGGTGTCTGCACTGTCTTGGAAGAAAGACTATATTAATGTATATTAGATTTTGACATATCACAGATGCAATTAAAAATCTTGAACCACAAAAAGGATAGTAAAAGAATATATAACCAACAAGCCAAAAAAGAGGAAAAGAAAGAATAATAAATAAACACCTAATCCAAAAGAAGGCAAGAAAAGTGAGAAAAAGGAACACAGAACAGAGGGGACAAAAATAAAACAAACAGTAAGATGTTAGGTTAAAAATCCAAATACACTAGCATTAGGATTTACATCAAATATAAATGTGCAATTAACTGTTAGTATAATTAAAAGACACAGACTTTCAAGCCAGACAAATCTTCTGATTGCTCACTATTGTCCTTGGCAGGGCTCACAGGTTTGCCCTGTTTCCATCCTCTCCTGACACTTCTCTGTATTAGCATGTAATAGTTATCCACCTGCATCTTGATGGGCACACAAATTAGTTCCTGGAAAAGGCTGGGCAACTAGAAAAATGGTTATATCAAAATAACTTTTCTCATATGAAAAAAGGAAAAAATGTTTTTCAGTAAGCTGAAAAAAGTGACACTTCACTAATAGCTACAGAAAAGATATAAAAAATATACATTTATCAATAAATGGGGAGTGACTGAAAAGGGGCACAAGGAGTCTATTTGGGGTGATGGAACTGTTCTAAATTTGGATCATGGTGATGGGTACAGAGCTCTGTAAATTTGCTAAAAGTAATTGAATTGTACACTTAAAATAATATACATAAATTTTACCTAAAAAATGGTGTTTAAAAATTCCTTTGAAAGACAATTCTATAAAGTAGATAATATTAGCCCCATTTATAGATGAGGAAATTGAGGATAAGAAAGGGTAAGTCATTTGCCCAGATCAATTCGATTCTAAGCCTTTGTCCATGCACTCAGCTATCTCTCTACTCCATATTTACATTTACAATTTCCTTTGTTTCAAAACCAGTTTGTAAGAGATGCAGGGGGCAGTTACGTGTCCACCCTACAGGGAGAACATGAGGGTAGAACGGCGTACCACACAGGACACGGGCCCTGACCCTTCAGAAGGCTGCACTCACTCTTCACTGAGGCCACCAAGCTGGTCCAAGACTCGGCGGATGGTGCTGTCGTGGCCTTCCCGGATGTGTGTCTGCAGCACAGTGGACAAAGCATGCTCCTCCATCCACACCTGAACCCCAGAACAGAGGGACGGGGTGAACTCAAGCTCATTTTACCCATCCCTGCTTCACTGGAACATGCATCTTGTTTCTTTTTTTTTTTAAATCCTGTTCTCCCCTGATGTCATTCAAATTTTTCTCTTATAAAAGTTGCTTCTGAAGATTTTTAAATTTCCCCGTTTGCATTTACATCTTAAAGCAATATTTATTTTCTGTGGCATGAGGATAGGGTCTAATTTTCTCAGTATAAGCGGTTACTAATTGTCTCAGCACTGTTTCTGACATAATTAATTTTTTTATCACCAGCCTGTCATGCCACCTTGTCTTGACGTAGTTTCCATATACACATGTATGTTGTTCCAGACTCTTTCTTTTATTCTGTGGGTCTGTCTTTTTCTGCACCAATTACACTGTTTTAATAGCTGTCATTAGAGCAAGACTGCACAGCTGCTAGGCAAGGCCGCCCATGTTCCTTCATAAATAACTGTGCTAGTGAGTCTGGGTTGCCTTGCTTTTGAATTTTAGGATCAGTTTATGAAATATAGCACTACAGACTTTAGGACCCATTTATCAAGTTGAGGAAAACATCTTGTTTGGATTTTATAACTGGATTGAATTTATAGATTAGTTTGGAGAGAACCACCATCTTTCCAAAATTGAGTGTTCCCATCCAAGAACATGGCATTTCTCTCAAGTCTTACTTTAGGCCTTCAATAATATTTATAAACTTCTCCATAAAGCTCTTAGATGCATTGGTCAGATTTATTATTAGGCACCCTACAGCTCTGATTCTGAAAAGGATCTTTATCTTATCAAGGTGTTGGGGTACGTAAGAGATCTACTGGATGGGGATACTGATTTGCACCCTGCAAGCTTACTTAGCAATCTTAATAGTTGTGACAGTTTGCAGATTCTTTTGGCTTTTCCATGGAAACATTCATACCATACAGAAGAATTCTATATAAGGGCATTAAAGCACCACCACTGATTGTGTTTTTCAGATCTTATTGTTATGGCCTGACTTACGACCCAATCTGCCTATCATTCTCTGTAATTAAGATGGGGTGTTAGAAACTTCCATCATAACATATTCACAGCTTCTGAGAATTAGGACGGGGACATCTCTGGGGGGCATTAGGCATTTCTGTAACTAACATAGTGGACTGGAAAGAAGCCTAGAAACCTGAATTTTATAGGTTTAATTACATTTTAAGAACCACCATTCTACAAACGGTTCCAATTGTGTAATTCACAGATTCTATAATACTGATAACTTCCCTGAATAATAGAATATGAAATTACCAAGGCCTTTGAATAGAAAACAATGTGGGAAATGAATGTCACAGTCTGGGTTTGCGCCTGATGTTCTATGAGTAGTTTGTGGGTGCCTTTCTTCTCATGACTAAATTTTCATCTGATTCACAAAAAGTCCAACCCTCATTTTTATCATCACAGTGGAAAAATGGAATGTGAGAGAACATGGATCTCTAAATACCTTGTGGTAATTTATGGCAATTAATCAGTCAGTAGATTAATTATGACATATACACCTTGGGAAAACAGTCTTGGGTCATACTTATTTAATCAGTGGATGAGGTCATTAACTATTTTGCTTGCTTCTTGCATGCAAAACTCTTCTTGCAATAATTCTACACAAGCCATGGAAAATTCACACGTATTCATATACTTACAAACCAAATAAGTAAAAAACGAAAACCAGAAGCTATGCATTATCTGGTATGCTGACAATAGCTTAAGACTTGTAACCAGAGGGTTTTAGATGAATCATGGGTATTTGTCTCATAATTTATTGGAAATAAAGTCCTTGATTTTTTCAATGTCAGCACCATTAAGTGATTAAACACTGTGCAAAAAGCCTTAACTTCAATTATCTCACAGCAACCCTGTTGGGTATTTTGATCCCTATTTTTCAAATAGAAGCTGAAGTTCTGAGGCATTTAGCAAGTTGTGCAAAATCCCAGAGTTACGGGAGGTCAGCTAACTGGCTAAAGTCACCCAGCCCATTAATGGAGTTGCTCTGGTTCAAACCCAAGCATTCAGCTTCCAAAATCAGAGGCCTGCCTGCAAACTGCAGCTGTCCCTGAAGAGCCATCACCGCCATCTGGGGTGGGGGTGGGCGTGGGGGTGGCTACATCAACGGACATTAGACTCTCAGACCCAAGTTCCCCCACCTTCTCTAGAAAATATAAATTAAGTGGTCTGAGGCCCAGATCGGTATGAATCAGATGAATTCTGCTTCATTTTCATCCCTTGGAAGACTACAGGGTCAAGGTGACCCTGTCATCATTTCCAAAGCTGCATTATCATTGATGGAAATAGAGCAAATGTTTCCTAAGCACTTATTTTATCCCAACCCCTGGGCTTTGAACAAGGTAATGTAAAAATGAACAGCAGTGTTGCTTCCTCCAGAAACTTAGAGCCAAATGCAGGAAACAGACAAGTTACTGATGACAGCATAACAGGATGCAGCTGGCGGAACACTGAAAATGACTAGAAGCAGGTCTGATCAATCTGATGTGTGGTTAAAGTAAAGGTTCCTGTGGCCAGCATCTCACCTGGCCCTGGTCGGCTGGCTCACTACACACATGTGGGCAGTACGTTGCTATTGACTCTATATAAAGAGCTCCGCCCAGTGCTCTGGACGACATGGCGGCACAGCCGCATGGCTGCAGGAGAGCCGAGTAGAGGCTGGAGTGGTGGTGGCACCGAGGACAGAGACTGAGACGGCTGCAGGGGCAGAGAGGCCCAGAGGCAGAGACAGGCTTGCTGCCTGCGACTCGCTCTGAGTGGATGGGATTCTAGTGACTGACCTGCCACCGTGGGAATAAAGTTGGGTATAACCCTTTCACCCCAAGAATGTTCCATAGTCATTCTTCAGTCTCACTGAATCCATAGTGAACTTGCCCGGGGCTGAAACCCATTGACAAGACAATTGGTGACAGTCAGCAGGATTCACTGTGGACTGAGGAACAGAACGGGCTGCCCTCATGGGAGAGTGTGCCCGCGGCTGCCCCTATGGACGGGGGGACATCCGAGTGTCCCCCAGCGGACATGTGGTCCGGCGTGGCTTGCCTCCTGGAGGACTGGGCCCCACCCCGAGGCTGGGAAGGGATGGAGGTGACATCTGAGGCAGCAGGACAGGCCCTTGGTATAGTAAGTAGGCCCCTTGAGAAACAGCGCCCGTGAGGCGGCGGGAGCCATGGCCAGTTTTCTCCGCACAGTGCTGAGAAAGGCCGTAGGGAGAAAGACGCCCTCCTGCAGGAAGCCCGAGAAGAGATGAGACTGAGCTGCGAGGTGCAGTTGTGGAGGTAAGAAACTTGTTTGTGGTTGAAATGGCGTCACTGCGAGGTGCTGTGGACATGGTAAAGGATCATGGTAGCCTGAGAAGGAGCCCGAGAGGAGCGCAGGCCGCCAGGTGCTGAGGGGCAGGTGGAGGGTGTAGTGGGGCCATCAGCCCGGGGATGGAGCGGAGGTTTCACAACAGGTGGGGGTGGGGGCCCTGCCGGTGCCGGAGGCATCAGCCCCTCCTCGGTTGAAACCCCACCCAGTTGAAAGCTAGTGGAAAGCCGGAAAGAAAGACTCAACAACCGAGGGTTTCTCCAGGGGAGGTGCAGCCCCGTCCCCAGGTCGGGGAGCGCTCCATGCCCCGCTCCTGTCCTCAGGCTCAAGCAATGAAGGCACAGAAGGAAATACGGTCTGTCACTCGGAGGGAGAATTTAAAGGGCCCGTGAAGGTCACGAGGACCCAGGTGTGGGCTGATGTGATAAAGGCAGGAACAGAAGGAGGGAGACTGGATGGAGGGTCAGGTGGCCCCCTGCTGGAGCTGTGCCAGCGGTTGGGGCCAGGGCGGCGGGATCGGCCTGTGTGTCTGCAGGACTTTCTGCTGGAGAGGCTGGAGAAGGTGGGTGCTGTGAGGCCCACCTGTGGTCCTTTTGGTAGAACTGGTTTGCATACAGCCAGGATGACCACTTGGTGGCAATGGATCTCCTCAGGCTTGAGGGTTATTATAATTTGTCCTAAGTTTTGTTATTGTATATTGCATTATGTTATTATGGAATTTGGTTACAATGCTCCAGCTTCCTTGCACAGGGACCACTGCAGAAGACTGAGGGCACATAGATTGAGAGGAGAGAATCCTGGAGGGGTGGAGTGTGGATAAAGTGAAGGTTCCTGTGGCCAGGATTCTCACCTGGCCCTGGTTGGCTAGCTCACTACACATGTGTGGTCAATACATTGTTATTGACTCTATATAAAGAGCTCCGCCCAGTGCTCTGGATGGCTGCACGGCTGCAGGAGAGCAGAGACTGGAGTGGTGGCAGCACTGAGGACAGAGACTGAGATGGCTGCGGGGGATGAAGAGGCCCAGACGCAGAGACAGGCTTGCTGCCTGCAGACTCTCTGAGTGGATGGGATTGACTTGCCACTGTGGGAATAAAGTTGGGTATAAACCCTTTCACCCTAAGAACGTTCCATTGATCGTCAGTCCTCGGTGTCATTGAATCCATAGTGAACTTGCCCGGGGCTAAAACCCATTGGCAAGATAGGCAGGCAGGGCACTAGGCCCTGTGCAGCCCCATGGCAGTGCACGGCCATGGGCTACACAATGCTCGTCTTTGTTTACTTGGTCCTCTGGACCGTCCGGGGTGTTGGTGTAGAACCCCTGGGTAGATGCAGCATCAGGGAGAGCTTCTCTGTAACTAAGTGGCCACCCAAGCAAGGAGACAGGGGTTTCCTCCTAGAACAAGCCCCTGGGGCGGGCCGTCAGGGGCTGGGACAGTGGCGGCCTGCCTCTCTGCCCCACCATCCTGAGCACGTCAGCCTCCGCTCTCCGGCAATCTGCCTCCGTGTGAAAGCAGGCTGGCGCCCTCCAGGCCTTCAGCACCTACGCTGGGCGGGAGGAACGGGGCGCCTGCGGGAGGGGCCTCTCCCGGCAGCACTGGGCTTTTGCACTAGGAGAGAGAAGCTCTTTGCAGGTGACACACCTTGTCTCACAGGCCAGAACTGTGTCGCTTGGCCACTGCCACGTACCAGGACACTGAGCCTCTAGCGTGCAGGAAAGCGAGGGAGAGAGGAAATTTGGGTGTATTTTGTTGTTTCTTACGTTTAAAATTCCTCCTTTTTTGCAATTAAAATTTTTTTTTAACTAAAATTAATGTACATTAGTTTT
Source organism: Manis pentadactyla (assembly GCF_030020395.1). Lineage (NCBI taxonomy): Eukaryota > Metazoa > Chordata > Mammalia > Pholidota > Manidae > Manis > Manis pentadactyla. Next base: position 5,599,449 of record NC_080023.1, read on the forward strand.
CTATTGTTGTTAGACATTACTACAAACTGTGGCCTAAAACAACACAAATTTATTATCTTACAGTTCCGGAATTCAGAAGTTTGAAATGGGTCTTACTGGGCCACAATCGAGGGCTGGCCCCCTCTGGAGCCCCGGGGGGGGAATCTGTTCTGCCTTTTTCAGCTTCTAGAGGCTGCGCTCCTTGGCTAACGGCAGCATCGTTCCAGCCACTGCTCGGGTCTCGGCTCGCCTCCTCCGACTCTGACCTCCCTCCTCTCTTGTAAGGACCCTTGTGGTTACACTGGGCCCACCTGCATAATCCACACTAATCTCCATACCTCAAAATCCTTAATTTAATCTCATTTGCAAATTCCCTTTTACCAAGTTAGGTGACATGGTCAGTCACAGGTTCTGAGGATTAGGATGTGGACATCTTTGGGGGCATTATTCTATCCACCTCATGTATAGTTTTAGTTTTAATAATGAGACAGACTTCCCTGAAAAACAGGAGCCCCTCCCCTGTGAACCACCTTCTGTCGTTTATTTCTATTATTCGAAGGGACAGGCTTTGCTGCCCTCTCTTGATGGATCAGCTGAAGGTGTTATCGCACCTACTATCCCGGGAGGGGCCTCTGCTCTCTTCTCCCACCCGCCTTGGTTGGGAAAGGTCAGCAACCAGCATCTTGACACAGTGCCTCGCATAGGCCCTAGAGGACGTTCCATGCACGAAACGTCTCATCAGTCTTCATAAGTGTAAAAAATGCAGCCTCTAGACCCAGTCTGGCAAATGGCCCGCACCTGCTTTTCCTGCTCCAGGAGGTCCTGGAAGAGTTTCCACTGCTGTTTCCGGAAGCGATCCGACTTCCCCAGCTGCCAGGCGGTGTTCTCTTGGACTTCCTGCCTCAGGTACTCACACTCTGTCCCACTGAGGCCGGTCACACCCGGGAGCGTCTGAAGGAACAGGACGTCCACAAACCTCTGGAATGTTTGCACGGTGCCACGAAACAGCTCCTGAAGCCAAGAGCCACATGCTGGGGTTACGAGTCCTGTCCTCACTACAGGCAGGGTGTGAGCTTCCCACGGGACACGGGGATCCAGCAAAGAGGACTCTCACATCACACACACAGTCTTGGGCAACGCCCCTGCCTTCCAGGCCTCCCACCTCCACGCAGTCAAGCCCCAGACGTGCCCTCCTGACCCAACGAGGCCTTAATCTCTAGGGACTCCTGCAAACGCCTGTCAAATTATTCTCACCACCCCAGCTGGCTTCTCTGCCTCCTTCCGTCCTCCACCCTTAGGCAAGTTATTGCACAAGCCCCAGATCCTACTGTCATTCTGGTTCAGCGGCTTGGAATGCCTCTGCGCATCACCACCCAGGTCACTAGGCAGGCCTCCCAGGAGGTCCCCCCTCATTCCCACCATTCTGTTCCCTTTAGCCCACCTCCCCCACTCTAGTCTCTCTCTAAAAAGTATTTCATTAAGTTATGGAAAACAAAAGCCCCTAGATAATATCCCTGGGTCTGTCAGACTAACATGGGCATCTCTGACCCTGAGCCCCACAGCTCTTTGGTCAGCCCCACCGGGCGTCTCAACTACAATTTATCCATCACCTCCCAGCCCACAGCTCCCCAAGGGTGGAGGCCGCATGATACACCTGCACCCATGTCTCACATCCTCCCAGGCCAAGCACCTGAATGCTTCACCCACAGACATAATATAGAATGCCCATCCCCCTGCTCTGTGTAGGAATTCCCGGCACATATTCCAAAACTCAGCCTAGGGTCTCCTCTCCCAGGAAGGCCTCCTGACTGCAGGGTTCAGTGAGGCAGTGCGATTTAAGCCGAACACCTGCCTGCCTGCCTTCTGGGAGTCTGGAATCTTGGTACATGTCAGGCAGAGGGTGTCCATGTGATTGGCCTGCCACCCCCAATAAATACCTGGGGCTCCTAAACTCAGGAGAGCTTCCCCGGTGGACAACACTTCACATGAATTATTGCAACTCATTGTGGCAGGGTGGGGGGATTAAGCACCAGTCTGCGGGCAGAGACGCTGGAAGCTCGGCCTGCTTTCCTCTGGATTTCACCCCATGTGCCTTTTCCCTTGACTGATTTTGCTTTGAATCCTTTTTGCTGTAATAAATCTGGATATGGGTGGGACTAACTACTAGGTCCTGTTGAGTCCTCCTAGCGAATCATCAAACCTGAGTGTGTCCCGGGGACCCCAACAGAGGTGCCCATCCTTTGCTTTTACCCTCCTAGCACTTGCCATCCTTTGTGGTCACCAGCTGCTCTGCTGCCCTGCTCACGGACTGGGCCATGAGGCTTCCTAAGAACAAAGTCCTGCCTTAGCATCTGCAGGGCCTCTTATGGTACCTGGCAAATAGCAGGCAACAATTTCATAACTGGTAATAATTATGAATTCCTACCATGTGCCAGAGAGTGTCATAAACACTTTTCTTGTATTATCTCATTCAATCCTTCCAACAGTCTAAGGAAGATGTTCTATTATAATTACCATCATTGTACAGATGGGGAAACGAGGCATAGAGAGGATGAATAACCCAATGCAGTTTTGCAGAGGGTCCCGGCCACTGGACTATAGGACTCTTGTTTTTAACCATATGCCACGAGGATAATTGGCCTTTTGAAAGAAAAATAAACACATTCTTAGCACCTAGTATCTTGTACCTAGGTCATACTTGGTGTGCTCAATGAATATGTAAGTTAAATTTAAATCAAATCAATATTTATCAAAGACAGTGAATGCCCCACTCTAAGAAGCTCATGGCCAAGCTGGACTTGGTTCAGAATAAAGTGACCATGACAGGGGCAGAAGGGACTTACATCCTTTTAAGACGATTTAGTGATCCTACTGGGAATGGTCAGCCAGGTAATCTGGCCCAACTCCCTGCTGAGGAGGAATGAAATGAAAAGTTGGATGAATGTTTATTAAGTCATCATAGAAGTCCTGAAGAGCTAACAGGGCTGGGGCAGTGCCCAGCCAAGGTCTGAGAACGGGCACGTCCCAGAGGCGTGCGTGGCCTCTGGGGCCGCAGTGCCCTTGAGGCAGGCTGCACCTCTCCATTCCATTCCAGAGGTTGCCCAGGGAGGAAGAGGTGGTCCTGGCGATCGGACCCAGGCCTCCCTGTGCCAGGCCCACGGTGTCCTCTGACGCTGCTGTACACTGACAACCTCACAGACAACGCCTACTTTTCATCCTGGGCGAACTGACTTCTGAAACCTTTGCCTCCAGGGACATCTGGAGGAGGAAGTCCCAAGTACCCCAGAAACGGCAGATGCCTCAGATACGCCCCTGGTATCAGACACGGGCAGGACCTGTGGAGGGGATGTGGCTTGCCTGGGTCACCCAGCCAGAGGAGTCCCCCGCCCAGAAGGAGGTGAGCTTCTCCTGCACACACACGCGCTGGGGTTGTCTGCCCATCCAACCTGGAGACCACACACCTGGCAGAGCGCAGCCATGGCCTCGGTGCTTCTCATGTTCGCCTCCTCCTCCAGGTAACTCTGGGCCAACCTGTGCCTCTCCAGGACCTCGTGAAAAGCCTGTGAGTAAAACAGAAGCTGAATCAATTAGAAAAATGAGGATTTTTTTCACAGGAAATTCTCCCCACCGGATCCCTGCCTCTCAGACTGGAAGCTGTCCATCCCTGAGTCGTGCACAAGGGAACAGAGACCCGGAGACGTCGCATGGCTTGCATGGCTTGCAAACTAAAGTAAGACCAGCAAACGTGACCACTTGGCCACAAGCCACCCAGATGTCATTCTCTGATTTCAGCTGCTGGGGGCCACCCCCCAGGCCCTGGAAACCCACTAGCGGAGCCCACAGCCTAGCCAGGCCGATGCACATGGGCCATGAGGTCAATGTGGTCAGCGACCAGCAGGCCCGCTGCGCCCATGCGGCTGGGCTCTAAGTGGGAGACGGGGCAGCACCAGTGCATGTCAGGGCCCCCGACACTACCACAGGGGCAGAGTGACAGGGGAGGGGGCTTCTCTTAGAGTCCACGGGAAAACTGCCGGGTAAGGTGAGTCTTCAAGGACAAGGACAGTTCCCTGGAGGGAAGACAGGAGCCACGCAGCCTGGAGCGGCCGCAGCAGGGAGTAAGGGGCCACCTGGCCTTGACGGGGGCAGAGCAGAGGGTGAGCCTTGCGGGCTGGATGTGGGGGGCACGGCCGCAGCGCGAGTGTGTGTGCATCCATTCGGCACTCCTTCAACCCTGCCTTCCTGAGCTGGCTCGGCCGCCTTCTCCCCATGCAAGGTGGGGCGATGTGAAGTCAAGACAGGGGCCTGGAATCCCAGAGGGACAAAGAGCAGTAATACCGGGTCTTCTCACTCTGATTTCAAATGATCTTCTTGAAGATATAAACAGCACCTCTCTGCTCCTTCAGGCCTCCCCACCTCCCCTGCCAGTCTGACTTGGAAGGGGCCTGACGTGAGAGGCAGCAGGACCCTCCTCCGTCCTTGGAGGGCCCCTCCCCTGGCTCCCCCTGTGGTGCTGATGTCACCACGCTGGCCCCAAGGAGGACAGAGCCCACAGCTCCAGCCCAGCCTGGATCCGCACCCCCTGGGAGAGCCGAGGGAGCTGCGCCCAGGGCGGCCCCAGTGAGGGACCCAGACACAGGGCCAGGCTGCCCTTCCAGTCTAGCTGAATCTGAACGAGCGCATGAGGGGTACTATCATTCCCGCTGCACAAAGGAGGAAGCTGGGGGCGGGGGTGAGCAATGTACCAGGGTCACCCGGCTAGTTGGCAGTGCAGTCAGTGTCCCAGCACACTGCCAGTGGCCCCAGCACCCAGATGCTCAGCCACCGCACAGAAGGGCCTCAGCCAAGCAGCCCTGGCCCGGCCTCGGCCCGTCAGCAGGGCGTACAGAGGGGAAGGCCGAACCCTGCCCCCTCTATGGGAACCGCGGGTCCTGGCCCATCCCGCCTGCACGGTGCCAGCTCGTTCTTTTCCCTCAAGGCAGGTGACGTCTTGCTTCCTGACCTCCTGAGGGTCTCCTTGTCCCCTTCCCGGTCAAGACCAAAGGCCTTTTCTAGCTTGGCCATGTCCCTGGTCCTGCCCACTCAGCCCCACCTGCAGTGTCCTCCCTTCCCCTGGACTTGCCACCTGGCCCAGCCAAGTCCCATCCCGAGTGTGCGCCTGCATTATACCCCAGGGACACGCCTGTGCCCTCTGGTCCACACAGCACCCCCTTGGTGCACGCTGGCTGCCCCCTCCCCTGCGTCAGGGTGTGCAAAGCTCTCTCCGCGGACTCTCCTGCCCCTCTTCCCTGCAGCCCAGTGAGGGTGGTGCTGCTGTCATCACTGGCTTACAGAGGAAGAAGCTGGGGACACAGGGCTTAAGGGACTTGCTAAGGTCACTGGGCTGACATGTGGAAGCCAGAGAGTTGACCTCGTGTCTGGCAGATGCCAAAGTCCCTGGCTTTCCTTGCACGGTAATGGCAACGGAGCCACGCCGCTCGACCCAAGAGGCTGCTCCCGGGTGGTTGTGCCTGGGCCTGTCAGTGGGGCAGGGGGTGAGGGGGGTTCGGGACAGGGTCACCTGGAGGAACTCTTCGGGGTCGGCAGTCAGCTGGGCCTCAGCCAGGAAGCTCCTCTGCTCTGCTTCTTGTGCCGATGTGAGCTTTGCCGTCTCCTCTGCCTGGTGAGCCAGCGACGCCTTCACCAGGTCTTTGCCTCGCTGGACAAACTCTGACATCAAAAAAAGCCATAGGGACAACACAGGTCACTCTCCTGGCAATGCCTTCAGTGGCTCCTTCTGTGCATAAGAGTCACAGGGGCAAACTCCATTTCCCTTTTTGTTCTATCTTTTAGGCACGTGCGCTTCCAAAAACCAGTCTTAGCAGCCCCTGGCCCCTCAAAGCCCACAGGCCCATGGTATTTGAAGGGACCCCCACTTCCCTGTGGGCCCAGGGCTCAGGACGCCACAAGAGGTTTATTTAGCTGCTGTGCAGGGCAGCCGGCCAACCCAACCAGGAGACTTAAAAAGAGGCCTTTTCCTGGGGAAGAGGGTGAGGGAGGTGTGGGTGGCACAGGGAGCAGAGGGGACCAGAGAGGACCGGGAGCCCAAGTCTGCAGGAAGACAGTGACACCTCAGGCTGGAGCAGGCCTAGAAACCACAGGACGGGTGATCAGATAAGCAGACCAGGAGGGTGGTGGGCTGGGAGCTGCAGGAAGGAGGGA